>NC_090445.1:1564934741-1565589741 GCF_031143425.1 Pleurodeles waltl | reverse complement strand
AGGAGGTCAACAGAGTGGATAACGCTCCCAAATCCTTCTACCTACCCACCACTAATACACTAAGGTCCTCAACTCTAAGAGACCCACAAGATTCCCCCCAAGTCTCGTCATTAAAAACAAAGATCCTAATAGCATGTCTTACCGCACTACAGCTGTATCCTCAACTCTAACTCCCACCTCTGATGAACACCATCTAACTCAAGGTCATCATACCACGTACAATATGAAGAGAAACATGCATACTCCCCCCTTAAATAACACACCAATGTTCAAAATAAACGAGCGACTAATTAGCCTAGAAAACCAACTAGAGATAGTAATACAGGGCATCAACAAGATCACAAGGAACCTAAACCCATATCCGAATCATACACTGAGAAACACCAACACACTACAACAGGTAGAGCCAGACCCCAACCAGTCAGCTGGTCTACAATGCCCTTCAACTTCAAAGCCGAGACCGAAAAGAACTAGTGCAACATTGTCGCAGAGCGAAGCTGAGGTACTAGTCTAATCGTACAACCAGGAACTTTCCAAAATCAACCCCTCATCTAAGATCCAGGTCATCACGGGACTAGGTCGAAACCACGCACCACCTTGCTCGGCCAGGCCTCCAGCACACCTCATCAGTATCCCCTTGACCCCAGACAATCGGGACCCGAGAAACAGAAGTCAAACCAAATACATGCTCCTAAACTGCAGGTCTGCAGTCAAACATGCAACGGAACTAACAGATGCCATCCTGAACCGCAACATTGACATTGCTTTCATCACAGAAACTTGGCTAACTGAATACTCGTAGCTGATCATGGACACACTAGCCCCGCCGGGATTTTCAATCATCAAAAAAGACAGGAAGGACCACCAAGGTGGAGGCATCGCTATTATTAACAAGAACAACATCAACGTAGGGAGAAAAGACACTTTCAACTACAACTCATTTGAATATCTCAGCGCCTCCATAAGGATGAAAGATAACATTAATATGATCTGTCACCTGCTCTACCAACCACCTGGCAACACTCTCCCCTTTGGTGAACACCCTGCTGGTCCAATAACACACTGCTCACTCTCATGCACCAATAACATAATCCTTGGAGACCTCCAGTGGAATGATGAAAGCAATACTCTAATCCAATCCTTAAATTACCTCTTACACAGCAAGGACCTCTCCCAGCTCTGCAAAGGTAAAACCCACAACAAAGGCTCAACACTGGATGTTATAATAGCTCAGGAAGAAACACTTACAATCAACAACATCCGCCCCGTCGACTGGTCAGAGCATCACATTATTTTATTCCATCTCAACAAAGCATTCCAACATCCAACTTACATGCAAAAATCTTTCCAATGGAAAAGAAACAACACAAATTCCAATAGCAGTCCTAGAAGAAATAATTAGTTCACTTCTCCTCCCTCCCCCCCCATCCTATAACCTCTCAACAACTGAACTCACCACCCACTACAACTCAACAGTATCCTCCATACTGGAACAAGTAGCCCCTATGAAATGGTAAAGGGTGAGAAACACACCCTCAAGAGCTTGGGTCAATAAAGATCTAAACACCGAAAGAAGGCAATTGAGAGCAGCTGAAAGACTTTGGAGATTGAACCCATCCACAGTGCACCTTGAGCAACTCAGGAGAGAATCCAGAAACTAAAAAAAACACATAACGAATGAAAAAAAAAAAATGTTCCACAGTGTGCTAGATAGAGTCAAAAACCACCCAAAAGAGCTTTTCAATATCATCAAACAACAAACATTCAAACCGCCCCGAATAAACCCTCAGGCCTCCAAAGAACAATGCGACAACTTTGCCAACTTCTTCAACGACAAAATCACAAAGATTGAGCTCTCCCTGGAAACTGACAATCTGTCAGCCACGGAGATCCTTCCTCCCATAAAGGAAAATAATAATAATCACCGCTCTCTCTCCACGGACTCCCTACCATCTATCTCTCCAATAATAAACAACAGATATCATCTTATACAAGAGCCTACGGCAACTCTCAGAGGCTGGAAGGTCTTCAACACACTCTGAGGCGGACATTTCTGCCCTATTGGCTAAATCCACACCGTCCTCTCACCTGGCAGACAGCCTCCCTGGCAAAAAAACTCAACCACGCTCTTACCCCCATCTGGAATAATATTATTAACAGCTCCCTGTAGACTGATGTGATACCAGACTGCCTCAAGCTCGGTCAAGTCACGCCAATGCTTAAAAAACCGGGAGCAGACCTGAACGACCTCAACAACTTCAGACCTGTCTCCAATCTACCCTTCCTTGCCAAAACTCTAGAGAGAGGTGTTCTCTCTCAGCTAGTCCAACACATAGACAACAACGATCTTCTGAACCCTCTTCAGTATGGATTTAGAAAAGGATGCAACACAGAAACAGCGATTCTGAACATAGTAGATTGCCTTCACAAATCTCTAGATACTGACCGATGCTGCTTGCTCATTCTCCTAGACCTGTCGGCGGCTTTCGACACGGTGGACCACAAGCTTCTCCTGGACTCCCTCCAATTAAGGATTGGCATGGAAGGAGTGGTCCTACGCTGGGTCTCATCTTTTCTACAGAACCACTTTCAACAAATAAAAATAAACAACATGACCTCTGACACAACTGCAATCACCAGAGGTGTTCCGCAAGGCTCTGTCCTCTCGCCTACACTATTCAATATCTACATGGAGCCCCATGCTGGCATTCTCAACCGAGCAATCATCCTCTTCCATCTGTATGCAGATGACACCAAAATCTACATGGAAATCTCCTCAGTAGAGGACGTACACTGACTAAATGCCACCCTCAAAGAAGTACAACTTTGGCTATCCTGCAACCACCTAAAACTCAACCAAGATAAGACTGAAATTCTTCTCATGTCAAAGAAAAGCAGCTCCCCAGATGCAAGAATGGATAAAACCCATAGACGCTCTTAAATGCAATCTTACTCCAACAACCCTGTCAAGTCCCTAGGAATCACTGGACACCAATTTGACTATGAAGGATCATATAAAGAATAACGCGAAGAATGCTTTAGACAACCTGAAACTGCTGAACAAAGTCAAGCCATTCCTACTGCCAGATGACCTAGAAAATGCCATGCAAGCGATGGTGCTTTCCAGATTAGACTACGGGAACACCACCTCACTGGCACGGCAAAAGTCCAGCTTGCGCCCTTGAAATCAACTCTCCATGCAGTGGCCAGAATGGTAACAGGAATTAAAAAATATGACCACATCGCCCCTGCCCTGAAAGGACTGAAGTGGCTCCCAATCGAAGCTCCCTCAACTTTAGAACTGCCTGTCTAACTCACAAAGCCCTGCACACAGGGAAACCAGCCTACCTCGCTGCTAAACTCAATAAGGCAGGACAGACAAGAAAACTAAGAAGCTCAAACACCCTACTCCTCTTCCCGCCTAAAGCCCAAAAAGAAAAAACCCCGGACATGCTCCTTTACAAACAACACCCCTAAAGTCTGGAACTCCATCTCAGTACACATCAGGTCAATCCCCTCCCTCCAGATCTTCAAGAAGCAGCTGGAGGAACTCCTCCTCAACCAACATCTTAGCTAGTGAGTCATCCATCACCCCAAGACCTATTCCCCTCCACCGCGATTTCTCCACCTCACTCCTGCTGACACTCCAATATGTATGATTATGGGAAGCTATACTTGTATATAATTGATGTGTTTGATAACATGTACTATTGTAAAGCGTTCTGAAACCCTTGGGTCATGCCAGCGCTATAGAAAACTCTCTAAATAAAAGTAAATACATAAATTGGTGTACTCTACTTGCGTATCTCAGCCCACTACACCACAACATACTGGCTTGATTTTAGTCTTTTTGCAACTTTTGAGTTTGACTCACAATCATGTCTCAGTCTGGTGAGCAATCCGTTGGAGCTGCAGAGTTGTTGTTTGAGCAGGAGAGGTTGGAGACCTGTTTGATGCCTTCGCTCAGAAAGTTCTGCAAGGAGCTCAGATGTCCCATTAGAGGCCTGTAGGAAGCTGGCCTGTTGTGTGGTGGGTACCAAAGATTTCCCCCAGCTCCCCTCTACACACACTGCTTACCTAGGTGGGGGTCCTGCATTCACATTCCATTTTTTTAGTCTATGGTTTGTGCTCCCCTAGGGTCACTATTTCCTATTACTATTTGCACTGTTTTTATTGCTTTTTATGCCTATTTCTGATTACTAGTGTGTTATTTACCTCCTATTCCAGGGTTGCCTCTCTAGTAATTTTTGGTAACTGTGTCACTAAAATAAAGTACCTTTATTTTTGTAACTCTGAGTGTTTTCTTTCATGTGTGTAAGTGATGTGTGACGACAGTGGTATTGCATGAGCTTTGCATGTCTCCTAGATAAGACTTGGCTGCTCATCCACACCTACCTGTAGAGAGCCTGGCTTCTAGACACTGCCTACACTACACTAATAGGGTATACCCGGACCTGGTGTAAGTACCTTAGGTACCCACCACACACCAGGCCAGCTTCCTACAGGGCCTCACTAAAAAGGAGCTGCAAAAGGCACTGAGGGTCTGGTTGGCAGCAAAGGAGGCTGATGAGCACACAGGGGATGCTATTGTGGCGGGAGAGGGGTGAAACCTGCATGATGATTTGATGAAGAATCAGGCTATGCATGGGAGGGGGTGCACCTTCTATGGCAAGCAGCAGTTTTTCCTCAAGAGGTCTGACCCCAGAGGAGCTGGAGGACAGGCAGGAGGCTAGGAGGCTTCAAACAGAGCTGGAGAAAGTTGAAGCATGAGATGGGTCATCATTTGTAACTAGCCAGGTTCAAAAGAGAGCAGAGAAAGAGAAATCACTGTGGAGAAAGAGAAAATCACCTTAGAGGAAAAGAAAATGCTTTTAGCTCAAGAGCTGAGCTTGAAGGAGCTGGATCTAAAAAAGCAGGTCCAGCACAGATGGTGGCAACAGTTCTGCCTTGTGGTCTGAGGGTAAGGTACATATATCCAAGGATGTGGTGAAGGATTGTGTTGCAGACGATGACACAGAGCAGTGGCTCAGGGGTAATGCGGTGGCGCTGAGGATGAACAGGGTCCCTGAGAGAGATTTTGGGACAGGTGTGGAAGCACTTCTCAGTGGAGTGGTGGGACTCCTTGATGGCACTAGATCCAGAGAATCAAATGAGGTACCCTGCTATGAAGGAAGCCCTAACCTGGATATATGGTCTCACCCCAGAAAGTTACAGGGTAAAGTTTAGAGAGAGTACTAATCTTGGTTCTTAAACTTGGGGAGGAGTATGTTGATTAATTTTGCAGAACACTGGATGGTTGGGTGAAACAGGATATCAGGGGCTGTACAATTTTGATTGCATGGGAGCACTTGTCTACTCTTTGTTTTCCAGAGTACGTGTTTGACAGCAAGCCTACTGACCCCAGGAAGCTTGCCAAGTAGGCTGACCTCTGGCTCAGCACCAGGGTCCCAAAGAAGTTATATGTGGGAAACTCAGCCAAAGGTGGGCAGGGTCCCCAACAAAAGGAGGGGAAGGTCAAGGGAGATACAGGCAGGTCCCAGGATAAAGGTTCCCATGTCCCTTCTGACAGGAAGGAGGGAGAGAGAGTCTGGTGGGCGGTGGCCCAGGGCACCCCATTTTCAACCCTGTTGCTTTGAGTGTTCCTAACTAAGACACAAGAAAGGGGAAACTGTCTGTCCTAAGGAACCCCCCCCCCCCCCCCCCCCCCCCCCCCCCCCACTGGTGAGCCCTCTCCAGGCGTGGTTAATGTGGCCTTAGGGGAGATAATCCCCAGGGGCAGGTCATGGACCATGCCGTAATGTCCCGTGGTTGGGAGGTGGACTCAGAGGGTCAGTTGGTGATCCCTGAGGGTGGGAGTCGTCACTTCCACTAGATGACAGTAAATGGGGTCCCAGTCACTGCTCTGAAGGACAGTGGGGCTAGCCATACCATTCTTGTGGAAAGGCTACTCTTCCCAGAGCAGTACACTGGTCAGGTGTGTAGAATGACTTCAGACCATGAGCAGGACTTTTTCCGCCGTATTGCTCTGGTGTTCCTAGAGTGGGGTGGGGAGGTGGCCCAGAGAAGGGTCATAGTTAGTTCCCAGTGGGTCATAGACTGCATTCTGGGGAATGAATTGTCCCATGTCAGGGGAGCGGGAAAGGTCGGCTGCCAAAGGTGCTTTAACAGTTCAGTTTTCTGGGTTTACCACTCTAAACCGGGAGGTTCATGACCCCTGCCAGAGGGACAAGAGGATGGAGAGCCTACCCTGTCCTCTGCTCATCCTGAAGGTACAGACCTTAACCTGAGTGACCAGTTTCAGGGTACCACCCCTGAACTGGTGGGAGGTGAAGTGGAAAAAGGATGCAAGGCACCTGGGGCTAATGCCCGTCCCTTCTCGAAACCACAAAAGCTAAAGACCCCGGGATGGCCTGGCTCTTGACACTGACAGCTGTCTGTGGCTTCTGTTGGTTGTTTTCCTTGTGGTCAGAGTTTTCCCTGGTTTGGGAACCGAAGCCAGACCCCAGGGGTGGAATGAGCCACATCACACTGTTGGCCATGATGGTACTGTCTGTCTACTGGGATGCATCTGTGAGAAAGGTAAGGTTAAGTGCTGCACAGATGAGGAGAAAGGTTCCCCCTGGGTTAGTTCAGTGGGCCCTGGGAGTGTAGCCAGATGGAGCCACCTGGGTTCGGAGGCATATAACTGGCAAGAGCCCCTGCAGTAGTGGGCCATTGTCCAGGTTCTATCGCCCTAAGCAGGGAACTCCAGCAAGTTATTGATTGGCCTACCCTGGCTTTAGGCTGGGAGGGGGTTGTGTTGGAAATGGCCCTTTTTGCAGGGTTATTCCCAGACGTTTTGCTTCTGATTTCCTGTTTTTGATCCTAAGCTTAATTTGGTTTCTGCTGGCTTTAGGACACTGGGCACTTTATCACTGCTAACCAGTGCTAAGGTGCAAGTGCTTTCTGTCTAAATAGTATTGGTGATTGGTTTATCCAAGATTTGCATATTTGATTTACTAGTAAATCCCTAGTATAGTGCACCACGTGTGCCCAGGGCCTGTAAATCAAATGCTACTAGTGGGCCTGCAGCACTGATTGTACCACCCACATGAGTAGCCCTGTAAACATCTCAGACCTGCCACTGCAGTGTCTGGATTGGCAGTTTTAAACTGCCATTTCGACATGGCAAGTGCCCTCACTTGCCAGGCCCAAACCTTCCCTTTTACACATGTAAGCCATCCTTAGGGTAGGCCCACGGCAGTTCCATGGGCAGGATGCAGTGTATTTAAAAGATAGGAAATATACTGGTGTCTTTTACATGTCCTGATAGAGAAATACTGCTAAATTCGGTTTTCACTACAGCAAAGCCTATCTCTGCCATATAGTAACCGGGGATTGCCTTGAAATATATTTTAAGTGTAAGTTCCTATCAGCAGCAGCTAGAGATATGGAGGTTGGGGTGTCTGAACTCACAATTTAAACATACATCTATTGATGAAGTTGGTCATTTTCTTGCTTAACTATTGTGTGCCTCTGTCTGTGGAATACACATCTGGCTAAGGATAACAATTGGGCTGTTTGTAAATTCACTTTAGACCGTCGCATAAAGGGAGCTGTAGTGTGCCCTACATATCCTGATGTCCCATCACCAGGCTGATGGGTCTTCCTGGGCTAAAGTGGTGGGAGTAGCTGACACTTGCATCTGAATAGGGCTGTGTCTGTTCTGCAACAACCTTGCAAAATTCTTCCACAACAAGATCGCCAACTACTACAGAAACTTCAGCCCCAGCCCAGGGCTACTGACTTCTTCAAGCAACACAACGACCCAGCTACCACCACAGACATCTGACTAACTAAATGGAGCCAGCTCACCCCACAGGACACCAGCTCCATTATGAACTCTGTCCACTCGGGCCCCAACCAACCCATGCCCTCAACACATCTTCAACTTAGGCGAAGCCAGAATCAGAAGCTTACTCACCACTATGTTCAACACCTTAATTGCCACAGCTACCTTTCCCAAAGACTGGAAAAACGCTGAAGTCAATGCCCACTAAAGAAACAATCTACACACCTCAACGAACAACTACTGACCATTCTCCCTCTGCCATTCCTGGACAAAGTAGTAGAAAAAGCCATCAACCAACAACTCTCCTTACATCTGGAACTGAACCTCTTACTTGATTCCTCCCAATCCAGATTCTGCAGCAACCACAGCACCGAGCCAGCCCTCATTGCAGCAACTGACCACATCTGAGCCCTACTCGACTGACCAGAGACTGCAGCTCTCATCCTCTTAGACCTTTCGAAAGATTTGATAGTCTCCCACTACACACTAATCACAAGGTTGCACAGCATAGGCATCAAAGGAGCTCCTCTCAGATGGATCGCCTCGTTCATCACCAAAAGAATGCAAAGGCCGCCTTCACCTCCAAACCCAAGGAACTCATCTGTGCCATACCCCAAGGAACCTTGCTCAGCCCCACCCTCTTCAACCCTTATGTGACACCTCTGGCCAACAGCACCAAAACCCACAGACTCACCATCATATCGTATGCTGAAAACACATAACTCATCCTCTACGAAGATACCACCAAGACCACCTTCCACAACTGCATGACAGATGTCACCAACTGGGTGAAGGACAACAGCCTTAAGCTCAACATGGAGAAGACAGAGGTACTGATTTTTGGAAACAAAGCCTCCCCATTGGACGCATCCTGGTGGCCATAAGAACTCCGAGCTACTCCTACCCCCAGTGACCACTCTAGGGACTTGGGCATCATTTTGGACAACAAGTTAACCATGACGACTCTGTTCAACTCCTTCTTCTTCATCCTCCACATGCTTCGTACGGTATTTAAACTGCTACCCCAAAACTCCAGACGCACCATCACCCAGGCCATCATCTCCAGCTGACTGGACTGCGGCAAAGTACTCTGCGCAAGGATCGCAGCTCACCTCCGATGACTACAGATCACACAGAACACTGCAGCCACACTTGTCCTGGATCTCCCAAGACAAACCCACATCACTCCCTACCTCAGGGAACTCTACTGGCTCCCTATACAGAAAACATGCCAGTTCAAACTCCTGACCCATGCATACACAGCTCTACACAACTGCGGACACGCCTGCGTGAACCGCCACCTGAACTTCAACCAGCCCACCCGACACGTCTGCGTCCCTTTCTCTAACCCTCACCACTACATCTGGTGTAGCAGATGTGGAGGCCTCTACTTCTCCTACATAGCAGCAAAGACATGGAACGAGCTACCCTTTTTTCCACGGACACCCCCATCTCTACCAGAGTTCTGAAAGTCCCTGAGGACGTGGCAGTTCCGCTAATCAACTGGACATTGCCAGTGCCCGGATACCCTCACGGGTGGCAGCGCTCTACAAACCTACTGATTGATTGAGAGAGAAAGTACCTCTTGGTGCAAGATTTGAGCTGTCACTGTTCTGTATTTTTAGTATTTAATTGCCTTTAGGCATCCATTTCTCAGGTCTTCCATTCATTTTTTTTCACCAGAAGAAACCTTCACTCTAGCATGGGTAAAGGGGCCTGAAATAAAAAAAACTAATAGGGTGACGGGGGCAGAGCATGTGAGGGGACAGCGACACCCTCGCCCATCTTGTTGCAGCTTCTTTCTTAGTTCCTAAAAGGGAGGGCTGCTTGTGTGCGCTAGAGTCTGCCTTAAGCATTCAATAACCTGAAGAGATTGGAGGTCTAAGAACAAAGGCGTTTCTGCGGTAAGTAACATTTACCTTTTTTTTTGCTTTTTAGGGATCAGAAAATGCTAGTCCTGCTAAGTAGTTTGTTCCATAACCTTTTGACAACTTCACCTATATTGCCTAACAGCTTCTAGGAATCTTTGCGTCTACTCTGACCCATTTGAATGTGCACTCGGCTATAGCGATAAGCCACAACAAGCAGTCTTCTGAAATGTATTACTGATCAATCACATAGTGTAGAAAAAAAAGTTCAGCCAAGGTACTAAACTTTTTATAACCTGTAGAGTCGCAAGTTCTGTCATGAGACTAGGCCACATTTGCTAATGTGTTGTTTTTTTATTTTTCGTGCACTGTTACCTTAACCTGCCCTATCACCGTAGGTCAGTCAAGGACCGCTTGTAAAGCCAGTTGCTGAACAAGTGTTCATGGTACTTGAAAAGAGCATAAACTCTGTCGACTGTTGTTTTGGGATGCTAAAGACCTTTCTACGCGCTTATATTTCCAGGAGATGACGCTTCTGAGCCAGAAGAGGGTGGAAGTGTGCTCTATGAATCGGAACATGGGTAAGGCATCAATCTAATCATTAAAGCTAGATTTGTTAAAGACATCTCAGTTTATGAAACTCTGCTCTTGGTTTTGATGTGCTGCACTTAACATTTGCATTCAGTATCCCAGCCCAGATGAACAAATAACATAATGCAGAGTAAGATGTACAACCATTCTGAGCACTTTGGATTTTGAAAATGTACTGTTTGGATGCGACTGGTTGTGCCCCTGGAAGAAATGTCACTTGTGGCATTGGAAATTACGAGGGTTTCATTTGTGATAATGGATGAGCTTGAAAACTCTAGCTAGTAAATTCCATGCGCAGCGATCTCCGTGAACAGAATTACGTTTGGGCGCTTGTAAGAAACGTTCACAGCTTGAAATGCGCCTTCCCCTTTCCTCTATTAGCAACTCACCCTCCCTATAACCCAACCCCAGTCCCACTGGTCCAACTAGTCCTGTCAGAGTCGTATCATTGGTTTAGGCTGGATACTGGTGAAGGGAACCACAGAACCAATCAATCACGTATCACATATGCAAAACATGAGCTATCTTCCACTAATAGAACGGAATTTAAGGTTTTCTAGGCCCTATCACAGTAATTTGACCGTCTAAGCCACAGTTTTCTGCAGAGCAGTCGAGTTACTGTGAGTGGACTTCCATCCCAGGGAAAGAGAATAGTGTGATGACACGAGGAACAGGGCGTGCGTTTTGGTTCGGACAATGTATATCATACAACAATCAGATCGACAATAGGGATAGCAGAGAATGATCTTACACGTGCTTTTGTGGCGCTTTTTCGCCTTTGCCCTTTATGTAATCCCACTGGTGGCGTGGATCAGATCATCACCCTCCAAAGTGGGCCCTGCGTTTGGATAAAGAGGCGCATAGACTTTGGTACTCTCTGGAAACGGAGAAGCATTGTTCAGAAGTTGTCAGATGCCGCTGAACCACAAGTAGCTGTGTAGGCACAGTGAGGAATGATGGGCCTAGTGATATTGGAAGTTATTTGGGTGCGGGCTACCGTTAATTAGCGCGTAATGAAAGCTGGATCACAGCTGCCAGTTTCAACATTCATAGCAACATTATATACAAATCATCAGCGCTGCTTAAATGTGTTATGAAGTTGCTCATCCAAAAGCAAATTGAACACTGCAAAGGACTGTGGGGTTTTCTTACAAGGGTAAATTAAGGCGTTTTCCTGGTTTCTAATATATGGAGGGTGACGAAATGAGATAGGTGAGCTACCTTTCTTTCCCTGGGGCAGGTGTTAGCATATTTCCCAGGACAGAAGTCCCAAGCTCTACCCCCACACACTGCTTCCCTGGCTTTGGAATGGGACAGAAAGCAACTGTAACTCTGGAGCACCCACCAGGCAAGAAGAGGTTTCTGAACAAATATCCCTATTTGGAATTGTGTTTCGAGGCCATAGGAAAGGGTGAAATTCAAAATCCCAATAATCAACAAGAGATGAAATAGCTATGCAAATGAATATCCTTGCAGGCAAGGTGATCCTTTTCTGCAGTTAGGTTGCGACCGATGGATTTTTATACAGGTTTCTAAGCTGTTCAGTTTATTCATGTAGAACAAGACATGTAAGCTTTTCACTATAGAAAGCAAGATGGTAGTCTTCAACACCTTTGGCACCGCTTGAGGTAATTAAAACATTTAGGGGGTTATTACAACCCTGGCGGTCGAAGGAAGCACCGCCAACAGGCTGGTAGTGCTTCCTTGGGGGGTTACGACGCCTCGGTCACACCGCCGGTTTTCCACTACTTTTTTCCCGGCGGGAGTAATCAGCGCTGCCCACAGGATTAAGAGTCCCCCTCCCGCCAGCCTTTTCATGGCAGTTTGAACCGCCATGAAACGGCTGGCGGAAAGGTGAGTCGCAGGGCCCCCCTGCCCCGGCCCCATGCAGCTTTTCACTGTCTGCACAGCAGACAGTGAAAAGCGCGACGGGTGCAGCCGCACCCGTCGCACAGCCGCAACACCGCCGGCTCCTGTGTTGCGGCTGAGGTTGCACCGCCAGGCGCCGCCAATACAGCCGCACTCCCGCCGCCGTCATTATGAGATCCCTGCTGGGCCGCCCGCCAAGGTTGTAATGACCCCCTTAGTGTTTTGATTTTTTTTTATTGTAGACTTGCAATCAAAGGCAATGTCATTGTTTGTACCTAGGTCAAAACACACTTTTCATTACGTTTTTGAAGCTTTTGCTCTCTGCCAGTCTACTATTTAAGACGTTCATCACCGTTTTTTATAATATTCTAAATGTTTTATCGTCACTGAATTGTTTATTCATTTTATAATGTCTTGGCCTAGCCAGTCTGTTCAAAGTGCCAACAGGTTCAAGCAAGGCCATATTTGATCCATTCACCTTGGCACCGATTTGGATATCAGCGTGAATTTAGCCCTATTAATTGATTAACCTGCTCTGCTTGTGCATCAATCTGTAGACCATAATTAAAGGGTAAATGTAAAATCGTTTTTTTCTGAATACTTTTAACACCAGATTCCTTACTTTAGAATACTCCCGAGACGCCTGACTGGATCCGGAAAAAATGTCCATAGCAATTCTCCATCGTGCCACTAGGTAGTGCTGTGTGGCTGTGCTGACTTCTTATTGACACAGGTGTCAGACGGAACCGGAGCCGCATGTAAGCACCGCTCCTGTGCGCTCATGTCAGTTTCTTTCTTTCTGACCTAAGGCAGATCCAGATCTCCACTCCCAGCTTTGTAGAAATTTCCAACGACTTTTAAAAGACGATTTCACCAGTATGCTACGGAACAATCTCCCCATCAAACCATGCCACGACAGCAGTAAGCAGATGTCAGTCATGGACAAACACGAGGTGTCTTTGGTGTCTGAGCTTGGGCCACATCTGTAAGTTGTGCGATTAGTGTTCCCTCATGCACCTGAAGGCAATCGGAGACTGGGAGGCGAAGCTGTATCTTGCAAAACACAATATTTGCACAAGTCCATCCATTATCCAAGTCTCAGATGCAAACTTGATCCTGGTCCAGAGGCCATTTCTGAGACTGCTCAACTTTACACTTGAAGTCCTCCGGTAAGTTAAAGCTCAAGTGCAAGCATAAGAAAGTGAAGTGGGACTTGACCCCATCCCACCACTCTGACTTCAGAGAGGAGGCTCAAGGGCGTCACAACATCAGTCACACCTTTTCGAGGTTTCTGACCATGGAACAGATTGCTCAGCTGGTCCTAATGCACCCTGAATTTTCAGAGATGTTGTCGAACGGACTGCAGATTGGGACCTTTAGGGAGCCACACTGCACATTTTCTGTGCTTTGCTTCTTCTGTGGTGTGCCTTTGGACTCCATGGAACTGCAGGGGCCTCCAGTTGAGTTGCCACCAACAGGTCCGTTCCCAGTGTGCCATCAGTCCCCTTGGACCTATTTCTGGGCCCTTGCTGACACAGTACACACTTCCACTCTTCCTAAGATCCATGCTGGTAACAGCTACTCTCACAACGGTACTTGATGGCACTAGCACCTGAAACGGATCCAGTGCTGACAGGGATGTCACACTATGAAATTAATAAAGCACCACTAGTCCTAATGCAACTTTATTCTTACCATAGGGACTCTGGCACATCCCAGCTACCAGCAGGGGCTCCATTATATTTTTTGATTGATTTTGACTTTGATCCTGTGCCAGAGCAGAGAGGCACCCTAGAGTGACTATGATAATGAGCATGGCTTGCATTTCCCCTCACTGTAATGATGAAACCTTATAAGTTTATTTACAGCATGCTAGAGGGCTTGACACCTTACCCGAGACAGATCTTGACTTGCCATTTGGGCCACCATCGGAAGAGGGTGCCTCATTTGCTGTGGTAGTGTTGGGGACAGCAGAAACACCAGAATTGCAGCTACCCTCAATTCAGACCTAAACAAGTGCTCTGACAGAGATTTTACAGCCTTGGCCAGCTAATTCAGAGTTCTTGCTTCCTTTTAACAGGGTCTCACTGATAATCACTTAGTCAAAGCCTTGTTCTTGCTTGCTTGTGAATAGGCAAGTGGTCAGATTTTATAGACTGCTGCCTGATGACCTACATTTTCTCACCAAGCACCCGGCTGCAGAACACCTTATTCTGAAGGCTTTGATCACTAAGTTAAATCAGAAGTCATTTCCAACCACTGTTCTGGAAAGGGCATTCAAGAGGATGAAGGCTCTTAGCAAGCACATGTTTTCTTCCACCAGTCTAGCACTGCAATCCATTAATGCTGTTTTTTTTCCTGAGCCATTAACCGCATTCTGTATGGGACATGGCCAGCAAGATCTTGCTTGTAGTTTTGGAAGCCCTCTGGGTCTTTTTGGCCCAAATGATTTATGATGAAGCTGATGCCGCCAAATGTTATTCACACTGGTGTGGATACTATTGATTGCCTAGAGAGTGACGTTGGTGCTGGAGTTGTCTTTCAACACGTGGATACATTCCACAGGATTCACTGGTGATATGAAGGCTTCCCGAATGGATATGCCTTTGAGTTATGCCTTTTCAGTGAGATCTTCCCCTGCTACAATAGCCACCAAATTAGTTTAGTTTTCCCTTAGTGGCATGTGCTCAACAGATGGGGGACAGAATTCCACATTTCCCCCCAGACTGGCTGTCTATCATGTCCGTTATATAGGTCTTGCAGTGGTTTTGACTTTCCTTTTTTCCTCTCCTGCTCACTATTCCATTCACACAAGAGCAAATTCCAGATGAACACCCGTTCATTAAGTTAGAGGAGGTGCAGATGGTGCTCTCCAAGGGTGTAATCGTGAGGGTTCTGGGCTCAGAAAGAGGAGGGGATTGTTAATCTCGCTATTTCCTTGACCCAGAGGAGGACATGGCCTAAAACCTTTTCTGCACTTCAGCCTCTGAATGCCTTCCTGCAGAAGGACAAATTCAAAATGCTCACACTGGCCCAGATTGTGCCTGCTGTAGACACAAAGTACTGAATGATGTCCCTTGCCCTGCAGGAACCAGATTTTATACTTGTTATCTGCAGTTCAGGGAAGGCCAGGAACATTTTTAATTGGCTATGCTGCTATTGATTCTCACCAGCACCCCTCAGGTGTTCACAAAAGTGATGGTGATGGTCTCGGCCCATCTCTGGAGGTTGGGGATACCAGTATTCCCACACCTCAGTGACTGTTGAAGTAAGGCTTGCCACAGTCAGCCTTATACCACTTCCATATAATGGTGAGCCTGTGAACTTTGTTGGGGTTCACCATCCTCGAGCCCGAAGTCTCACATGACTCCATTGCAGAGGCTTCCATTCATTGGAGCAATCTTGGACAAAGTTGAGTTTAGGGTTTTTCCTCCACCACAACTAGTCCAGGACATTCGGGCTCTGGTTCTGATGTTACAGGCTCAGTCCTAGATCATAAGGAGAGCAGCCCTACATTCTCTTTATCAGCTATACCTAGCGGCAAGGCAATCTGACAGATGCCATCTAGGTCTCTGAGGAAATGGCTCAAGATATGAGGTGGTGGCTGCTCAAACACAATTCATCAAGTTGCAAGCCCCTCTCCTTTCCCACCCAAAGCTGATGGTGATGATGGATATTACTCTGCTGGGCCCTTATGGTCATATCGGAAAGGTGGAGATCAGGGTGATCTGGTCTTGGGTGGAGGACCAGCTCCTCATCAGTCTACTGAATTTGTGGGCCATTCATCTGGCTCTGAAGAACTTCCTTCCGTCCATCAAGGGGAGGCTGGTGGAGGTCCTCATAGACAACCCCACTGCCATGTGGTAACACACAAATAGGGAGGAGTGGAGTTCTGAGTACTGTTGGGAAGCTCTGCGCCTCGGGATGTGTTGTGAGCATCAGGGCATTTTCTTCATTGCATAGAGCAATGCCCCGAATGCCAGAGCGGATGATCTGAGCTGTTAGCGCCCAGCGGGAAGGGGGCCTGCAACACTGAAGCCGGCTCCGAATGGAGCCGGCAGTGTTGCAGGTGTGCGACGGAAGCAGTTGCACCCGTCGCGCTTTTCACTGTCTGCTAGGCAGACAGTGAAAAGCAGGCTGGGGCCCTGTTAGGGGACCCCTGCACTGCCCATGCCAGTGGCATGGGCACTGCAGGGGCCCCTAGACACCCGTTACCGCCAGAAACAGGCTGGCGGTAAGGGGGTCAGAATCCCATGGCGGATTCGCTCAGCCGGGGAAAAAACAGCGGGAAACCGCCGGCCCCGGTTTTCTGACCGCGGCTTTACCGCCGCGGTCAGAATGGGCAAGGAAGCACCGCCAGCCTGTTGGCGGTGCTTCCGTTATTCGCGGCCCTGGCGGTCCCTCAATGTCCAAAGTTTTGCATGTTGAAGTTTCCTCTGGAACTAATTAGGGGTATTTGTTGCAGCTGGAATGAAACATGGAACTTCTGTATGCCTTCATAGCCCTGCCTCTCCTTCCCCAAATTCTGAAAAAGATCAAGTGTGACTAGGCACCAGTCATCCTAGTGACTTGCGCTTGGGCCAGCAGTGTGTGGTCCCTAGACTCTCTGGCCATGAGCATCTGTGCTCCTGTCAGTCTATCACTTAGGGGGTCATTCTGACCCTGGCGGTAAAATCCGCCAGGGCCAACGACCGCGGGAGCACCGCCAACAGGCTGGCGGTGCTCCCTTGGGCATTCTGACCGCGGCGGTACAGCCGCGGTCAGAAACGGAAAACCGACGGTGTACCGCCGGTTTTCCGCTGCCCTGGGGAATCCTCCATGGCGGCGCAGCAAGCTGCACCGCCATGGGGATTCCGACCCCCATACCGCCATCCTGTTCCTGGCGGTTTTGGCCACCAGGCACAGGATGGCGGTATGGGGTGTCGTGGGGCCCCTGCAGTGCCCATGCCAATGACATGGGCACTGCAGGGGCCCCCGTAACAGGGCCCCACCAAGATTGTCAGTGTCTGCCATGCAGACACTGAAAATCGCGACGGGTGCAACTGCACCCGTCGCACCCCTTCCACTCCGCCGGCTCCATTCGGAGCCGGCATCCTCATGGAAGGGTGTTTCCCACTGGGCTGGCGGGTGGCCTTCTGGCGGTCGCCCACCAGCCCAGTGGGAAACCCAGAATACCCGCGGCGGTCTTTTGACCGCGCAGCGGTATTCTGGCGGTTCCAGCCAGGCCGGCGGCTTCTGCCACCGGCCGGGGTCAGAATGACCCCCTTAGTGATAACTTTTTGTCTCTCAGCAGCAAGGCAAGTTCTTCCACCTGAATCTGCTCAGATTGCATACATGCATGGAGATTGAGCACCGAATGACTGCATTTGATCTGGCACCAGACATCCGTTCATGAAATGTTATTATGCCTGGCACAGGGAGAAATTTGTGGTTTGGTGTAACATTCACAAAACTGACCTTCTACTGGCAAGGCTGTCAGACGTCCTTTGCTTTGTTTTGTCTTTCACTCAGCAAAGCCTTGAACTGGGAATGATTAAGGGTCATAGAGACTAGTCTCAGATTCCTATCCTTTTGAATATTCCTCAGACGTCAGACTAGATCTGAAAACTATCCAGCTGTACCTCTGCGCGCTGGTATGTAGTGCCATTCGGGTGAGTGCTTATGCCATTTCACTTTGATAATGATGTGCAGCACCTATATATGCGCCACTCCTGTATTCTGATGTCACGGCCTTTCTTTCCATAGCATCAGACAGTGATCCAGAGTGTTCTCTTGTACTTCAGAGACACTAACCTCAATATTTTGTCAATTTTTCTCAGTATGCAAGCAACATCTCTCCCAAAATGATAGATTTTAAGCTCTATAGGGACTGTCACAAACAATTGTCTCTGACAAATCTCCATCAGGTGAACCTCTGGTGCCTCACCTCCAAAGCCTACAGTGACTACACGATGATGAACGCAAAAGCCATCCGGGACCCCAAGGTGATCTGTTGCATAAGCACAGGAATACCTTTGACAAGACTAGTCGAACTTGTGGTCCAAGTCCATCCTATCCCAGTCCTGCTTCAGAGTTGCTGAAGCCACTTCAGAAGCTGGTCTTCATCACGATCCAAATCAATAGAAGCAGGACTCTCTTTACTGAGATTTTCCCGAGTAGGTGCATGGGCAGTTCCTTAGCTCTCTATTTCGCTTCCGGAGTAACTTGTCTTCTGAGCCAAAGCCTGCCTGCAGCTGGTTCCAGAACAACCAGAGTTTCCAGGGCTGTTTGCACTCCACAACTGATCAGAATGCTCTGTGGTAAATGTAAAAATAGCCGTGCAGTGTGTCAACCGGTGTATAATACATAACCAAGATAATTATTTCAAAGTATCGTGGTCAAGGCCAAAGTTCATTAAAGTCTTATACTGTTAGGACTGTGCATTTGGTTCACAAAATAGAAAGCCCAACATAGTGTCTCTTGGCTCTAGACAACGGATTCCTTCGACGTTTTGACCCACTAAGTAATAGTGTCAGTAGTGCATTAAAGAGGGGTCTTCAGCAAATGAAATACTGTGCATATCAAATAAGCATAAGTCAAACTCTCCAGTGTTCAAGAACAATATAGTCCTATCAATGGTATCTCAAGAAGCGACTCACAAAGTTGCCTGTGCAATAGCCTGGAAGGATCTACTGTGTAGGCTAATGGGAATGTGCTCCTAGTCTTCATAATTGAAAGACCCTCTGAATGGTAAAGGTTTCACATAAGTGCCCAGTATAAAAACATCCAGGAAGAGCTCCTAAAGGGGACAAAAAAAAAAACCTAAATGTGACCCACGATTAGAAAAAAGATTATGGAGAAAGACCGTAAATAATACAATCTCAAAATACCATCACCAAAGAGATGTACAAACGAGTATTGAAATTGCACACTGACTGTCGCATCCCAAATGAAAGCTGATGAGAGCTACCCATTGGATGCTGTATTATTATAAGAAGCACTAACGATAGAACAACAAATAGCTTTACATTGTCATGAAGCAATAACTTCATACCTGCAAAGAGCGAGCAGCTTCTTCTGCCCATCGCCGGCTTGCGTGAAATGCTTGCAGATGGGCCGTGCATAAATAAAGAGAAGTTGATCCCCATGCTGGTGTGCACAGGGAGACAGTGGAGCGAAAGGCCTACTACCAAGTTGGCTGACACAAGTGAGCGCTCTAGGCCTAAAAACAGAGGCATGCCTTATTGTTGTGTTCCGTGATATCTGGAGTATAAAGAAATCCCAGAAACCTAAAATAAATAAAATGGCCCGAGGGTACATAGAATAAAAGCCAAATCAATGGTGAAATGGCCACAAATAGCCTCTACTGTAACTGTGAGAGGATACATGCAACCTATTTTGTAAATAAAATGAAGCCACCTATATGCTGCAAGAGCACATTAAAAACAAGCAATAATTAAATATGCTGGTGGATGGAAAAAAGGATAAAATTAAAAATCAGAAATAACCTTATCATACAGTATTGGATAATAATTTAATAAAAGTTCCATACAGAACAATGCATCGACCAATGTGTAACCATTGTAAATAGAAACCACTTGATTGAGTTCCTCAAGTTCATTCAGGCCGTTATGAACTCTGTTTAATAAATGTGTCCATTTACATTCTCTTTGGTTCAGTGTGGCAGTGAAGTCTTCACCACATGCATTTTTTGCAGTTTTTCTCAAGCACAAACCACCCTAACTCGTCGGCCTTGTGTTTGGCGCAAGAAAAATCTTCCACTATGGGTGCTACCAGAGTGCCACATATGATGCAGCTACAGTGGTGCAAAAAAGAAAAGAAATAGGAAATTCACCTTGCAAGACCACACCCTTTGTAATAGCACAGATGTCATTTATATTATTAAATGCCCGTGTGAACCGGCTTTTGCGGGGCAAACTAGACAAAAAGTCAGAGGTAGGATTTTGCAAAGTGGCTCTACCTGTGGATTTGCAGGCAGCACCACCATATACGATGTAGCAACTCTATAAACGTGGCACATGCCACAGTAACATATTGGAGTTTTTTCCACGGTTTTTTCCCTGGTGTAGGGCATGCAGGCACCCCACTTTACCCTGATCTTGGCAAACAACTTTTATTCTGTTGGCCACACTCGTGCATGAACAGAAGACCCTGCTAATTTCAGCAAATGACAGGTGGGAGTTGAGAGTAAAAGTTATTTTTCATTTGAGTATTTTCTGGGAACTCTTTCAGGCTACACCGATTGGAACTTTAGCTTCATTACATATTTCCCCAAATTTTTCTGTTTCCAAATTTAGACGTCATCCTCTTAGCTTTGGATTTGGACAGGTGGAGCTGGTTCATACACCTCCTTGATCTGAGCCTGTGCCACTTGTGTAGACCTTAGTCCAGAGAGGACTTTCTATTCCAGTGAAGAGTACAGGTTCTTCATGTAAATCTACAGACGCTGGGTGCAAACATTAGGCCCCATCAGCCGGACTTTGAAACAAACTGGTTTACCACAATAGCTTTACTGTGAACTAGAATTTGTAAAAAAAAAAAAAAAAAAACATGTGCACCTGAGCATTGATTTGCCGAGGGAAAACAAACATTGTGTTGATTCGAAACAAGGCGGCTATGTTTAGCCCTCAATCTCAGGTGCAGAACTCACAATAACTAGTATTACACTGCACTTGTGGTCAACTTGGCTAAGAATCCTATTTCCTGCCTTCTGCTTAATCCATCACCCATGTTGAGAATGGGGTACACCAATTCTACAATGGCCAGTCGCAAAACTTTTTGGTCCATCTTGAAAGGGGCCACCTCATTAAAATTGACAAGTCACAAATGCCACAAGAACAACCACAAATGTGATCAGAGACTGTAGCTGTATTATACTCCCTCTGTCATTATGACACACACACATATACAATGTGTATACTTAAGCCATATGTATTGCACCAGTATTTAAACTAGCCAGTGTAGTCGAATGGTGAAATTCCACTTTCTGCTCTTGCCTGGCTATACCACAAGTTATCACCTGACTGATGCAACACAACTAAGAGTATGTAAATCTAGTTAATCTGATAGTGACTTCTAGCTGCAGATTCCTTATCTTAGAGTTATCACCAGACATCAGACTGGATCTGCAGGATTTTTCATGAGCATTACCTCTGCACGCCAGTTCAGCTCCATGTGGTATTGTTGTCCATGGGGAAAGTGAAGTTCGCAGTGCCTGTATAGGCACCTCCCAGGTGCGCTGACGTCAGTCCTTTTCTTTCCAGGCGAGTCTGCGCAGATTCCGAGAAGAGCTACCCCAGTCCTTTTTTTGACTAACTTTTTTTTTTTTTTTTTTACATTTTGTCATCTCTTTTTGAGCTGCTTTCCTCCTGGCATGGCAGGGATGCCCTCCCGAAAGACTGGCTTCAAGCCCTGTGGCACGTGTCACAGATCAATGTCTATGACAGACCCGCTCCTTGTATGCCTCTGGTGTCTCGAGCACCACCATGGTCCAAAGGCCTGCACTGATTGCCGTGCCATGAACCCGAAGTCCTTCAGAGATGCGATTCGCCAAGCTCCTGGCTGCTTGACATGCGACGCCGCAACAATGTAGATCCCAATCTAGAGGAACGTCCCGTGAGTGGTTGCAGAGTCCAAGATCTTTGTAGCTCTCAAAGTCGCCGGGTCACTTAGGTAAGTCCTAACACCACAAGAAGTTGAAAAGATCTTCGATTTTGCCTCATCTGTTGGCCTGCGAAGCGGGAGAGCGTTGCGCTTTGAGGTCTCACTCCGCTATTGAACCAGCACTTGGGCCATCTCCATGAGTTTCTGGGATCCGGAGCGATGAGTTCACACGCCTCATATTTGGGCGGCATGTTCCCTCCAGCGTGCCTTCAGGACACGAAGGTTTGGAAGGGGGCCCCTTCTAGTTCTGCACCAATGATTCTGGTCTCGACACCAGTACGGCTCCTGCAATCCATTCCTGGGTCCAGTCCAATTCCATGTTGACCTTCCCTGGTGCTAGTCCCGATACTGATGCCCCAGTCCTTTCTCCCGAAAACGCAGAGCCGGAGTGGCCTTAACCAGCACCACCTTAGGTGCAGAGTGGTCGGAGCCTCTGCCCTATTCCTCTGGGCTACGACTGGAGCAGGATTGGAAGGGCTCGCTGGACCCTGATTAATAATAGCACTATGAAGACCCCAGTATGAACTAGGGTGAGCACCTGGGTGAAGCCAGTGGACTGGATACTTTTTCAGATACAGGTATGCTTTCTCCACCTACCGTGGCTACAAGGGAGGGAGCATCCTTTGCCATGGTGGTGCGGATGGCAGCCTGGACCTCAATCTACCCTCTGTGGCAGTCAAGACTAGTGTCTTGATGGAGGTGCTTCAGCCGGGAGTTCTCCCCTCAGAACAACTACTACTATTCAACAAAATCCTCACTGATGTCCTACTGGGGACATGGTCCAAACCCACAACAGAGTCTCTTGTGAATAGAACAGTTGCCCGCTGCCACTGCCCTATTCCACAGGACCCAAACTTCCTCACCGACCACCCTACCCCTTGGTGATCCAAGCCCCTACACCACATGTAAATCCTGGACCATTCCCTACCACACCCCTGGACAGGGAATCCAAGAGGCTGGACACTTTGGGAAAGAAGATTCTTTCTTCCACCATCCTGGCATTGCGGTCTGTGAACACCACACGCCTTTTAGGCTGCTCCTCCCAAGCGAAAAAAATCTAAAATCTTCAAGATCCAGCCTTAACATCTGGGGATAATTCTAAGTAAGTAATAGTTTATACCAGATAAGGCATTGCCAGAGGTAAGTAGTTTGTTTACTTGTTTATTAAGGTTTACAAAATCACTTGGCGAGTTTGCAATGCCTTTTTTTTTAATTTTCCGAAGGTAGGGTCTACTATTTGTGTGCAGCAATGTTATGTTTTTGTCACTGTTTTTGTTCAAGTGCTGCAGTATTTGAGCTGTATTTTCCCTCACAGGTATGAACAGAATAATTCAAATGCAGAATTAACAACATGCCATCTCCAACAGCAGATGGAAAATGAAGTACTCATTTCTTCAACTTGCCGCATCCTTGCTGATATTGATGACACAGATAAAAGCTATGCACCATCAGTAGAGCACATGGAGGGCACATTGGAGAAAGACCACGAGCTGAAACTGCTTTCTCCCCAGAGGCTTTCTCAAGGTAATTTGCACTGATCATGCTAAAAGATAAATACACCCGCTTAGAGGGGTCCGAGGTTGCAACAATGTAAGAATGGTACATTAAACTAATTGCAGTAATTACATATCAAAGAATCTTGTAATCAGTTTGTGTGAATCTCATATTTATTTATTTAAATTCATATGTGGTACAGACATAATCCAGAAGAATATCTGGGCATTTTATAGAGACAAGAAGAGAGCATTGGTTGGATACAGCGGAAAATGAAATAAGACTGTTAAAGGTTAATGGGATACCAATACATACTACTGGATGTTAAGTCCTGCCGAATACTCACTTCAATCACTGTCCCAGGCACCATATTAGAGGCAGACTTTTTTTCCATAAAATTCGCCATCAGCAGCCACACTGGAGTCAGCACAATGTTGTGCTCAGCGAATTGCTGAAAAACTTAAAAGATGCCACGGGCACCTGTGGCAGAAATTCCTTCCATTTTCCTTATCCTGATTTGCATACGAACATGAGGCACAAAAATAAAATGGAACCAAAAACCTCATGCTGAGAGGATGTGAGTAATCTGTTGTAGTAATTTCAGCCATCGAAAAAAAACTTTACGGAACCTAAATCATTTGTTCTTCTAAAGCATACATCCTCCAGCACAATACTCACATGAATACTTTTGAAGATGTACCCTTGTATTAAACTGGGAGGGATGAGGATAGAGACTACACTAGGCCAAAATAGACTGTAACTCTACCCTACCAAAATGGGCCTGAGAACAATATTTGCATCTGCAGATACTATTTTTAAAAGCAGAGTGGGACAGGTATCAGCATGACAAGTTTACCAAATTAGAACTCTGCTTAAAAGAGCTGAAGTTGCTGGTGGGCCTAGTGGAATCAGTCTGAGGGCACTCAGAAGCAACTTACTCAGTCAGTTCATAACAAAGTTTAACAGTGAACAAACTCCATGAAGAGCTAGTCTGCGTCCTAACAGTAGGTCCCAATTGTTTTTTTTTTTTTTTTAAAGACACAAACATCAATCAGGAATTTGTAAAGCGCACTACTCACCCGTGAGGGTCTCAGGGGGTGGGGGGGACTGGGAGAGAAGGGAGGGAGGTGCTGAACAGCCAGGTCTTGAGAAGTTAACTGAAGGTAAGGAGGTCTGTGGTCTGGCGTAGGTGGGTGGGAAGAGTGTTCCACATTTTGGTGGCGAGGCGAGAATGATCTACCGCCAGTTGTAGTTCTGTGGAACGGTTGCGAGGTCGGTGGAGCGGAGATGCGGGTCGGGGTGTAGAAGGAGAGCAGTCTGTTCAAGTATTCTGGTCCGGTGTTGTGCAGTGCTTTGGGAGCGTGGGTGAGGAGTTTGAAGGTGATTCTCTTGTTGACATGTTGAACATGTTATTCCACATTTGATAATCTGATGTTAACTGAATATAAAAACTAAGAGCTGTTAAGGGTCTATCTTATGATGCTTTTCGTTCTGCTTTCTCAAATGAGATGAAGGAGAGAGAGAGCAGGCAAAATGACAGTCTGAAACTGTGGAGCTCTGACACTATCATTGATTTAAAGAAAAAAAAAGTTTTCCTATACTATACTTCTAGGATATTGTAAAATGAGAAGTTGATAAAGCATGCAGATTGCTTATCCTCTTACCAGAAGTGATCTGTACCAAAGAAAGCCACTGCATAAGAGAGAAATGTAGACTCGTTGGAATGCCTTCACCCAGATGGAGACGCCATAAGATATATCATCACTATTTTTCAGTCTTACTTTGGTGCCATGAAAGGCTCTTGAAAAAAACAACTAAAGGCAATGTAAATAATAAGCCCTGCTTGGGTGAAAATAAATGATTTCAGAGACCGCCCAAATAATCATGAACCATAATTACACTGCGCCCCTTTTCTGCTAAATACAGGAGAAACGGAAGCAAATTAACTTCATGAGCTTGCACAAGATCCACAGAACAATCACAACACAAAGCAGCAAACACAGATCACCTACTGGAATACTCTGCCAAAGTTTATGGCCTACATGCCACCAAAAGAAGATTTAGAAGATCCTGAAGGAAAATGATGATCGTCAAGACCTAATCTCTAAAGAGAATTGAAGATTCAGGTTTTTTTTTAATCTATTTTTTTAGATTCAGCCAAAACAGACTGACCCCTTTATGAAATAAAAGATCCTCCCTCAGAGGCTATTACTGGGATAAGTTCACTTGCATTAGAGCGGAGTACCACAGATCAGAAGCTCAATCTAGGGAGTCAGAATTACTTGCACTCTTTGAGGACAGATCTTGCAGACTACTTGCTCCATCAGTGGCGGTGGAAGAAGCGCATTGGATTGACTGCCATCTTCAGAGAGAATACATCTCCCAACTACTCCCTCCAGGGAAGCTATATTATACTAATCTGGAGACAAAGAGCAGGGTATTTTGCGGCAGATAAATCCAGGAATCCTCAAGTATGAAATATCTCAGATGCCACCTTTTGAGTGTAGGTGGTACTCATGATTCACTGTCGTTATTTACAGTCTGTTGTATCGTTACCCTTCCTAATTGGATGAACTGCCAACAAGCCCTGAACAAATGACACAATTTTCAAATAATATTGGAAATATTCAACAACTGTAGATCCTATATCTGTTGGATGCCTAGAAAAAAGAAGCTGGTATCACTGGTGCATGTGGTACCTTTTGTGGCAGTGAGTATATCACTTCCCATGGAACCGGAGAGCCCATTCACGACTCCTATAGGAGTCAGGCAGCCAGGCTGGTGCAAAAAATCACTTGACCTTTTAGTTAACCCTGAGTGTCTAAACTTCATATAGATGTTCTAGTGAAGAGGAGGGCTTTGGTAGCTTCACAAACAGTTTTGAAGCATTGTCGGTAACCAATCTGAAAGATTTTTATGGCAATGAGACGGTAGATGCCAGAGTGCAGGAATTTGCTTCACTGTCTGGCTTGGAAGTGGTTTACACTACCTAAATCTCTGTTTAAGGATCTGTGAAAATTAAAGATTGTTCTGTCAGTGCATCTTGCAGAAGTGTAGATGTTCATTGCAACAACCTCTGTTGAACCAGGCCACTTGCAACTCAAGAATAGGCTGAAGCAACAATTTGTTCAGTAAAGCTTCATTTTCTCTGACCAGTGCACTTTCCATTGCCCTGTGGATCCTTAAAGGTGTGTTATTTCTCTTTCTTTGTCTTTTCACTGTCAAATAAATCAAACATTCTTATTTTAGGCATCCTAATGATATACATGGTGGCCACATGCAATGTATATTTGCTTATGTGTGTTTTAACTGCACCTGTGAGTGCTTGCTTTCATGTTCAGCAGCACTGATCATCAGAAGGGCAGAGGAATTACGCAATATTGCTATGTCCTCCATAGCAGTTACTAAATCAGTTATTTTTGGTGATTTGTGATGCTTTTGAAGCTTACAAATGCTCTGGAAAACATAGTACTTCATTGATGCCAGGAATATTGAAGCCTTCTTTTGTGTTTTTTTTAACTCCAGTTAGTACAAGAACATGTCCAGTATGAAATACAAAGCTTATCCTGAAGATCCATTGGATTTTAGGACCCTAACTGACAAGTGATTCAATTATCCTCTGATGGTAAAAAAGGAATGTTCTGTACTTCAGACCCTTTGGAAAACACATTTGAGATGATGAATCATCAAGGCACAGATGTCTGTCCCACAAATGCTTTAGTGTTGAGAGATGCTGTTTCCAGCACACTTATAGATTGATTACGCCATTGGTATTGAAGGGATTTGCATAAGGGTAGGGTGTCTGAAACTACATTATCAGAGTATCACTGGGTTTAGTAGATTTTCTGTCTAGAGTTGTATAATACTCAGAGAATTTCCTAATCTTCATTCTTACTTGAGTGTTACCTAGTTGCAACTTGACGGCTATTCTACCACTAGGTGACTGCCTTTCTGTTTCCCCTCTTTTGGAAACGTTTTGGGCAGTGGGTTATTTCTGTGGTTTGACAGATTTGGTTTTGTTACTTCATGTCTGCCTTACCTCTCTGATTCAGTGAACTACGATGCAAGTAATATCATGCTTGCAGGTGATTACTGCAGCTAATCCAGTCAATCTCAGGAGAAATTTCTAGATGAATAATCTACAAAATGATATTGTATCAATTGGAAAAAAGCATCAACAAAAGTTAATAACTTGTTTCTTTACACTGCGGTGTCCATTTCCTCATCAGAATACTGCTGCCAGTAATATTGCCTGATGCTGATACTACTTGGTGAACCTTGTTGTGAAGTCTCTAAACCATTTCTCTGATGATCAGGCTGAGGCGTTAAAGGTTGTGAGTTGTCTAATTCCTCAAAGTAAATTATTCAAGTGTAACTTGAATTGATAACCAAAGCAGTGGCAAAATCTTCTGCCATGAGAAGGCTTTCATTGTTATGTCTTGGAGTAGTGCCGTGATGAGGAAAGCAAGCACCTTGTTATGTTCCTGCTGACCACTATGTAGAAGCCAGCACATAGACTACAACTATAGAAAAGCCACTTAATCGATTATGACATCAGCCAGTTATCTGTACAATATAATTACCCACTGCACTGACACCACTACAATGTGTACATCAGCATCATCCCTAAGATTAGCACTTACTCTGATCAATACTTTGACGTCAAAATGTTACACCTAACATTAAGTACAATCATAAGCATATACCTGAATGAATCTGATATAACTCTGTCCATAACCACATATCTTACCCCAGCGCTATGCCTGATCCCACCCTATCCTTAACAACACCTCTTATCCTAACACTAAGTTGAATCATGACTCTAAGCCTCACTCTAAATCTAACCTTGAATCTTACCCTAACTTTTACCATTATGTTTTGTACTAAGTGCCTAAAAGAAGGAGCGACAGAGGAACCCATGGTATGCAGACTAGTCCACTGGGACCAGTCCTTTAGTATTCAGTATGCTTTCCTTGGTTATCAGATCAAGCATTTCACCCTTCATGTGAGTAGGCAATGATCATGTTTGACATCGATCGTTACTGAGCTGGATGAATGATAATTGTGCTGTAGGTTTGTCCTTTTGGTCTACCCAGTGAAGATTGAAGTCAGTTATGAGCATGTGATTTGAAACAGAGTTGGTATCTCTATCATGAATTATCACTTTTTTTCTTTTAAAAGAATGTGGTCACTCGGAATGGTATATGTAACGCTGTGTGCCTCCTTTCTTTAAATTTAACTTCCACTGACAGACATTGAAGACTGGAGAATTGTTCTCATTTGACAAACTTGCTTTGAACTGAGCCTCTTATTTTGTATGGTTCTGGTGTACAATTGAAAAGGGGGTAATGCTCCTTATTAGTTGTAAGGAATTGTTCATGCAGGTGTTGGTTAGGAATAAAGGGCCAGAGTCATAATCAAGTAAATAACACATGTCACAATCTAATGGGGGCACTGAGATGAACCAAGAAATTATTGGACGAAGTTGAGTTGGCTTGTTGTGAGCTGTTGTGTATTGCGAGTAGAGTGCCTCCCACTCGCTGCAGTTGTGCTGATGATTTTAGATGTTGGAGTGAATGAAGATCTGGAAACTGAATGAGGTTCATAACATTAATGCCATTGCTGCAGGATGAGGAGTTATCAGCCTTCTGTTGCTTATAATGACTGGTATAGATGAGGTACTTCTGGGGGTGTAGGAGGATATCTTATTGTTCTTGTGACTCGATACTAGTGAGCAGATTCTTTAGAGGCCACATTAGAGGGAAGGGTATTGGCTCTATAAGTTTGAGGATCATTGTTACTTTGAAGTATGAACCCGAGTTCAAAGTATCGGTGGATGGGTAATTTGGAAGTAAGCTGCAACACTTTTTCGAGAGCGGTTAAAGGAGGTGCAGGAGAGCTCTTAGTCCGAATAGAGGCATTTTATTTTAAAAAGGAGGATGTCAGGTTTGTCAGACACAGAGCTGAGGAGGATAACTTTAGTGTTTGTTCATTTCACTGGAGTGCAGTATTGGCTTGTAGTGACTGCTTGACAGGGTAGAGGTGGAGATCATTTTATGCAGGAAGTGTCTACTGCGCTGTTGTATTTACTTGTTGCAGCATCTCAGAGGTCTTATTGAAGACTAGGGGAGGAATTCTTTCCTTCTGGTGAAGGATGAAGCCTATGTACGGGATTTGAGGGATGCGGCTCACAAGCGACCTATTATATTGACTCCATAAAATGGAAGAATGTAGGTGAGCTAGATGTAATGCTCCTATGCTATTCAATGGGGGACAGGGGGCGAGGTTAGGCATAACTTAATTTCCTTTAGGAGATTGGTCCGTTCATGTGTATTTAGTGGATGCAGGGCTGGTGTGATAACCTGGCATACCTAGACGTCTACCTGGGCAGCAAAAATATCTACTTCCATGTAAATAATTTCATCCCATCTTCATTTCTTTGTGGCCGGGATGTCACTTTTACAAATGAGATGTAAAAACAATATCCTGTTGCAATATATCAAATATTCTAGGATTTTTCTTAGTAAGATAATGGTTTTGTGAGTCACTGCTTACTCACAAAGCCATTTCCATTGGGGGAAAACCAAATACACCCTGCACATTTTGAGATGTTCTAAATCTGATAACTAGAATGATTATTCCTATAAGGCCTTATTCGGTTCTCGTTTATGATTTAAAGTTCTGTTTACTCCCAAATCAAGATTCCAAAACGGCTGCAAAAGACTACATAGCTCCATATTACGAACAGCGGGTGCAAAATTCATGCAGCTGATTTGTCCAGTATTAGCACAGAAAGTAGATGCGAGTTGAAGTGGGAAAAAGATACATGTGATGTTCAGTGGGTAAATGACATGGGATTTGCTTGGGTGTGTACGTGATTTTAAATGAGTGGGGACCCTCGGAAGTAGGTTATAAAGGCACAGATAGCAATCGGAGAGCCGACAAGGGGGAAGATGCCCTTTTTCCTTCTTCCAAAGGTTAGATTATGTTGCCTTAGTCAAGAGGAAGGGTCTTCCATCCAAGGACCCTACTTTAGCTTGCAGATGTCGGGGAGCGCTTGTCAGCATTGAGCCACAAACTTAGACTTCTTTGTCACCAGTAGCTCAGTCTCGGTATTTGTAGGAGATATGACATGGGATCAGGTGTGTTCCAGGAAGGTTTGACTATACAATAGAGAGCAGGGTGTATCACACTTGTAAACGGTTAGTATTCTGGTACTTTTAAGGAGAGAGTACTGGTCATATGCAGACTATTTTTATGCCTGGAGAATAAACCTCTACTTATTTGTACGCAGTCTTTATGCAGTGATTGACCGGCAGCGCAGATAGTAATCAGAAGTCTTCTGTGTGACTTATGTTATTACGTGGAGGTGGGTTCAATGCCTTGGCTGTTACATGGGTTGCAATTTCCATGAAAATTTGGAAAATTGATTTGACACCAACCCGTAGTTTCATGCCTTGTTTCCACTGCGTGAATGAATTCAGTAACTAAGGGAGTTATGTGTTTTTTCTAAGACCATATTTCAAGCACTGTCAATTTTGAGATATCCACATCTGACCTGATGGTATCTGTACAAATCCTTAAAAGAGATCTCAACGCATGTGTACCACCCTGGAACATAAATTAGGATCGGTAGATGCCTGGCATTGGAGGGACCAGTTTGTAATACACGCAATTTTTGGCTTATAAGTTTCTATCCAAAATATTATAATGAACAATTAAATAATAGGATTTATTAAATGTAGAACTACTAACCTTTGTTTTATACATTACTATGTAACATTAGATACTCTTTGGTTGACCGGATGTTTAAGGACAAACCCCTCCTTGTCTTTCCAATACTATCTTTCCTCTGTTGTGAAAGCTGGTATCACATTTCTTTTTCAACAGTGCACCTTTTCAGCATCTCCATAATTGATGATTGGTGTCATGTTGAACGGGCTATTTTCCTGAAGCGCAACTGCTGATGCCAGTTGTTTATGAGAAAGTAAAGGATGGTTTATTAGTCAGATTCCTTTCTGGGGTAGTTGTAACAGAAAGTCCGAGACATGAAATTGCATCTTTAAATGGCATGGAGCACTTGAAGGATAGTGCAGGTGTGGTCAGACCAGAAAGGTTGGTGTACACGGCTGAACTGCAGAGCAGACACAAGAAGGGTTTTCGATTTTCTGCAGGCTGGAAAGGTACTTTGAGAGAGGTGGAGTATTGAATGCTTTACTGTGTTGTTTTGTTTACTTCATTAATGTTGCCGTCTTTTGCTAAGAGTGTTACTTATGATGTACAGAAGACCTTCTTTGATTAGTACATTGAAGACCGTGGGTAGTTTTTGTGACATTTTATTGCTACATCGGATTTTAGTTGAAATGTGCATCTTCATGTTGGCAGCAATACATTGAATGTTGTTGTTAATGATGACGTGAAAAAGCTTCTTTTCTGTTGATAGACCAGGCACCTTAAAATCCACCGACATATACACCTGTAATGACCATGGTCATTCCCACCCCTTGAACTAACAACATGTGTGAACTTTACCTGACTAATTGGCACACTGTAGGTAGCGGACCCCAGTATTTTAACAGCTGTTACCTCGCTCAGGTAAAACCACGAACTTAAGCACTTTTATAACGTTTACTTGAAATTAATGGTCTTCAAATAGTCCTTGTGACATTTGACTACACAGGTTTTAACAGCACTTTGCCAAAGTTTGTACAACTTCACACCCTTGGCCCCACACGTCGCTCGACAATGCCATGACACCACAGTAAATGACTGTTCACCACTTTTACTTTCTTTTTTTCTTTTATGAGTGAGATTGTATTTATTGAACAAATTGTATGTAATTGTGGTAATATGATGACCTTTCTTTACCTCATTTTAAGTCATTAATACTGTGATTGTACGAATTGGAAAATTCAATGACTAAGCGATCACACAGTAAAATGTTCATTCATTCATACTGATGTGAAGAAAGCTATAGATTGTAGAGTTATTCCAGTTATTGATCATGTGGCTCTATAATGTGTTTAATTTTAATTCTCCTTAGTTCATGAAGATTGTGAAACAAAAAACTCGAAAAAAGCTTATGTATTTTACGTTTTGTTGTCACCTTTTATTTAGCACAACACTGCGAGTCGTGTCTCTAGGTTCGAACCCAACTACGGTAGTAAACAAATTGCTTCCAAAGTATTAGATTTTTACCGTTGTCTGGTATTTGCCCCTACATCTGAGATGACAGTTGTTCAAGAGGAAAGGTCTTCTTACTAAACATTTTACCCACTTTTGGATGATCAGCATCCTTTTTGGGTTTATCAAATGTTCTTGATGCACGAAGAAAGTGAAACAGATGTTGGTGGCATATAGGTGGATCTTTTTGTCTTATGTGACTTTCGGTATAACACTGGCCGGGGCCTATAGAAAGATTTAACAGTGAAGAGCGCGAGATCCCCAGTTTTTAAGTTGGCTGCTAGGCATTGCAGGGCTGCGGTTGATTTACATTCAATGTGACTAGAAAGGGTACTGCAGTGGTAGAGTTCATTCTTGACAGTAGCCAATGACTGAGTATCACTTACCCTTCTAAAAGCAAATTTGCAGTCACTGTGTTCTTCTGTATGTGACCCTTTATGGGATGGTGCCCGTGTAGACATGTTTAAAATGTTAATAGATATCATTTAACATAAACACTTTCAGAAGGCAATGAAGTGATTCAATACTTCAGGATGCACATTAAGAAGATAACAAACAAAGCCACTTAAAATATGTTGAAAGTAAATACCGTGGCCCCAGTTTTTGTCCAGAAACACTAGGGTAATGTGAGTTCTGTGTCTATACCCGAAGTCTCTCATGTAACAAGCTGAAAAGTCACTGAGTTGATTCAAGAAGCTGTGTCGCAAGAAGTTTAGTTGGTCATAGTTGTTTGTGTTGTGGATTTTGCATCATCATCACTTTACTGTGTAAATTTTGAGCAGTTTATTTGTACACTGAACAGAGGGCACCACACATTTGTCTAATAAATCAGTTTGGCAGACGATATGGGACGAGAATGGCAGAGTCTACAGACCTAGGAAGAAATTAGATATAAACGTGCATGGACAAGGCCAAGAGTACTGGCTTTGTAAAAATGATTAATTTAAAATGTTTTCTGAGGCATCTGGAATATGAAGAGTGGAATACAAGATTGTGTGTACGTTCTAACACAGATATGTATAACATCTATCACTCAGATGTCCACATTGGCATACTTACTTTATAATATTTATCTGTCAAGTCATTATGCACCCTAGAGCAGGGGAGATAGAGAATCAGCAGTCCCATTGATTACTACTTTAATCTTTGGGACGTGTGTCAAAACATTTTTAGCCAGCTGAAGTGTGCTCCCTTAAAGAGGGTTGAGACATATCTTGAGCATTGGACCTTAAAATCAATCCCTCATCATAACTGAAGGCCAGTGCACGGTTTCCTGCAAAGAGCATTCCTTTTATTGTATATTATATATTTAATTATTATTATTATTATTTTTTGGTATTTGGAAACAGCCATAAAAACAGTATCATAAAAGAAACCCATGTTTCAAAATAATCTATCAAGAACATTTCTTAAACAACATAACAATTTGCATTGCACACTTGCTGCACCTAAACTAGACTTCTAATGTATACTTCTAAAAGCAGGTTCCTCGTCGTTAGTGTACCCAGGCCTTCGATTAGACCTGTAAAATTCTTCAGTAGCAGGCGCAGTCCATCCTTTAGGGCGGAGGGGCCACACACCCCCACCTTTTGCCCCTCATGAAGAGTGCCTGTCAGGCTGAACAAAGGTCAGCCTGACAGACACTCTATTTTCAGCTCAGACAGCCAGGAGTGAGACATGCACGATTTGCGCAGACTCCTGGCTGCCTGAGCTGGACTTTGCTGGGCTGAGGAGGTCACAGCTCCTATAGGCGTGACCTCCTCGGCTCAGCAAAGGTGTCTCGAGGCCCTCCCCTGGGTGATGAGGAAAGCTTCACCCATTGACATTCACCCTGGGCGCTTCAGGTTTAAGCCCTGAAGCGCCCAGAGAGAGTGTCAATCAGTGACTCTTCGTCACAGAGTGGGGTGGGGTCAGAAGTCTCACTGACCCCATCCCACTCTGTGACGAGGCTGGGACTGCTGCCTTCCCTCATTGGCTGACCTAAGGTCCCGTCTGGGATCTCGAGGCTGAAGGTGTGTGTGTGTTTGTCAGATGTTTTAAAATTAATGTTTGGTGAGTAAGTGCATGTTTGAATGGTATAAGTGTTGTTAATGGATGTGCGTGCGTGTGTGTGTGAAAGAATGAGTGTGTGTGAACTTTTAAAATGAATGTTTGGTGCATGCGTACATGTTTGAATGTTATGAGTGTTGTTAATGGATGTGCGTGCATGCGTGTCTGTGTGTGAAAGAATGAGTGTGTGTGCTTCCAGCCCGCCCCCCTCCCTCCTAAAGCTGCCGGCCGCCACTGTTCAGTAGTACTTATGGGGGCTGCTGGGTGGCACCATACAGCTTTGAAGTGACTCCATACTGCCCCGGAAGTTGAGGAGCAGAGTCGCATTAAAGTGCCACCCCTGTGCACTACCCTCCTCGCCTCTCTTTCTGTGTCCTTCAAAGCAGACCCGGAGCTCCGCTCCCAGCTTTGTTGGTCTTCCAGCAGCTTCCATATTAATTTTTACAGTCTGCTGGGGAAGACATCTTTTATGAGAGGCTTCTCCAACAGCTTATAAACTACTAGTAGCTCTATGGCTGCCAGCTCTCCTGTGTGCAAACTAGCGTACTAAATTAGAAGGTTTTTGCTTGGCTGAATTACTATTTGTGAAGCAAAATTGAAAAGTGCGTATTTCAGATGAAAGTGGGTGTTCAGAACTCACAAGCAGATGTTTGGAGAATAGTGGCTGGAATTGCAAAATATATGTAAAGCCGATTTTTGCATGATAAATCATATGGCATTGGGAAGAATGATTACTAATACTAAAAACTTGGTGCCAAGAACTATTGCATCTATGCCTGCTATGCATTGCACATGTGGGGTGTTCAAAAACAACAAAACTTTTTTTTTGCATTACTGTGGCAACCCTGCCCTCAGGTGATTGCTGCTGGTGATCTGCGTATGGTGGTCGGTCACTAATGTAAATATATCTAATGTGGTCACTGTTACAACACTAATAATATTAGTAGCTCAGGGTGATTTTCACTGAACGTAAGTAGCTCGTATTGCAGAAAAGGTTGGAAACACCTGCCCTAAAGTAACAGGATCCAGACTGACCAGAGACTGCAAGAAGCAGATATTGGTTACATATCCCTACAACGTGTTTTTGTGGTACTTGGTCTCCAGACACAACTTGAATTTCTGTAGTAAGTGCACCCTCATACACGCAAAGGTGATGTGAGTGGGAGGTGAAGCTCTGTGTCACCAAACATAAAAAGATGTAACAGTTGAAGCATGAGTCCCAATCCGAATCACAGGGCTGCTTGCAATCTAGGTTAGGAGGCTCTGCATGAAGTCCATTCCCTCTCAGTCGTCCTGTAAGTTGAAGTCAGAATTGCACCATAAGCCCCAAAAAGCCAACAGGACTTGACTCCGTCAATCCACTAGAAAGGGCAAGGGTGTTTATCAAAATATAATAACTCCCATCTCTCTGTCCTGCAAACTATTGACCCTTTTCTCTGTCCTTTGACTCCAACCCAGTTCCACAACTGATCTTGTCATGTCTCAAATTTTCTAGACAATTATCAACTCAGCAGTAAATTGGGACCTTCAAAGTGGCTATGCTGCTTATATTTTTTGGTGGACCTTCAAGCCCCTCAAAACCATAGGGGCCCCCCATTTGGATATACGCTGGTGGGTCCTCAGTCGGCACTGGCTGACCCCTTGGGTCCTGTTACTGGGCCTATACCTCCACTTAGTCCAGACTTGTACCCCAACTCCTAGGTCCACACTGGTTCCTACTGTGCAGCTAGTACCGGACCCAATCCCAATGCAGGCCTCTAACTCTGAACCAACTTCGGCCCATACTAGGCCTATCTTGTGGTATGAGATTGGATAACATCGAAAAAGGAGCTTGTGAACTTGAAATCCAAAAGCAGAAGCATAGGATGAAATGACTGTGAGGGAGGAAACTACCTGGATAAGAAGTCAGGATGACCAAGGGAGTGATACAAGGTAAAAATGTCCTTTGTTGAATTGTTAACAGAGAGAATGCAAGTGTGGTAATAAGACTCATGGGTATTTTGGGCAAACGTTTTATACATATGTAATGTTACACTGTGCACCCTTGCCGTGGTTTTGCCCCTAACCTTTTGTTTTCAGACCTCCTGTTTTTGCTGACTTCTTTTTTGCTGGCCCAAGGGCTCTGCACACTTTATCACCGCTAGCCAGTGCTAAAGTGTTCTCTCCTTAAAACATATTAGATTGGCTTCTACCCAACTGGCATATTTAATTTACTTGTAAGTCTCTAGTAAAGTGACACAACCTGTGCCCAGAGCCTGTAAATTACAGGTCCCGGAGGAGGCCTGGGCCATTCATTCTCAAGCTGTTGCTGATGGGAGGGACGCAGCTAAGTTCACAATTCGTTGTGGGCTCAACATGACCAACTCACTGGGCAGATCAGTTGCATTGACTGTGGCCCTACAGCGCTACGCTTGGTTGAGGACATCTGGCTTATGGGGGATGTCCAGCAATACTGCCCGCAGTACTGATGGTGCCACCTACGTGAGGTAGAACTTTTGACATGGCTCACGCCTGCTATTGCAGCTTGCCTGTGTGCATTGTTAAACTGCTATTATGACCCGATAAACTAAAACTTTTGCCAGGCCTAAACCTTTCTATCTGATAGAGACTTGTAGTTGCAGATTCCTTACCTTAGAATTTCCCCCAGGCGTGCTCTGGATCCAGAGATTTTTCTTCGAGCAGTACCCTTGAACGTGGTCAGGTGGGGTTGGTTGACTCCGCGTCTGTCGTGGTCGCCATGATGACGTTGGGGTCATATATAGTGCCACCCCGGTACTCTTATGTCAGTTCTTTTCTTTCCGCGCCAGCCTATACGCAGATCTGGAGAAGAGCTACCCTCAGTCACTTTTTGACTGACTTTTTTTTACCCTTTTGTTAAGTTTTTGACTACTTGGCACATCGAGATGTCTTCCTGTAAGACCGGATCAAAGCTGTGTGACTCCGGTCACTGCATGATGTCGATGACGGATCCGCACCTCGTGTGCTTTTCTGGAGCGCAACCATGGCTTGAAGTTGTGCTCCTAGTGTCGGACCATGAACCCGAAGGCTTTGAGGGAGCAGTCCCTTAAGCTTGTGGCAGCCCGGCGCTTGGCTCTACAATGCTCCCTCTGAAGTGATAGGTCACAAGACCGCTCGCAGAGCCTTCAACCTTTGTCCTTGTTCCACTCCAAGTCTTCAGGACATTCAGGTCACAAGAATAAGTTGAAGAAAAACAAACGCCTCACTCTATCACTCGGACGATGGGATTCGGGAGGAGTGTCGTCAATCTAGGCCTCCGTCCTTGAGCCTACTTCTGGGTCGGCTCCACTCCTCCCAAGTTTCCGGGCCCTGGAGCCACCCCTGTCCAACTCAGGGAGGTTTATGAGGCCATGCGTCTTATCTTTGGGCAGACCGACTCTCCTGTGATGGCCTCGGGCCCATTAGGGTCGGCTTGGGCCCCCTCGGGTTCCACGCCAGGTGGCTTCTACCTCGTCTCCGGAGGGCACTCCAGGGTCTGTTACGGATCCGAGCCGATGCCGGTCATGCCGTTGCGACCTTCCCTGGTACATAAGTCTACGCTCCTAACATTTATTGGGCCCACGTTCAGCGTTGATCCCATACTCATTCCCGACTCTGAGCCAGAACGACGTCGCCCGACGTCGATTCAGACTTTGACGGGGCTCTCCTTCCCCAGATTGGATATTGCCCCTTATGCCAGTGAGGACGGTGAGAGTATGAAGGGGTCGCTGGACCCTCTAGAATACCAGCCTTAAGACTTACGGACTGGGTTTAGGAATTTGGTAAAGCCAGTGGTCTAGTCACCTCCCCTGACTCTAGCATTCTTTATCCCTCTACCGTGGCTATGGAGGAGGGAACCTCATACTCAGTGGTGGTGTGAAGAACGGCTGAGGTCCTGGTCCTCGAGCTGCCTTTCTTGATGGTTACGACTAACCTCCTGACTGTGGTGCTTCAGTTCGGGGATTCCACATCTGAACCCCTTTTGCCCTTCAATGCAGCCCTCACTGATGACCCACTGGAGGCGTGGTCTAAACCTTGCAAAGGGGCTCCTGTCAATCGGACAATTCGCCCACCGCCATAGGCCTGCACCTAACGACCCTAAATTCCTGACCCAACATCCTACGCCTGAGAGTCTAGTCATCTGGGCTTCTTCCTCTTCTGGGGCATTCCGTTCTGCACCCCTGGACAGGAAATTAAAAAGACGGGACCAACTTGGGAAGAAAATGTTTTCTTCCTCCAGTCTTGCATTGAGGTCCGTGAACACTGCATGCCTTTTGGTCCGCTACTCCCATACTTTATGGGATACGGTCACATAGGTGCTGCCACAGGTCCCGGAGGAGGCCCTGGCCATTCTTTCCCAAGCTGTTGCTGATGGGAGGGACACAGCCAAGTTCATGATTTGTGTGAGTTCGGCACAAATGATTCACTGGGCAGATGGGTTGCATTTACGGTGGCCCTACGGCGCTATGCTTGGTTGAGGACATCTGGCTTTTCGGGAGATGTCCAGCAATCACATATGGGCATGTCCTTCGATCGCAACCGAGACAAACGGACTCAGCGCTCAAGCGCTTTAAGGAGTCCTGGACTACAGCTCAGTCCCTTGGCCTTGCAGATGCTCCTTGCCCCCCTCAGTCTGCTTTTTGCCCCCTTTTGTGGCTACAGTAGGGGCACCCAACCCGTCCATTTCCCTCCAGCCACCATGCCGCACATGCTGCCGAGCCTCTGCGTGGATGAGGGTGCGGGATCCAATATTACAGTGGATCAGGGAGCCAGCAGTTGATCCAGAACCCCTACCCTCCCTGCTCTCCTGCTGCGGCCCATAAATCTCACTAGTATGCAAAATCATCCCATTGTTGGATGATTTTTTAAGGGCCTTACCAATCTCTTTCCTCCTTCCCTGTTCATAATGCCCCAATGGGATTTGAACTTTGTTCTTACCTTTCTAATGTGCGCTCCCTTTGAGCCACTTCACAACTGTCCACTTCGCCTGCTTACTCTGAAAACAGTCTTCCTCTTAGCTATCTCTGCCTGCAAAATGAGTGAGCTGCTGGTTTTTTCTCTGAAGCCACAATTCACTTCCATCCACGCTGACAATGTAGTGCTTCGTACTAGGGCTACTTTCCTGCCTAAAGTGGTCACACCCTTTCACGTTGGCAGTCAGCCACCTTGCCTACTTTTTAGGCACCCCCACATCCTTCTGAGGAACAGGAGAGACTTCATCATCTGGACCCAAAAAGAGCATTGGCGTTTTATCTTGATCATTCCAAAGAGTTCCGGATTGAGGTTCAACTCTTTGTGGGTGCAAAGAAAAGTCAGGCTGTGCAGAAAAGAACCATCTCTAAATGGGTTGTTCTCCGTATTTCAATGTGCTACCTATTGGTTACCCGGAGGGTTTGCATGCTCACTTTACCAGAGCAACAACTGCAACCTCTACGGTAACATGCAGAATTCCAGTCCTGGACCTCTGCCAGGCAGCAACGTGGGCATTCTTGCACACGTTCACTAAATACTACTGCCTAGACAGTCGGGTCCGAAGGGACGTGTACTTTGTCTCTTCAGTCCTGCAAGACTTCCTAGTATGATCTTGGTTCACAGACCCTCCGGGGATGGTATTGCTTGGGTATCTATTCTACGGTAAGGAATCTGCAACTAGAAATCTCTATCAGATGAACAAGTTACTTACCTTTGGTAATGAATTATCTGGTAGAGATATATTCTAGTTGCAGATTCCTTATTGACCCACCTATCCTCCATGCTCTGCAAAGTGATTTCAATGGACAGAGACTCCCTTTCAGGGCCCAAGTTCTGGTGCACCAGTGGTCGGTCTTCCTTGATCCCCGCTTCTTGCATGGAAAGTCCTGAAAAGAAACTCACATCAGCACGCCGGGGTGGTGCATATACGACCCATGACGTCATATCTGGCGATGCCAGCGACAGACGGAGAGTCAACCGACACCACCTACCACGTGCAAGGGTACTGCCCAAAGAAAAATCTCTGGATCCAGACTGACGCCTGGGGGAAATTCCAAGGTAAGGAATCTTCAACTAGAATATGTCTCTACCAGATAATCCGTTACCAAAGGTAAGTAACTTGTTCATTATTGGCAATGAAGATACCTTTATGGTCTGTCCAAAGAAAATCAATCAGAGAGTGAGTGTCAGCAAGGTCAGGATCGGTAAATACATTGGCAAGTATGTGGCCTGCTGAATGATTAGAGGACTATCAACTGATTGGGACTGTTTAGTCATAAAGCAAGTGTTACTAAGCTTGGAGGCTGATTTAGCTAATGGATCGCCTGCTGGAAATTAAAATGACCTAATAAAATGAAGTTAATAGAGTTTGAAAAGGAAGTTGAAATCAGTTCATGCACTGATGATAAATTCTTTACTGGGCAAGAGACTTTGTAAATTAATAGCATTTAAAAAGAGTTGTTCAGGTGGATAAAGTAAAACTTTGAAATTCACAGTACTGGAGCGGCTGAATTGCCTCAGGCAAAATCAGTATGAAGGAATTGAGAATTGTGAATACACTACCACCAGTATTGATTAGTGTGATTAACATATTTAATATGGTAACCAGGAGGTATGGCCCCAGTGCAGAATAAGGTGCGGAGTCATCTTTGAGCCAAGCATGACAAACTCAAGCTTACAGTCAAGTACACGTTCCTCAACTCAGCTGTAACTGTTTTTTTTATGCAATGTGAGAAAAGGTGAGAGAGGAATTAGCTAACAGGTGTCACCTATGGCCAAATTTTGAAATTAAAGATGATAAAGGGGTGGAAAACCATTATGGGCTGATGGGGAATAATGGTTTCAAGAAGTAACTCCTGTTTATCTCGCTTATGGCCAACTTTGAAAATAAATGAAAGATGAAAAGGGAAGCTAGTGGCCCCTTTTCATTCTTATGTACATCCTGTGAATGTAATCCCCATAAACTGCAGTTGAATGCGTAAGCTGAACATGACAATATGAAGCCTGTATAAAAAAAGAAAACATGCAAGCTTACTTCTTACCTGGAAGGTCAATGTAATCTCTAAATAATGCAGATAAGTGCCTATGGGGTCGATGTATATTCTAAAATGACCACCACTTAAAGATCAGCAATTAGCCATTGATTCTTACAAAATGAACACCTTTTATTGTGATGGAAAAAAACATGGTAGTACGTTGAGTGTGTGTGTGCATCATTCGTACACCTTACAATGTATAAATCCTCAGTTGCATTTAGAGAATTTCACTTGTTCATCTGACCATGTCATATTAACAAAATGGCGAATTAAGGCCTCATGATTATTCTTAGTCACTGGAAAACAGATGTGAGTTAATGTTTCGGAGCTTTGAGCTTTCTAGAACATGCTGAAGGCTGACCAAGAGACTGTCCTAAAATGAGAGAGGTTTGGGATCTATTTAGACACTTTTCCTAATTGGAGTCTTAGTGCTTGTAGGGAAAGGTGGATATACCTGTGTTAGGAAAAGGAGGGTGGTAGCTATGAAATAACAGCATGTTGGACTACCAAAGTCAGAGTACTTGCTTTGATATGCGAGCTTTGTAGAAGGTAAGACAAGAAAGAAGATTGGTGGAATTCATGTGTACAATTTTTTTCCAGAGTTATTAATGGAACATTTGCAAGAAATACGAATTTTGAGACATCGACTGGAAGAGTCCATTAAAACAAACGACAGACTACGACAACAGCTTGAACGACAAATAGCAGAAGCCGAACTAGACCATGGTGAGGTCATCTTCATCTCCCATATACTTATCAGCTAGGTTACTTTTCGCAGTAATCCGAGAGAACAATACCCTAATATTGTGGGTTTAACAAAGCTAGTTTTTAAAAAGTATAGTTTCTATCTAACTCATGAATTATGCTGGTAACATCAAGTTGGAAGGGCCAACTAAGTAGAACGCACAAAATTAATGAGATGTGGAGTGTTTTCCACTGTCCAGAAACATTTGTTTCTAATTTTCCTACTAGTGTATGGCTCAGTTAAATTATTGGACAGAGTATATTCTGTTAACTTATACTTCTTAATTTCTAGGGTCTACACAGATGTACAGTGATGCAGATCAACAGAATACACTAATTTCTGAAATAAGTTTCCTAAGAAGAGAAAATGAATCCCTGAAAGATCTTCTTGCTAGAGGATCAAGAGGTGAGTCCCCATTGAAGCTTGAATGAGTATGGTCACAGTTAGGATTCTAATTATAATTTTTTTTAATCAAACGCAGAATAAAAGAGCAAAGGCAGGGTGATCTTATATATATATTTTTAATGTTTTTGCAGAAATAGGTACTTGATCGCAGACATTAGTTTTCCAACACAATAATTGTGGCTAAGGATAAAGATGGGCTATGGCATATTTTCTCCTTATGCGTCTCTTGCCCGCTTCAGTAAAGAGAGCATGCTAGGATGGTAGCCAGAATTGCTCTGGAACCTCAGAATGTGATTGGGAAAAGAGATTGCTAAATGGCATGGATTGATATACGGAGTGCAGTGTGAGTATGGAAGGTAACCCAGAGAAGGGAATTGGAAGAGGGTTATAAAACAGTTTGGAAGGTAGCTTCTGAGCTGTAGCGCTCATCGTAGTGGGGGTTGATTGGTTTGCAAATGGATGTGTAAAATGGTAGCATGGGAGAATATGGGGTATAATATGATTAGGGAGCAGGGGAGAAGAGGAAGAGGGTGATTCTGGGAGGATGTGGGAAAGGTGTAAGTGAGAAGAACTTGGATACAGGGGCGAGGCTTGTGATCCCACGTTAGTCAACTGCAGGAAGGGGAATCTCCATGCATGTTAGCTAAGAACATTTCATTTGAACATCCATTGATGAATACATTTTGGCAGTTGAGAGAGATTACTTTGCGATGAGATTAATCAACAACTCAATAGTAATATATTTTCCGATGCAAGCATTGGAGTGAAGGTAATGAGAACTTATTAGATAAAATCTACCCTTTTCTGATATTCAAATTGATTTTAACCACCTTCTGGGTCAGGGTCAAAGGGTGTGTCCTCTTGCTGCGAGTTTTCTTACTTTTGCTATACTCATGTACAAAATATCACCCCATACTCCTTTGAAAGAGGCTCAAAAGACAACCTCTTTTTTTGTATCACTCTGTTCAATGCAGTAGTCCTGTAAGTTAAATTTAGATGTATTTCAAAGAGGTCACTTAAGTTGCATCGTGCATTCAACTCAAGAAGGTCTTTAAAAAATAATCCTCTTGTCGTTGTGCCTTTAACCTGCAAAGGTATGTCTCTATAGCACTTGTGTCTCCACGTGTTTCTCCATTTCATTACTTTGTCCTGTTAATGCTGGACTTCGGTCCCCAATGCCCACTCAGTGTCTCCGGTTCTTGTTGCTTCACCGTGTGTGATGGTGTTCTCTCTGAGACAAAGCAGACAAGAAAAGAAGGGTCTCTCCCCTTGTCAACTGATCTGCTTCCTTTTCCTTAGACCACTATATTTCACCTCTGTTTTGCCCGGTCCTGTTCCACCGCTTTAGTGGAGTGCCTTAGTGGTGGTAAACAAGTGACTATCATTCATTATGAGAGAGTACTGCTCCATTCTGTTTTCCAGTGATCTTCGGAAGCAGACTCAGAAGCTTGGTATCCAGCTACCCAAATCCCAGTGGATCCCATTTCTCGTGAGGTGGATTGCTGGACCTCTTCAGTCTCCAGTGATGGATTCTTCCCACCAGTTTCACAGTGGACTGCCATTTTTGTCATCCACAATTGCAGACCACAAATTTGATAGATGCCTTCTGTTTGGGCTGGTGTGGTCACCTGGGGAAGATGATGTTGCACGGTTCTCAGGATGCACTTAAGCGAGGTAGAGCAGCAGGCAATTTACCTAACCCAGAAGGTGTTTCTTCTTTCCATTTCATTGTGATGTGCTGGTCCTCTAGGACAATCCTTCCACCAGTGTGCAGAGTGGTCTTCTCTCACTTGGAAAACCTTTGTATTGACCTCTTTTCCCTGGTCCTCAACAGAAGATGCCTTTCCTTCTGTGCCATGCACTTTTCACCACTGGGTTCTCTGGGAAGTATTACTCTTCAAGTATGCACCAAGCCTATTTTATGCACTCCCTCAAAACCTGCTCATCTTAAGGGTGCCACAAAAACAGACAAGGGAAATGTGCAACTGATTCTCATTATCCTGGACTGGACGAGGAGGATTTGGTATAGTGACCTGTTGGATCTCAGTGCTCAGCCTGCTCTTCCTTGTGGAGATGTAGGAAATCTACTTTTGCAGCAGCGTAGTCAGGTCATTCACCCCAGAGCTTGAACTCTTCTAGTCCCATCATGAAGATTGAGAGTCATCAGTTAGAAGTGTTCATTCTTCCCTAAGAGGTACCAAATTTTATTCTGGCTGCCAAGAGACGAGCCAGAGGTTTGTTTATGCTTGGCTCTGGAACAAGTGTTTCTTATTCTTTCCGGTCATGCCTAATCATTTTATGTGCTTTGCGCTCTTTTTCACACACTAGGGTTCAGCAGTGTCTGCAGTTAAATGGTACTTGTTTCCAATGCCTGTCTTTCTGTGGTTTCCTGACCAAACTTCTTTATTCAGGCTTTCCTTGATGGCTTAATTCTTGAAAATCTCATTATTAATGCTTAAACTTGCTTCTGACCTTCCTCAGGGTGTCTCCATTTTAACCAATGCACACGTGTTCAGTTCATCCTTTACCTGTTAAAACAGTTTTTGTGATGGTTACTACATCCTCAAAGGTTTAGGAAACTCTATGCCCTGTCAGTCAAGCTCCTCTTTATGGCGTTTTACTGAGAAAAGTTGGTCCAGCTAAGGTGCCAGACTTCCATTTAAGCCAATGTATCACTTTTCCATCCTTCTTTCCCACACCTCACCTAAATTAGGAGGTGCAGTGATTACACATGTTGAACCTCAAGTGGGCTGTTCCACATTACATCAATGGTATGGAACCAACATTTTAATTGATTTAGCTGTGTTCTGTCTGATTTTTTCTATCTACTTTTCTGTGTCCCTAATAATTATGTGTATATAAGCTGAATAAACAGAATTAAGCAGTGCACACTTCTGTAGCGCCACTGTCAACTGTACAGAGTAAAACCCTTTTTTTCCATGTTCACCTATACAGATAACTCGGCCTTTACTACATGTTTAGGCGTGTTTCTAACATGTACATATTTTTATCAATAATGTATTTTTATGGCAAGTTTCTTTTATTAAAATTATCCTGAAAGAATGAGGTATTTTTACTGTAAATGGTTTTGTAGCCCTATTCTAGGTGGCAAATATAAAGCATTGAATGTTTCTTTAAAAACAATATGAAGTTAACTTCTTAACCAGTATAACTTTTATATTTGCAGATAAGCAAAAGGAAAATGAAAAATTAAGGGAATCTCTTTCGAAGAAGAGCTTTATGGTTGATCACCTTCATAGTGAATATGAACGTGTTCAAAAAGAAAATGAGATGTTGCAAATAAAGCTCAAGGAGAAGGATGACGAAGTAAAACATCTTATTCAGGAAGTTTGTGGAAGCCGTAATGAGATAAATAGGTAAGAGTTAAGTCAGACATAAAATCTTTGTCTGCAAAATAAGCTTTTGCAAAATAAACCCTGTACATGAGTTACAATCTCAGTGATGCAGTAGTAGACGGGACACCGCCAGTCAAGTCATTAATCTGTCCATTTTCCCCGGAGTGCAACCTGCAATCCTCCCATGTGCATACAACACATGGAGCATGGCCATAGAACAGGAATGCCCTGTACGTACTGTGCACAAGGCACAGCCTGCTGCTATGTCCTCTGTGTGATGTAAATACAGCCCCCCCTTTTATTAGTGCAGACACAGCATTGTTGTAGGCCACGACTTCAGTGTTCTTGGTTGAGTCTACTGAAGTGGTATTGTCCTACTTCAGTGAAGGGGCTGCCTATGATAAAGCATACCACGAGAAGCTGTGAGTAAGGCTGCCCTCAAATATCTTGTTTGATGTAGGACACTGATAGAGACTTTGTCCTGAGCTTCACTAGTGATAGGAAATAGACCCAAGCACCTTTTGTGAAGTATAGTATTAGCGGAGGACGTGCTTAGGGGTTTCTTTTTTTCCTGTCTCTCCTTTTGTGTTGCTAATCTCTGAGCTACCTGCCTCTTTCTGTGTCTCCTAAATATGTGCCTTTTTTTATTTTTCCCAAACTTTTAGTGCTGCATGCACCAGCACCACAATATTTTACAGTATCGTAATATAATTGATATCTTCAGTAGAAATTTGCTATGTGATAAAAGCCCACTTAAGTGCAGTGGATATCATAGATGAAACTGCTTCCCTTCTTTTTTTTTTTTTTTTTTAAGTCAAATGAAATACATTGTGGGAAATTCAGCCAGATAGGCAGAATCATTGCAATGCTGCAAGCAAGCTTCAACACTGCTCAGGAGAATGATGATCTGTAAGCTCCAAACTCAGCAGCCATGTCATTAGACCTATCTCCTTCATCAGTCCCATTTCAGCATTACTTGATGATTAGAGCATTGATGCAATATATTTATGAATTGGGAAAATAGATTTTTGGGGTCACCTACAACTCTACTGATCGATTTAAACTCTGGTAAAATTTAAATTAATGGAGAGTGCCTCCCCAATTACTCGTCATCATGCAGCTGCATCATACACAGTACTGAGTTCAGGTGCAACTCTTGCTAAAAGGCAGACTGTGTGATAAAATCAAATTTAAGAATGGCCTAAAGCAATAGTGTATACTGGCTTTAGCTCTTTTTGCCAATAAGCTGGCATCCATTGTTCCTTGGATTTATTTTTGTCAAACATGTATATAATGGGCATCCCTTGTTTGCCTATGAATTAGCTATGCTTGACTGACACGGTTAGGTCTTTTGTGTAGAATTTATGCCTTGTATCTTGTTGCCATTCAAAACTCAATGATAGGTGTTCGTTAGAGAAAATATTTGTTTATCATGGTGGTTTGCATATTGTTACATTGGAATTAGTCCATCATTTTACATGTGTATGTTGTTCAGTCGATCGCTTTCCAGGGAACATATTTGGCGTCAGATAAAACAAATGCCCTAAATAATTTGGCAAGCTTAATTAAATGAAAATAAAATGTTATAATTAAACATAATTCTTAAAAAATCATAGTTAATAATAATAATAATAAAACATAATTTGAATTACCTTTAATATTATTTACTGTGGCATTTAGTGGAAAACTTTAATTTAAAGGCATCAGAAATTTAATCTCAGATACTCTGTGGCTGCCAGCTGCTTTTAGAGTGACAGCTGGTTTTCTTCACTACACCAAAAAGCTCTAGAATTATTTTGGGCATTCAAATTTGACCATGACTCAAGCAATTTGTCTGGAATTTAATATTCATTCGTTAGTTTGTCTTGCTAGAGCCGGGACTTTTCTTTTGTTCTGTTTTTTGTGCAGGGAATCAAGGAAGCCACAATCTTGAATTTGTCAACGTTGACTTTAAATATGCCTAATAACTCTCAAAGCATCCCTTCTTGTGGATTGAGGAAGGAAAGTCTCTTAAATGAATGCTGTACCTTTCTAAAAACACTAACACTGCACAAGGCAATCCTTTCTCCAACATGCATTTCTTAATAATATGAGCTTGTTTCTTTAACTAGGCCCTATTAGGGCTCATATGATAGTTGTGAATATCTGGCAGAATTTCATGATAGGAAGATGACAAACAAAACCCTGGAGCTTTATAGGAAGGAGCCATTCTGCGATATTGGCTATTCTTGTGAGCTTCTTTATTGTGCTTATTTAGAATGTTCATTTTTATTTTCAATTTAAAACTGAATATGAGTAGCTCAAGTGCAAATATACAGCATGAAAAACCTCGACAAAAACAAGTATTAAAACTATATTATTATAATTCTACAGGTTACAGAGTGAACTCAATATACAACAGACTAGACTTTCTGACGATAGACAGGTCCTGCAGTCACTACGAACTGAGTTGGAAGTGTATGAAAAGATGAGAGATGCAAAACAAATAGAAAATGGTAAGATGCTTATTTGTAAATTTTAAGATTTTTGTCTTGTGTATTTGTTGAGTAGGTCCATAAGTACAAAATTAATTATTACCTATTCCAACACACTAATCCATTGTACTTTGTTTCCCTATAAAATCAAGTTACACAAGTTTACACTGACCATTTAAGATCATTGACTGCTCTTCCTCCAGCTTTCCCCCATGCAGCTCTTGTGCCACGTCTTCCCTCCCAGACTGTTTCCTTTTGACTACAATCAACCATGGGATTGTAGACAGATGAGAACAACATTCTCCCTGCTACCTTAAGAGTAGCAGCAGCTTGTGATCAGTCCCATGCCTTGCTCCCAACATTGAAGTCCATCCCACAACTTGTCCCGACAAGTCTCAGATCCAAGAGTTCGACAAGGCCATACGCCAACTCTTCAAATCCCTTCCAAAACCTCTGGTGCGCTTACTACAAAAAATACCCCAGCACTCATAAACAGTTCATAGTATTATATATTGACCAGATGAGTTTAATCTTAGTGAGATCTTTTTTATTGGAAATGTAGACATCAATAGTTCAAACAGCGTATGAATCCACAGCCACAGCCAACACGTTTTGTCACTTGCGTGACTTTATCAAGGTTGTAAAGATATACAAATACATATGTAAAAAAATCTTATACACAAGAACGTGGAGGATGATAGCGTAAACTATTGTCTATATATATATATAAGTAAAAGTTGTTAGTTTAACCATACGTGGGGCAAATATTCAAGCACCCTTAGATAAGAAAAAAAAGAAATTATGAAAAAAATATCAAAATGATGTTCGTACATACAGTAAGTTGTGACCATAAATAAGACTAATAAATACTGTGAACAAGAAAGTAAAGCAAAACAGAAACGCACCGAAAGCACACAAGAATAGTCCAGGCCTTAATGCACCAAGTGAAAGAAACCACTAAGACCAAAGAAAAATGTAATCAAACATGAAAGTGGAAAAGAGATTATTAAGTGAGACAGTTATTTGGTGTACATGGCTGCTCAAAACATAACACATTGTCCTTAGAAACGAAACCAAAAAGTGCAAGGATAAATATAAAACGGTCAAGTACCCTACTGTAATGAAAACCTCGTTGTGACTATGAGCGAGGATAGTCCAAATCAAATCAAATCATTAACATTTATAAAGCGCGCTACTCGCCCGTGCGGGTCTCAAGGCGCTAGGGGAAAAGGGGGGGTTATCGCTGCTCGAACAGCCAGGTCTTTAGGAGTCTCCGGAAAGCGGAGTGGTCCTGGGTGGTCCTGAGGCTGGTGGGGAGGGAGTTCCAGGTCTTGGCCGCCAGGAAGGAGAAAGATCTCCCACCCGCCGTGGAGCGGCGGATGCGAGGGACAGCAGCGAGTGCGAGGCCAGAGGAGCGGAGGAGGCGGGTGGGGACGTAGAAGCTGAGGCGTCTGTTGAGGTATTCCGATCCCTTGTCGTGGAGGGCTTTGTGTGCGTGGGTGAGAAGTCGGAAGGTGATCCTTTTGCTGACTGGGAGCCAATGCAGGTGTCTCAGGTGTGCGGAGATGTGGCTTCTGCGGGGTACGTCGAGGATGAGGCGGGCCGAGGCGTTTTGAATGCGTTGCAGGCGATTTTGGAGTTTGGCTGTGGTCCCGGCGTAGGGGGTGTTGCCGTAGTCCAGGCGGCTCGTGACGAGGGCGTGGGTCACGGTTTTTCTGGTGTCGGCGGGGATCCAGCGGAAGATCTTGCGGAGCATGCGGAGGGTGAGGAAGCAGGCGGAGGACACGGCGTTGACTTGCTTGGTCATGGTGAGAAGAGGGTCCAAGATGAAGCCGAGGTTGCGGGCGTGGTCTGTGGGGGTCGGTGCGGTGCCGAGGGCCGTGGGCCACCAGGAGTCGTCCCAGGCAGACGGGGTGTTGCCGAGGATGAGGACTTCCGTTTTTTCAGAGTTCAGCTTTAGGCGGCTGAGCCTCATCCAATCTGCGACATCCTTCATACCCTCTTGTAGGTTGGTCTTGGCGCTGGCGGGGTCCTTGGTGAGGGAGAGTATAAGTTGGGTGTCGTCGGCGTAGGAGGTGATGATGATGTCGTGCTTGCGTGCGATGTTGGCGAGGGGGCTCATGTAGACATTGAAGAGTGTCGGGCTGAGCGATGAGCCTTGAGGTACGCCGCAGATGATCTCGGTGGGTTCTGAGCGAAACGGAGGGAGGTAAACTCTTTGGGAACGGTTTGCGAGGAAGGAGGCGATCCAGTCCAGGGCCTGGCCTTGGTTCCCGGTGGAGCGGAGGCGGGTGATTAGGGTGCGGTGACAGACGGTGTCAAAGGCAGCCGAGAGGTCGAGAAGAATGAGGGCGACTGTTTCACCGTTGTCCATCAGGGTTCTGATGTCGTCTGTGACTGAGATGAGGGCGGTTTCAGTGCTGTGGTTGGTTCGGAATCCGGTTTGTGAGGGGTCGAGCAGGTTGTTGTCTTCCAGGAAGGTGGTCAGCTGTTTGTTTGTCAGAAAGGCCCGAAATAGCACAGTCAACGAATGAAACACAATGTCCCCAGTGGGAAAAATGAGGAACAATTACCCACCTTGTTGTAAATAAGATACATCTGATAGAGACTTCCAGTTGCATATTCCTTACTTTACCTTAGAATTTCCTCAGGCGTCAGACAGGATCTGGAGAATTTTTCTTCGAGCAGTACCCCTGCGTGCCGTTAGGTGACGTTGGTTGACTCTGCGGGCGTCGTGATCGCCGTGATGATGTCGTGGTCGTATATAGGCATCACTCTGATGTCAATTCTTTTCTTTCCGCGCCAGCCTACGTGCAGATCCAGAGAAGAGCTACCCCAGTCATTTTTTGACTAACTACGACATTTTGTCGAATTTGTTTTTGAAGAGTTTTGGTTTGCGTCAAGGGATGTCCAGTAAAACCGGATTTAAGCCCTGCAACTCCTGTCACCGCATGATGTTGGTGACAGATCCGCACCTCGTGTGCCTCTGTTGTTTGGAGCGCGACCACGAGTATCGGGCCATGAACCCGAAAGATTTGACGGAAGCTCATTGCGGCCCGACACTCAACTCTGCGTCGATCCCGTTCGAGAGGAAGGTCAGGAGACCAACCACGGAGTCACCGCAATTCATCTTCGTCCAAGTGATTTGGACATTCAGGTAACAAGAAGTCGAAGAAGGTGAAATGTTCTTCGACTTCGCCCCATCACTCGCACGACGCAGCGTGGGAAAACCATCCACACTCTAGGCCTCCGACTACGGAACCTCAGTCTGGGTCCGCTCCGCGCCTCCCAGAATTTCTGGGAACTAGTGCTACCCCTGCCCAACTAAAGGAGTTTTATGAGGACATGCGCCTCTTATTTGGGTAGCCCGACCCACCCTCTGCGCCTTCGGGCCCGGGGAATTTGTGAGGCCCCCCCCCCTATGGTTCCAAGTTGGTGACTTCGGTCCTACTCCAGAGGACACCTCAGGATCCACTTCTGGATCCATCCTGACGCCGGTTGTGACAATGTGACCTTCTGTGGCGTCTGGTCAGAATTCGATGCTCCCGGCACCGATTGGGCCCACAATAGACATCGACCCTATACTTATTCCTGACGACCTTGAGCCGGAACAACGTCGCTCGATGCTGTTTCTGTTTTCCATGGACTCTGCTGTGCCCAGGGTTGATCCTGAACCCTATTACTATGGGTATGGATACGGGGATAGTGTAGAGGGGTCGCTGGACCCTTTAGAAGACCAGCTTGAGCCTGAACTGGACTGGGTACAGGATTTGGGTGATGTCAGTGGGTTGGACACCTCCCCTGACACTGGCATGTTTTCTCCCCATGCCGTGGCTACAGATGAGGGAGCATCATATTCTATGATGGTGAGAATGGCTGCTGAGGTTTTGAACCCCGAGCTTCCTTCTGTGGAGGTCAGGCCTAACCTCCTGACCGAAGTGCTTCAGCCTGGGAACTCCAACTTGGAACCCCTTCTTCCTTTCAACAAAGCACTTACGAACATCCAACTGGGGACCTGGTACAAACCCAGCACAGGGGCTCCTGTGAATAGGAAGATTGCCCACCACCATCGGCCTGCGCCGAATGACGCGAATTTCCATAACCAACACCCCACGCCTGAGAGCCTTGTCATCCAGGCTTCATCATCCTCTAGCGCATTCCTTCCCTCTCCCTCGGACAGGAAATCAAAAAGACTGGAAAATTTGGGGAAGAATATGTTTTTTTCTGCCAGTCTAGCGCTGCGATCCGGGAACACCGAATGCCTTTTAGGCCACTATTCCCATACTCTCTGGGATACTGTCATGCAAGTGCTGCCTCAAGTTCCTGAAAAGGCCCAGAACGTTCTCTCTCAAGCCATGACAGATGTGAAAGTCACAGCCAAGTTCATGATAGGTTGTGGACTGGATGCAAACAATTCACGGTGCAATATCAGTTGCATTGACGGTGGCATTGAGACACGCCACACCTGGTTGAGGACGTCTGGCTTTTCGGGGGATGTCCAGCAATCTTTGATGGACATGCCATTTGATGGCACTCGTCTCTAAACCTTCCTAGTCCGTTGGGACATCTGGGACTGTTTGGCAGCAGGATTCGCCATCACCTGCCCCACTGGGAATCCATTACCATGGACAAGTGGGTTTTACAGATTGTCTGAAGGGGCTATTCCCTCCCCTTCGAGACTTCTTCTCCAGCCATGCCACCATTGTTCAATCATCTATCGGAGGATCATTTGGCACTTCTCCACGAGGAAGTCAAGGCTCTCCTGGCCAAGGGAGCTCTAGAGAGGGTCCCTGTTCCAGAAGTAGGTCGTGGTTGCTACTCCCGCTACTTTCTGGTGCACAAAAATGACATGGTCCTTCACCGTATCCTAGACCTCTGGTCCCTCAATCTCTTCCTCGAGTTCAAGATGTGAATCCTAGCTCAGGTCCTTTCTGCCCTGGACCATGGAGACTGGATGGTAGTGTTGGACTTGGAGGACACCTATTTCCATATTCCCATCCTGTCGGCCCACAGACGTTACCCACGATTTGTGGTGGGTCACGAGCACTTTCAGTTCACCGTGCTCCCCTTTGTCTTTACCAGCGCCCCTCCAGTGTTCACGAAAGTGATGGTAGTGGTTGCAGCTCATCTGCACAGGTTAGAGGTTCTAGTCCTCCGCTACCTCGACGACTGGCTGTTGAAGGCGGACATGCCCCTGAAAGTCGTCTCCCACCTCCAGACTACAGCAAACCTCCTGCATTCGCTGGGGCTCACTATAATTGTTCCAAAGTCACATCTGACTCCCTCTCAGATGCTTCCCTTCATCGGAGCTGTTCAGGACACAGTGCAGTTTCAGGCTTATCCTCCCGAAACGCGAGTCCAGGATATCCTGGCTATGATACCTATAATATCCTGGATTTCAGTGAGAGTGACTCTGAGGCTGCTGGGCCTCATGGCCTTCTGCATCCTGCTGGTCCAACATGCCAGATGGCATATGCGGGCTATGCAGAGAGACCTGAAGTTCCAGTGGGCACAGCATCAGGGGAATTTTTCTGACATGGTTGAGATTTCAGAGAGAAATTCAAAAGACTTGCAGTTGTGGTTGTCGAATCCGGATTGGGTCAACTGCAGATTTCTGTCCCTTCCCCAACCAGATCTCACAGTAGTGACAGATGCATCACTCCTGGGATGGGGCGGCCACATGGGAGAGGTGGAGACCAGAGGCCTCTGGTCTCCGGCGGAGTCCGGTCTCCACATCAATCTTTTGGAGCTCCAGGCAATCCGACTTGCATTGATAGCATTCCTTCCCTCTCTCAAAGGGAAAGTGGTGCAGGTGTTCACCAACACCACCACCGCCATGTGGTATTGCAACAAGCAGGACGGAGTGGGGTTGTGGACCCTTTATCAAGAATCTCTTCGCCTCTGGACATGGCTGGAACGCCAGGGCATTTCCCTGGTGGTCCAACATCTGGCGGGCTCTCTGAACTCAGCCGCCGATGCGTAGTCGATCACGAGTAGCGTCTCCATCCGGAGGTGATGCAAGGTCTCTTTCAGCAGGTGGGAGAGCCTTGGTTAGATCTGTTCGCCTCTGCAGAGAACGCGCAGTGTCAGCTGTTTTGCGCATTGGAGTTTCCAGGGCGGCACTTGCTCAGCGATGCTTTTCATCACAAGTGTAACTCAGGCTTCCCATACGCCTTCCCGCCAATACCACTTCTGCCCAGGGTTCTGAAGAAGATAAGGCAAGACCGGGCCCAAGTAATCTTGGTGGCTCTGGACTGGGCTCAAAAAGTCTGGTATCCTGAGCTACTGAGCATGGCCATCATTCCTCCGATCTGACTGCCCCCTCGGGAGGATCTTCTGTCGCAGCAGCAGGGTTCGGTTATCCACCCAAACCTGTCCAGTCTCCGCCTCCTTGCATGGAGATTGAGCGACGACAGTTGAGGACTTTTGACCTTCCACCCGAAGTCTGTGACAAATCTCTTGAGCTCCTCTCTGCTCCACTCTGAGGGTCTCCTCTATATTCGATCTCTTGCCTAGCAGGCCTCTGCTCTGGGCACCCTAAAGGGATATTTGTCTGCCATCTCTGCCTTCTTAATTCTACCAGACCATCCTTCTCGTTTCAAATCTCCCATTCTTGGGAGGTTTCTTAAAGGCCTCACTCATATGTTTCCTTCCCTCCCGTTCATCATGCCCCAGTGGAATTTGAACTTGGTCCTCACATACCTCGTGTGCCCCTTTCGAGCCGCTCCACAACTGTCTTCTACGGCTCTTAACCCTTAAAACAGCTTTTTTGATTGCCATCACCTCTGCTCGCAGAATAAGTGAGCTTCAAGCTCTTTCTTCGAAGCCACCATTCCTAGCAGTGCATCCTGACAAAGTGGTGCTTCGTACCGTGGCTTCCTTTCTTCCCAAAGTGGTAACGCCCTTTCACATAGGCCAATCTATCACCTTGCCTAATTTTTATGCACCCCCACATCCCTCTCATGAGGAGGAGAGATTCAACCGTCTGGATCCTAAAAGAGCGATGGCGCTCTACCTAGATCGTACCAAAGATTTCCGGTTCGACAATCAACTCTTTGTGGGATATATGGGTGCGAAGAAAGGGAAGGCGATACAGAAGACGGCCATCTCGCTATGGATAGTCCTCTGCATCAAGATGTGCTACGCTTTGGTGAAAAAGCAACCCCATGAGGGTTTGCACGCTCATTCAACCAGAACAACTGCTACTACCACAGCGTTAGCATGCGGAGTTCCAGTCATGGATCTCTGCCAGTCCGCAACGTGGGCGTCCTTGCATACATTCACCAAGCATTACTGCCTGGACAGTCAGGTCAGCAGGGATGGCTCTTTTGGCCGTTTGGGCCTGCAGGACTTTTTGGTGTGATCTTAGTTCGTAGCCCACTAGCTTTGGTAAAAATATATCTGGGACAGACATATTCTAGTTTCAGATTCCTTACCGACCCACCCATCCTACCCGGACTGGGAACTGATTTCTAGGGACAGTTAAATCCCTCTAAGGGCCCTAGATTTGGCGCACCATTCTCAGTGTTCTTCATGGCTCTGCGTTACTGGCGTGGAAAGTCGTGAAAAGAAACTGACGTTAGTGCGCCGGGATGGCACCTATATACGACCGCAACATCATCACGGTGACCATGACGCCAGCTGAATCGACCGACGCCACCTAACGGCGCACAGGGGTACTGCTCGAAGAAAGATTCCGGGGCTAGACTGACGCCTGGGGAAATTCTAAGGTAAGGAATCTGCAACTAGAATATATCTCTACCACATATATTGTTACCAAAGGTAAGTGACTTGTACGCTTGTGTTAAAAAAAAAAGGACCGTATACTGCTCCTGTAGCGATGGTGAATAAAGTCTAGGTTAAAAAAATGACCATGACACGTTCATTCCTAAAAAGAGGAAGAAAACTCTGAAAATAAACCAAGCTGGAGCATGAAGAAACTAATGGAACAACGTGTAATCTAATTCACTGTAAGTAATGTCAGAAAGCTACATGGGCATCACTCTATACATTAACAAAGCACTACTGTCTGGACAGCCAGAGTTGTCAAGAGGTGCATTTTTCCCATTCGGTCCTACAGGACTGTTAGAGCTAATTGCAGACCCACATCCAAATAGGTACTTCTCTAGTATTTATTCAAATGATGAGGAATCTGCAGTTAGAAGCCTCTATCAGAAGAACAAGTTACTTACCTTCGCTATCCCTCTTTCTGTCAGAGACTAACCACAGTAAGGGTAGAGTTGGGATATGGGGCACCTGGAGGGAGAGGTCAGAGAACCACATCTGATTGTGGAGGATACAAGCAAAGTAAGGTAATTAATCAACCAGACAGCCTAGGACTTCACAAACTATAACAGCACTTAGCCTATGGCTCATTTGTGGAATACCGATGTGATCAGGGGAGGTATGCAAGCATAGACCTTCCTGTCTTGATAACAAATGCATCATCAAATTTGATCTAACAAACCGTTCAAATGGAACTGAACTACCCAGTTACTGAACTTACAAATGGAGATTTTGATAATGCTATATAGTTTTCCAGTAGTTCTCCAATGAAACGGCACAAGGAAGCTGATTATCTTACAGACAAAACATCTTGGCCTTCCTGGAGACATTGTTTAATTACCTGTACAGTCCACTATTCAGAAATTAAGTCCTGGTTTATGTAGCAAAATCTTCAGCCTGACACTGTTTGAATTGTATGTATACTCTAGTGTAAGGAAATGCCTCCTTGGCATGATTACCCCCTAACATTTTGCCTTTGCTGATGCTAAATTATGATTTGAAAGTGTTCTGGGACCCTGCTAACCAGGCCCCAGCACCAGTGTTCTTTCCCTAAACTGTACCTTTGTCTCCACAATTGGCACAACCCTGGCACTCAGGTAAGTCCCTTGTAACTGGTACCCCTGGTACCAAGGGCTCTGATGCCAGGGAAGGTCTCTAAGGGCTGCAGCATGTCTTATGCCACCCTGGGGACCCCTCACTCAGCACATTGCACACTGCCTCACAGCTTGTGTGTGCTGGTGGGGAGAAAATTACTAAGTCGACATGGCACTCCCCTCAGAATGCCATGCCAACCTCACACTGCCTGTGGCATAGGTAAGTCACCCCTCTAGCAGGCCTTACAGCCCTAAGGCAGGGTGCACTATACCACAGATGAGCGCATATGTGCATGAGCACTATGCCCCTACAGTGTCTACGCAAAACCTTAGACATTGTAAGTGCAGGGTAGCCATAAAGGTATATGGTCTGGGAGTTTGTCAAACACGAACTCCACAGTTCCATAATGGCTACACTGAAAACTGGGACGTTTGGTATCAAACTTCTTAGCACAATAAATGCACACTGATGCCAGTGTACAATGTATTGTAACGTACACCCAGAGAGCATCTTAGAGATTCCCCCTGAATACCAACCCGACTTCTAGTGTAGGCTGGCCAGTTTCTGCCAGCCTGCCACACACCAGACAGGTTGCTGGCCACATGGGAAGAGTGCCTTTGTCACTCTGGGGGCCAGGAACAAAGCGTGTACTGGGTGGAGGTGCTTCTCACCTCCCCCTGCAGGAACTGTAAGACCTTGCGGTAAGCCTCAAAGGCTCACCCCTTTTGTTACAGCACCCCAGGGCATCCCAGCTAATGGAGATGCCCGCCCCTCCAGCCGCTGCCCCCACTTTTGGCGGCAAGGCTGGAGGAGAAAAACAAGGAGGAGTCACCCACCAGTCAGGACAGCCCCTAAGGTGTCCTGAGCTGAGGTGACCCCTGCCTTTAGAAAATCCCCCCAATAGGATTAGGGATGTGCCCCCCTCTTCACAGGGAGGAAGCACAAAGAGGGTGTAGCCACCCTCAAGGACAGTAGCCATTGGCTGCTGCCCTCCCAGACCTAAACACTCCCCTAAATTCAGTATTTAGGGGCTCCACATATCCCAGGAAATCAGATTCCTGCAGCGTGAAGAAACAAGAAGGACTGGTGACCTACAAGCCTGCAGAGAAGAAGGAAGACGACAACTGCTTTTGACCCAGCCCTACCGGCCTGTCTCCAACTTCGAAAACCTGCTCCAGCGACGCATCCGACAGGGACCAGCGACCTCTGAAGTCTCAGAGGACTGCCCTGGACTAAAAGACCAAGAAACTCCCGTGAACAGCGGCCCTCTTCGAAACCAGCTACTTCTTTGCAACAAAGAAGCAACTTTCAAAGACTGCATGTTTCCCGCCGGAAGCGTGAGACTTCACACTCTGCACCCAACGCCTCCGGCTCGAGCTCCAGAGTACAAACACCTCAAGGAGGACTCCCCGGCGACTGCCAGCCCCTGCGTAGCCAGAGACGACCCCCCTGAACCCCCACAGTGACGCCTGCAGAGAGAATCCAGAGGCTCCCCCGGACCGTGGCTGCCTGTAACAAGGGACCCGATGCCTTGAACCAACACTGCACCCGCAGCCCCCAGCACCTGAAGGAACTGAACCTGAGCGCAGGAGTGACCCCCAGGCGACCCTCTGCCTTGCCCAGGTGGTGGCTGTCCCGAGATGGCCCCCCCTCCCCCCGTGTCTGCCTGCACCGCTAGAGTGACCCCCGGGTCTCTCCATTGTTTTCTACCTGAAACCCGACGCCTGCTTTGCACACTGCACTCGGCCGCCCCTGTGCCGCTGAGGGTGTGTTTTGTGTGCCTACTTGTGTCCCCCCCCTCCCCCCCCCCCACCAGTGCTCTGCAAAACCCCCCTGGTCTGCCCCCCCCCGCAAGGACACAGGTACTTACCTACTGGCAGACTGGAACCGGAGCACCCCTGCTCTCCATAGGCGCCTATGAGTTTTGGGCATCTCTTTGATCTCTGCACATGACTAGCCCTGAGCTACTGGTGTGGTAACTTTGGGGTTGCCTTGAACCCCCAACGGTGGGGTGCCTATGCCCCAGAACTGAGACTTGTAAGCGTTTTACTTACCTCCTAATCTAACCTTTACTTACCTCCCCCAGGAACTGTTGATTTTTGCAGTGTCCACTTTGAAAATAGCTTATTGCCATTTTTACAAAGACTGTATATGATATTGCTTTTATTCAAAGTTCCTAAAGTATCTAAGTGAAGTACCTTACATTTAAAGTGTTTACTGTAAATCTTAAGCCTGTGGTTCTTAAAATAAACTTAGAAAATATATTTTTCAATATAAAAACCTATTGGCCTGGAGTAAGTCTTTGAGTGTGTGTTCCTCATTTATTGCCTGTGTGTGTGTACAACAAATGCTTAACACTACCCTCTGATAAGCCTACTGCTCGACCACACTACCACAAAATAGAGCATTACAATTATCTACTTCTGCCACTATCTTACCTCTAAGGGGAGCCCTTGGACTCTGTGCACACTATTTCTCACTTTGAAATAGTATATACAGAGCCAACTTCCTACATCTAATGTTTTTGTATTTACTTGCTAATAACAGTTGGCATTTGAAGGCAATAATGGTAAAACCTTTCTCTTCACAAAAGGATTCAGAACAAATTTGTAGTTTCTTCAAATTGTTTTAATAATTAGAAATAACAATGGAGTGTTATTCTCTCAACTCTGCTGACTTACTAAAAAAAAAATTTCTACTCCTTCTTAACGTAATGCTAGGGAGTAGCAAGACCATAGCGGGCAGCACATAGCCTGTCATCTCTCAGAGAGCGAGAGAAGCACACAGACACAGTTGTAGAGACCTTAGAAGCATGTTGATTATACAGTTGTACATGTGAACATCATTTACAGATTTAGAAATGGTGTTGTCAGCAAGGTCAAATTCAGACACTACATACACCTTGTTTGGTGGCTTATCGCTGGTCCTTAGCTGCCCAAATGCAAGGTAGAGGGACCAGGACTGGCTGATTCAGTGATAATTCCTTATTAAATCTTTATCTTGTCATATCTATCTTTTTTTCCTATCCAGGCGTTGGGCGGCTGGGTGCATTAGAAGAATGTACAAAGGAACAAGTCCAATCCATTGATTTGAATAAACTTTTATCTGAAATACAAAGTTTGCGTATCCAGCTGGAGAGAAGCATAGAAGCAAATGATGCTCTGCGGTCGAAACTTGAGGAGCAGATTTCAAAAGAAAATGATCCTGAGAAAAAAGAGGCTCTAGTGAAGATAAACAACTTTTTCAGAGAAGAATGGCAACATCACATTAAAAAATATGGTAATGATTGATTATTTAATCCCTTCGTTTGCCAACGTTTTTTAATGTTATTAGTGATACAAGAGGTTTTTAAACATGAATGTTTATAATTGTACAAATGTATGGCTTATTTATGAGAGCTTTGCATGAGATTACATTGGTTGTGGTTTTTTGATCGTCAGTAGTGTAAGATAGATTGTTCATTAAAAAGGTTCTCATGTCTTGGAAACATTTTACAGTACTCCTTCTTTGAAGTCTTTTACAGAAGTAACCATTTTTTGTTAAAGTCAAACGGAAGAGTCTAGAACAGGTAGTGAATAACATGGTAGCTCTTTTTGCAGCTGTGTACAACTCATTTATCACAGCCTGACGAGATATTTAAAAAATACTGCACCACAGGCTGTCGGATAGAGAGATGAAAGGTAGCGACAGTCCCTTCAAGTCACAGAAGTGAAGGTGAGTAAGTTGGATCAGAAAATGGACAGAAAAATTGACCTACCCAGGAGAAGCGGCTTTTAACATGTTAGCACCTATCCACAGTGCCAGCCGCCCTGATCACATGTGAAGGGGCTCTGGTGATGGGGAGCAGGTGGTGACCTGAAGTCCTTAGTTAGTCTGTGGTTACTGGTATAATTGGTACCGATGCCAGCTAGTGTGCTGCCCTTAATTGAGTGTCAAAGCAGGGGAGTTGAGGGGAAGCATTTAGGAGGAGCCGAGATATTCCCAGGTGTGTCACGCTGTGACAGCAGTTCAGGAACTTTTAACACAACATCATGGCGACAGAGGATCTCAGATAAAAAATATACTTTATCCCTCAACAGTGGAAGCAGAGAGCTACAGATGAGGAGGGTGACATTGAGGATGACACAGATGTAAGTGTTAGATGCACAATTGAGAGCCATAGAATGTTGATGGCTGCTTTAGATACAATTTAGTGGAGGCTTGACCAGATGGAGGAAGCAACAGTTTCTGTGAAGTCTCTCTAGAGCAAGTGGAGGTCAAGATGGTTGGAATAGAAACTTCAGTGATGGAATATGGAGTCAAATTACAGCAAATAGAGGGCCTGGTGGGAAGTGTGGTGGCAGATCTGCATGCTCAAAAAAAGTTTATATAGAGAATGTTAGGAGCAATGTTACTGCTGGACATCCAGTTAAAAAAATGAGGTGCATGGCCTAGACACAGATACTGGGTTTCCTTGCCAACTCTCCAGAACTGCCTCTAACTGAGGCATTGTAATCTATTTTTGCTGAGAAGTTTGTTCTGCCCTCAGATGATGGAGATATTTTGACTAAGAAGGCATGCCATCTAGGGCCCCAGAGTCTTCTGATAAGAATAGTGAGAGGGTATCCTTATTGTGGTATTCCAAAACTGAGACTTCATTTGACAATTTCTCGAGAAAAAATCCACCCTGAAATAAGATTTATTTTCTAGACCTGAGTTCAGTGATTCAGGCCAGAAGAGAACTTCAGATAGTGGCAAAAGAACTAGTGGAGCTGGAAATACGCACCTGTCCTTGGTACCCTGCTGTCTGTAATTAGTGAAGGAGGAAAGAACTTCTATGTTACATAGACAGCGTCAGCCCAATCATTTTTGGAGGTTATCAAAAACAACTCTTTCAAAACCAGCGTGCATTAATGAGGTTAGACTGGTGGTGAATTATTGAGGTCTTGATATTTGCTTGAATCCTTTTGGAGGCCTTAAAGCCCAGTGGGGGATGGGGCAGATTTCTTTATCGATTCTTCTATTTATGCATGCTTGATATGTTTGTTAGTTTCCTCTCTAAATTGCTTCATTCATCTTCTCGTTCTCCCTACTCCTTATCCAAGAGTTCCCCTTTTCCACTTCCACACTCCATTTTTTACTCTTTCTCTACCTCACTTACTAATTTTAAGGGAAATAATTTCTCTTTTAATATATGGGGCACCTTCTTGATAAAGGAGAATAAATGGTGTCATCTTTGCGAGAGCCTAAAGAGCCACTCTGATTCAGGGGTTTAATATGTTCTGTGGACTATAGTGCATATTCTTTATCGATGTTGTGACCTTTGGTGTGAAATAGTGTTTTGGTCATGTTCTGTAATTTTCTTTGAATAAAAATGAATTAAAAGTATACGATACTGAGCAAGATCTCTGTGAATGATGACCAAAGTATCTTATCTTCCTGATGTTAGTTACTCCTTTTAATATCACTTAAATCTCTATAGCCATGCAATACAGACTGCCGCTTTCTGTTGCTGTTCTCAGTACATATCTAATATGTTTGCTTTCCTATTTGCATTACCAGCTTTTGTGTTGCAGGTTTTCATGCCACCCATACACATTGACCTACCTTCCTGAAGTATCTGTCTCCTTCACAGAACACACCTGATGTGTCAGTATGAACATACCTTGACAGTCTGTCAGACCAATAACAAGCATATCAAACAGGGAAGACCGGGCACTAGGACTGCAGAAATCCAGTTTGATGGCATGTGTGGCGGTAGCTGCAGATGCTCTGCATACTTCTGCCATCTAGTCTTGAGTTCGAACGGTTGCAAGTTGTTTTTCTTCAAAAGGTCTTTCGAGTCACGAGGTCTAGTGTCTCCTTTTGTTTTTTTCTTCCGCCGTCGGGTCCGGACGTGTTTTCGCTGGGCTCCAGATGAAGACAGTTTTTTGGACTCTTCCGTTCGGGGTACCTCCCATACCGTCAGTATTCTCCTTTGATTGCGTATTTCCTATCCTTTACATTTCGGGCCTGAAGAACTACCTGTTGGATCGACGCGTTCCGACAGAGGACCTTCAGGCCGCCATTTTCTAGGTTCCATCTCAAGGAGAATGAACTTCTGATGGAACAGACTCCCTTCTGTGTCTGCCCTAAGTGCCATGCGAAGTTTCTGCAGACCGACCAGCAACAGGTCTGCAACCTCTGTCTCCGGACCACAAAGAGGAGTACTGCAAGGCTTGCAAATCCCTCAAAGATCAAAGGGCCCATTGTCGTGAGATGCAGAGTCAGGAGATCGAGGAGACGCCAAACATCTTAGGGCAATAAGACACTATGTCAGAGCAGGATCTACAAGAGCCCTCTGTTGCCAAGGAGGAGCCCTTCTTGGTCGATGAGTCAGAGTCAGATGTGAACACAGTCCTTGAAATGCAAGACCTTCCTCCAGCTCAGCCAGCTGTGAATACAAGCTCCCCTTCTCACTCTAAGAAGACGACCGTTTACACTGAAGCAAAGGCTACCAGGCAGCCACTGCCGTCGGGCCATGGCTGGCACTGAAAGACTAATTCGGAAGCCCCTCCACCAAGCTCACCTACGAAAACTTAGCCTAAGCATACCATCTGTTTGCTGAGCCGAAGCTACCATCTTTAGCTCCGAAAGCCTTGGCCTCCTACTCGTCACCGACCACCCGGCTCCCAAAAAAAACACAGGAAAAAAACCGGTCTGCTTTAGCACTGAAAGTTTTGGGATCCAAACACAAAAGCACTTTGGTACGAAAAAAAATGTAGTCACTCCACCTTCGGAACGAGTACTTCAATTCAGCCTATCCTCCACAGAATGAAGCTGCAATTGGATTTAAAAAAAAATGCAGCTTCATATCCAACCTCAAACTCGACGTGTTCTGGTTAAGGCTCTCGTTTCCATGCCTTGGAAGAGACAGCTTACTTTTCAAGAGGCCATTGACATTCCTGCACCTCCTGCTAAGCATAAGAAGGTGGCTAGAGGCTCTGGTGACATACACCCTCCTTTGCCTTCTACTACACCAGCAACTACACCACTCCCCTCCCCTTCACCACTTCATTCTTACGGTGACCACACTGTAACTTTCTCATAAGACACAGACCCATGGTCTCAATATTATGTTGAACTTACACTGACATTGACACCGATGTGTATCTGGCCAGACCTTCCCCACTGGATGATTCAACCTCCTTTCAGGAGCTCGATGGGAGGGTGGCCACTTATCATCAGGTGCCCTTAGACAAAGAGCCAATTGAGGATGATTTCCTCTTCGAAACCCTCACTATATCCCACAGGGCCACATAATACCGTCCCATGCTTAAGGGAATGATGACACACGCAGAGAATATTTTTAACCCCTTCGCTGCCAGGCCTTTTCCCCCTCCTGTGCCAGGCCTTTTTTTGCCTATTTGGGGCAGTTCGCGCTTAGGCCCTCATAACTTTTTGTCCACATAAGCTAACCAAGCCAAATTTGTGTCCTTTTTTTCCAACATCCTAGGGATTCTAGAGGTACCCAGACTTTGTGGGTTCCCCTGAAGGAGGCCAAGAAATTGGCCAAAATACAGTGAAAATTTCGTTTTTTTCAAAAAAATTGGAAAAAGTGGCTGCAGAAGAAGGCTTGTGGTTTTTCCCCTGAAAATGGCATCAACAAAGGGTTTGCGGTGCTAAACTCAGCAGCTTCCCAGCTTTCAGGAACAGGCAGACTTGAATCAGAAAACCCAATTTTTCAACACAATTTTGGCATTTTACTGGGGCATACCCCATTTGTGCAATTTTTTGTGCTTTCAGCCTCCTTCCAGTCAGTGACAGGAATGGTCATGAAACCAATGCTGGATCCCAGAAACCTAAACATTTCTGAAAAGTAGACAAAATTCTGAATTCAGCAAGGGGTCATTTGTGTAGATCCTACAAGGGTTTCCTACAGAAAATAACAGCTGAAAAAGAAAAATATTGAAATTGAGGTGAAAAAACCATCAATTTTTCTCTACGTTTTACTCTGTAACTTTTCCCTGCAATGTCAGATTATCGAAAGCAATATACCGTTACGTCTGCTGGACTCCTCTGGTTGCGGGGATATATAGGGTTTGTAGGTTCATCAAGAACCCGAGGAACCCAGAGCCAATAAATGAGCTGCACTCTGCAGTGCGTTTTCATTCTATACCGGGTATACAGCAATTCATTTGCTGAAATATAAGGAGTAAAAAATTGCTATCAAGAAAACCTTTGCATTTCCAAAAAGGGCACAAGATAAGGTGTTGAGGAGCAGTGGTTATTTGCACATCTCTGAATTCCGGGGTGACCATAGTAGCACGTGAATTACAGGGAATTTCTCAAATAGATGTCTTTTTTACACACACTCCTATATTTGGAAGGAAAAAATGTAGAGAAAGACAAGGGGCAATAGTACTTGTTTTGCTAATCTATGTTCCCCCAAGTCTCCCGATAAAAATGGTACCTCACTTGTGTGGGTAGGCCTAGCGCCCGCGACAGGATATGCCCCAAAACACAACGTGGACACATCACAGAAAACAGAGCTGTTTTTAGCAAAGTGACTACCTGTAGATTTTGGCCTCTAGCTCAGCCGCCACCTAGGGAAACCTACCAAACCTGTGCATTTCTGAAAACTAGAGACCTAGGGGAATCCAAGGAGGGGTGACTTGTGTGGCTCGGACCAGGTTCTGTTACCCAGAATCCTTTGCAAACCTCAAAATTTGCCTAAAGAAACACATGTTCCTCACATTTCTGTGGCAGAAAGTTCTGGAATCTGAGAGGAGCCACAAATTTCCTTCCACCCAGCGTTCCCCCACGTCTCCCGATAAAAATGATACCTCACTTGTGTGGGTAGGCCTAGCACCCGCGACAGGATATGCCCCAAAACACAACGTGGACACATCACAGAAAACAGAGCTGTTTTTAGCAAAGTGACTACCTGTAGATTTTGGCCTCTAGCTCAGCCGGCACCTAGGGAAACCTACCAAACCTGTGCATTTCTGAAAACTAGAGACCTAGGGGAATCCAAGGAGGGGTGACTTGTGTGGCTCGGACCAGGTTCTGTTACCCAGAATCCTTTGCAAACCTCAAAATTTGGCTAAAAAAACACGTTCCTCACATTTTTGTGGCAAAAAGTTCTGGAATCTGAGAGGAGCCACAAATTTCCTTCCACCCAGCGTTCCCCCACGTCTCCCGATAAAAATGATACCTCACTTGTGTGGGTAGGCCTAGCGCCCGCGACAGGATATGCCCCAAAACACAACGTGGACATATCACAGAAAACAGAGCTGTTTTTAGCAAAGTGACTACCTGTAGATTTTGGCCTCTAGCTCAGCCGCCACCTAGGGAATCCTACCAAACCTGTGCATTTCTGAAAACTAGAGACCTAGGGGAATCCAAGGAGGGGTGACTTGTGTGGCTCGGACCAGGTTCTGTTACCCAGAATCCTTTGCAAACCTCAAAATTTGGCTAAAAAAACACATGTTCCTCACATTTCTGTGGCAGAAAGTTCTGGAATCTGAGAGGAGCCACAAATTTCCTTCCACCCAGCGTTCCCCCACGTCTCCCGATAAAAATGATACCTCACTTGTGTGGGTAGGCCTAGCGCCCGCGACAGGATATGCCCCAAAACACAACGTGGACATATCACAGAAAACAGAGCTGTTTTTAGCAAAGTGGCTACCTGTAGATTTTGGCCTCTAGCTCAGCCGGCACCTAGGGAAACCTACCAAACCTGTGCATTTCTGAAAACTAGAGACCTAGGGGAATCCAAGGAGGGGTGACTTGTGTGGCTCGGACCAGGTTCTGTTACCCAGAATCCTTTGCAAACCTCAAAATTTGGCTAAAAAAACACATGTTCCTCACATTTCTGTGGCAGAAAGTTCTGGAATCTGAGAGGAGCCACAAATTTCCTTCCACCCAGCGTTCCCCCACGTCTCCCGATAAAAATGATACCTCACTTGTGTGGGTAGGCCTAGCGCCCGCGACAGGATATGCCCCAAAACACAACGTGGACATATCACAGAAAACAGAGCTGTTTTTAGCAAAGTGACTACCTGTAGATTTTGGCCTCTAGCTCAGCCGGCACCTAGGGAACCCTACCAAACCTGTGCATTTCTGAAAACTAGAGACCTAGGGGAATCCAAGGAGGGGTGACTTGTGTGGCTCGGACCAGGTTCTGTTACCCAGAATCCTTTGCAAACCTCAAAATTTGGCTAAAAAAACACATGTTCCTCACATTTCTGTGGCAGAAAGTTCTGGAATCTGAGAGGAGCCACAAATTTCCTTCCACCCAGCGTTCCCCCACGTCTCCCGATAAAAATGATACCTCACTTGTGTGGGTAGGCCTAGCGCCCGCGACAGGATATGCCCCAAAACACAACGTGGACACATCACAGAAAACAGAGCTGTTTTTAGCAAAGTGACTACCTGTAGATTTTGGCCTCTAGCTCAGCCGCCACCTAGGGAAACCTACCAAACCTGTAAATTTCTGAAAACTAGAGACCTAGGGGAATCCAAGGAGGGGTGACTTGCGGGGCTCGGACCAGGTTCTGTTACCCAGAATCCTTTGCAAACCTCAAAATATGGCAAAAAAAACACATGTTCCTCACATTTCTGTGGCAGAAAGTTCTGGAATCTGAGAGGAGCCACAAATTTCCTTCCACCCAGCGTTCCCCCAAGTCTCCCGATAAAAATGATACCTCACTTGCGTGGGTAGGACTAGCACCCACGAAAGGAAAGGGCCCAAAACACAACGTGGACACATCACATTTTTTTATAAAAAGCAGTGCCTACCTGTGGATTTTGGCCTGTAGCTCAGCCCACACCTGGGGAAACCTAGCAAACCAGCGCATTTTTGAAAACTAGAAACCCAGGGGAATCCAAGATGGGGTGACTTGCGGGGCTCTGACCAGGTTATGTTACCCAGAATCCTTTGCAAACATCAAAATGTGGCCCAAAAAACACTTTTTCCTCTCATTTCGGTGACAGAAAGTTCTGGAATCTGAGAGGAGCCACAAATTTCCTTCCACCCAGCGTTCCCCTAAGTCTCTCGATAAAAATGGTGCCTCACTTCTGTGGGTAGGCCTAGCGCCCACGAAAGGAAATGGCCCAAAACACAACATGGACACAGCATATTTTTTCACAGAAAACAGAGGTGTTTTTTGCAAGGTGCCTACCTGTGGAGTTTGGCCTGTAGCTCAGCCGGCCCCAGGGGGGGGGGGGGGCAGAAATGGCCTAAAATAAATCCCAGGTGCCTAGTGGTTTCTGCCCCCTTGGGGGCAGATTGACCTAAAATCGGCCAATCTGCCCCCAGGGGGGGCAGAAATGGCCTAAATACAATTTGCCCCCCCCCCAGGGGAGCGACCCTTGCCTGATGGGTCGCTCCCCATCTCTAAAAAAACAAACAAACAAAAAAAAAAACACAAAAAAAAAACTTGCCCTGGCGCCTATAGGTTTCTGCCCACCCTGGGGGCAGATCGGCCTAATAATAGGCTGATCTGCCCCCAGGGGGGGGCAGAAATGGCCTAAAATAAATTGCCCTCCCCCCCAGGGAGCGACCCTTGCCTAAGGGGTCGCTCCCTTTGCGTGAAATTCACGCAAAGAAAAAACTCCCTGGTGTCTAGTGGTTTCTACCCCCCTTGGGGGCACATTGGCCTCATTAAAATAGGCCAATCTGCCCCCAAGGGGGGCAGAAATGGCCAAAATATAATTTTACCCCAAGGGGAGCGACCCTTGCCTAAGGGGTCGCTCCCCACCCAAAAAAATAAAATAACACATAAAAAAAAATAAAAAAAAAAAAGGTCCCTGGTGCCCTAGAGGTTTCTGCCCCCCCTGGGGGCAGATCGGCCTAATAGTAGGGGGGCAGAAAAGGCCTTCCAGAAAGAAATGCCCCCCATGGGAGCGACCCTTGCCCAAGGGGTCGCTCCCTTTTGTCAATATCATAAAAAAAAAAAAATCCCTGGTGTCTAGTGGGGTTTCAAAAGCCGGATTGCAAGCAATCCGGCTTTTTAAACCCTCGGAGAGACTTCAAAGGGAAGGAAATACTTTTCCTTCCCTTTGAAGCCCCTCCGGGCCTCCCCGGTGATTGAAAGAGAAATGCTTTTGCATTTCTTTTTCAATCGCGCTGGAAGCAGAGCTTCCAGCGCGACGAGGGAGGCCCCTGTGACACATCAGCGCGCGCGCGCGCGCGCTGACGTCACAGGGGGGGCGGGGGTGGAAGGGGAAGGTCTTCCCCTTCCATCCCCGCCTTGGGGGGGGAGGGGGGGTGCACGGGGGGCGCGCTAGCGCGCCCCCAAGTTCCCCTGTGCCATGCACGAGATGATCTCGTCCAAGGCACAGGGGAACTGTAGCCTTGGACGAGATCATCTCGTCCAAGGCACAGAAGAGGTTAAGGATCCTACTAGGACATGTATCATCACCCCATATGTGGAGAAAAATAAAGCCTCTCCCTCAGTCCCCATCTTTATTAGAGGTCAAACTCACGCTGATTATCTAGTGGTCTCTAATGCAAGAAAAACAGCCAAGTCACAAGCAGCTAGCAATGCTCTGCCTCTTGGCAAGGAGAGCAAGCTGATCGACACCTCTAGAAAGCAGGTTGCCGTTCAAGCCAACTACTACTGGTGCATTGCCAGCACTCAAGGCCTGCTTACTAGGTATTACTATGCCCACTGGGATGAGATGGAGGATTTCCTCCAATATTTACTAGACGAGCACAAATAGAGGGGCCAAGAAATTGTAAGCAAAGGCCAGCATACATATCTAATAATTCTATTCGCTTCTTCTTTTACTCTGCTGACAGGGCCGGACGCGGCATCAACACTAGTGTTCTCTTGCTCCGGCATGCGTAGCTACGCATTTCCAGCTGCAAATCGGAGTACCCCAAACCATCCTCAATGTACCTTTTGACAGAGAGCACCTTTTCGTGCCACAGATAGATCAGGTGCTTGAAATGATGACCAAGTCCATGGATGCTGTCCAAACCCCTGGTTCTCGCACGACTTTTTGTAAATCATTATATAAAACAGCCTCCAAAACAACAGTCATGGACACTTCGTCCACTTATCAGAAGGGACAACCCCATTCATCCTCCCATAGAGTTTTTTTTTTTTTTTCTTTTTTTAACAAAGGTCCCTACAGGACAAATAGTAAAAGACACCCTCCCCTAAAGGGTCCTTCACTGCCTCCAAACAGTGACTCCCTTAAAAAAAATAATTATATATATGTATATATATGTGTATATATATATATATATATATTCACGTCTTCCCTTATCTGGACGACTGGATTATCAAAGCCAACACTCTCAAACAATGTCAAACATCACACTCAAGTCACCATAGACTTGTCCCATCAACTAGGCTTCACTGTTGATTTCCAAAAATCTCACCTGCATTCTCTTCTGATTCAATCCTATCTCAGGGCCATTCTGAACACGCAACTGGGATTCGCTTATCCCAACCCAGCACAAATATAAAACTTTCAAACAAATATTTCGCAGCTCCACCCCAATCACTAAGTCACAGTAAAAGTTGTCATGAGACTTTTAGGCATGATGGCCTCTCCACATTCGTCTGTTGCAGGAATGTCTAGCATGGCAATAGTCTCAGCAACAGGGTCGTCTAGGGGATCTAGTGTTGGTAGACAGAAACACCCATCGCTCCCTGCAATGGTGGAACAAAACCAACCTGTTAAACGGATGGGCTTTTCTAGACCCTGTTCCACAGATCATTCTGACGACAGACGAATCTCAAGACGGGTTGGATCCTTCACCATCAGGATCTCACAGTGCACGGTCTCTGGGATCCCAAACCTTGCACTATGCACATCAATTACCTGGAACTTCTAGTTGTTCACCTAGCACTCAAAGCGTTTACGGTTCACCTCAACAACAAAGTAGTCTTAATATGCACATCATGACAGCCATGTACTGTGTTAAAAAACGGGGTATTCACACTCTACAACTTTCTGCCTAATCGCAGACAATCTGGCATTAGGCCGTTAAGCACAACATTAATCTGCTAGCGGAATATCTCCCAGGGGGACACAACAACTTTGCTTACCTCAGCAGGATGTGGCAACGAGTCCAACAGTAAGAACTCCACGCTTGAGTCCTGCTCCTCTACTTCCAAAAGTGGGGGTTCCATACATAGACCTATTTGCACAAAAGAAACACAGAATGCCCACACTTTGCCTCCAGGTTCCTGCACCTTCAGTCCAAGGGCAATGCTTTATGGATTAACTGGTCACTGATATTTGCCTATGCTTTTTCGCCTCTCCCTCTCCTTTCATTTCGGAAGCTCAGGCGAACATCCCTCATGTTGATACTGGTGGCCCCCATGTGGGTCAGGCAACTGTGGTTCACCACTCTTCTAGAAATATCAGTGGTCCTACACAAGAGGCTTTCCCTCAACTCTGACTTTCTTGCTCAGAACCATGGTCAAATTAGGCACCCAAATCCTAAGGAATTGAATCTTGCGATATTGCTCCTGAAGTCATAGAGTTTGGATAGCTTAAACTACCTCAAGAATGAATGGATATTCTTAAAGAAGTATGTAAACCCACAAGTAGAGCATGTTATGCAGCAAAATGGAAATGTTTTGTCTGGTACTGTCTATCCAAACAATCAGACCCCTTCAAAGTATTAATGGAGGATATTCTTTTGTACCTTCTTTGTTTGCAGAAAGCAAACTTAGGGTACACTTCTATAAGGTTACATCTAGCAGCTATAGCTGCTTAACTTCAGAATAGCCTACATTCTTCTCTTTCCAACATTCCAGTCATTAAAGCTTTTATGGAAGGATTGAAGAGAGTGATAACGCCAAGGTTACCTCCAGCACCTTCTTGGAATCTTAACATTGTACTCACTAGACTCAGGGGTCCACCATTTGAACCTCTGCATTCATGTCCTCTTCAATGTCTGTCATGGAAAGTGGTATCTTAGTTGCTATCACTTCACTTAGATGCGTAAGTGAGCTCCAGGCGTTGACCCTGCAAGAACCCTTTTCCAAATACACAACGATAAACTGGTTCTCAGCACCAATACAAAGTTTTTTTTTTAACCAAAAGTGGTATCTCAATTTCATCTAAATTAAACTGTTGAATTGCCAGTCTTCTTTCCGCATCCACATTCAGTTGCTGAAAGAGCTCTTCACACATTAGATGCAAGGAGGGTGCTTATGTTCTACATTGATAAACTAAAACATTCAGGAAAACTAAATAACACCTGTTGCCTTCTCATCACTACACAAAGACAATCCTATATCCAAATCTGGCATAGCTAGATGAATTGTTAAATACGTCCAGACATGCCAGGCAAAAGCTAAACGTCCATTACCTGTTCCTCCAAGAGCACACTCCACTCCAAAAAAGGAGCAACTATAGCCTTTTTGGGTATCCCATAGCTGACATATGAAAGCCAGCTACATGGTCTACACCACACACCTTCACTAAACATTATTGTTTGGATGTCTTTGCATGCCAGCAAGCTTATGTAGGACAGGCAGTGCTACTCACACCATTCCAGACCACTGCAACACCCAAAGGTTGGCCACTGCTTTGGAGAGCCACTGCTTTACAGTCTGTGCAGAGCATGTGTATCTACAGCCACACATGCCATCAAACAGTAACCAGTAAGCATCTGTTTGTGGCATGTAGTGCTGTAGATTAAAATGTGTCCACTGGCCTCCACAGACATCTATGGCCATTGCAGATCTCTTTCGCAATATTCATACATTCATTTGCATGTTCATCTCTTTTCTTTCTCTTACACTGCACTCCAGTCTCACCCACCTGCCATCATTCCATCTAACAATGGAGTTGATGCCCTTGCGCATTACCAGCAAAAGGAAGAGTCACTAGGCCTCGTGACTCAAAAGACTTTTAGAAGAAAAACAACTTGCAACCATCCAGACCCAGCACTAAATGGCAGAAGTATGCAGATCATGTACATCTACAGCATTACACGACACAAACAGATGCTTACTAGGTACATAACATTTTCCTTCTCTGGAAGGCCCGTAAACAAGGTATTAAAAAAAGGGCAACACAACTAGCAGTTGTAAGGGAAATATCTAGTGATCATCTTGAACTTCCCAGCAGGGGAAGCTGAGGCAGGCTTCCCAGAACGCTCTTGAATCTGGGACGATTTTAGGACATTGCAGTTCATGGCAAGCACGGACTCATTCTGGACACTGGTGTTTGGCCCACTGTAATTGTCACCTTTTTTTAAATGGGGCTGTCTAACCCCTTACCCCCTGCTCCCCTTCTTCTCCACCTATTAACACGCATTCACCCACCTGCAGCAGAATTTATTAGGTGTTTCATTGCAGGCCATAGGCATGAACAATGCAGCCCAAAATACACATACCATTTGAGACATACCTAATAGTCCTACTATCTCAATTTTGCAAATGGCCATAGACCATGTCTGGTGAAACACTCGCCGTCTTTCTCCTGAGTCCCACTGACATACGCAACTGTTCTCCCCCCCCCCCTCCCCCCTCCACCTCAGCTAGGAATCTTGATTATACTTCAATAAATCCTGTAAGTACATATCAATGTTATATTTACTTTCTTTCTGTCCAGTCAACAATCTGTTTTTATTTTGTGGCAAGCAATATTTAAGTAAATTCAGGCATTAGGTTTACCAGCCTTGGGACGATAGAAGGCTGAAGTGGCCCTGGCAAAATTTGAATTTGTGACATACAGGTTGTAGCATATATCCGCTTTAAGCAGGTAACTGAGAAAGCCATTTCCTTTCTTTTTCCTCCTCAGATTTTCTTTTGTTAAAGCATTAGTTTAAGCCATGGTGTCTCATAAGACCTTTGGCATTTTACCCTGCATGCTGTGTAAACACCATATTGTTAATGTACCTGTTTCTTACAGCTTACATTTGTGAACCTACCCGAAAAATGCAAGACTGGAAACAGAAAATTCTGAGGCAGGTTTGTGCCACTTGCACAAGGTGGTACTGATCCTTATCACCTGTGTATCTACAAAGCAGGGCTGGGCTGGCTGGACTTGGCAATGGGCATTTCCCCAGTGGCTGGAGACTAGGAGGTCGATTTTCACCTGCTGGGGTTGTTCATACCAAGGCCTAGATTGAACACAGTAATTCCAGCAGCCAGTGATATGAAAATACAAACCTCAGCGCAGTTAAATAAGTTGCCCGTGACTAACAACACAGCACAGTGCCCAGTCAATGTGAAGCTCTGAGGGCGAGGCATGGTGTCTGGGACTTCAGCCTACCTTCAGTCGAGGTTCAGTTCTCACATGCTGGTAAACCAAGGAGGTGACAGTCTCATTCCCCGTAAGTCTTAACTGAGGAACATATTTACATTTGTAATATGCAGGTAGAGACTATCCTTCATGGTTTTTCATTAAAACAAATTACCAGTTTGAAATGTGAAGCTGTGCAGTCTGCACTGTGCATTAAGATCTGCTCTCTAAATAAGCAAAGTATGCATTTAAGTATTCTCGATACCAGCGTGTGTTTTTAGTCTCTAACTTCCTCCACATAAAAGGCAAGGCGCCATCCTGTAAAGGAGGGTGAGAACAAAGGAGAGAATGGAAACAGATAAATGGAAGGATGAGAGGGAGAAGGACGGGAAAGGGTTGCGAAGGTAGAGCCAAAGGAAAAAAGTAGAGAGGGCAACTAGCAAGAAAAAGGGGCAAGAAAGAAAGGCGAAGGAGAAAAGTCAAAAAAGTAAGGCAAAGTGAGGATTATTCAGGACAGAAAATAAAAAGTGACAGTGAAGGGAGCAAGTAGAGATAAAAGGGGCAAATGAAGATTCAGGAAAAACCAAAGAAGGTAGAAACATAATGAAAGTAAGAAGGGGGGAGAATAAGAAACAGTGGGTCAGGGGATAATCATGGAGATGATATAGTTGGGGAATAGGAGGTGAAGGATCAAGAGAAACAATGAGCGGGCAGAAGAAAGGAGTAGTCGGGGGGGAAGAGGCACGAAAAATTGTATTATATGTGGAATAATGTGTTGTGAAATGCGCCATTTTTCCCCAATTGTTTTTTTTTATTTTTTATGAACTAACCCCTCAAACCTGCCATGTAGTGGACACTTTGCTGTATGCAGCGTAGGGGCTGGTATGACACAATTTGCCTGGGCTGCTTTTGGTTCTCATTCCGGCCCACTACAAAGCACCTGGTACTCACACATTCACTACAGTGCTTCCCGAGGACCAGTGACATCAGTTCCATTTTTTGCCACCTCAAAAGATACTGGTCTTGAGCTGTCAAGCTTTTTCATCTTTTTCGTCAAATTATGAAACAATGAATGTCCTCTGCTCACACACGTTCTCGGGGCTCAAACTCTAAATCAAATGTCAGTATATTCTAGAAACAGACCCTCATAACATGTCTCTTTGGTGCTTAGGGAAATCTCCCATTGTAGCTGTGTGTCTCTTGTGCTCTTAGATGTCCACTTAGGATACCAGAGAGCAGGGAGCCAAGCTCATTTAACATTTGCTTAATCAAGTCAAGATCTTCAATAGCAAGATCCCAGAAAAAATGCACTGAACATCCATAAAACAATCAGACTTCCTTCTCCTTCTCCCACATGGATTGTAAGACAAAGAAAAAAAGGACTGAATGCACAAGTGGAGCGAACATCAACAGGAATGTTATTACCTAGTGATGGGTAAGGCACAAAGCCAAATACAAGCACTTTAGCGTCCCACATAGGGGTCTTTAGAGCTATGTAAATGTTGCCATGCAATACCTAAGCATGTACAAAAGGCTTTATGATGTAGAGAATAAGGGAGGTAACATGTTGGCCTGGCTTCATAGACTAGACCAGGAGAACAGATGTATCTCAGTGTTGAGTGGCAAGAGATTGCTAAAATAACAAGATATATTAATATGGTCACAGCATTTGTATACATGAGTACAGTTGAAGTACAGCGTGATGGGGTCAGAGCATTCCTGTGTGATATTGAACTCCTCACTTTATCCAGCAGAAATCAGGATGGGTTAGAGGCAGAAGTAGAGACAATTAGGAATATGAAACCCAAGAAGGCCCTGTCACTCAATGAGTCCTCCATAGTTGTTAGACCTTTCACTTAAGGTGGACTTTGTCCTAACATTTTGCCTTCAACCTCCTATTTTTCTGAATTTGTTTTTGTTGGCTCTAGGAATCCGTGCCCGATACCACTGCTAAGCAGTGCGAAAGTGCTCGTACTCGCTCCCTAAAACATGGTAACATTGGCTTACACCTGATTGGCATATGAATTTACTTATACGTCCCTAGTAAAGTGGAATACCATATATCCATTGCCTGTAAATTAAATGCTACTATTGGCCTTGCAGCACTTATTATGCTGTCCACTTGGGTAGCCCCTTTAAACATTTGCCAGTCCTGCCATTTCAGCCTGTATGCCGTTTTAAACTGCCAATTTGACTTGGTAATATAACCCCCTTGCCATGCCCTAAACTCCCCTTTTATTGTATATATGTCACCCGAAGGTAGCCCCTAGGGCAAGGTGCATTGCAATAAAAGTTTGGGCATGTACTTTTAAGTTTTACATGTCCTGGTACTGACAACCTACTACATTAATTTTTCACTAATGTGAGGCCTACCTCTCCCATAGGATAACATTGAGTTGCCTCATTACATTTGTGAAAGGCTAACCTTTGATTGGGGGCAGGTAAAGATTTCATCTTCGATGTCCAAGAAACTGTCATTTGAAATCCTATTTAATGGTAAAGTTACAAATTTGAAATTGCCACTCAAAGTTGGCATTTTCCTGCCTTGACTGTTTGGTCACTGCAGCCTGTTCTTGGGTCACATAACTGGGTGTAGTTGTCAGTTTGACTTTGTATATTACTCCCAGACATCCACACAGTAGAGGGATTTGGTGTGCCTGTGTAGGTCATCATTGGCAGGATGGCGTGTGGGGCTGGGCACAGCCTACTTGCAAATCCATAGACTGTACCCTGCCTTCACACAAGGACTTCTTACCAGTGCATTGTGCCTGCAGCAAGCCTGCAATAAGGACAGAGGAGGCTGAAAATCCAAGCACTTGAAAGGGAATTCTCTAGAAACTTCCACTTTGAAGAAGGCACCAGTTATAAAAACAAGACCCACTCTTCTGTTCAATTTCAGAAGAACTCACAGATGACTGCCTGCAGTTATGGTCTGCTGTGTACTTCAGAAGACTTCTTTGCTGCACCTGGAAGGACTGCTTTGCTGCCTGAAGCCTGCTTGAAATGCATGCCTGCCCTGCTGCTTGAGTCCTGTTCCACTTCTTGAACTCAGAGTACCAGAGTGGCTCCAGGGGTTAATTGGCCGCCCTCCTGATCTCAGGGACAGAAAAGGCTCCAACCATCTTGAACCCACACCTAAACCCAGCCTGAGTGAGTTCCAGCCCTTCAAGTGGTGCCTTTCCAGCCCTGGATCCGTGCTAAATGTGCCCAGATAGTCAAAATCCAAAACATGGGACTAGTCATTGAAATATTACAGCCACGCTTATACACCCTGACCAGTCGGGCTTTGTCAAATAAAAGTACACAACTTAACTTGTAGTGCCTCATCGAATGCTTATAATATTCCAGAGAGGAGACAGCTGAAGTGTTGTTGGTAGATGCTACTCAGGCGCTTGGCACAGTGGAATGGGAATATGTGTGTGCAGTGTTGGAATCTTAAAGTTTTACCCCGAATTATACAACATGCCTAAGACTTCTTTATAGGGATCAACTTGCTAAGGTCAAAGTCAATGGGACTTTATCAGACAGTGTTGATCTATATAGGTAGATGTCTGTTGTGTCTAATGGTATTTGCTTGTGGCATTGGAGCCCTTGCCATTTGGATGAGAAAAGACGTCCAGTTATGGGGTCTGGGGTGGGGCGAGACATTGGAAGAGAGGATCTTAGTGTAAACAGATGATGTTCTACTGTAGATGGCTGAACTGGAAGAAACAACATGACAGGCATTACATATAATCAAAATTTTTGGACGCCACTTTAGCTTCCTCATCAATTGGGGGGAAATTGGTTCCCTACACCTTTCTTTAGATGGCCTTAGGTCGACCCAATGCAATGACCATTGATGACTGACCTGCAGGATTCCAATTATTTGGGTACATATCACGCAGGATAGGGAACAGTTATTCAAACAAAAATTTTATGTAGCCCTTGATAGATTCAGGGATGACATTACACACTGGCCAACCTTCCCACTGTCCCTAATGGAAGGGGGGAGATGTTCAGAATGGTTCTGTTGTCTAACTGTACTTACACCCTCCAAAACACACTTTACAGAATAACCGATTGACTTAAAAAAAAAAAAAAAAAAGATTTGCATACCGAAGTCTGGACGTCCCTGTGATCATCTCACATAGCGCAGCCAGACTAGGAGAGTATTTCGGGCAGATATGTCCCTCCTGGACGTACAGAAGTATAACTGAGCTTACCGACGACTCTGATTAATGGCTGGGTCTTTGCTTCCCTAGATAAACCATCCATCAGAATATATATAGGCATGCAGTGGAGGCAAGGGGCTACCCAGCTGTCCTGAATAAGAAGAAACATAGTGAAACCATGCCACAACATGAGCAAACAACACAGAGTCTGGGACAAGGCTATTCAACATCTGAAATGGGGAGGGATTATAACTAGAGAAGTATCACTTTAGGACTGTGACACACTGAATGATGTTGGATGGTTGGAGCCTTTTCTTGTGGGGTTCCACAAATGGGACTCATTGGGAATCAATAAATTAGAGGACGTATGGAGGGTGGACGGGATACCCACTTGGGAGCAGCTATGGAGTGAATATGATCTGTTTGACAATTAGGTATTCAGATACATAACTGAGACATACTCTCACCATAAATGTACCAACAAACACAACACTAGTGGACTCAGCCCTGCTAGAAGACTAGATGCTGCTACTCGAACCCATCCCACGCAAAGCAATAACCCTCATATACAAAACGATTGTGAACAACAAAGGGGACCTACTGGTAAATTAAAGGATGAGTGGGAAAAATATGCGGGATTCTTCCCAGAGGGAAAATGCAAGAAAGGTTGCAATAAAAGTACGATTCAGACTGGTCCAACTAAAACCTTTACACAGGGTCTACCTAACCAGATCACTTCTGGCCAAGATTGTCTTAGGGGATGTGGATAACCAGGCAGATACTTACATACAATTCGGGTCTGCCCCACCCTGTTGCTGTTCTGGAAGGGGTTGTAAATATGTTTAATGGCATTGTTGCAACTTATATAGCAAACGGTCCAAAACTATCCTAGATGTCTGGGGTGGGGGCTGTATACTGAGTAAAACAGATCTAGAAAGAGCCTCTTCAGTTTGGTACTAGTGAGAGCAGGACAAAATATGGTTTGACAGTGGAGTGCACCAGAGACTGAATTTGCAACCATGGAAGAAATATTTACACTGCTGTATGTTGGTGGGGAAAAATGTGAAAAGGGGCGGAGCTGCCTGAAGAAATGGGAAAAGGTATGGTTGGGCTAGAGGAATGGAGGTAGGGTAATGCAACCTTGTAAACCTAATATGTGCAATAGAAAAGGGCTATGTTGTATTCTATTGTAATATAGTGGATTCCTGGAATGTTAAGCATTGCATACCTAAATAAGTGCCCAGGTTTTCTGTGCTTGCTTTTTCTATCAATAATTTAAAAATATATACAAAAAAAGAAAAGCTCTGTTTTCCCATTTGGATTATTACCTAATACTCTGTCTCTTTCCAGTACTGCTGACAGATTTTCTCTCAGAGTGGTGTGAAGAGAGACCCCAGCTATTTCTATATAGAGGTAAACATAATATATAATTTTTCATTTTGTAGATGTGAAAATTGATGCTGTATTTCCCAAAGAAGAGGATCACACATCAAAGAAACATGGATTTGGAAAAGTACCTAAAAGCAGTGCCCCAGCTGATGAAAGTGCTCTAAATGTACATTACCAAACAGCTACAGGTTAGATATTCAAGTTAACTAACTCAGTGACACACAGTTAAATTATGCTTTTAAACAATATAGTTTAAAAACGTCTATATATTTTTCACACCTAGATCCAGTGGCAAATGAACTCAGTTCTTCACAGTGCCTTAGTCGTTCAGCTGTCAACTTGTCGACCACCTCTTCTAATGGTGCTCCCACCTCTCGCATGTGGGCTGATAAAAATGGATGCCATGTTCTGGGACTGAATGAGGATTACTCTGTATTAAGGAAGCAGATTGCTGAGGGTCGAAAACTTTTGCGGAAGACAGAGGCTCTTCTTAAAGATATCAGAAGTAAACAGCACAAATCTTCTAACTCAAAGGTAAATCTATTAACGTTGGAAATGTGGTACTCATAACCTTTCTGCAATTAGATTTTGATGAGAGGATAAAGGTGATCATATTTTCAGAGGCAGTACTTTTTTCTGTTTCGCTTATTTTCTATGATGGTCCAAAGAGGTAGCCAGATTTTGAATTATATTTTCTTTTCTTAGAGGGCTATGAAAATCATAGACTCAAAGTTGATCTGACCATTTTGAAAGTTTAGAATTGTCTCAAAGGGTGTTGATTTTTTACATTATAACAACGTGAAAAACTGCCAACACTGCAATTATTTTTTTGCAGTTACACTTTAATTGTACTGACTACTATCTTCATATTGTTTGACATCGAAATAAGAGAAAGAAACTTTGAGTAATGAAATGCCACTGACATTAAAAGGATCAAGCAATACTTGTTAAATACCTATAGTTTATAAAACAACAAGTAAGAGGAAAGTCATGTGTCCACCTGCGCGTTTAGGAGTATCGGTTTTATACCACAGGCTTGCCATTTGGCACCCTCTGCGCTGTCCTTGCTACTCCTTGTGGAACTCTTTATCAATGCTGAGGTGGGTAACTAACAATGAACATGGTTGGTGAAGAGCTGTTGATTTTTCTGAACTTCTGATTACTTTGTTCTTCCCCTATCCACAGAGTAGCAAATAGGATGCCATTGAGGATAAATGTGTGATGATAGGTATACCCAGTGATGTAGTTGTGGGTGAAAGGGTCTTTACTTTCACATCCTCTTCCTCTGGCACTTTGTGGAAGGAAAACCATGCTAATTTGGGTGCTATCCACATATTCTTTTAATTGGTGTGACATATGATGTGCCCTGACCTCTAGCTCTAAAGTCTGTAGAAATTGTCTTCTGAATTCAGGAAAAAAATTACTTATATAAACCAATTGTGAATTATTGAGAAACACTGCAATATCCTGGTATTCTATATACCTTTAACATTCCCTAAGCTCAATCAGGCCGCCAGAGGTATTCTGTCTATTCATGAAACCCTTTTGAGGCTTCCTGGCCAACAAGAATGTCATGATTCACAAGTACTCAGATGATATTCCCCTATTATCAAAAGGTGCAAATGAGAAATAAAATTGTTCGACTAAAGAAAATCATCTCCACAATCCAGAAATGTACCTAAGTAGCATATTCGAAATCCAGTCAGACGATTACAGATAGTTTGTACTTTTTGCCAATAACTACCAGCAGCTCCAGGGTTGAATTGGAGTAGTTATTGTCAAGAGCTTTTCTTGTCACCTCAGCCGATATCCCAGTGGAAGCTCCTGGAGTCCTGAACAGACAGGAGTTCTTTTCAACACTTTTTTAATGTAAGCCTGGCAGGCAACACTTTTCTTTATTTCTTGGACATGTAGGCGCCAGGTCGTAACAAACGTGCTGCAATGTTGTTTTGATAAAGGGGTTTTTTTAGTATTAAAAAAAAATATATATAATGAGGTTTGAAGATTCCAAATATGGAGAACCAGGACTTCAAGTAAATAACCATTTCTATCTGCCACGTACGTTGTAATACAGTGACATATGTAAGCAAAGTGTTTGCTTGCTCTTACAAATAGATTAATTATTATCTTAGCCATTGTTATGTACTTGTAAATTGACAAACTGTTGAGACCTCATTTGTTTTTATGGCTCTTACATTTAGGATCCAGATCAAGACTCCCTGAACAGTGTTAGCACAAATATCAACAGAGCGCAGCAAGTGTTGGAAGAAGCAAACCACCTGTCAAAACTTATGTGGAAAGTTTCACTGCCTATGAACATCGCATGCAATACTTCGAACAGGGTACGTGCACTTTTTTTTTTTTTTTGCACTATGAGCATAGTGAAGTTTGTTTTAAATAAACATCTAAACATTTACCGTAGAAGGTGGCTTCCTCAGGCTAGGCAGATAGAAATATCTTATGAATATTTCAGCCCACAGATGTGAAATAACAGCAGGCATAGTACGTATGCCAAAAATCCTGCAATATTCCCCGCTAACATACAGGTGAATCTACAATAGGTTCAGTAAGCATAGAGCATGGAGCTATTGAACATAACTACCCTAAGTGACACATTATTTCCCTAGTGTTAATATCTATGTTTGTCACATCTCTTCATTCTTTTAATTCATTACGGATGTTTTTCTTCTGCTCTCATCTAATTTTCCTTCACTTTGCAATGTTTTTAGTATTTCTATTTAACACTGTGCTTTCCTTCAAGATGTGTTTGTCTTCCTGCCCGGTTCCAAATCCACAATATTGGTGTTAGACCTTTTGTGTGCAATATGTGATGCTTGGGATCTAACAAACAGGTCAGTGCAATTCATGAAAAGAAAGCTTCATTTTTCCAGAGTTGCACTAACCTCAGGTTGGATCTTATCCAACTCCCTGTGCAGTGATTGCCGCAGTATAATTTACTGTCTTCCTCCATGCCCCAGTTCACTTGTTCTTCTGCATGCCCGCCACCCTCATTCTCAAAAACACGTCTGATAGAGACTTCTTGCTGCAGATTTCTTACCTTAGAAAATCCCCAGGTGCCAGATTGGACCATGAAGATTTTCGAGTAGTAACCCTGTGTGCTGGTAGGTGGCATCATTCGGCTCCAAGTCAGCGTTCTTTGCACCGTAAGTGATGGTACCTATATAGGCACGCTGACATCAGTTCTTTTCTTTCCGCGCCAGATAGTGCTGATTTGGTCTGAGCCACCCCTCAGTCAGTTTTTGACTGGCTTTTTTCATAGTTTTGTCGAACATTTTAGGAAAATTTCTCCTGGCGCGAAGATAAGTCACCCAAAGAAACAGGCTGGTATTAAACTAAGTGGGTCCTGTTGCAGGCAAATGTCGGTGACAGAGCCCCATTTGGTTGGTTTGTGGTGCTTGGAGTGGGCTCGCAACTCGCAAGGACTGCCACACCATGCATCCCAAGGCACTGCGGATGCATTCCCTCAAACTCCTCGCCGCCCGGCATCGGTCGACTTCATGAGCTAGATGTCACAATCCCGCAGAAGGTCACAGGACAGCTCGTAGAGCCCTTCCTGCCAGTTGTCGTTGCACACACAATCTTCAGGGAAGTCAGGTGTAAGTCCCACAAAAATAAGAAGTTCAAGAAGTCAATTGCCCTCCACATTTGTGGGTGGAAGCTGAACCGGGGTCTGCTCCACGCTGCCCTGTTTTCATGGAGCCAAAGTGACCTGTGCCCAGCAGAAGGAGTTCCATGAGGCCATGGGCCTCATATTTGGGCGGCCCAGCCCCTCTGGCGCGCCTCAGAGACTCACAATCGTGGGAGAGGGACCCCTACTGGACCTACGCCGGCGGATTCGCCCTTCGCATCAGTCGGGCCGACAGATCCCTTGGTGGAGCCAGAGCAGAGCCACCACCGAGACCTTCTTCATGGCCCACTCCAGTGCTGATGCACCAAGGCGACGCAGCTGCCATCATAATTCCCGAGCCTGACACGGAGCTAGATAGACGTTGTCCGATTCTGAGGCCAAATGGGTCTGTGCTTCCGGAGCGGAGTCTGTCCCTTATTTGTTTGATAGTCCTGGAAAGGGAGACGAATGGGAGGGGTCTTTGGACCTTACAGATACCAGCTACCTGATGAGGAAAAAGATAACTTGTATGAGGAACTGATGAAGCCCAGTGGGTTAGACATCTAACCTGACACAAGCCTGGTCTTTCCTCCTCCCGTAGCTAAATGAGATGGGAGCCTCTTTTGCAATGAAAGTGCATAGGGTGGTTGAAGTCTTGGACTTTAATTTGCCCACAGAGGCAGTCAAGATGAATGTCTTGATGGAGGTGCTTCAGCCGGGAGTCTCCCCTTCACTGAAGCCTTTACACAGGGGTCCTACTCGGGCCTAGTCCAGGCCCTGCACAGGGGCTCCTGCACATAGGACGACTGCTTGTCACCATCACCTCGTTCCTGGGAACCCCAGTTTTCTTACCCAGCACTCAACCCCTGAGAGCTTGGTGATCCAAGCTGCATGTCCAGAATTAATCCCTGTGCATTCCCTATTACTCCATCGAATAGGGAATCCAGAGTCGAGATAACTTTGGCAGGAGGATGTTCTCTTTCACCAGCCTAGAGCCACAGTGGATTAACACTGCATGCCTGTTGGGCTGTTATTCCCATACGAAATTGCACATGTGCTGCTTACGGGTTTGGAGGAGGCCCAAGCCATACTTAACCAAGCTGTTGCTGATGGGCGAGATGCAGTAAAGCTCAATATAAAGTGTTCGCTTGGAGGCACTTTGTCTTGAGCAGAGCTCAGGCCTCTTGTATGCCTTTCTGGCAATACCGCCTCTGCCCAGAGTTCTCAAGAAGGTCAGGAACAATCGGGCCTTAAGTCATTCTTGTGACTCCAGATTGGGCACAGAGATTCTGGTACCCTGAACTCCTGAGCATGAGCACCTATCCTCCAATCAGACTGCCTTTTTAGGAGGGTCTTCTGTTGCAGGTTCTCGACCTTCTTCCTGGAGTCTATGATGTCATTCTCGCAGCCAGGCGTCTGTCAACCAAAACAGTATATGCTTGCTGGCAGGACACATTTGTGACTCCCCTTTCTGCACCCTTGTCCCGGGTTTTATTTGTCCTATCATTGGCCCTGCAAGGCTTCGCTATGGGCACTATTAAGTTAAACTGTTCATCCATATAAGCTCTCTTAAATTGTAGAATCATCCCTCCATGTTAAAGTCACTTGTTGGTACTCGTTTTCTGAAGAGGACTCCAGCACACGTTCCCTCTAAGACCCTTCATCATGCCACAGTAGGACTGAACATGGTTCTGACTTTCCTGATGGGTGAGACCTTCACAATTACCCACAACATTTATTGTCATTCAAACAGGCTCCTCTAGTTGGAATAACATACAGAAAGGAGGGTTAGTGATGTTCTAACACTTTCTGTGAACCCTCCTTTTACAACATTCTAACCAGACAAACTGGTGTTGAGGACATGAGGCTCCTTTCTTCCGAAAAATGGTGATGCCTTTTCATGAAGGCCAAAGCATCACCTTGCTAGCCTGCTTTTGTCTTCATCATCCTTCAAAAGAAGAGATGAGGCTCTGTCATCTGGGCCCAGAAAGAGTGTTTTCGTTTTACATTGATCTTACCAGAGAGATCTGGCGAACTCTTCATTGGGCACGCTAGATCGAAGAAAGGAAAAGTTGTGCAGAAAGGGCCTTTCTCATGATGGCTTGTGCTCTGCATTAAAGTCTGCCACTCACTGGCCAAAATCAACTCCTAGGACTTGCGAGTTCAATCCACCTGAGTCAAGGCGGTGACCAGTGGCGGCTGGTGAGGTTTGTGAGTGGTGGGGCTCGGCTTGGCGTCGAGGGGGATGGGCGTGCGCATTTTTTCGGGAGGTTGGTAGCAATTTCCCTTTCTTCTACAAATCCTATTTAACAAAATAGAGATACATTTTTTAAGATAAAAAGAACCAAAATAGCTTTCATTGGCCTGGCTTGGTAGGCAAGCCTGACTTCCTTCTTTAGCAATGTGTACAGCATCAAGACGTTTTGGGGTTGATATCTCACTCACAACATGTTTGTGAAATGAGTTCTCCCCTCCATGTGAATATGTCAGGCTGATAAATAGAGAATAATACCATTTTAATGATGTTGCTGTTGCATAAAAAGGTTGGAGCTGTCTATTGAGCCAGTACATGCCAGAGATAAAATGGCATTCAGGATGGTCCAACAAAGTCAATGCCTTCTTAGTCCACATACAATAATATATTGTTTAGTTTTCCCATACTGAAACTCAAGATCATGCATGAAGGCAACTCACATACACTAAAAAAAACAGAAACATGGAGAGATAAAATTTATACATGCAACACAGAAAATGCTTTTCTTACCTTTAGTGTGTGTCTGTTTCTTTTCTGAAGCATCTGTTCAAAGCCAAGCACACAGGAGTTCAAACAAATATTCATATAATATAATTGGCCACAGTCAGATAGAATAAATATTTATATTAATAAATAAATAATAATTTGATCTTATAGAAAGTAAACTACATTTTGACCAGGGTAGTTGAAACACAAAAAGTAAATATCCATCGCTGAAAACTCCTTGTGTAGGGACGGTTTAATAGTTCAAAAAGTAAATTTGCATACTTTAACATTATACTTTAACATTAAATACTTTGTACATCTCTGATAAGAACTTTAGTTACCCAGTACTTTAGAGAAATTATATACCCAGTACTTTAGAGTACTTTAGAGAAATTATATAATGAAATTAAATATGTATTGGTTCAAAGAAGAAATAAACCTGTCTCCAAGATGTATAGGTTTACCCATTTATATATAAAAAATATATTATCTGACACCCATGCCCCATCACAAAATCTTACTAGTAGTCGTAGATAAGTCAACATGTGCCAACATACACAAACATTGTTATATCATCATTTATCAATCAAAAATGAGCCAACATTCAGACAACTTTGATGAAAATGTAAGTGTACCTTCATAGCATTTGCATCACTGCAGATGGCGATTAGACTACTGAAACATACATTTAATACATGGTGCACTTTCTTGCATACAAGGTACCTACAGTTTTTCTTAATGTTACTTACAATACAAACTAAACCAAAACTGTATCCCCTAGGAACAATATTCTACAACACTACATGCATTGCCATGGTTTCTATTTATACACAAAGTTTGCACGACGTTCTTTAATGTGAGCAAACCTTTCAATAGTTTTTTGTTGAATTCTGGAATCTGATTTATTAGTTCCTTTTCCATTGATAGCATGGCTAATGCATTTAGTCGAGCTTGAGTCATTGTGTTTCTTAAAAAAAAATGTATTCTCTTCAGTGTAGAAAAACATCTTTCAGCTTCAGATGTTGTCATGGGCGTTGTAATGACAATTCTCAATAACTTTAGAGTCTCAGAAAAAGATTTCTGCAGGTTATTTTGACATAAAAATATATATAAAGACATGGCACCGCCTGTAGCCTGATGAAAATCCTGTCTTCCATACAGGATTGATAGCTCAGTGCGTAGTCTTGACTTAGTTAGCATTGGATATGCTTCAACTGTTTCATTGAGAGCTGCACTAGGAAAACATTTGGCATGTTTTTGAAACAGCTCACTATGCAGTAGTGTTGCACTGACAAGATGCCTTGTAAATGCAAAGCGTTCCCTGGCATGCACTACAATAATGTCACATACTTCTTTTCCCTCCTGTATCAAGGTACTAATCTGCAGTTTGCGGTTTGTAAATTGACAATTATGTGGCAATTCAGAGTCCAAATTGTCAATGGATTCCCGTACCTTGTTGATGCTTATCACAAAGTCTGAAGTGGCCCTTTGTACAAATAAAGTATCAACGTCTCGCTTTTGCAACTGATTGTATAAAATATTGACATGTGGCATTATGCTGTGGAACAGCAGAAGAAAAAAAAGAAACTCCTTGTCTTCCAGAGTTCTGGTAAAGCCCTTTGCTTCACATACAGAAGTGGAATCAAATGTAGTGTTTTGTGTTATAGATTTCATGCATTCTACAAGGTCCTCTCTGTGTTCGTGTATTATATTGATAGCTCGAATGTTGAAGTTCCAGCGAGTTGCAGACCCTCTCGGTATTCTTCTTGCCACTATCTGTTCAAGAACTTCAGTCCGTTTTGGAGAACGGGAAAAAAATGCAGTAATGCCACCCAGCTCTTTAAAGAAAATTCTGACTCTGGATATTTTTGATGCAGCCTGTTCCATTATTAGATTTAGTTGGTGGGCATAGCAGTGGACATAACCCCACCAGAGGCACCACGCATGACACTAGCACCATCATAGCTCTGAGCAATTAACTTCTCTTTACCACTCCGCTCTGGTAATATAAGGTTAAGTTCATTAAGAATAGCTGCTGAAATTCGGCAGATGAATCTTTCAGATACGAGAAGCAATAAAATCTTTCTACCACCTTGGAATTGCCATCAATGTAGCGAAAAACAAGTACTGACTGTGTCTTGGTAGAGATATCAGTTGTATCATCGGCCTGGATAGCCACGTAATCAGTGCTTCTTAATTGCTGTACAGTGGTTTCTCTTGTTACCTCCAGCATACAGTCAAGCAACTCATTCTGGATTGTCTTACAAGTGCCTTTAAATACAGTTGCACTTTTCAAGTGTGCTTCCATTGCACTGTCGATACTGGACACAAAATCAACCAGCCCTCTGGAGACACCGGGATTTAGTGACTCTTCTGTTTCATCGTGGCCTCGCAGCGCCAATTCAAAGGCTCCGCAAAATTTCACACAGTCAATCAATTTTGATAATATATAGCGGTTCTTATCAACCTCCTCATTATGTTTTATTACTCCCTTACGGTAGGCTTCATTTAACTGGAGTGCAATATTTGATTTTCGTGTCTCTTTATTTTTTCTGCCAGATGCTTAAGATCAGTAACTCCTGTTCTAGTCCAGCTAACTTCACCCCCAAAGAGCAAGCAGGGGAAACAGAACAAGGCATTCTTAGAAGAACTGGCAGTAAGCCACTCCATTTTATCAAACCATGTTCGTGCAAACCTGCGTGTGTAACCTTTCCCCCGGTCTTTTGCAGACTGCTCAATGTGTATGTCGGGTTTCTCTGGTCCTAGTGCTTTAACGCGAAGTTTGTCTTCGGGTGTCATTCCCAGAAATGGTTTTGTCAGTAAACTGTCTACTGTATTCATTTTTGCAAACAATTAAATAAACAAGACAATGAAAGGCTAAACTAGATTATAGATTCTTTACCCACTTGCAACTGCACTTCAAGTTACTTTTTAGCAACAGGTGATGAACTTTCTGCTGATTTAGTAAATCATGCCTCCTGATAAACTATCTGCTGAGTTCCTCAGGAATCTGGAGACAACTTTCTGCTGAGTTCCTCTCTTGTTCCAATTGATAGGCTATCTTCTAATTTCCTTCCTGGTACTTGTCAACCTATCTGCTGCTTATCTCTGGTGCCTGGAGAAAAGTTTCTGCTGGTTTCCTCTCTGCTGCTTGAGGTATAGCTATCTGCTGACCTCCTCCCTGGTGCCTGTGAATAATTGAAATATGATATAAGCTTTGAGACTATGGACCATTGGATACAGAGAGTTGTGCGCAAAGAGACTTACGATCACAGCAACAGTAGCCCCGGGCCAGGCCCCAGCCCCAAGCAAGAGGTGTGTGCATTTTTGTTTTACAGATTAAGGGGTTTATTACAACTTTGGAGGAGGTGTTAATCTGTCCCAAAAGTGACGGTAAAGTGACGGATATACCACCAGCCGTATTACGAGTTCAATAGGATATAATGGACACGTAATACGGCTGGTGGTATATCCGTCACTTTTGGGACGGATTAACACCTCCTCCAAAGTTGTAATAACCCCCTAGGAGTTTGTTTTCACTTTTGTAATGGGGGCGGAGCCCCGAGGCCCTCATGCAGAAACCGCCACTGCTTACATACTATGATAGTTTTTGAAACCGGACACACACCACAGGCACTACTAGTCAGTCCCCCTGGCAACTTTCACTTTCTAGCCCTGAAGTCGCTTCTCACTTCGACTCCGGATTCAACTTGTCAGTTTTTTACATCTCACTTTTATCTTGCCCCTTGATTTCCCTGATACTCTAGGTCACTCGCAGGATGCTCCACTACCCATGATTCCTGGTACAATATAACGTACAGACTTTGAGCCTAACCGAATGAACAGAATGCAAATCACTTCACATCAGAGTGCAACTCTATTACTCTTTCATGATTACTTTAAGGGAAACCTGAGCCATGTACCACAGCCCTGACTTACACCCTTCATACCTCTGTCTTAAGGATAGATTTGCCTCCACTGCTGCCGCTCTCCCCCTACAACTAAGAACAAGCTGTTTTCAAACTTAGCTAACCATGATCTCCCCTCACAGATTGCCTCTGCATCGATCTGTGGCTGTGACCAATTTCTGGTTTTATTTCTTATACCTACCGATACCCTTTTTACTTTTGTTCCTGAGATAGCACTTTCCATATATAAGGTTCTCTGCAATGATAATTTCTCCATATCTGAAAGACATGTTCTTCCTTCATGGTCGCCACATATAATAATTTTTGGGTACATCCTTCACTTAATTACCATTTATATCCACATGGTTCTTTCAATGTCTGCATTCGCTTACTCTTAAAAGAACTTGTCCCCGGATGTGCAAAGGTAATAATTTGCGGTTACCAAATAGCAACTAGTTGCAATTTGCTGTTTCGCAAACATCAGTGCACAAATCTGTCTTTGACACATTTTGCTTTTAAATAAAGCAATATTTTTTTAATGCAGCCCATTCCCCCCCCCCCCCCCCCCCCAAAAAAAAGTTTTCTTTTCATTTTCTTAAGAGCAGGCAGTGGTCCGTGAGACCACTGCCTGATCCTAAAAAATGTTTTTGCAAACATTCACAAAGGGGGAGGGGTCCCTTTTTGCAAATGCGTTGAAACCTACTTGAAGTAGGTGGTAAAATGCAAACAGTTTGCAACTGCATTTTGGTCACAAACCATTCATATATACCACAGCAATTCAGTATTAGGAAAGGATGCACTAAACACATCCCATACTTGTACCGAATCACAACCCCAATTTGCAAATGTGCAATTTGGTAAGACATGCAAAACTAAAAAGTAAATGTCCTGAGTTTTAAGTATATTGCACCCTGCACTCTGGGCAGTCCAGGACCTACCCTAGTGGTGACCTATATGTTTTAAAAAGGAAGGAGTTGAACCTGGTAAAGGGCTTATTTTGCGCGTTCAAAATGACAGTCCAAAACTGCTCATGCATGCTCTGCAATGGCAGCCATGAGACGTATTTAAAGGATTACTGAAGTAGGTGGTACAATCAGTGCTGCAGGCCCATTAGTAGCAGTTAGTTTACAGGCCCCGAGCACAGGTAGTGGTGCACTTTACTGGGGACTTATAAGTAAATCACATATGCCAATGAGGTATATGCCAATGTTACCCTGTTTAAGGAAAGAGCACAAGCTATTTAGCACTGGTTAGCAGTGGTAAAGTGTGCAGAATCTTAATGTAAGCAAAAACAGGAGGTCTGAAGGCAAAACGTTAGGGGGAAACCACAGCAATTATTCCAGGTCTAACAGTCCCACAAAGATATTTTAAAGTATCGGCAAAGAGGGCAGGGCCCCACCTTCCAAGAGGCCCTCTTGGAATGTGAACTTTCTCTCCACATTACATCTGTCTATTTCACCATCCCTACCTTTAATGTGTTATTCAGTATTCATAGGCATTGTGGGACTTGATTTACTAGAGAATGTGTATTAAAATGGAAAGTAGTTCACAATAGGGGCCTCTACCAAATGTACTGCCTGGAGCCCCTGAAATCCTTAAAATGACACTGGTATCCCATGTGGTTTTGTTAGATTGTCAGTTCTGTAAAAATGCTTTATGCATCAGAGACTGTCTTGCTTGCCTCTGTGTTGAATGATTAGTGTGTGCAGTGCTTAATATGTGCAGATGGTTGCAACGGACAGGTACCAACACTTATTTTTAGGGATGAGACAGATTTTTCAGCAACAGACTTTGACCCAAAACAAGAGAGTGAAAGGAAGAAAAAAAGACGGGAGGAAGAGAAAAATGGGAAACAAGGGCAAAAGGAGAAACAAGTGATAAACACTGGCCTTTATTGTGGCGGTACTGTGAAAACTGCAGTAGTAGTGTCCCACTGCTTCCTCCATGATTTTCCTACGTTCCTCAGCCTTTTCTTCACGCACATTTCTCCAGGTTTTCCCTAGCAACATGTGCACACGGAAAGGAACTCGAAAGTGCGTTTTCTGCGCAACTCTGAATCTAGATTTAGCCTTAAACTGGAGTTTATTGCTAAATCACTGCCCCTGGCCCGACAGTCTACTCTTCACCTTTCCCAATGATAGCATCTTCCTGGGGTCCGTGCCTCCTTCCCAGAGCTCCCTTGCTCGCGAGCTAGACGTATGCTCTACAAATCCCAACACAAATATCTAGACCAGTTGTTCGGATGTGTATCTGCACAACCAATATTGACAAAAATTCCTTGCGGGACAAAGCTAAGCAAACATTATCACATATGACTTTGAAGTGTTGTTTTCCCCTTCAATCACATGGTACAAAAGTAATTGCATATTTTTTTCTCCAAATTTAGCAGCCCATCTATCTGTCTTCTTTCTGGTAATGCCGCTGGCTCTCAGGCTGGACTGAAGATCAATGATAGAAAGCTCTCTGAAGGTGCTCCCAGGTACTGGGGCAAGGGAGGCGGGGTCAGGGGGGTCAGACTGCTCCCATAAGCCTCAGCTACGCTTGATAAACGAGGAAGCAAGTTGGCGCGCTGTAAACTGCTGTCACATCAGTTACAGGCACTAATTAGAACTACTTTACCATTGGACGTGGCCAGTGCATTAAATACCACTCCTGCTTATTAGCTTACAATACACATTGACATAGCCTGTTCGCCAAAACACCATCATAAATGGAAACACCGAAGAGAATTATTAATAATGTATTAGACGCATTTGGACTGAATTTCAAATAGCTCTTACCCACTGACCTTTGCTCTTCGTAGGCTTGCCTGAGAGATTCTTCAGAATGAAAAAAAGAGATCGTTTCAGCTTTTATCTATTTTTGTCGAATTTGGAGTAGAAAAAAATGCAATCCTCGATAATTAAGGGTATGAGTAGTAAACACGCCTCGCTTCTTTCTCGAGATGAAAGAGTTTATAAAAGCAGAGTGGTATTTTTATGAAACATTCATGAAGACATTACTTCAGAATACAATTTCAATCCACAGGAATATTATGCTACCTCAGCATGAGGTGTCAAGTCCTCACTGTTCAGTAAGATGCATGTTCTTTACTGATTCGTGCACCCAATCAGGGAACTAGCAAATGCCCACATATCTGTTCACTCACCTGGCTTGCGCTGCCCGAAAGACAAACCTGGGACGCTCCTTTACACTGCTTCAGGTACACACCTGTCACCTGCAATGCTTTTAATAAGCCGTTATTGTAAGCGTTCACCCTTCAGCAGAAGCTATATATTGTTTTTAAGTACCTTCATACTGCAATCATTTTTGATGGAAATTAAGCCTATCGAGACACAGCTTCAGTTGAAGGGAAAAAAGGTTCTTTCTTCAAATCTAATGCCAGTGCGTATGACCCTCATGCATTTTCATGTGAGACCTACCACCATCGTACGCGGTATATATGAAAAACCACAAACCAAAGGGTACCAGCTAGAGCTGAGTGACCGGATACAGAACAGATCATGATAACTGAAATGCCACAGTTTAGGTCCTCAAAAGGCATCGCGTGGAGGAATATACCCCTGAAACGGCACAAATGAATACAGACAAAAAGGCACTATCGGGAGGCACATGGCTTTTAAAAAGCACTAAGTACAGGTACATACCTTAAAAAGAACCAGGCAAGGTTAGACACGATAACTGCAAAAGGGCACTAAGCGGGCCCCATCACTATTTTATTCTGCAGCAGCAGCATTTTCTGCCTAATTATGGATTTGCTGCAGTTGCAACAGAATCCATAATCTACTGCATACGTTGCAAATACAAAAAAAATACAAAATTGTTTCTGGCTTAAACAGACCAAAAGTTAATAAAACAAAGCCAGAGGTGTGGTGAAAGACAGAGTTTAGCTGGTCACCGTTCACACGAACGCGAAATTTAGGTGTTAAGCCGACACTAATTGGGTGAAACCTTTTTTCCACATTAAGCCATAGCGTGTAAAAAAGATAACGGTATACCGCCACATTTTGCTGCATAACCTCTCTTTTTCTGGCAGCATAACTTAGTCAACCAGATAAACTAAAGTTTGTGACCGTCTTTTAATCGTTCTTTGTCCCTGCCATGCCACTTCAAATGATAATCGTGCTGCATTATGAATAGGGTATATGACGCTATGCAAATCAGCCCCTCAGCTGAAGGGCAGACATTAAAACAAATTCATCCGGAATAGGCATTATCACAATTCTTATAACGAGGTACTTCTGCCCTTTGCAACAGTACCCTACACAGTATGAGATTCTATTAGCACCGCGAGATCAAAGGTCGGCCAATCTCTGGAAAGAGTCTGGTGTATTGTAATCTGCAGCCGTCGAGAACAGAGAAGGCCTCATATATATATATAGGGGCTACATGGCTTTCAGGGCCGCGCCGGCTCACAGGAATGAAAGATGGACACGAGCCATGACTCACCTACTGTGAACGGAGACAGCCCTGTCTTATGCAGCGTCTTCTTCTGCCCCCAGGGGCTCCTCTGGGTCCCGGCTACGCTACCCACAGAAGGAGTCGTGGTCGCGGAAGGCCGGGGGGCAGGCAGGTGCCATCCTCATCCGTCCTCTGGGGGTGAGAGCATAAAGGCGAGGGTGGCAGCGGTGCCGGCCTGGGGCACAGCCACGAGGCGCCTGGAAGCCGTGCTGCTGTGGGCTGCTCAGGAGCAGGAGGCGCGGGAAGCAAACACCTCGTGTTTGCCAGTGCATTAGCTGCGCAGTGCGCAGACTCCATTTTCGCTGCCTTCCTGCCTGAAGCCCCGCCCACCATTTCCCAACTTGTCACAGGGCTACACCCATCCTCCGTGACGAATTGGGAAAGGGTGGGGTGACCATCCTCCACTACCCTGACTGACGTGAAGCCCCTAGCGCTACAGGGCTTCAACCTGAAGCGCCCGGGGCTAAGTTTATCTACACGTCATTGGGGGGTGGAGACTGGTCCACTGAGCTATGTCTGTGCTGAGCTGATGACCTCACAGGGCTCAGGCTGTGAGCTTATCAGCCCAGTAAACATAGACTCAGTCAGGGGAGGGCCTGGCCTGATCCTGCCAGTCTAATCTCACGTGACCCAGCCCCAAGCAAGAAAGAGGTGTGTGCATTTCTTTTAGGGAGGGACTGGGAGTTAGGGGAGTTTGTTTTCACCTTTTTTTTTTTTTTTTTTTTTTTTTATGTTTACGAGGGCGGAGCCCCAACGCCCTCGTGCAGAAACCGCCACTGGCTGTGACCACTGTATTAGCTCCCAGAGTCTGTGATATCTGACAGGCTTCAATGTGGGCATATTGACTCACATTTATTAAGCAGCGCTGCCTGGACAGTCGTGTTCGTCATTTTGCCCGCTTAGTCCTACAGGACCTTTTGGCATAATTTGTTCGCAGAACCACCTCCAAGGAGGCATTGCTTGGGTATCTATTCTTAGGCAAGAAATCTGGGGCTAGAAGTCTCTATCAGATGAACAAGTTGCTTACCTTTGGTAACTCCTTATTTGGTAGAGGTTCACACTATCTGCAGATTCCCTATCGATCCTTCCCTCTCTGTTAAGACTTCTCCTTATAGGGTAATACTTATGAGGTCCTCAGTGTATGCACACTGGTACATCAGCAAACTTCGTGGCTCCTTGCTTCTGGTGTAGAAAGGTCGTGAAAAGTAACTGATGTCAACGCACTGGGTTGGCACCTATATAGGCACTGCACATTATCCTTCAAAAAATTAGTTTTCTGGACCCCATGCCTGAATACACACCCCCACCACCGCCCCAAGATACAGAAAGAGACACACACACACTCCTCTTTCTCTCGCTCTCTTCTTTCTCTCTTCTCTCTTCCTTCTCTCTGCTCTCTTCTTTCTTTCTCTTTCTCTCTTCTCTCTTCTTTCTTTCTCTTGCTTTCTTCTCTTTCTTTCTCTTGCTCTCTCCTCTCTTCTTTCTTTCTCTTGCTCTCTCCTCTCTTCTTTCTTTCTCTTGCTTTCTTCTCTCTTCTTTCTCTCTCTCGCTCTCTTCTTTCTTTCTCTCGGTCTCTCCTCTCTCTCTAGATTTGGTGCTCTTTTGTTGACATCGAAGCCTATATGACGTGGTAAATATAATTCTCCCATCTGAACGCTAGTCAGCGAAATCCATCTGCTCCAGGTGCTGGGGAAAGTTCATGGCTTGTAGTTGAGTCTGTCATCTCGACCCTTTGCAGGCTAAACGTTCTATTGTATTTTTGTTTTGTCATTGGCCCAGCATGGCATTTCAGGGAGCACAATTAAAGTTTAAATAATGATTTAAGGATTTGAAGCTCCTGATTCTCACCCTTCAAATGCCCGTATGGATCTGTCAGTACCTGGTCCGTCCAGGTAACCCTTTTATCTGGATTATGTTAGGGCTCAAATATTAATTGAAAGGCTCTAGCACTCTGAATGTCTGGTGAGAAAGAACAAAGTGTACCTCAAGCATCATTATTGGGTGACCTAATGCCTTGAAAAAAAGTAGTTGTATAAGTAAACATTGAAAGAATGCTTAGGCTTGTGCATGAGTTTAAATCAGGGTTGGGTCCATCTTACTGGGTAAGTTCTCTTTCCATCTGTTTTCATAAATCATTTTCTGGGACGCAGCTCAAGGAGCAAGTGTGCCCTGCGGTCTTTGACCTCTGCTTTAAAAAAATGCTTTTGTTTTATTAGCTGCACCTGCTCTTACCCTTAATATTTCTTTCTCCCAGTATGTTTTGCCTTTACACTTTTGCTGTGGTACAGATACAAACAAGTGTCACAAGCAATTCTGATGTAAAAATAGTGTTAACCATGATTTCGTAATGCTGGCAGCCTTAAAAAGTCCCATGCCTGCTGGCAGCAACTTAAAAGGGATGGCGTATGTTGGCCATACTCTGGCAACAATATGGCTTTATTACCAAAACAAATGTCATAATATTCTATAAATCAGAAAGCTATGTTTCATCAATGTGAGTATGGAGGAAAACAAAATCTAACAAGCATTTGCAATACAGTGGGTCTCGCATTTGCTTGAGTTAGGGCTATTAGGGTTGTAAACTCCTAACTGTACTTTTCTTGCCACATAATTTAAGAATTAAAAGTATTACAATTTCACATAAGCGAGCAGATTTAGAGCACCACTCCATGAGCATGAAGGAGAGACACAAAAGGAAAAAGAAGTTCACTCACAGTCAAACGTATTGAGAAAAAGTCCAATTAGCCATGTAACAGGGTGGATGTCCAAGGTGGTAACCACACCGTCTCAAGGAGAGACAAACGTAAAGCATTTACCAGTAATAACAAAAGATTTTTAAAGGGCAAGTCCCATGAAGAAGCAATAGTGATGGGCGTGGCTAAAAGCCCAAATAGAAAACAACACATCAGAAAATCAGCGCTTGCGTTCTGCTATGCTCAACTTAAAAATGAACTTCATCCTAACACAAGAAACACGCATGTTCATTTTCTTTCAGTACCAATAAGAGTTCTAACTATTATTGAAAGCATCATACATTATAATTTTTACACAAAAGCAAGGGCAGCAGCACTAGCCTAAAATTTGAAAGTACTATGGGTCCCCAGTGTTTACAAATGTACAGTTAGATGCTCTTTTTATATTTGCCTGATTAACCCTCGCGTTAAATCACCTATACTATGGTGTGTTTTTAAGGGCCTAATGCATATGTTCCCTATAAAGCCATTTGACATGCCTTAGATTGACCGAAATCTAGTCCTTCTGGTTTTCATGTGCATGCTATTTGAGCCTGTACACAGTTGCTCACTCTGACGTCTGGTGGTCAAGTTTGTGAATCTGATCACAATCACTTTTGCATACAGCATGAGTGAACAATAGGTGCTTTCTTAAACTTTTCAACACCACCTTCTTTCCAGTCATGTTGGTGCTGAGGACTCAGGGTGCCTTCCTTCAAAAGTGGTATTGCCCTTCTATGTCGGCCAATGAGTTATCCTGCTGCCATATTTCCCTCCCCCACACCCATCAAATAAATGACACCTCATTGATACACCTTGGGTGAGGGTCGTTCTGGAGGGGTCTTTCGCAGACAAAATCCACATTAAATGACTAGACAAGATGATAAAACGAAAGTTGACCTGAATATGTGGAGAGCTCTGACACAACAATCTACTGAAGTGATTGATAATGATACCCTTATGGTTGATTGGAACCTACCCTGAAAGAGCCGGGGATATTGAGCAGAATTTGCATACCTGAGATAATATTGACGGAGTGTGGACATCTCTGCTGCACCCTGTAACCTGCATGTATATGGTTGAGGAAACATGGTCATGACTGGATACTATGCTAGCTTGTGGAGGGGTGTGCGGTGGAATGGGGGATAGCAGGGGACATAGGAATATGCAATGTAATTCCCAAAGTATAATTACGTAACATGAGGGATGAGGTGGTGGGTTGTTGTTTGATGTACAACAAAATGCATAAGCAAAGAAGTTAGAAAACAAATTAACACATGAAGAAGATGGTCCACATGGCTCATATGTACTGGCAAGTTAAAGATGTTCAGAAATACCCCAAAATACTATTTCTTATTTATTGTGCTAGTTCCCAGTCAGTTCAGTCACATTTTCAAGATTGCCAGAGAAATTACTTGGACTGAGACTGTTCTCAAAACTCACAACGAAAAGTGAACTTCACCAAATCTAACATCAGAAATATTAAACAGAATCTGAACTATTCATAGGTCAATTTACTATTTAAGAGTATTCATCCTCCACTTCTAATGGCCATCTTTGACTGAATTGCTCTCTTAATCTAACATACTCCTGAAAATAACCAGAAGATGAAAAGCATATAACCTGTCAGAATCACTGTGCCCGCGCCAATAAGTTGAATCTCACAAAATCCACCATGATCACCAGCATTGGTTCAAACTAAGCAGAGGCACAGAATTCATACTAGAGTAGATCTCCTAGCTTTTCTGGATGCTGGCCAATCTGAAGAGATCATCCTTGACTAGACAAAGGTCTATGATTCATTAAGTACCCAACATTCTCTTACATAGACTGCATGAATGGGCTGGCAGCACTGAGTCAGCTGTCTTTGGCTTAAATTCATTATAATTATAGCCACCATGTTGAAATAGGAAACACGCACACTTTGCCGCCAAAGAAATCTCATGTGGATCTCCCCCGCCAGTGCTTTTCAACATCTGTAGGGATGTGAGCAGAAGTGGGTGCATCTGCATACACAGTGATATCACCTGCTGCACAAAATCCCACCTGTTCACTTCAGGCATGTGGACAGTGTGCAGAGTATGCTACACGCTGTACTCACATGCCCAAGCACTCTCTGAATTCAAAAAGGTTATACATTAACAATGGCAACAAGAAAATAAAGTGCAGCAGAGCTGAGACCCAAGAGCTCGATTATCTCACCTGAGTATCTCAAAGTAAAACAAATAGACTAGAAAACCAAGGATAATAAGTAAACACTAACTGAAGAGTATAAATTCAAAAGTCGCTGCTACTATCCCAAAAGAGAAGCAGCTCTCCAGGCATTTTAAAATTCTAATGTCTGGGCCTCAAAGTTGGTTCTTATTACTTTAGAAACTGGTGTGATGAGCCATCAGATTAGGGACCTGCTGGCCTATGTAATCTTGCACGGTTTATATTTAAGTCCGTAAAATTGTATTTCCTCTCTGTTGGTGGGTTAATATCTGTGTATGTGTTTCAGTAAAGGGTAAAATTATATAGAACATTTCTTTGTGTTTAATAGTTGTTGTTTTTTTGTGAACACCCTAAATCCTTGCAACCCTGCTTAAGTTTAAAGCTTGGAATGAGTTACTGATATATTCTAAAAAGGCGGTTGTGGAGTAGCCTTGAATTTGTTAATAAAGGATCCTGTGTCACCTGTGTGAATGTGGGCATGTTAGAGTGTCCAGAAACTCATGTTCGCACTGGGGATTTTATGGAGAACTAGGTCTGGATCAGTTTATGGTTGTGTAACGAAGTGTGAAGTTGTGCTGTGCAGCTCCATTAGTGTGTTCACTGATTACACATTGGTCAGTTTTGAAAAGGGCAGAACTATTGACTTGACCTTTTGTGGTGGCTGCTGATAAATATGAAAGATCATAAACTGAATATTTTAACTTCACATATCCTGTTTCTTTCCACATTTCCACCATCGACAAGATCATTCACTGTGTTACTTTGCTGTCAGGTTGAAGGAAACCTGAACTACCGAGTTAATCAAAAACAGTTGCAACAAATTCTACCATACTTGTGCAAATCAGATCCGTGTTTGCACTTGCTTCACAATGCAAGAATACAAAGTTTCTTTAAGCACAAGTGGACATTTAATTCATTATGTTTTACTTAATACCTTGTGTTGTTACACCTTATCTAGATGTGTGTCACACTGCATTTTGCTTCTTCAGAGTCCTTGAGTTTACAAGTAGGTAGGTGGATGCCACTTGTGAAAATATGCACCAAGTTTAAGGCTCCTAGTGAGCATTATGCAGAGAGTGCACCTGTAAGATTTTAACTTTAATTAATTTGGACACAATACACAAAGGATTCTGTATTGTCGGGACTTGTTCCTATTTGCATCACAATTATTAATCTGTACTGGGTTGCATTTCATGTAATTCCCATGTATCAAGGATATATTGAAACCCCAAGTGGTCCTTCGTCTTGTGCATCGTGAAATCCAGGCCAGTGCCCACACTTCTCGTCAGCAGCATGTCTTGAAACTTAAAACCACATTACTCAGTTTGTCACCATCTTATTGCAGTTAACTTGAAATAATGGGCAGTTAGGCACATCCTGTCAGTTTGCTTCATTACTTGGAGGTTCTGCACAGTCAACATTGCATTGGGTAGTAACTCCAAATACAGGAGATGACTTACACGAGTGCAACTGAAAGCATTGTGCTTTAAGAGGACACTGACACTGTTTCCTAGTTTCCGATGTTGATGTTCCAAATGTTACACATGACTCCCTAGAACTCTAGGTATTTTGTATAAGTAATTGAACATATTGCTTTTTTATTTTTTCAAGGAAGAAGAAATGAAAATAGAAATAAACAGACTACGAAAGACATTGTCTGAACACGAGAAGAAGTTGCATTCCACAATGAAACGATTACACTCTACCAACCAGATAAAAGAAGACATGGAGAAAATCATAATTGATCAATGTTAGTAAATAAAATGTTTCTACCCTATTAATATCTATTTGATCTGCTACTGCACAGCCCCGTTGCAGCTTTCTGCTCGATGATGTATGTAACCCAGATCTTTGGGGTTAGCAATGGCAGAAGCATTAAGTATGCAGTGAGGACCTCTGTTTCTCTGGGCTAACCCTGAATCTTTCACAGCTGGGGAGATTCACTAAAGAAAGGGAGTGACATAGCTGTCCAGTCGTACTTGAATAGAATTCTTTCAGATGTTTTACCTTTTGTTGAAATTCAGAGGCGTGTACATTTCCTTTTAAAGTTGCTTTTCCAAGATGAATAATCTTTGTGTTTTACTAAAGCAAGTCATTATTCCCCCACATGGAAATTCTACTCAGATTAAACTTAACATTCTCCAGTGGGCATACCTTGGAATGCGTCACACACTGATTAGGCATCTGAAGCTTCCCCAGCAACCACCCTTGTTTATTCAATTTAATAATGCTTTGCTATTTGTATTATGATGTTGGTAGTGTTTGTATTATCAACGCTTCAGAGCTAATCATTGGAATTTTGCACAACAGAAACAAAATGACACCTTATGAACACCATTTCCCGGCCTCCACAGTAACAATCTGTAGCCTAGCTGGTACACTGCAAAGATTAAGTCTAGAAACCATCTTGATCATTTTACCTGCCACCTATAATTTCCAAAAAGGCAATTCAAAATGATTAAATATGGCACTGTGAGATCCTTTCCAGAAACTCATCATGTCCAAAAGCCCTAGCACAAAAGCCGGATTAATCAAAACCTATTTTCTATCTTTAAAATCTGACTTGACGTGTTGGGAATAAAATTCTAGAATTCATTCACAGTAATGAAAAGCTTGAATAGAGGAATTCAAAGTAAATTCAATGCTTTTTTTCATCTACCTCTGAAAACTACGCAAAGCTAGAATAATAAAAGCCTGTTAGGCATTAAGGAATTATACAGCAAGCTTAAAGGATTCTAGCACTGTAACTTTCAGAGAACCAGCTCGTAAACTACTATAGTCTTCCCGCAGATAGACTGAAGCTCACTTGAACCTCTACACAGCTGCCGCTGTCATCTCACCTCCTTCATCTTCTAGAACTTTATATGTAAAGAATCTAGTTCAGCGTTCACCAAGTACACCACCATGATCCATTCCTTGCTCCACCAGGAGTGCAACCAATTTTGAAGACCTCAGTCAATTTCACTGTTTCCCTTGGATGTTCATCAGTTATATGGCCATGCTTCAAAGCCCCAACTGACTCGCAAGGCCACATCCAGTGATGTTCATCCCATTAGCATGATTCAAGGGTGTGTAAAAGTGGGTCTTATACTCACTTGAGTCAAAAGCAGGATACTGACATCCATGACCCCCTAACTGAAACAGAAACTTAGTTCTGTGACAAAACAGTCACTTACTTCAGCAATCTCTCCATTAAAGATCAACCTCAGGAATAGCTAAGCTAATGTATGAGGGGAGCACCTTAATCTAATTTACAATGCCAAAATCAGCTGTGCTGAACTCTGACATCCAATGACTCTTTTAGGTGCATACGCATTAACTGAAATTGCTCAAGTGTTTCTGTGTTCTACTTCTCTACGGGTCATAGATTGTTTCAGAAGGAATGTCTTTAATTGACCCTTTGACTCTGGATAGTAGCCAGGAAAATCCTAATAATGGCTGACTTAAGCGTGTCAGTTGATAGATCAAAACCATCCTCAGACCTTCTTAGAAGCATACATCATGATTTTCTCAACAATTACAATCCTGAAGTCGTATCTGAGAATTTCTACAATAAATATGCATCCACCCTGCCAAGGTTTGCTTCCCCAAGCAAGAAAGCCAAAGGGCAACATCAAATCCACCAACAAATGGATTAACGTAAACCTGGGTGAGCTTAAATTCACTACCCGTATTCTCAAACACCGTTGACAAAAATAGTGGCAGGCATGATAACAAATGGTATATTAAAAAATCCTTTGGCCTGGATAATTTACCAGCAGTTATTTTCTCTGAAAATCCATATACAAGCAGTAGATTGCCGTACAAATGATGTGTTAAAAAACAATACAAAACATGCTAGGAGATAGCCATGCGAATTATAGGTTAATCTCCTTACTTAATGCCACAGGGTGAATATACACTAGTATAATTTTAAAGCGTGTTTAGTATCGGCACATTGAGAACTAAGTACTAACCTTTAAACAAAGGTTAAATGGTCTTTTGAAGTGTGTGAATCACTGCTTTGTGGATTTTAAGTCCACATTCTGTTTCTTAGATCTTGAAATACTATGGGAGAAGTTGAGAGGGTGAGGAATACCAAGAGGATTATCACAGTTAATTCAGAGATCGCATATGAATAATTTGGTCTGACTTGAATGTAATTAGATGGGAAGACTGACTCAGTGTTGTAAATTATCATGGGGTTTAAGGTAAGGATGTGTGCTGGCCAACACTCTTCGGCATGTAACTTTCAGGTCTTTCTGTATTATTGAAAATTCTGCCTTGTCTCCTAAAATTGGATCAAGCCATATAGCTTGCCTTCTTCATGCGTACAATTTAACAGTATTTCCTTGTGACTAGATCTGTGATTGTTGGATTGTGCCCACTCTGCAGTGTCACCCACAAGCATTTTGCCTTCTCCCCCTCATGTTTTCTGAAATGTGTTTTTATTGGCAATGGAACTCTGTGTGGTTTACCACTGCTACCCAGTGCTAGAGTGCTTGTGATCACTCCTTAAAGCATGGTAAAAGTGGCCTACCCCTAATTGGCACATTCGGTTTACTTATAAGACCCTAGTAAAGTTGTACAGCATGAACCCAGGATCTGTAAATTAAATGCTGCTAGTTGACCTGCAACTCTTATTGTACCACCCATTTAAGTAGCACTACAAAGCATGTCTCAGGCCTGCCGTGGCAGTCCTTGTACAGTTTTTAGACTGCCAGTTCAAGCTGTCAAAAGAAAAACATTTTTGCCAGATTTAAACCTTTCTTTTTAATATATAAATATATGTTCGGTGGCATGTGTAGCTGCAGATACACATGCTGTGCACATCCCGCCATCTGGTGTTGGGCTCGGAGTGTTACAAGTTGTTTTTCTTCGAAGAAGTCTTTTCGAGTCACGAGATCGAGGGACTCCTCCCATTTTGGCTCCATTGCGGATGGGCGTCGACTCCATCTTAGATTGTTTTTTTTCCGCCATCAGGTTCGGACGTGTTCCTTTTCGCTCCGTGTTTCAGGTCGGAAAGTTAGTTAGAATCTCGGAAAAATCGTCGGTATTGTTTGCGTTCGGTATCGGGTTAGTTATAACAGATCGACACCGACTTTTGAAGAGCTCCGGTGGCCCTTCGGGGTTTTTCCGACCCCCCCCCGTCGGGGCCTGGTCGGCCCGGCCACGTGTTTCTTCAAGGCTGATGGAACGGACCCCATTCCGCTTCTGCCCAAAATGTCATAACAAGTATCCATATACAGATCAGCATCTGGTCTGTAACTTGTGTCTGTCTCCAGAGCACAAGGAGGATACCTGTGAAGCCTGTCGAGCGTTTCGGTCGAGGAAGACATTAAGAGGCCGAAGAGCAAGAAGACTGCAGATGGCGTCGGCGCCGACAGGACAAGGGCGTTTCGAAGAGGAAGAAGAAAGCTTCTCCATCCATGAATCGGACTCAGACGAGCTCGATCCCGAAGAAACGCCGAAAAACGTGAGTAAGACGTCGAAACATAAAACTCACGAGAAGACAACAAAAGCCCAGGGGACGCCACCGCCAACAGGCCATGGCTTAACCCGAAAAATAGGTGACCGATCATCGGCACCGAAAAAGGGCATGCATGTGGCGAAGTCATCCGACTCCGGTCGAGATACCGCCACACAGCTATCTCGGGCCCGAGACAGCGGCTCCGAACAGATTCGGCACCGAGACAGTGGCACCGAAATGGTTCGGCACCGAGACACCATGACACCGAAAATAAAGAAGGTTGCCTCTGAGCCCAAAAAGGCGACCGAAAAGATTTCGATTCCGAAACATCCAGCCTCGGAACCGAAAACAGGTTCCTACACAGAGGAACAGGGATTGTCCTCCCAGATGCAAGGACATAAGTTCGGAGAGGAACTTCAATCTATTGAGCCAGACTACACTCAAAGAAGGCTCCACATTCAAAAAGACACAGGGAAGCTAAGCACTCTTTCCCCAATTAAGATGAAAAGAAGACTTGCCTTTCAAGAAAAGGACAAGCAGCCACAGGCAAAGGTGGCAAGACAAACAACTCCACCACCATCAATGCACACATCACCGGTAGCCACTCCACCACTGATGCAATCCCCGACTCTTACTGCAATGAGTCAAGATGATCCTGATGCATGGGACCTTTATGATGCTCCTGTATCAGATAACAGCCCAGACTGTTACCCCACAAGGCCGTCGCCACCTGAAGACAGTACATCCTACACGCAGGTGGTCTCAAGAGCAGCTGCGTTTCATAACGTCACCTTGCATTCAGAACCAATTGAGGATGACTTTTTATTTAATACACTCTCCTCCACTCATAGCCAATACCAAAGCTTACCTATGCTCCCGGGAATGCTAAAACATTCAAAACAAATATTTCAGGATCCTGTTAAAGGCAGAGCCATAACTCCAAGGGTGGAAAAAAAGTACAAGCCACCACCAACAGACCCTGTTTATATTACGCAGCAATTAACACCAGATTCTGTGGTTGTTGGGGCAGCTCGCAAGAGAGCAAACTCTCATACCTCGGGAGATGCACCACCTCCAGACAAGGAGAATCGCAAATTCGATGCTGCGGGTAAAAGGGTTGCAGCACAAGCAGCAAACCAATGGCTTATTGCCAATTCACAAGCACTTTTGGCAAGATACGATAGAGCTCATTGGGACGAAATGCAGCATTTCATAGAACACTTACCCAAAGAGTTCCAGAAAAGGGCACAAGAAGGACAAAGGGTAGAAGAAGGACAAAGTATCTCCAATAATCAGATACGGTCATCAATGGACGCAGCAGATACAGCTGCAAGGACAGTAAATACTGCAATAATAATAAGGAGACACGCATGGTTGCGTACGTCAGGATTCAAGCCGGAAATACAACAAGCCGTGCTGAATATGCCCTTTAATGAACAGCAGTTGTTTGGGCCGGAACTCGACACTGCTATTGAAAAACTCAAAAAAGATACTGATACCGCAAAAGCCATGGGCGCACTCTACTCCCCACAAAGCAGAGGCACATTTCGCAAGACACCATTTAGGGGAGGGTTTCGAGGTCAACCTACAGAGGCCACTACCTCACAAGCAAGGCCCACTTATCAAAGCCAATACCAGCGGGGACGTTTTCGGGGGCAATATAGAGGGGCACAATTCCAAAAAAATAGAGGGAAGTTCCAAAGCCCCAAAAACCCCCAAAACAAACAGTGACTTCCAAGTCACACATCCCCGACACATTACACCTGTGGGGGGGAGACTAAGACTATTTTACAAACATTGGGAGGAGATAACAACAGACACTTGGGTACTGGCAATTATCCAGCATGGTTATTGCATAGAATTTCTCAAATTCCCTCCAAACGTACCACCGAAAACACACAATACGTCAAAAGAACATATAAATCTTCTAGGACTAGAAGTTCAGGCATTACTACTAAAAGAAGCAATAGAATTAGTACCAGAACACCAGAAAGGAACAGGAGTTTACTCTCTGTACTTTCTAATACCCAAAAAAGGCAAGACTCTGAGACCTATATTAGATATCCGAACATTAAATACCTACATCAAATCAGATCACTTTCACATGGTGACATTACAAGACGTAATCCCACTACTCAAACAACAAGACTACATGACAACACTAGACCTAAAGGATGCATATTTCCATATACCGATACATCCTTCACACAGAAAGTATTTAAGGTTTGTATTCCAAGGGATACATTACCAATTCAAGGTGTTGCCATTCGGAATAACAACTGCGCCAAGAGTTTTTACAAAGTGCCTAGCAGTCGTAGCTGCACATATCAGAAGGCAGCAAATACATGTGTTCCCGTACCTAGAAGATTGGTTAATCAAAACCAACACGCTAGAAAAGTGTTCACAACACAAGAGTATGTCATAGACACCCTCCACAAACTAGGTTTCACAATCAACTACACAAAGTCACACCTTCTGCCGTGTCAAACACAGCAATACTTAGGGGCGACAATCAACACAGCAAAAGGGATTGCCACTCCAAGTCCACAAAGAGTTCAGGCATTTCACAATGTAATACAGGCCATGTATCCAAATCAAAAAATACAAGTCAAAATGGTGATGAAACTCTTAGGCATGATGTCCTCATGCATAGCCATTGTCCCAAACGCAAGGTTGCACATGCAGCCCTTGCAACAGTGCCTAGCATCACAGTGGTCACAGGCACAGGGTCAAATTCTAGATCTGGTGTTGGTAGACCGCCAAACATACACCTCGCTTCAATGGTGGAACAGTATAAATTTAAACCAAGGGCGGCCTTTCCAAGACCCAGTGCCACAATATGTAATAACAACAGATGCCTCCATGATAGGGTGAGGAGCACACCTCAATCAATACAGCATCCAAGGACAATGGGACACTCACCAAAAACAGTTTCACATAAATCATTTAGAACTATTGGCAGTATTTCTAGCGCTGAAAGCATTTCAACCCATAATAAGCTACAAACACATTCTTGTCAAAACAGACAACATGACAACGATGTATTACCTAAACAAACAGGGAGGCACACACTCAACACAGTTGTGTCTCCTGGCACAGAAAATATGGCATTGGGCGATTCACAACCACATTCGCCTAATAGCACAATTTATTCCAGGAATTCAGAACCAGCTAGCAGACAATCTTTCTCAGGATCACCAACAGATCCACGAATGGGAGATTCACCCCCAAATACTGAATACTTACTTCTAGAGTTGGGGAACACCACAAATAGATCTATTTGCAACAAAGGAAAACGCAAAATGCCAAAACTTCGCATCCAGGTACCCACAAGATCAGTCTCAGGGCAATGCGTTATGGATGAGTTGGTCAGGGATATTTGCTTACGCTTTTCCCCCTCTCCCACTCCTTCCATATCTAGTAAACAAGCTGAGTCAAAACAAACTCAAACTTATACTAATAGCACCAACATGGGCAAGGCAACCTTGGTACACAACACTACTAGACCTCTCAGTAGTGCCTCATGTCAAACTACCAAACATACCAGATCTGTTAACGCAACACAAACAACAGATCAGACACCCAAATCCAGCATCGCTGAATCTAGCAATCTGGCTCCTGAAGTCCTAGAGTTCGGACATTTAGACCTTACACAGGAATGTATGGAGGTTATAAAACAAGCTAGGAAACCTACCACTAGACATTGCTATGCAAATAAGTGGAAAAGATTTGTTTATTACTGCCATAATAATCAAATTCAACCCTTACACGCATCTGCCAAAGACATCGTAGGATACTTACTACATTTGCAAAAATCAAAGCTAGCTTTTTCTTCCATTAAAATACATCTTACAGCAATTTCAGCTTACCTACAAATTACGCACTCAACTTCTCTATTTAGAATACCAGTCATAAAAGCATTTATGGAAGGTCTAAAGAGAATTATACCACCAAGAACACCACCAGTTCCCTCATGGAAACTCAACATTGTCTTAACACGACTCATGGGTCCACCTTTTGAGCCCATGCACTCTTGTGAAATGCAATACTTAACATGGAAAGTTGCATTTTTAATTGCCATCACATCTTTAAGAAGAGTAAGTGAGATTCAAGCATTTACCATACAAGAACCATTTATTCAGATACACAAGCATAAAGTAGTTCTACGAACAAATCCTAAATTTTTACCAAAAGTCATATCACCGTTCCACTTAAATCAAACAGTAGAATTACCAGTGTTCTTCCCACAGCCAGACTCCGTAGCTGAAAGAGCACTACATACATTAGACATCAAAAGAGCGTTAATGTACTACATTGACAGAACAAAACTAATTCACAAAACAAAACAATTATTTATTGCTTTCCAAAAACCTCATACAGGAAATCCAATTTCTAAGCAAGGCATTGCTAGATGGATAGTTAAGTGCATTCAAACCTGTTATCTTAAAGCAAAAAGAGAACTGCCTCTTACACCAAAGGCACACTCAACTAGAAAGAAAGGTGCTACCATGGCCTTTCTAGGAAATATTCCAATGACAGAAATATGTAAGGCAGCTACATGGTCTACGCCTGATACATTTACCAAACACTACTGTGTAGATGTGCTAACAACACAGCAAGCCACAGTAGGCTAAGCAGTACTACGAACATTGTTTCAGACAACTTCAACTCCCACAGGCTGAACCACCGCTTTTGGGGAGATAACTGCTTACTAGTCTATGCACAGCATGTGTATCTGCAGCTACACATGCCACAGAACGGAAAATGTAACTTACCCAGTGTACATCTGTTCGTGGCATTGGTCGCTGCAGATTCACATGCGCCCACCCGCCTCCCCGGGAGCCTGTATCCGTTTAGAAGTTGATCTTGAACATCTGTATATTTGTAAATATATATATTACTTTAAACTACATTATGTACATACGTATTCACTCCATTGCATGGGCACTATTACTAGCATATACAACTCCTACCTCACCCTCTGCGGGGGAAAACAATCTAAGATGGAGTTGACGCCCATGCGCAATGGAGCCAAAATGGGAGGAGTCCCTCGATCTCGTGACTCGAAAAGACTTCTTCGAAGAAAAACAACTTGTAACACTCCGAGCCCAACACCAGATGGCGGGATGTGCACAGCATGTGAATCTGCAGCCACCAATGCCACGAACAGATGTACACTGGGTAAGTGACATTTTCCATATATATATATATATATATATATATATATATATATATGTTTATATTGTGTCACCCCTAAGGTGGGCTCAAAACAGTCCATAAGACAGGGTGCGGTGCATTTAAAAGGTTAGACATATACATGTACCTTTTATATGTCCCGGTAGTGAAAAACTCCTACATTCTGTGAGGCCCACCTCTTCCATTGTTGGGTTACCTTATTACAATGATTAAGTGATGACTTTTGTTTAAGAACAGTTTGAAATGTCATTGTTGGTCTCAAAATAATTGTCATTTAAAATCCTTTTTAATGGTAAAGTCAAATTTTATGGCATAATTCTGAAAATGCCACTTCTAGAAAGTTGGCATCTTCTTGTCTTAATCATTTGGTGCTTGCAACATGTGTATAGTGGCCTTTGTGTATTCCTCCCAGACAGAAAACCAATGGGGGGACTAACTGTGGCAGAATGGGCTATACAGCCAGGACGGGAGGGGCAGAGCTGTTTCCTGCCCCCTCTTACATTTCAATAGGACTGCCTAGGGACACTTAAAAATACCTTTGACAGCAGTCTTTTGTCACCAGGGAGTCATGGAGCCTGTGCTTGGGTGGAAGGAAACTCCAGAACTAACTGAGGGGAAATGTTTAGATTTTTTTTTCACTTCAAAGGCTGGCATCACGTATAAATATTGGATCCTCAGGCCAACTCTTCAGTTCACTTCTGGACCTGCGGAGGACCCCCAGGTGGATTGCCTTGTACGTCAGAGAATTATTCTGCAGCTTGGAGCCTGCTTTGTACCTCAGAGAACAGCCCTGTTGCTTGAATCCTTCCTTGCACCCTCCGAGGACTACCCTACTACTAGAGGCCTGCCTTGCTGCTTGATCCCAGGACTAACAGATTCAGGGGCTAGTTGACTGACATCCTGTTCTAAGCCACAGAGACAAAAAAAGCTCCAGCAACTTAAACTTTGCACCTGGACCAACCATGCAGTGTGTCCTTTTCTCCAAGTGGTACCCACCTAGTCCTGGACCCGGGGAAGTGGTGCTAAAGTGCCAAATAGCCAAATCCCAAAACTTAGGACTTAAAAAGATCCATTAAAAAGTGGTCTGAGAATCGACAGGAGAATGGGGACCTACCTGATCACAGATCCACCCAATGTGCATCATCAGTCGGCCTGACTTTGCAGTAGCTCCTGCTATTTTTTCCCCTGCAGTGGCACATCCTTTGATGGGATCCGCATTTTTGCACCAGAATGGATTTAGAAACTCAGAAGCAATGTTTCTGCACGCCAGTACTTGGTGTTGTGTGACTCCGTTCCAACTTCCTATCACTCCAGAAGTGACAAATGGAGCCGCATGTAAGCACAACCCATGCACTCAGGTCAATTCCTTCCTGTAGTAAAGTGCCCCTTTTGGCTTGGACACACCCCCCCCCCTCCCCCCAAACCCCCTCCCCCCCCACACACACACACACTCACACACACCTTTTGCTTGATATCTGATGCTAGCTTGACTGAGTATGTTCTGTGATCCTGCTAACCAGGCCTCAGCACATGTGTTCTTTCCCTCAGCTGTGGAGAAGTGTGGCACAATGGTTAGAGCGGCAGACCCAGATGCAGAGATCTGGCCCGGGACCAGGGTTCAGTTCCCACCTCAGTGGGTCTTGGGCTCAATTCCCCTGGACCAGATAATTCTCACCTCAGTGCCTCATCTAATTAATGGGTCCCACTCTGTAACTCTGGGCAATAGCTTGCCTAATCTCCACAACGGCCCTCACAGCGCTTGGATGCCTGGCTTCACCCTGGGGCTGTCCAGGAGTGGGCTCCTCACAGGGAAAAGCCAGGAGGGGTTCCACAGCGGTATGCGTACAGCGCCTTGAGACCCTAACGGGTGAGTAGTGCGCTATACAAGTGCGAAGTTTACAGTTTTTACAGCTGTACCATTGCTTTCGCAGTTGGCACACTCCTGGCACAGAGCTAAGTTCCTTGTAAAGGTACCAGTAATACCAAGGGCCCTGTGGCAAAGGAGGGTCCATAAGGGCTGAAGCATGTATTATGCCACCCTAAGGGACCCCTCACCAAACACATGCACACCGCCATTGCAGCTTGTGTGTGCTGGTAGGGAGAAAAAGGTAGTCGACATGGCATCCCTCTCTGGGTGCCATACCCATAAATCACTGCCCATGGCATAGGTAACTCACCCCTCTAGCAGGTCTTGCAGCCCCACGGCAGGGCGCACTGTACCACAGGTTAGGGCATAGCTGCATGAGCAATATGCCCCTACGGTGTCTAAGTCCATTCTTAGACATTGTAAGTGCAGTGTGGCCATATTGAGTACAGGGGCTGGGAGTTTGTCATTACAAACTCCACAGCTCCATGATGGCTTCACTGAAGACTGGGAAGATTGGTATCAAACGTCTCAGCTCAATAAACCCACACTGATGCAGTGCTGGATTTATTGAAAAATGCTCACGGAGGGCATCTTAGAGATGCCCCCTGTAATTTACCCAACCCCTTGGTGTAAGGCTGACCAGTCTGTGCCTGCCTGCCACTAACAGGCAAGTTTCTGTCCCCATGGAGTGAGAGCCTTTGTGATCTCTGGGGGCAGGAAAACCTCCCCCCTGCAGGAACTGCAACACTTGGCAGTGAGCCTCAAAGGCTCAGGCCTCCTGTTACAGTGCCCTAGGGCACTCCAACTAGTGGAGATGCCCGTGCCCCGGAACAAGCCCCATGTTTGGCAGCTGGCCTGGCTGAAAACTTAGGAAAACAAGGAGGATTGACCACTTCAACTGGGACCGCCCCTTTGGTGCCCAGAACTGAAGTGACCCCCCTCCTTGCAGAATCCTCCATCTTGCTTTGGAGGAGAGTAGTCAGTAGGGATAGGAATGTCCCCCCTTCCCAAAGGGAGTGGGCACAGGAAGGGTGTAGCCACCCTCAGGGACATTAGCCATTGGCTTCTGCCCTTTGACCCCTGTAACGCCCCTAAATCTACTATTTGGGGCACCCCTGAACCTTGCTCTTCAGATTCCTCATGCCCTCAAGATAAAAAAGGACTGAAGAGCTGACCCAAGCAGTAAAGACTCCAGACGACAACTGACTTGGCTCCAGCCCTACCGGCCTGTTTGCAGCTTCAAGACTCCTGCTATAAAAAGGCGATGCATCCTGCTGGACCAGCGACCTCTACAAACTCCAGAGGACTGCCTGCCCAGCAGAGGACCAAGAACTACAGAGGACAATGGCCCTCTCCACAAGAAATCTTCCAAAAGGACTCCACAGCCACCCCGGATTAACAAGTCCTTGCCCACTCTACACTCGATGATCAAGGCCTGAGTAAGGTGGTCCACCAGTCCAGAGAAGGTCCCCAGGTGATTCCGACCTAGAGTCTACCCTGGGTTTGACCCCTCCTGGCCAACACGATGACACCTGCAGCCTAAATCCAGAGGATCCCCCCTGACTGCGACCGGATCCAGTAAAGATTCCAAACGCCCAAAGGTACCCCTGCATTTGCAGACCCCGGCCTTGGGGATTCTGCCCGACGGTCCAGAAACATCCAGCGGACTCCTCTCCTACCTGTCCAGCCTTTGGTTTTCAGTAGCCGACTTGCTGGACTCAGCCTGCAGCATCTCTGACATCCCCGGGGGCCCCCCATTAAAAAGCATTGGGCCCCCAAAGTTGTGTTTGCACCCTGCTCCCAGCCGCCCCTGTGCCACTGAAGGTGTGTGTTTGGTGCTGACCTGTCTCCCCACCACCCTCCCCATGCTCATCCTAACCCCTACCAGGTCTGTGCCCTGAAGCCGCTGCTACTCACTGGCAACCTGTTTCTTTCCGAATGCCCCCAGTCTCTATAGGATTCCATTATAAACCTGACACCAACTTTGACTCTGCACCTGGCCGGCCCTGTGTTGCTGGTTGAGCGCTTTTGGGGTCAACTTGAACCTTGACCTGTGGAAATCCTGTCCCCCAGAGACTGGGATCGTAAGTCGAGTACTTATCTGCAAACTGTACTAACACTTTTCCTCCCCTAGGACTGACTTGCTTCCTATGAGAAATTTCTCTAAGTGTCTACTTTTGAAATTGAAAGTGTAGCTTACTTTTACACTGTTTTATCTGCAAAACCTAAACAAAGTACATTTGATAGATAAGATTGATACAAACTTACAACTGTACTTACCTGCAACAAAGATCCTTTTGGTTCTAGAAATAAAGTAACAAAGTATATTTTTGCTATGTAAAGACATTAGCCTGGAGTTAGTCATTGAGTGTGTGCCTTATTTTTTGACCAGCACAAGAAGAGCAAGACGATGAAGAGACCTTCAACTTAGCCACTTCCGTCAAAGTCAACTGATGAGAAGAGGAGCGTCAGCACTCAAAGGCTAGCTCTGTGGTGGAGCCTGCGCTTGGGCTGTCTCCACGCCTCCCAGAGTTTCGGTTTCTGGGAGCCAGAGCAACCCCTTGCCCTGCTATGTGTTTTTTTTTTTTACTAGGCCATGCACATCATATTTGGGCAGCCTGTCGCTTCAGGGCCCACAGGCTTGGAAGGGGTCCCTACTGATCATCCACTGGCGGGGTTCACCCCTGGTGCTAATTGAGCTTTTTGGTTTTGATGATGGATCCAAAATGATGCCAGTCAAGCCACATCAACCTTCCCCATTGCCGGCTTCACTGCTGAAGCCCCCAGGGCCGCCAAAGGATCATGGTGACTCCATCCCGTTGTCATCCACGACTCTGACACAGAGCCAGATGGACTCCTAGCGCGGTACAATAAATCTGAGAGTCGGACCCGGTGGGGACTGTCCACGTTCTCGCCCAGTGTGTGGACAAGCATGCAGTCACTGAGCGTCATCCAGAGGCAGGAGAGTGAAACTGGGCTCAGACCCGCCAGTCTGTCATGTCATGATCATGGTACGCTCTCCACCTACCTCCTAAATCCCAATGCGGTATTAACGTGCCTTGCGGGAGCTGTAGTATGCATCATTATTTAGCCACTTCTATGCACGTCCATGTTTGGTGCCCGTGCTCTTTAGTAGCTTTGCAGCCTTTTTGTTCCACATGCCAATCTTAGGAACAAGATAATCAGTTTAGCCCATGAAGGCCATTTAGGCATTTCGGCTACTTCTAGGAAACTGAAAATGTCGTATTGGTGGCCAGGATTGGACAAACAGGTTGCTTATTTTGTGAATAGGTGTCCAGAGTGCATTGTCTCAGACAAACACTGGAAAACGGTCACTAAGCTCCGCACAGCTCCACCAAGTTGTGCCGTGTCCCTCACCCTACCCACGCTGCTATCGCATGTTCAAGGCCCTCCACCACCCACAGGCACCCGCCTGCGCCTCATCCCTGGTGTCTAGTGGGCTGCTCTGGTAAGCGTTCCTAGACTTGTGCTTTATTGTGCTTTGTTTTTATTGTGCCTTATTTCCACTGTTTTTATTTTGTTCTGTGTCTTTTTGCCCCTTTTGCGCTCCGTCCCCCTTGCGCTCCGTTGCCAGCTCTCCTTGAGCCGTTTCTGCCTCTCTGCCTTCCCACTGCCGTGTCCCTGCAACCTCGCCCCCCTCGTGCCCCCCAGCGCTCTTCCCTCCCGCCTCCCAGCTGCTCCTCCCTCCCACCTTCCCTTCTTAATAGCGGCGCAGCGGGTGCGCCGCTAGCGTGCCAGAGGCAAGCCCGTCTGCACACCGCTCCCAGCGCCAGTGCCCCTGGCCCTCGGGCCCCGCACCACCAGACGCCGCTACACAGCCAGTGACCTCCACGCCCTCAATCCAGGACGCTCCTCTGTCTGCTTCCAGTCCACTCCAAAGCACACCAAAGGACCCTTCTCCTGCAGAGCCTGCAGCTTCACCTGCACCATAACTACCAAGCACCGCTACAGACCCGCCGACAACCACCTCAGCTGCATTCTCTTCAACACCCGCTCCGTCCACAAACACGCAATAGAACTCTGGGACCTACTGACCTCATCATCTCCTGACGTCGCATTTCTCACCGAAACCTGGATGAACTCTGCCTCGGAACCAGACATAGCCATAGCCATACCTGAAGGCTACAAGATCACAAGAAGAGACCGCACCAACAAACCAGGAGGAGGAATCGCCATAGTCCACAAAAGCACCATCAGAGTCTTTGCCAGCACCCACGACACCCTCAACTCCGCCGAGCACCTCCATTTCAAAATCCACATCAACGCCAACACCACCCTCAGAGGAACACTGGTCTACAGACCTCCGGGCCGCCGTCCTCACTTCTGCGATGCCATGGCTGACTTCATCAGCACCCAAGCCCTCGCCTCAGCTGACTACATCCTCCTCGGCGACCTGAACTTTCACTTAGAAAACAACAACGATGTCAACACCACCAACCTACTCGACAACCTCGCCAACCTTGGATTTAAGCAACTCGTCACATCGCCCACCCATACCGCAGGACACACACTCGACCCCATCTTCTCAGCCAGCAACCACATCTCCTTCAGCCACGCCACCGAACTCCACTGGACCGACCATCGCTGCATTAATTTCTCCTTCCAGAAGGCGACCACCCCCCCACCGCCGCTACTGGAACAAAATCTTGACAGAACAGCTGATCTCCACCCTCGCCCAGGCTCCACCTTCTAGGACCCGGGACCCCAACTCAGCCGCCACCAACCTGCATCTATGGATAGACTACTGCGCCACTCAAACAACCCTCAGACATCCACCACAGAACCAAGGCCAGCTGGTTCACCCCTGACCTACAGGCCTCCAAACAGGAATGCCGAAGAATGGAGAAGACCTGGTGCCTTGAACCTACCAAATCCAACTACATCGCCCTCAAGACTGCCATCCGCAAACATCACCAGCTGATCCACACCACAAAAACAGAACCTACTACAAAAGCCGCATAGACACCAACGCTCACAACAATAAAGAGCTCTTCGGTATCATCAAAGAGCTCTCCAACCCCAGGCCCTGCTCCTACGAACCCCCGCCATCACAGGAACTCTGCAACTCCCTCGCCACTTACTTCCATCGAAAGATCGAAGACATCCACAACAGCTTCAACCCCCAGACCAACCAGCCAAGCATAGACAGCCACGACCCCAACACACCAAGCGACACCAACCTCCTATGCACCCGGACCCACGTCAACAATGAAGACACCGTCAACACCATGGCCTCCATCCACTCCGGCTCCCCCTTGGACCCTTGCCCACACCAGATCTTCAATAAAGCCAGCGACATCATCGCCCCCCACCTCCGCGCTTCAATAATAGCTCCTTCGAGACAGCCACCTTACCGGAAATACCCCAATGTCAGCGCCCTGTTGAAGAAACCCAAGGCGGACCCAGATGACCCCAAGAACTACTGGCCCATCTCCCTCCTCCCCTTCCCAGCAAAGGTCATTGAGAAAATCGTGAACAGCCAACTGTCCCGCTTCCTGGAACACAACAAAGCGCTCGATACCTCCCAATCAGGATTCCGCAAGAACCACAGCTCTGAGACCGCACTCATCGCTGCTACAGACGACATCAGGACCATGCTCGATGAAGGCAAAACCGCAGCGCTCATCCTCCTGGACCTCTCCACAGCCTTCAACACCAATTGTCACCACACCCTTCGAACATGCCTCCACGGCGCCGGGATCCACGGCAAGGCCCTCAACTGGATCTCTTTGTTCCTCTCCGGCAGAACCCAGAGTGTCCGCCTTCCGCCTTACCGGTCTGAATCTTCCAAGACCATCTGTGGCGTCCCCCAGGGATCCTCCCTCAGCCCAACGCTTTTCAATGTTTACATGGCCCCTCTCGCCAACACCGCACGAACTCACCACATCAATATAGTAACCTACGCAGACGACACCCAGATGATCATCTCCCTCACGAAAGACCCTACAACTGCAAAAAACGACCTCCACAATGGGTTTCACGCCACCTCCAACTGGATGGAATCAAGCCGCCTCAAGTTAAACACTGACAAAAAAGAGATCCTCATCTTCGGCAGCAACCCCTCCGCCTGGAACGACTCCTGGTGGCCTACCTCCCTAGGAGCCGCACCCACACCCACCACTCAAGCACAAAACCTGGGAATCATCCTGGACTCAGCACTCAGCATGACTCAGCAGGTCAACGCAATCTCCTCTTCCTGCTACAACACCCTTTGCATGCTCCGTGCAAAATAAAAAAAAAGGGAGCACACTGCCTCACACTCCAGCAAAAAGTTGGCCCCAATGCATCTTGGTAAATGCAGTCAGATTCGTTTCACATTAACAAAAGTAATCAGTCTTTCACCTTAGTAGGTGCAGCAAGTGCTGTGTATCTCTGGACATGTGTTTCTGGGTTTCGCCCGTCATCAGCAGAGAGCAGCATATTTTGTGGGGTTGCTTGAAATGCCACCAAACGTCTTCTCAGGTTTATGTACCACTCTGGTGCGCAGGTGCCTCACCAAGGCTCGTTAGCTCAAGGGAGCCGTCATTCGACACAGTGCAAAAAAAAAGGAAGCACACTGCCTCACACTCCAGCAAAAAGTTGGCCCCAATGCATCTTGGTAAATGCAGTCAGATTTGTTTCACATTAACAAAAGTAATCAAAGTCTTTCACCTTAGTAGGTGCAGCAAGTGCTGTGTATCACTGGACACGTGTTTCTGGGTTTCGCCCGTCATCAGCAGAGAGCAGCATATTTTGTGGGGTTGCTTGAAATGCCACCAAACGTCTTCTCAGGTTTATGTACCACTCTGGTCCGCAGGTGCCTCACCAAGGCTCGTCAGCCCGTTAGCTCAAGGGAGCCGTCATTCGACACAGTGCAAAAAAAAAGGGAGCACACTGCCTCACACTCCAGCAAAAAGTTGGCCCCAATGCATCTTGGTAAATGCAGTCAGATTCGTTTCACATTAACAAAAGTAATCAAAGTCTTTCACCTTAGTAGGTGCAGCAAGTGCTGTGTATCTCTGGACACGTGTTTCTGGGTTTCGCCCGTCATCAGCAGAGAGCAGCATATTTTGTGGGGTTGCTTGAAATTCCACCAAACGTCTTCTCAGGTTTATGTACCACTCTGGTGCGCAGGTGCCCTCACCAAGGCTCGTCAGCCCGTTAGCTCAAGGGAGCCGTCATTCGACACAGTGCAAAAAAAAAGGGAGCACACTGCCTCACACTCCAGCAAAAAGTTGGCCCCAATGCATCTTGGTAAATGCAGTCAGATTCGTTTCACATTAACAAAAGTAATTAAAGTCTTTCACCTTAGTAGGTGCAGCAAGTGCTGTGTATCTCTGGACACGTGTTTCTGGGTTTCGCCCGTCATCAGCAGAGAGCAGCATATTTTGTGGGGTTGCTTGAAATGCCACCAAACATCTTCTCAGGTTTATGTACCACTCTGGTGCGCAGGTGCCTCACCAAGGCTCGTCAGCCCGTTAGCTCAAGGGAGCCGTCATTCGACACAGTGCAAAAAAAAAAAAGGGAGCACACTGCCTCACACTCCAGCAAAAAGTTGGCCCCACTGCATCTTGGTAAATGCAGTCAGATTCGTTTCACATTAACAAAAGTAATCAAAGTCTTTCACCTTAGTAGGTGCAGCAAATGCTGTGTATCTCTGGACACGTGTTTCTGGGTTTCGTCCGTCATCAGCAGAGAGCAGCATATTTTGTGGGGTTGCTTGAAATGCCACCAAACGTCTTCTCAGGTTTATGTACCACTCTGGTGCGCAGGTGCCTCACCAAGGCTCGTCAGCCCGTTAGCTCAAGGGAGCCGTTATTCGACACAGTGCAAAAAAAAAGGGAGCACACTGCCTCACACTCCAGCAAAAAGTTGGCCCCAATGCATCTTGGTAAATGCAGTCAGATTCGTTTCACATTAACAAAAGTAATTAAAGTCTTTCACCTTAGTAGGTGCAGCAAGTGCTGTGTATCTCTGGACACATTTTTCTGGGTTTCGCCCGTCATCATCAGGAGAGTGCAGCATATTTTGTGGGGTTGCTTGAAATGCCACCAAATGTCTTCTCAGGTTTATGTACCACTCTGGTGCGCAGGTGCCTCACCAAGGCTCGTCAGCCCGTTAGCTCAAGGGAGCCGTCATTCGACACAGTGCAAAAAAAAAGGGAGCACACTGCCTCACACTCCAGCAAAAAGTTGGCCCCAATGCATCTTGGTAAATGCAGTCAGATTCGCTTCACATTAACAAAAGTAATCAAAGTCTTTCACCTTAGTAGGTGCAGCAAGTGCTGTGTATCTCTGGACACGTGTTTCTGGGTTTCGCCCGTCATCAGCAGAGAGCAGCATATTTTGTGGGGTTGCTTGAAATGCCACCAAACGTCTTCTCAGGTTTATGTACCACTCTGGTGCGCAGGTGCCTCACCAAGGCTCGTCAGCCCGTTAGCTCAAGGGAGCCGTCATTCGACACAGTGCAAAGATTTTCAAGTGGATTCCCGTTGAAACCAGAAAAACAGTCACCCATGCCCTGATCAGCAGCCGACTGGACTATGGAAGCGCACTCTGTGCAGGAACTACGGCCAAACTACAAATGAAAATGCAACGTATCCAAAACGCTTCCGCCCGACTCACCTTCGACGTTCCACGCCGTGACCACATCTCTGCCCACCCCAGAGACCTACACTGGCTACCCGTATCGAAGAGGATCACCTTCAAACTCCTCACCCATGCACACAAAGCCCTCCACAACACAGGTCTGGCCTACCTCAACGACAGACTCACCTTCCATACCCCCACCCGCCATCTCAGCTCCACCAGCCTCGCCCTCGCCTCCATCCCCCCGCACTCGCTGCACCACCGCCAGAGGAAGATCCTTCTCTCGCCTCTCTGCCAAGACCTTGAACTCCCTACCGCTCCACCTATGCCAGACCCAGGACCTCCCGACATTCAGGAAACGCCTCAAGACATGGCTGTTCGATCAGTAGCCCCCCCTCCCCAGTGCCTTGAGACCCTGAAGTGTGAGTAGCGCGCTTTATAAATTACTTGATTGATTGATTGATTGGTCTGCTCTGGCTCTAATGGGGGCAGACTTTCCATGACAGAGCCAGTGCCTTATTCATATGATAGGCCTGGTTTGGGGGATGAATGGTAACGGTCTTCCTACCCTTATAGAAGCCTGTTAGATGAGACAGAGGACAACTGGTTTGTGGATCTGGTGGATGCCAGTGGACTGGACACCTTCCCAGACACTGGCCTGGTCCCTACCCATGCCATAGATATGGAGGAGGGTGCCTCTTTCTCAATAGTGGTGCAAAGGGCTGCTGAAGTTGTGCCCTCAGTGGCATTCAAGGCTAGCATTTTGACGGAGGTCTTTCAGCTGGGAGATGCCCCCATCAAACCATTATTCCCATTTAATTAAGCCATTATAGATGTCCTATTCAGGGCCTGGTCCAAGCCCTGCACAGAGGCTTCTGTGACTAGGACAATTGCCCATCACCATCATCCCGCACCAGGGACCTCAGTTTCCTCACCCAACACCCCACCCCGGAGAGCTCAGTGAGCCAGGCTTCCATCTCCAAAGTTAGCCCTGGCTCATTCCCTTTGACTTCACCAGACAGTGAATCCAAAAGGCTGAATACTTTTGGGAAGAGAATGTTCTCTTCCTTCAGCCTGGCACTGCGATCGGTGAACACCTCATGCCTCTTAGGCTGATACTTCCATATCATGTAGGACAATGTTACGTAAGTGCTGCCCATGGACTTGGAGGAGGCCCAAGCCATATTCTCTGAAGCAGTTGCTGCTGGGAGGTACGCGGCCAAGTTCACCATATGATGTGGCTGGATATGACTGATTCGCTGGGCAAAAAAAATGTCATTGTTAGTGGCCCTTTGGCATCACGCCTGGCTGAGAACCACTGGCTTTTCGGGAGATGTCCAAACCTTTCTCATGGACATGCCCTTTTATGGTTTTTGGACCTGTGCTTGAGTGCTTTAAGTACTACAGAAGTACTGCCAGGTTCTTGTGCCTTTCCATGGTCCCATGCCAACCCCTATCCACCTTTCGCCCCTTTTGTGGCCATGGAAGGGCATTCCATCTTTGTCTGTACATGCCAAGCCAGCCTAGCCAGCAATCTGCACAATTGTTTTGTGGCCGATGGTGCAGTTTCCACAAACAACTTGGGCCAGGCAGCCAGAGGTATAGCCAGTCTACCCTCCTGCACCCCCTCACCCCAGTAACCATAGCCTCCAAACTTCTTTAGTGTGGCCTCCGACTCTCATGGACATCAAGTGGGAGCAGGATACGCCATCACCTGTACCACTGGAGGTCATTAATATCCAACCATTGGGTTTCGCAGGCTCGTCCAAAGGGGCTTCTCCCTTCCCTTTTTGGTCCCCACCCACCCATGCCACCTACTTATAACAGCTGACGGAGGGCCACTTCTCCTTGCTTCGTCAGGAGGTGTTGGCTATAGAGAAGGTGCTAGCATCAGAAGTCGGTCATGGTTGCTATTCCCACTACTTTCTGGTGCCTAAGGAGGTTGAGAGTCTTCATCCTATTTTATATCTGTGTCTTCTCAATCTCTTCCTGAAAAAAAGAGAAATTCAAAATGGCCAGACTCTTACTAGCCCTGTCTGTCCTTTACCCAGGAGACAGGATGGTATCGCTGGACATGCCAGATGCTTATTTTCACATCCCTGTCCTTCGGTTCACGGTAGGCCAAGAACACTTTCAGTTTGCTGTGCTCCTCTTTGGCGTTACCTGTACGCCTTGAGTGTTTATGAAAGTGATGGTAGTGGTGTCAACTCATCTGTAGAGGTCAGGGATATCATATGATAGAGACATCTAGCCGCAGATTCCTTACCTTAGAATTCTCCCCCAGCACCAGACTGGATCTGGAAATTATTTCCCAGCAGTACCTCTGCGCATTGGAAGAGGGCATAGTGTGACTCTGTAGCGATGTCGTCCACCGGATGTGACATAGACTGAGTCCATATAATCCCCTCTCCGAAGTGCTGGCATCAGTTCCTTCTTTTCTGCTCTTCCAATGCAGATCTGGAGCAGTTCCTCAGGCCATTTTTGGCCTGTCCCAACATTTTCTGTTGAAGGAACAGTGTGCCCTTTTTTCTCATGTCCTTGGGATTCAAACTTTATGGGTTCTGTAGCAGACAGATGCCGGCCACAGGCCCTCATACTGTTTGAATGTGGTGCCTTAGGGAACACTATGACTCCAAGGATTGCGGCTCCTGCCTTCGCCTGAAGGCGTTGCGGGAATGGCGTATAAAGTTCCTGGTGGCGTGACTGGCAGAGGCCCCACTTCTTCACCGGTGTCGTACTATTTCCCTGAAGCAATCTTGAGACTGATCCATGAGCCGTTTCCGAGAGCGTGTGTTGAAGGATAAGACTTAGAACCCAGACCGGTTTCGACCAACATAGGTCAGTGAGGTATAGCTTGTGTCCTGTGGCACAGAGAGCATGGGACCCTTGTCTAGGCATACCCATTGCACTTAGGGCAGCTATTTCAAAAACAAGATCATGGAAGGAATGCTTGAATTGATAAAAGCAACTGGCAGTCACTCACGGTGTCATTTCAGGCCATTGTTTTTAACTCACTGTGCCATTCTAGACGGAGACCCATTCATATGCAAATCTGTCTTTGCCCTGCCCCAGTAGGAACAGACCGGTCTGGGGATGCTTATGTTCCCATCTTGAGGTGACTTGACTAGGCAGTTTGAGCTGGACTGCTCCTATTGGAGCAAGACTAAGACTGATTTGCATATGGCTGGGTTCAAACTGAGGTGGCACTGTGTGCTGAATAATGATGGACTGGGATGAGGCCTGGGTAATTACCAGTGGCTGAGATTAATTCACGCATTCTGTTGAAAACTTTTTTGGTATGATTTAATGTGATGCACATGCCCAGATGTGACTCCTGTATGCACTGTTACTAGAGCCAAGTTGCACATACTGAAGAACCCCATTCAGGACGAAACTGGTATTGAGGTGCTTGTGCTCTGATTCAGGGAGGATGTTGCCTGGCAGTTCAGGGCTGTACTGCTCCTTTTGGAGGAGGATCAAGACTGATATGCAAATGTCTGGATCCAAACTGAGGTGGCATGGTGTGCAGAATGTGTGCATAATGGGCTGGGATTCAGCTGTAAGTAACTACCAATGGCTGAGATTAATTCAGATATTCCGCCCATCACTTTTTAGGTTCCTTTGTACCAAAGCTGAACTATGTGGATAAGTTGCAGGGTTTGAAGTAGTTGTTTATTTTAAGAAATGCTGGCATAACAAGGAGTATGAGTGCCCTATATAGGCCCTGAAATTGTAGAACTACTTCCGGTTTCCATCAACCTCTTATCTTTAAGAAAAATGTGACTCTACACTTCTGTTTTACAGCAAATATACGCTAAGTGCAAGAAATGTTTGATTATTTAATCCATGTGACAGTGTGTACTGTTTTGTTGCCAATTATGGCAAGTGCTTGTACACCAATGTAAATGGTTGTAATTACTGTCTTCTGCCAATTTCAACCGGTAGCTGTGATGATGGAGTCGAAGGTAAGTCTGTTAGGCTACCTACTGAGCGACCTCTTTACCTGAACTATGTAATGTGCTGACAATATGATTTTATGATTAATGTGCCAAAGAAGCCCTTTATTCTTACAGTACAAACATCTTTTGTAAAAGTGCATTTTGGTTTAATTTGTTTTACCTTTTGATAAAGTGTGAAATAAACATATCTGACCTATATAGAATGTTACATAACTCGATTTCTTTAATAATTTTCAGTGGCTTTGACCCATGATGTCTTACGAAAAGCTCGAGGAAATCTAGAGGTATGTTAGTATAAAATCGAGATCAGTATGTACTTCCGCACTAGCTCAGTTTTATATAACACATCTGGTACAACTTTAAAAGTTGTCATTCTCTATTGTGATGCGCTTGAATATTAACATGAATAATTTTTATACCTTAAATGATCCCTCTGTCCTTTTCGAGATTGCTGATGGCAGCCATCTTTCAATCTAATGGTAATTCAGTGCATCTCCGTCTTGTATGTTTCCCAGTTGCAAGTGAGACCCAGTTGAAAATTGAAAATGCCATGCATGCAATTAGATGGCCACCATTCACCACCTGTCTGGCTCATTCTTACATTCCCTTTTCCAGTCTGATAGATCGTATATGCATATCATCAACGCTGAAAATTGTGCATGTGGGGTTATTTGGTTCTTAACTAAATTGCCTCCCAGATGTTTGTTGTTTGTGCCTCAGTTCGTTTTTCCTGGCTTCCATGTTGACCTGATTTTGTTTATGCAACGCTGCAGAACTCCAAATTCAAAGAACGTGTATATTGCTGAAATGACATTCCTTTGACCAACTGCCTTTATTGCTTGATTCCCAGTCTACCTATTACCTGAGTATGCAGTCCCTTTTCAGTTGCAACTTCAAAGACCAGACATATTTGCAGGCATTTATCTTATGCAGTGTAGCAAAATGCAAGTGAACCCATTTTTGAACAGAGACACAGAGATCTATCTTTAACTGATATAAACATTAGTCGATCTGAATTCTTGTAAATTCCATATGGTGACCAATCTCAAGATGTTCAAACTAGTGGTGTTCCTTATGTGCTGTTAATGCCGAATTCTGATCTCTTTCTGAAGATACCAACACAGCATGTCAGAGGGCACTGCCTTGAGATGTCCAATAAACCTAGCAGCAGACTAATTTTGAGGTGGCAAAACAGCATTAAATTTGACTTTGTAACAGAATTTGAGAAACTAACTCCAGGGCTTTCCTGCTGTAACCCAACTGAGCATTTCGTCATGTCACACATTTTGCTTAATGGAAAAGAAACCAAGCACATCTACCTCACCATTCCAACGTATATGTAGCCAGAGAGTATGGAACATGACCATTTACAGCAAGGCAAAAGCTGTACCGTGGCCTTGATGGCCTCAGAAAGGTGACTTCAAGCTATGCTGGCTTCTGGCTCTGGGAATATGCTCTTCAGGCACTCCCAGAATGGAGTGAGCCCTCAATCACTTTGCTGTATCTTCATTGACAAAGATGCAAAAGGCCTGGCCTTTTCCAATTCTTACTTTTCTAAACACATCTGATGATCATATTCAACAGCTGTCTCCAGAGACGATTTGTGATGGGTGGCAGAGATTACTGACAGATGAATAGATTTGTTCCAGATGCTAAACCAATGGTGGCCCATAGGGTGGTCTCAGGATAGTCGGGCCTTGGCCACTTTCAGAGTCTCGCTGACCTAGATACCTTTTCAGTCACTAGAGATGGCCCATGTTCTGTCAACAAGACACTAATATTCTTCTGCTAAATTATTTGATTATTTTCTTCATGGCGATTTGAACTTTTCAAATGCGGGTTACTTCTCCATGAATTATTGATTAAGGAAATACTTGTAGCTCCTAAGCTCTAGTTTTATTAACTACTATTGCTACTATCTCCAGTGATTACAGTTCGATTGCCACTGGTTCATTCTTTGTCTCTAAAAGTTTCAGGGCCCATGTCACTACGGCCTCCTCCCATGCGACTTGGACTCTCTGACACATGTTTAATAAACGGTGTTTTATGGCCTCTTTCTACCTAATAAGGCTTATCTTCCCACACTTATTCTTGGCACCTAATCTAAGCAATTATTTCCTGTTATTACACAGCTCCATACATCTCCTACCTCCCTTGCTTGGAGAATCCTTCACTTCCAGCATGGTGTTTAAAATAGTGGAAATGAAAAACATGACTTCTTTGTATGAAATTGAATGTGTTAGTCAACAGGAATCTGGAAGGGTGCCAGGGTTAGATCTTATTCCATCGGATTTCTTGAGGTCTGACCCAGCCACTTGGGCACCTTACCTTGCTCATCTCGCCATTGCCACCATGGCGGATGCAGACATACCCATATCATGGAAGGGAGCTGAGATCATTCCCATACACAAGGAAGGCTCGAACTCGGGCCCAGCCAATTACTGGTACATCAGTCTGATTGACTCAATCACAAAATTGTTTGGAAACTAATATTAGACTGTCTGCTTTCTTGAATAGAGGAAGATGAGATACTCAATTTCAGGCTGGCTTTTGTACAAACACCAGTACAGTAGATCAAGTTTTCAAGTTTTCAGGTTCCAGTTAATTAGGTGGAAGGAGGTCGAGCTTAAGAGGGAAGCCTCTATGTTGCCTTTGTCGACTTTAAATCAGCATTTAGTATGGTCCCAAGAGGCAAACTGTGGTGTATTCTTAGAGATCTAGGAGTTCTAGGCCATCTCCTTGATATTATTATCGGGCTCCACCCTGCCACCTATGTCCAGTTCCGTTAAGGAGAAAACATAGAAATCATGGAACCCTTTAGAGTCGATAAGGGAGTAAGGCAAGGTTGTGTCCTAGCGCCTACCTTATTTTTTCTTGTTTTTTAATGGTTGTATAGACTATCTCTTGGGCTGCGACAGTGACTCCCCAGTACTAGGGGAAACGAAAATACCAGCCTTGCTAGTATCCAGAACTCCCAAAGGGTTTGAGATCCTTTTGAAAAGGGTTAAAACTTTCTGTTCTGACCATGACCTTGTTATTAATGCAAGCAAGAGGATTCAGAGGGTCCCTGATTTTGGATGGGGAGGAGTTGGAGAAAGTGCTTGATTTTTTACTGTCTTGGCATTCGTTTGTCCAGTACACCTGGGTAAATCAGGTCACTAAAAGCACCCTTATACTAAACCATAGGGCAGCCATTATCTTAAAATTTGTGAACAAAACTTTACTTCATCCAATCCCCCCCCCCCCCCCCCCTTTTTCTTGAAACCTGGAGGGCAGAAACTGTAGCGGCCTACAGAACAGAACTGTGGGGTCATGGTACGCTCTATACCCTGGAAGTTGCTGGGATTAAATTCTTGAGCACGTCTCCTGGAGTGTATTTGGCCAATACGACGTAAAATGAGTACCCTTCTGCCCCAATGGGCATAGATTAGCTTAGCCGGCTGCTTCTCTCTCAGATTTTTTTTTTCTGCAATGAATTAGTGTTTTTTTTACTGATTTTATTGATTTTATTATCAATGGCTACTAAATGAAATGTAAATAATCGTATTCAACAAGTATTTATGATGCAGGAAAATGTGATTTTTTATTTTTTTTATTTTTTATTATGTTGATGGTTGTTATTTTTATGGTCTGTGACTGAATAAAGTTTTTCAAACGTGTGTTGCCTTTCATCCCTCAACTAATCATTAGTTGGTTTAGCACACTTTGATCCTTGGTTCTTAACAAATGCCAGTGTGTATAAGTATTAAATTGATTGCCTTCCCTGTGTGAGGCCTTGGTATCATATAGGATAAATGTGTCTCTTTCTGGGTTTTAAGTCTTCACCAGTCTGTGTGCTCACACAGACCAGTTGGCTACTGGACAGCAAATTAAAAACCTAGTTCCTTAGCAGAAAACATCATCTCTTCTACCTTGGTTCATGAATGGGAAAAACAGAGGTGACTTCTTTTCATCTTCCAAAAGGCCAAATGTTGAGTTTGTGCCACAATCTATCGATCTCCGATTCACCTTCCCTTGTTCCTCTGGATTTGAAATTCAGACCACTGGTTTCGTTGAATTTTTAGTGTGTGTCTCCTCTCACCTCATTTCCCATCCTATCTGTATCTGTCACACTAGAAATTCTCCAGAAAAAATCGTAGAGTTACCCGTAGAGGAAGTAATCTAGCCCTTCTACTCCAGATTCTTCTCAGTGAGCAATAGCTAGGTAGGGTTGTAGACATTTTTAACCTTCACCTTCTTCAAGAGGTACTTGCCCAAGAAGACGTTCAAGGTTGTGACCCTGGCACAGATGCATAGTTCTTAATTTTTGGAAATTGACCCTGAGTCTACAAAATACATGTGCCTACTTACCCCATCTGCAACTTATTCTTATATTTGGGTTTGGGAGCCAGAGGGTGTGTTTTATCAATACAGACTACTCCTTTCCATGCTGACTTTCATCACGTGATCCTCCACCATGTTCCTCAAAGTTATGCAGGCCTACGTTAGGTCTTTTTGGGCTTTTCTCTGACTCGTCACTGGTGTGACTATCCATCTTTATGATGTAGGATTGTCAGTGAATCTTCCTAAGGCACCTAAAGGACCATCACAGAAGATTACGTTTTTAGGGGGTCATTGACTATGGTTTTTTGGTTCTAGGGAGCTCTGGTTTTCATGACCCTTCATGTGTCCAAGCATAGTTCCCCTGATTGCTTTGTATTCTATTGTACTGTAGTTTTATTTATGTAGCTCTTCATATACTGTACGTGTCACATCTTACTCTCCTGGTGTGGAGGATTGTTTATTGCTTGGTATTAGCCTGAATCTTCTGTTTGGAAAGAACCAGGGCATTATCTACTTACTGGATTCTAAGTGACCTTGGATATTTATTGTCTTTGCCACAAAGCTTTTCCATAATTTTGCAAGAGGCTTAAGGTTTGCATTTTTCAGACATAAAAGAGCATCTATTTGCTTGTAAGCCCTTTTCAACCCAGTTAGTATGAGTTGGGTTCAAAATAATTCACTGCTACCAGTAACGTTAGTCTAAGCTATTTTATTTAAAGAATGTAGGGCCAGATGTAGCAAGGGTTTTGCGAGTCGCAAACGGCGAAAAACGCCGTTTGCGACTCGCAAAAGCCACTTTGCTATGTTGAAATGCATTTTGCGAGTCGGATCCGACTCGCAAAATGCATTTCCGAATCGCAAATAGGAAGGGGTGTTCCCTTCCTATTTGCGATTCGCAATGGTATGCAATTCCATTTGTGACCGCGTATGCGGTCGCAAATGGAGTCGCAGTTACCATCCACTTGAAGTGGATGGTAACCCATTCGCAAACGGGAAGGGGTCCCCATGGGACCCCTTCCCCTTTGTGAATGGACCCCAAATCATTTTTTCAGGGCAGGGAGTGGTCCAAGGGACCACTCCCTGCCCTGAAAAAACCGAAACAAAAGGTTTCGGATTTTTTGAAACGCAGCTCGTTTTCCCTTAGGGAAAACGGGCTACATTTAAAAAAAAAAAAAAAAAAATGCTTTATTTAAAAGCAGGTCGCTAACATGGAGGCCTGCTGACTACAGCAGGCCTCCATGTTAGCGAGTGCCCATAGTCGGTATGGGGCCGCAATTTGCGACCCACCTCATTAATATTAATGAGGTGGGTCTTTGCGACTCCATACCGACTCGCAGAAGGTGTCTGAGACACCTTTCTGCATGACATTTTGCGACTTGCAAATTGCGAGTCGCTAGTACTCGCAATTTGCAATTCGCAAAATGTCATTTTGCTACATCTGGCCCGTAAAACCTTATTCACGTACGGTGACATTTTTCCTCATAGGGCCGCTCCTCATCATGGACGCAAGGCAATGGGTTATTTTCCACTACTATCGACCTAATTGGGGAATAAAGGATCTACATGTGAATAGTGCTGTGTTTAAGACTATACTTCTAGCTCTCTTACCCTTCATTTGGACTCTCCTTCTCAGGTAAAGGGATTTACTGAACATAAAACGGCCTCAGCCAGAAGAGTGAGAAAACCTTCAAAAATGTAAATAAATAGTTATGCACCAGCCGAATACTTGATCTCAAGAGCTGAACCAGCACAAAGTTGAACATTTGCTCCTTTTTAAAAACGAACAACTGTAGATGCCTGAAAATATTAGCCCTATCGAGGCTTTTCTTACTAACAATGAGGCCTGCTACATACTTGTAAACAGATGTGACATAAAGTCGTCCAATTAATTAAAGAGCTATGAATATCAAGACCTAGAACTCATGAATTATCGAACTCATCCTCTTGTAAAATGGAAAGGCATTGCCAAGTCTAACATTAATAAAAAATAACTTTCCTGTGGCCCTTCACTGGTACTGCAGTGGCAGCCGCAGGAAGTGAGTCAGGAAGGAACGAAGGGTTGCTCGCCATTTCCGGGTATTCGAGGAAGGGACATGGGCACATCTGAAACTTGGTGGCTGCACAGAGATAGATGGAGAAATAGAGAAATACAGAAAGAACTTGAAGGAAGAGAAAGACGAACAGAGAATGGAAATAAGGGGAAAAGACCGAATTTGTAGAGACAATGATTTCTTGTGAGTCATTACTTTAAGGTTACTTTCGATTTGGACCAGAGTGAATGTGCTACTGCATTTTCATCGTTTCATGATCCGTCTAAGGCAGCGGACATGTTAAATAGACGTTAATCTGAAAGAATTGAGACATAATGTATTAAAACGGATAATTTTAAAGACAGTTGGTTTTGGATTATGTCTGGCACTCTGGGTGAGTGACGAGGTGTCTCCGTGGATAGTTATCATTTCTGCTTGATGTACTGCACCAAGAGTAGCTAGAGGCTAGAGCAGCGCTCCTCTGGGATGTTCACAAGATTCGTCCTCCTTACATAAATTCTCAAAGCATTATTGTTTTTACACTTGATCAAAGGTATCATTTGGATTGTCTGTTTACTGCAGATTTGTGGAATATGTATGCTTTGTAGTATTGCTGAGAGTATATTATAAAGGAAAGAGTCTGTCCATCAAAAGAGAAGGCCATCCCTTGCGTTAGTAAAATTGATTGACAGACACTTTTACCTGAACAGGTTATTAAACCCCCCCGTGCATTCACTCAGATACCACACAATGCCTGTGCCGTTTTATGATGATAGCTAAAGAAACAGGTGTGGTTGTACCTTACACAGCATCTGCTGTTACCATTTACAGCTGTTGCTCTTTGCTGTCCGCTTACTTCCCTAGGACATTGGAGCTCAATATTTTCGAACGATGAAATATGCAGACCTGACAGAATCCAAAGCAATGCAGATGATTCTTATCTTATCCACAGAACGTTCCTCAAGTCCTTGTCTGCTTCTAGGCAAAGTTATATCTGAGAAGATGATGGTGCAGATGCCACGGATCCATGTGTACCCTTGTAAACCCTTTCAATGATGTAGATCGGTGAAGTAATGTCCAGCTTGGTACTTCTGGCGCTACTTGCCACCACTATAATTTTTCATATTTCCAGCAAAGGGGGTGAGGTTGCTTGACAGAGGAAGAGTCTATGGTGTCCATCAGAACCAATGTTACTAAAGGCAAACAGTGCATTATTACCCCAATGCTGGAATCCCTCTTGGTTTTTCTTTAGCATATAATTCCTCCAGGTACACTTAAGTGTCATTCGATAGAACCCGGTATCTTAGAGTGTATTTACATAGTACAGTACTGCTCAAGGCTGCTGATCTTTAGTTCTCTGGTATTAACATGACTCCTGCTATAGTTATTTTGAACTACTGTTTGAAAGTCTTCAGTAAATTAAAATAAAACTATGTTACTTAGACCACAAAAACCTGAGGTTACAAACGTGTTTCCTGATTTTATCAATTTTAAAATGTGTTTAACTTAAAATATATGTACATCTTTTCTTCTAGAATCAGCCAAGTGAGATCCGACCTTGAGCCAAGAGCGCTTCGGACAGCTCAAAGAAAATAACGAGTGCATGAAAGAAATTAAATATTTGTGTGACAAGTGTCTTCCTGAAATAAGAGTTTTGTATTTAATGTTTTATTAATTATAATTTATAGAATACAGTAATTAATGACTGTTGGTCAAAATAACAATCCAAACAGTGTTTTTTTTTTTAAGTCATGTTTTTTAAATAGCTGAGCAACAAAACACACTGCCTCTTTTTTATTTTTTTTGTAAACGTATTCTTTCTGCCTTTTACAGTTTTTTTTAATGCATTACAAAACACCATGCCCTTTTAAAACTTTTTTTAACACAGAAAATATGCGCTTTTAAGAATTGCACAAAAGTGATGGTACCAGGTACTTTCAATTGCAGCTGTAAAATATATATGTATAAATATGTACATTTTATAACAATTTTGCTTCATTTTTAGATACTATAAGAGGCTTCAAAAACTGACTTTGCAAATTAAATCTTGCATTAAAAAAATTCTGGTTGATCTTTTATTGTCTAAATGGAAAGTTTAATAGTGATGCAGAGGAGTACTAGTATGTATGCCAGTTTGTGTGTCACATTTTTAGCACACTACACTACATATCTACTTCAAAAATGAATGTGTAGTCAAAACGTATAACTTCTATTTTATGTTATCACTGTTGCATGAGTACTTCATTCTTTAAAAAATCTCATGTACAGATCTAAGGAGTGTGACCTCCACCACTTCAGCTAACATAGATCAACAGAGGTGAGACTCTATCTGTAAAACGAGAGAAGAACATACATTGCTCTAATAATTGCTACTAATCATAGCCTACTAGCAGCTAGTACAGTGTTTTATTCAACAGTTCTGAATTTTGGAATACAGGTATTTTGCACATGTTACTTGTCATGGTACAATTTGATATCTGGTTAAGAGGCAAGCTTGCCAGTTTGGTAAACTACAAAAAAAACTATAGATTTGAACAGATGGCTGGCTGGCAACCAGATTTGCCACGTGTTGGTAGGTTCCAGACAGTCGCTCCATATCCACATTCTCCCTCTTGGTCGTGACTGGTGGAGCGAGGAAGTTCATGAGTGAGCCTTCCTTTTGGATGAGAAATCGAGGTGTGCCAAGACCATCCCTAAAGAGGTAATACAGCCGTCATTTCTCCAATATTGAATCTTTCATAGATTCACATGCTTGAATCTTCCATGTCATCAAGGTGGGAGCCCCACGGTATTTTTAACTAAGCAGTACCAAAAGTACATTAACAGGGCATAGAAAATCAAATGACATTGTTAACCAATTCACATTACTTTAACAGACCCAAACTTCAGCCAGTCAGAGGCTGGACCCATGACCACACCATTCCAGCACAGCCACTCTTCCTCAGATTTCTGACAGTAAGTCGTGTGTGAGGGAGTCTCCCTGAGATCTGCTCAGTTGCTACAGTTTGTGAACTTTTCACCTCTATAACTGGTTCAAGTCCTGTCTGAATCATCTTCAAGGTACTGTACCTTCAAATTTGGCCATGTCTGAGGGATCCAATAAGAGGCTTTTAAGGACATGTAGATCCTGTGGGAAAGCAAGACTTTTTTTTTCAGAGGACCCTCATAAGGAGTATCTCTACTGCCTCCATTCAAACCATGGGCCAGATGTAGGAAGCCGTTTGCATGGTGCAAACTGGGAAAATCGCAGTTTGCGCCCTGCAAACAGCCTAACGCGATGCTCATTCACAAGTTGCGAGTCGGTACCGACTCACAATTTGTGAATGCGACTCGCAAATAGGAAGGGGTGTTCCCTTCCTATTTGCGACTCGCATCGCAATGCAGAATTGCTTTGTGACCGCAAATGCGGTCGCAAAGCAATTCGCAGTTACCACTGGTGGTAACTCATTCGCAAAAGGGGTGAAGGGGTGAATGTGGGCATAAAAGTTTTTTCAGAGCAGGCAGTGGTCCAATGGACCACTGCCTACACTGAAAAAACGAAACCAAATGGTTTCGTAATTTTTTTCATTTTGCAACTCATTTTCCTTTAAGGAAAACGGGCTGCAAAATGAAAAAACAAAAAAACTGCTTTATTGAAAAACCAGTCACAGACATGGAGGTCTGCTGACTTCAGCAGGCCACCATCCTTGTGAGTGCAGGGACTCGCTATGGGGTTGCAAAAAGCGACCCACCTCATTAATATTAATGTGGTGTGTCTTTGCGACCCCATAGCAAGTCACAGACGGTGTCTGAGACACCGTTCTGCATCCGAATTTGCGATTCGGACCTTACTACATCTGGCCCCATATTCCTAAAGACTGCAAATATTGCAGAACTTTCTCTGCAAACACTTTAAAGGACAGAGAAGCCAGGCTTCTAATATTGCTATAGAGAAATAATTCCAGATCTGAGGAGGAGGAAGGTCCCAGTCGCTCTTCTCAGGAGCGCAAGCAGAAAAATGAGGGGTCAAGCTCATATTCAAAGGATTTAAAACAGCAAAAGACTGGAGATAAGGACCTAACAATCCTCTTCTGTGCCTGTTACACCTCAGAAGACATCTTCGTTGACGAATGTGAGACAGTTGACAAACCCGTTGATGAGAAAGGCAGCGTTAGTGAGGACTGAGTCAACCGAGGTTTCATTGGTTTAAGACAGTCACATCGATGATGGCGACTACCAGGACCACTAGTTCGTTGACGCCTGCTCCAACGACCACCACCACCACCTCATCGTTGACAGCGACGACATCCATACCGTTGACGGCAGCCCCTTCCACTGTCCCGTCGGCAGCCACTTCGTTGACGGCATCACTTTCAGTCTCTCCGCGGATGACAGTGTTCAAGTTACCGTTGACGAGATCTGCAGCAGAGAACATTGCATCATCGACGGGACCATCAACGAGAATTAAAACTACACTAAAGCCAGTTGCAACTCAATTCCTCCTGCCCATCTTCTAGCCACCGAGGAATCAGAGGACGAAAGTGTTTTCGGGCCAGCATACAGGCCATCACAGCTGCAAGTAAAATATCAGGATCTAGATGATGGGGACAACCAGGGGCACAAGGATACTTCCAGTTATTTGGAAGGTGATTACTAACTTACAACTCGTGATCAGCCCACCTCACACAGGTATGACTTTTTTCAGGAGCACTATCCTTACAAGGAGCAAGAGGATGAGGAACAACACCTGTGGCAAAAGGATACCATTGCGATCCCTATCTCATTGGTATCTGATTTGAGACATATTCTCAGCTATTATTACAAACGCTTCCCAGACTCTCATGCACCAATCCCTCTCACTCTGGGAAATACTGCTACACCTGTTGGGCAGCTCTTACCTGCAACTACTGTGCCAGAGAAGACTAGAGAACAAAGAGTGGAAATGCATGTCATCACCATAAGAGATGGCTACATTGATAGTGATTAGGATGATCAGCCTGAAGAAGGAGAGCTGCTCACTGACACCTGGGGATGAGTGGGATGAAAATGTCACACCTTCATCTTCTTCACTAACACCATCTCCAGCTCAATCCCCGCCGTAGAATATTGGGGGATTTCACGAGATTATGGAGCACGCATTCAAGACGTTTGATTTGCCCCTTCCAGCTAAACAAGCTGAGTGCTTCTTGTATGACTTTAAAGATTCAACAAGAAAATCGGTTTGTTCCATTCTAATTGTAGACCATATTTGGGAGGAAGGTTTAAAACTAATGGGAAATCTGGCTTCCGTAGCAGCTGTGGTCCCACGGATGGACAAAAAATATAAAGCCCCAGATACCTCACCAGCCTGACTAATTGGACACCCTAGAGCAGATTCATCAGTAATGCAGACCGCTCAGACGTTCACGGAATCCATCCGCTTCTTTTTCAACGCCACCGGACAAGGAGGGACGTATATTGGATAATATAGGGAAAAGTTTGTCACACGCAATGTCAGCCACATCCATCAGAGCGTCGAATGCGTTAGCCATTCTAGCTCAATATCATAGATGTGGTCAGATCTTAGCCCACTTCTAGACATCTGCCGGAAGATAAAAGGAAGGAGGCCATGGAGATCCTGCTAGAAGGTGCCAAGGCTTCCTCTGAAATAATCAGTGCTGCCATGGACTTGTCTTCACTGACCTTTAGGCAAATGGCAGGCACAGCAGTAATGCACAGACAGGGATGGCTCAAGGCCACATCATTTCAGCCCGAGGTGCAGGCTTAGATATTGGACATGCCCTTCAACGGGAAAAAATGTGTTCGGGAAACATGTGGACGAAGCCCTTCAGGCAATCCAAGCGGACACCGACATGGCGTGTTCCTTAGGCATGCTCCAACAAAGACGTTTTTCATCCTTTAGTTGGGCAGGAGCAAGAGGTCAATATTCCCAGAGGTCATTCTTCCAGCCTCACAGGTACCAGCCATATACACAACAGGGCTATAAGCAACAATATGCCGAGCAGCATCAACAGTTCAGCGGCTCTGGGCCTGCATTTTCTAAACAGACCTCTAGAAGAATACAATCACTGGGTTGAAATGGTCAGGACTCTGGAAGGAGACAGTGATAACTCTACGGCGCAAATCACCTTGCACCACCATAGACACTATCTAAATCATGGCCTCTCAGCCTCTCTCACTCATTGGAAGCGTATCTCCAGCAACAAATGGGTATTGGATATTATGCATCTTGGTCACACCCTGGAATTTCTGAAAAAGCCTCCTTACCATCCGCCTTGCAGAAGGGCACATAAGCATCTTGCTCTTCTAAAAAAGAAAATATCAGAACTTCTTATGAAAAAAGCAATAGAAGAAGTCCCTTATGCTCAACAGGGCAGAGGGTTTTATTCAAACTTCTTTCTAATACAGAAAAAGTCTGGGAAATGGAGGCAGGTCCTGGATCTCAGACAACTGAACAAATACATAAAGAAGCAACCCTTTTGCCTGCTCGCTTTGCAGGAGATCTTTCCCATGGTAAACAAAGGGAATTTCATGACATCCATAGTTCTTCTAGACTCATATTTTCATATACCGATGTACAAAAGTAATTGTCAATTCTTGAGGTTTGAGGTGGCAGGGTGCCACTATCAATTCAAGGTTCTTCCTTTCGGGCTAAGGTCGGCCCCAAGAGTATTCACGAAGTGTATGGTGCCAGTAGCAGCTTTCTTCAGAAGATGGGGTCATCAGGTATTCCCTTACCTGGACGACTGGCTGATCAAAGCTCCAACATTCTGTGCTGCAAGAGACTGTACCTTGGCTTGCAGGCAGCTTTTCAAGTCTCCCGGGCCTCAGTTAAACGTAGAAAAATCATCTCTCATCCCAGCTCAATCACTGACTTTTCTAGGGGCCCATTATAGACACTGCGCTAGCCAAACCTTACCCAACCAGAGAAAGGATAGACAAGATAGTAAGGCTGACATCTTTGCTGAAAAGAAGTTCCTCTTTAGTGAAGATGTGCAAGTCAGTGTTGGGAATGCTATCCTCTTGCATCCAATTGATTCCAAATTGTTGTTTAAGGATGAGGCCTTTACAAGAACAACTTGAGGCCCAGTAGAGTCAGAGCCACGGTTCGTTTGAGGACGTTATCAACTTCACGCATACCATGATAGGGGCCCTATCATGGTGGAGGAAGGAAAGCAACATATCTCCAGGTCTCTCCTTTGAAGCAACACAACTCAGCTTCATAATAACAACTGATGCTTCATTGGAAGGTTGCAGAGCGCCTCTTAAAAATCTGCAAATCTCTGGGAAATGGTCCTCAAAGGTGGCTCAGATGCACATCAATCTCCTGGAGCTAAGAGCCATTTTCCTTGGCCTCCAAACTTTTCTTCCCAGACTCCGCAGCTCCTCTGTCCTGGTCAGAATGGACAACACCACCACAATGTTTTACCTGGTGAAGCAAGGGTGGCACAAGGTTGCAGACCCTTTCGTCTCAGGCCCAACTGATTTGGGAATGGCTGCTGAAACGCAACATATCACTAAAAGTAGAGCATGTTCCAGGCATAGACAATGTACAGGTGGACTGTCTCAGCTGAGCGACTACTCAGTGCCACCAGTGGGGAAATGGATCGAACACTGCTTCTCCAAGTTTTCAGAAAACAGGGAACACCAACTGTAGACCTCTTTACAACAGGAAATGCCAAAGATTTGCAAGCAGATTCCTATAGAAGGGATCTTTGGGAAGCACGCTCCAGATCCAGTGGTCAGGAATGTTTGCTTATGCATTTCCACCCTTTCTTCTCATTCCGAGGGGGCTTTGCAAAATAAGGAAGGAACCATGTCGCCTCATTCTAATAGCCCTGGCTTGGCCGATACAATACTAGCACCCAGAGCTCCTTCTGCTGTCGATATACCCGCCCATTTACTTGTACCCCAGGTCAATCCAATATCAATGAACAACTTTTGGATACTACATCCTCAGATACAGTCTCTCAGTTTTTCAGCATGGCACCTTATAAGCATGTTTCTGATGGATACAACTACCTGTGGATTCTTCACCTTATGAATTCTCCCAATCAGCCAGAATTTGACGGAAATGTTCTTCCTAGCACCATACGTCGACAATGACGTCTCAATTGCACAGCTCCGCACGCGCCTGACGTCATTGTGGCAATAAAAAGTCCTCGCTGCCATTCTGACGTTAGTTCCCTTTTTTCCGCGCCTTTGACGCTAACAGTTTTTCCTACCTCTAGAACAGTTACTGATTCGAGGAATTGTTGTTGAGCGTTACAATGTCTCTACCGAAAAAATCGGGATTATACTTTGTAATGAGTGTGGGGGTTGCATGTCGGTAACAGATCCTCATGAGAATTGCTTGTGGTGCCTGAGCTCGGACCATGACGTGGAGGGATGCGTGTCCTGCCAGCAGATGAAACCGCAAGCCTTGAAGGAGAGAGAGGCTAAGCTCTTCTTGGAAAAAGCTAACCCGGATGATGCTGCCGATGGCACCGATGGAGTCGATGCCAGCGCCGGATGGATCACGTTCGACCCACGGTGTCCCTCCACCGGAACGCCCATCTGCTTTGAAGCTGGCGTCGTCGATGTCGGCTAATTCTCTGTCAACGCCGCGTTTGGAGTCCAGACTGAAGTTGAGGAGAAGGGCCATGAGGCACTTGGAGGAGCAGGAGTATCGGCAACAGCTGTTTGAGGAAGGAGAAATTCCGGAGCCTATCAGTGAATTTCAGGGCCTAGACTCTGCAAGTGGCTTGGATACATCCCCTGAGTGGAATTTCTCATCTCCTGGTGAGCTCCCAGCGGAGGCAGCTTCTTACCACAGTGTAATAAGAAAGGCTGCTGAGTTTTGGACCTTCCTTTGTCAGCATCAGAGGCGAAGACAAACATTTTAACTGAGATGTTGCATCCATCGGCTACGTCTTCTGAGCTTCTCCTCCCTTTTAATGATGCCCTTACTGAGCCCATTCTGGACATTTGGAGGAAGCCTGTCACGACTCCAGCAGTTTCCAGGTCTGTGGCTAGGAAGTACAGAGTTGCTCCAGGGGATCCGCAGTTTCTGTCACAGCATCCAACGCCTGAGAACTTGGTGGTGCAAGCCTCTTGTTCTGCGCGGTCTGCTCCTGGTTCGTTCCCTGCAACTCCTTCAGATAGGGAGTCTAAACATATGGAGCAAACAGCTAAAAAGGTCTTCTCCTCGTGCAGTATGCCCTTGAAGACTCTCAATGCTAGGTATGTGCTGGGGAGGTATATTCATGCCCTGATGGACTCTGCAAGAGCTGTTGTGCCAAGATTGCCTCAGGATGTGCAGGGACAGTTTGATGAACTCCTGTTGGACAGTCCAGCAGCAGCCAAGCAGGTTATTCAATCTGGCTTGGACACGGCAGATCCGGTTGCCATGGGATGGACACTTCAGTGGCAACCAGGAGGCATTCCTGGCTTGGGCGTGTGGTTTTTCCACTGATGTTCCGGCTACTCTGATGGACCTTCCTTTTGATGGTGAAAAATTGTTTGGGTCCAAAGCCGATTCAGCTTTAGAACGATTTAAAGACAGCAGGGCTACTGCAAGGTCTTTGGGACTCCAAGCCTCATCGTCTACACCTGTTAGGTCTTTTCGAAGATTCAGGGGTTTTGGCCGGGGGTCTTCTTTCTGTGGAGGGCCACAATCCAGTGTTCAGCAGCCTGCCAACCCTCTCTACAGGTCTTACAGAGGTCGGGGGAGGGTTAGAATGTGAGGAGCCACTCACCAGCCCTCTTCCGCTTCATCCTCTTCCTCTGGGGGAGCCCATCAAGGAAATCGGCCCTAGTTTTCTCTCCATTTTACATCATGTTTCTCCAGTAAGGGGAAGGTTATCTCATGTTCGGTGGCATGTGTAGCTGCAGATACACATGCTGTGCATAGTCCGCCGTCTGGTGTTGGGTCGGAGTGTTACAAGTTGTTTTTCTTCGAAGAAGTCTTTTCGAGTCACGAGACCGAGGGACTCCTCCTCCTTTGTTTCCATTGCGCATGGACGTCGACTCCATCTTAGATTGTTTTTTTTCCGCCATCGGGTTCGGACGTGTTCCTTTTCGCTCTGTGTTTCGGGACGGAAAGATAGTCATAACTTCGGAAAACTACGTCGGTATTGTTTCGTTCGGTATCGGGTTAGATTAGAATCGACACCGAATCCTGAAGAGCTCCGGTAGCCCTTCGGGGTAATTTCGATCCCCCGTCGGGGCCTGGTCAGCCCGACCGCGTGAGGCCTGTCGAGCGTTTCGGTCGAGAAAAACGCTCCGTGACCGAAGAGCCAGACGGTTGCAGATGGCGTCCACGCCGACAGGACAACGAGGGTTTGAGGAACAGGGAGAAGAAGAAGAAGCCTTCTCCATCCATGAATCGGACTCGGAAGAATTCGACGTCGAAGAAACCGTGAGTAAGACGTCGAAGCAAGCACCACACGGGAAAACAGACAAAGCCCAGGGGACGCCACTGCCAACAGGCCATGGCTCAACCCATAAAGTAGGTGACCGTCCATCGGCACCGAAAAAAGGCGAACTGGTGCCGAGGTCGTCCGACTCGGGTCGAGACACAGGCACGCAGCAATCTCGGGACCGAGAAAGTGCTGCAGAAAAGGGTCGACACCGAGACACCACCACCGAGGCTGCTCGGCACAGAGACAGCGGCACCGAAGATGGTCGACGCCGAGAAAGTTCGACACCGAAAAAGAGAAAAATCTCGTCGGAGCCGAAAACAACAAAAGACACGGTTTCGGTGCCTAAACGACCAGCAACCGAACCGACAGCCAGTTCGAACTCAGAGGAACAATCACTGTCCTCCCAAATGCGCAAACACAGGTTTGAGTAAGATTTACAAACCACAGATGTAGACCACACCCAAAAGCGGATCTTCATACAAAGTGGTACAGGGAAGATCAGCACTCTTCCCCCAACCAGGAGGAAAAGGAAACTCGATTTCCAACCACAAGTAAAGACACCACAAGCAAAAGTGGTAAAGAAGGTAACTCCACCACCCTCTCCACCACCGGTAACTCATACATCACCGGCACAGACTCCGTCACATTCACCAGCTCATACCACTATGAGCCAAGATGACCAGGATGCGTGGGATCTCTATGACGCCCCAGTATCAGACAATAGCCCTGAGTCGTACCCTACTAAGCCCTCACCACCTGAAGACAGTACAGCGTATGCACAGGTGGTAGCTAGGGCAGCAGAGTTCCATAACGTGTCGTTACACTCAGAGCCTGTCGAGGATGACTTCCTTTTCAACACCCTCTCCTCCACCCATAGCAATTATCAAAGCCTTCCTATGCTCCCGGGAATGCTAAGGCACGCTAAACAGATCTTTAAAGAACCTGTCAAAAGCAGAGCAATAACTCCAAGGGTGGAGAAGAAATATAAAGCACCGCCCACGGACCCTGCTTTTATCACATCACAACTGCCACCAGATTCAGTTGTCGTAGGAGCAGCTCGTAAAAGAGCCAACTCGCACACATCAGGCGACGCACCACCTCCAGACAAGGAGAGCCGCAAGTTTGACGCAGCTGGTTAAAGGGTTGCAGTACAAGCTGCAAACCAGTGGCGCATCGCTAACTCGCAGGCGCTCCTAGCGTGATATGACAGAGCCCATTGGGACGAGATGCAGCATCTCATCGAGCATCTACCCAAAGAATTCCAGAAACGGGCAAAACAAGTGGTTGAGGAGGGACAAAATATCTCCAACAACCAAATACGTTCCTCTATGGATGCAGCGGATACAGCTGCAAGAACAATAAATACCGCGGTAACCATAAGAAGGCACGCATGGTTGCGCACACCCGGCTTCAAACCTGAGATACAACAGGCAGTGCTCAATATGCCGTTCAATGAACAACAATTGTTTGGACCCGAAGTGGACACGGCAATTGAAAAATTGAAAAAAGATACTGACACAGCTAAGGCCATGGGCGCACTCTATTCCCCGCAGGGCAGAGGCACTTTTGGCACGTTTCGCAAAACAACCTTCAGAGGGGGGTTTCGAGGTCAAACCACACAACTAGTACCTCACAAACAACACCGTCTACCTACCAGGGACAGTACCAAAGGGGAGGCTTTCGGGGCCAATACAGAGGGGGACAATTCCCTAGAAACCGGGGAAAATTTCAGGGTCCCAAGACCCCGCCAACCAAACAGTGACTCACAAGTCACTCAACCCCTTCACACAACACCAGTGGGGGAAGACTAAGCCAGTTCTACAAATTTTGGGAGGAGATAACAACAGACACTTGGGTCTTAGCAATTATCCGGCATGGTTATTGCATAGAATTTCTCCAACTCCCTCCAAACGTCCCACCAAAAACACAGAATATGTCAAAACAGCATTTAGACCTGCTAGATCTGGAAGTTCAAGCATTACTACAAAAAGACGTAATAGAATTTGTACCAGGTCCACAAAGAAACACAGGAGTTTACTCACTGTACTTTCTAATACCAAAAAAAGACAAAACACTGAGACCAATCTTAGATCTCAGAACATTAAACACCTACATCAAATCGGAACACTTTCACATGGTCACGCTACAGGACTTATTACCACTGTTGAGACAGCAAGACTACATGACAACCTTAGATCTAAAAGACGCGTATTTCCACATACCGATACATCCCTCGCACAGGAAATACCTAAGGTTCGTATTCAAGGGAATACATTACCAATTCAAAATGTTGCCGTTCGGTATAACAACCGCACAGAGAGTCTTTACAAAATGTCTAGCAGTAGTAGCTGCACATATCAGAAGGCAGCAAATACACGTGTTCCCCTACCTAGACGATTGGCTAATCAAGACCAACTCCCTAACAAAGTGTTCACACCACACAGATTATGTCATACAAACCCTCTACAAACTAGGGTTCTCCATCAACTATACAAAGTCACACATTCTGCCGTGCCAAACACAGCAATACTTGGGAGCGACAATCAACACAACAAAAGGGATAGCCACTCCAAGTCCACAAAGGGTTAAAAAAAATTACAAAGTCATACAAGCCATGTATCCAACACAAAAAATACATGCAAAGATGGTGTTAAAACTCCTAGGCATGATGTCCTCATGCATAGCCATTGTCCCAAACGCAAGATTGCACATGAGGCCCTTACAACAGTGCCTAGCATCACAATGGTCACATGCACAGGGTCACCTTCTAGATCTGGTGTTGATAGACCGCCAAACATACATCTCGCTTCTATGGTGGAACAGTATAAATTTAAACAAAGGGCGGCCTTTCCAAGACCCAGTGCCACAATACGTGATAACTACAGATGCTTCCATGACAGGGTGGGGAGCACACCTCAATCAACACAGCATCCAAGGACAATGGGACGTACATCAAAGAAGGTTTCATATAAATCACCTCGAATTGTTAGCAGTATTCCTAGCGTTGAAAGCATTTCAACCCATCATAATCCACAAATACATTCTTGTCAAAACAGACAACATGACAACAATGTATTATCTAAACAAACGGGGGAACACACTCGACACAGCTGTGTCTCCTAGCACAAAGGATATGGCAGTGGGCAATTCACAACCACATTCGCCTAATAGCACAGTTTATTCCAGGGATCCAGAATCAGCTAGCAGACAATCTCTCTCGGGATCACCAACAAGTACACAAATGGGAGATTCACCCCCAAATTCTAAAATCTTACTTCCAAATTTGGGGAACACCTCAAATAGACCTATTTGCAACAAAAGAGAACGCAAAATGCCAAAACTTCGCATCCAGGTACCCACACCAGCAGTCTCAAGGCAATGCTCTATGGATGAATTGGTCAGGGATATTTGCGTACGCTTTTCCCCCTCTCCCTCTTCTTCCATATCTAGTAAACAGATTGAGTCAAAACAAACTCAAACTCATACTAATAGCACCTACATGGGCAAGACAACCTTGGTATACAACACTACTAGACCTGTCAGTAGTGCCTCATGTCAAACTACCCAACAGACCAGATCTGTTAACACAGCACAAACAACAGATCAGGCATCCAAACCCAGCATCGCTGAATCTAGCAATTTGGCTCCTGAAATCCTAGAATTTGGACACTTAAACCTCACACAAGAATGTATGGAGGTCATAAAACAAGCTAGAAGGCCATCCACTAGACACTGCTATGCAAGTAAATGGAAAAGATTTGTTTGCTACTGCCATAATAATCAAGTTCAACCATTACATGCATCTCCAACGGATGTAGTAGGATACTTACTACATTTGCAGAAATCAAATCTGGCCTTCTCTTCCATAAAGATACATCTCGCAGCAATATCTGCATACCTGCAGATTACTCATTCAACTTCACTGTTTAGAATACCTGTCATTAAAGCATTTATGGAAGGCCTAAAGAGAATTATACCACCAAGAACACCACCTGTTCCTTCATGGAACCTCAACATTGTCTTAACAAGACTCATGGGTCCACCTTTCGAACCCATACATTCTTGCGAAATACAATACCTAACGTGGAAAGTTGCATTTCTCATTGCCATTACATCTCTAAGAAGAGTAAGTGAAATTCAGGCGTTTACTATACAGGAACCATTTATTCAAATACACAAAAATAAGGTAGTTCTAAGAACCAATCCAAAATTCTTACCAAAAGTTATCTCACCGTTCCACTTAAATCAAACAGTAGAACTACCAGTGTTCTTTCCACAGCCAGACTCAATAGCTGAAAGGGCACTACATACATTAGACATCAAAAGAGCACTAATGTACTACATTGACAGAACAAAACTAATTAGGAAAACAAAACAACTATTTATTGCATTTCAAAAACCTCATACAGGAAACCCAATATCAAAACAAGGTATAGCCAGATGGATAGTTAAGTGCATCCAAACCTGCTACCTTAAAGCAAAGAGAGAGCTGCCTATTACACCAAAGGCACACTCAACCAGAAAGAAAGGCGCCACCATGGCCTTCCTAGGAAATATTCCAATGAACGAAATATGTAAGGCAGCAACATGGTCTACGCCTCACACATTTACTAAGCACTACTGTGTAGACGTGCTATCTGCACAACAAGCCACAGTAGGTCAAGCTGTACTAAGAACTTTATTTCAAACTACTTCCACTCCTACAGGCTGAACCACCGCTTTTGGGGAGATAACTGCTTACTAGTCTATGCACAGCATGTGTATCTGCAGCTACACATGCCACCGAACGGAAAATGTCACTTACCCATTGTACATCTGTTCGTGGCATTAGTCGCTGCAGATTCACATGCGCCCACCTGCCTCCCCGGGAGCCTGTAGCCGTTTGGAAGTAATCTCCAACATTTGTACATTTGTAAATATATTACCTTAACCTTTATTTTGTACATACTTATTCATTCCATTGCATGGGCACTATTACTAACATACACAACTCCTACCTCACCCTCTGCGGGGAAAACAATCTAAGATGGAGTCGACGCCCATGCGCAATGGAAACAAAGGAGGAGGAGTCCCTCGGTCTCGTGACTCGAAAAGACTTCTTCGAAGAAAAACAACTTGTAACACTCCGACCCAACACCAGACGGTGGACTATGCACAGCATGTGAATCTGCAGCGACTAATGCCACGAATAGATGTACACTGGGTAAGTGACATTTTCCTTTCTCCACAAGTGGGAGTTAATCACATCGGACTCTTGGGTGCTGAATATTGTGGGGAAAGGTTATGCCTTTCCTTGTCGGGAGTTTCCCCCTCCCATCCCTCCCTGTCATTAGTTTTGCACGGAAGAGCATCTCCTGTTGCTTCAACAGGAGGTGCAGGTTCTTTTGTTTAAAAATGCAGAGGAGTTGGTTCCAGAGCAGGAGAAGGGCCTGGAATGCTATTCGAGGTATTTCCAGATTCCCAAGAAGGATGGTGGATTGAGGTATGTCCTGGATCTGAGGATTTTGAATTGGTTTCTCAAACAGGAGAAGTTCAAAATGCTGACCCTAGCACAGGTGCTTCTTGTGTTGATCAAAGAAGACTGGATGGTGTCTATCGACTTGCAGGATGCTTATTTTCATATCCCTATTCTGAAGTCGCACAGGAAGTATCTCTGGTTTGTGGTAAGGTTGCAACACTACCAGTTTGCGGTCCTTCCTTTTGGTCTTACTTCCACACCTCGAGTCTTCACGAAGGTGATGGCAGTGGTTGGAGCGGCCCTCAGAAGGCAGGGAATATCTGTATTCCCTTGGCTGGACAATTGGCTGATCAAAGCCGGGTCCCCAGAGCTGGTGCTGCATCACTTGCAAATGACAACACAGTTGTTGTTCAACCTGGGCTTTTCGGTAAATGTGCCCAAATCTCACCTGGAGCCCTCTCAGCGCCTCCTGTTCATAGGGGCAGTACTGGACACTTCATTGGATCGGGTCTTCCCTCCCCCTCAGAGGGTACGGGACATTCAGGCGTTGATTCCAATGTTTCAGAATGGAGCGGCTGTGGTTTCAACACAAAGGGGATCTCGAGGAGTCGATAACGTTCTCCAGAGATGCTACAGTGTAGCTACGATGGTGGGCCGTGGACGGCAAGCTTTCCCAAGGAAGGCCGTTTTGTCTACCGGCCATGGTCATAACGGATGCTTCCACTCTAGGGTGGGGAGCTCATCTGGGGGACCTGGAGATCATTGGTCTTCAGTAGAACAGATGTTTCACATCAATCTGTTAGAATTGTGGGCAATACATCTGGTTCTCAAGGCCTTCTTCCCGTCCATTCGCGGTCAGTCAGTTCAAGTCTTGACGGACAACACTACTGCGATGTGGTACATCAACAAGCAGGGAGGAGTAGGGTCGTACCTTCTGGCTGGAGTTCTCAACGTACGTGCGGACAGTCACAGTCGGCATTTCTCGGCTGATCACGAGTGGTGTCTCCATCCATACCTGGTTCTTCACATCTTCCGGATGTGGGGATTTCCACAGATAGACCTGTTTGCCACTCAGGAGAATGCACACTGCCTGTTGTTCTGCATCCTCCAGTATCCGGTGCAGGGGGACGTTGGGGACGCATTTCAGATGTCTTGGTGCGACCAGTTGCTTTACGTGTTTCCCTCCTTGCCCTTGATTCCTTGAGTTCTGAGGAAGATTCGCCAAGATCGGGCTCAAGTCATTTTAATAACCCTGAATTGGCCAAGAAGGGTGTGGTACAAAGACCTTCTCCAACTTTCGCTGTGCCTTCCGCTCTGTCTCCCATACAGGGTAGACCTCCTCTCGCATTCGCAGGAGCAGGTTCTACACCCCCACCTCCAGAACCTTCACCTACATGCCCGGAGATTGAACTGGGCAATTTGAGTTCCTTTTCTCTCCCTCCAGAAGTGGTGGATTTTATCTTAATGGCCAGGCGCCACTCCACCAAGACTGTCTATGCCAACAGATGGGCAAAATGTGTTACTTGGTGCGGAGAGAGGTAAATTGATCCCTTAAAGGCCCATTTGTCTGATATTTTGCTTTTTGCCCTTTGCTTGGCACAGAGGAGTTGTGCAGTTGCGACTGTGGAGGGCTATTTGTCAGCGCTGTCTGCCTTTCTTTGCCTGCCTGATCAGCCTTCCTTATTTAAGTCCCCTATAGTTATTAGGTTCCTTAAAGGCTTGACTAACAAGTTTCCCCCCACTCTGTTTGTCATGCCTCAGTGTGATTTGAATTTGGTTCAGACTTTTTTGATGGGTTCACTGTTTGAGACTATGCATTCTTGCCCGTTGAGGCTTTTAGTTTTAAAACAGTTTTCCTAACGACTTTCACGTCAGCTAGACGTGTGAGTGAGCTTCAGGCTCTCAGTGTAAAACCTCCTTTTACAACCTTGCATGCTGACAAGGTGGGGCTGAGAACCAGGGCGGCTTTCCTTGCTAATGTGGTAACTCCCTTTCATATGGGTCTCTATAACACTCGTCCTATTACCCTCCTCCCCATCCATCGAAGGAGGAGGAAAGACTTAATCGCTTGGATCCAAGAAGGGCTCTGAGTTTCTACATTGAGAGGACAAGAGACTTTAGAGTTGATGATCAACTTTTCGTTGGATATGTGGGCAAGATGAAGGGCAGAGCCGTCCACAATCGAACTCTTTCCAGGTGGGTCATTCTTTGCATAAAGATTTGTTATTCGCTAGCAAAGAAGGTTCCTCCTGAAGGTATTAGGGCCCATTCCACCATGGCTAAGTCTTCCACTTTGGCCTTGGCTAGAGGTGTCCAAGTTGTTGAAATTTGTGAGGCCGCAACTTGGGCTTCCCTCCACACTTTTGCAAAGCATTATTGCTTGGACTCAGAAGTTAGGAGGGACGGCCATTTTGCACGTTCTGTTTTGCAGGATTTCTTGGTTTGACCAGTCAGGCACCCACCTCAGAGTGTGGGACTGCTTTGGGATTCTATTCATAAGGTGAAGGCTCCACAGGTAGTTGTATCCATCAGAAGAACAAGTTACTTACCTTCGGTAATGCTCTTTCTGGTGGATAGAGTAGCTACCTGTGGATTCTTCACAGTCCCACCGCCTCCCCGTTGCCTGTCTGGTCATACCAAGACTTCTTTTATTATAAATGTATTCATGTTTTTGGTGTTTCTATATAAACAGAAATCGATTTAAATTTGTATTAGGATTGGTATATATTGTTCTTGTGAGGTAGGCATTCACCTGTTCGCCTCGAAGGCACGTAAAAAATGGTGAAACTGACATCAGTACGCCGGCAAGGACTTCTTATTGCCACAGTGACGTCAGATGGAGTCGCATGCGGAGCCGTGCAGTTGTGACGTCCTCGTCGACGTGGGGAGCTAGGACGAACATTTCTATTGAATGCTGGTGCATTGGGAGAAATCATAAGGTGAGGAATCCGCAGGTAGCTACTGTATCCACCAGAAAAAGCGTTACCGAAGGTAAGTAACCTGTTCGTTCGGATGTCTAGGAATGTCAGAGGAATGTAGATCTATACTGGGGCAGGCAAGAGCATTTTCAACAAATGCATCCTGTGCAGCAAAGTGGAAGAGATTTTGTCACTGGTGTATCAGGAACCAGATTCACCCTTTGTATTCTTCTCCAGAGCAGATATTGCTGTATCTTCTGCCCTTAGCTAAGTCAGGCTTGGTGCACTCATCCATAAAAGTGCATTTGGCAGCAATCTCCAGATTCCGTAGAAAACCCGGTGAAGTTTCTCTATGGTCCTGCAGGCTAGTCAAAAAATTCATGAAAGGCCATTTTCCGGGTCTACCCATCAATAAAACCACTGACTACATCCGGGCAATTGAATAAAGCTTTATCCTAGTTTATCCTAGTTAATGAGGCCTCCCTTTTGAACCCATTCATAAGGTTGACATGAAGTAAGTCTCATGAAAAACTGTACTTCTTGTGGCCCTCATGTCATCCAGGAGGGTTAGCGAAATTCAGGCTTTCTCTAGCTCTGCGCCTTTCCTGCAATTCAGAAATAAGGCGATTTTGAGAACAAATCTGAAATTCATCCCTAAGATTCCTTCCTCTTTCCAAATAAATGAACCAGCAAACTTGACAATATATTTCAAAGGCCCTGCTTCGGAGGACGAGCAGGCTCTTCACTGCCTGGATGTCAGGCGTTGTTTAAAATTTTGCATCCACCGTACAAAACCTTTCAGAAAATCGGATCCAACTGTTCATTGCATTTGCACCTCTAAGAAAGGGGTATGCATTTTCTAGATCTGGCACTGCTAGATGGATATTGTTGGCTATTGCTTTTTGTCATGACAAAGCTGGAAGACCGCTATCAAGGAAGGTGACGTCACACTCCACTTGAAAGATGGTGACATCAACTGCATTATTCGCAAGAGTATCAATCCCAGACATTGGCAGAGCAGTGACATGGTAAAACATACACACTTTCACCTAGCATTACTGCTTCGAATCAGCATGGAAAGCTGATGCAGTCGTTGGACAGGCAGTCTTACGCAACCTCTTTAACTAAGGTGCCCATTTCTGTTACCCCTAATTTAGTTATTGCTATGATTGATTACAGTTATTTATGTACCTATTTGTTTCTTATAGTTGTATGCTAACACGGTTTATTTATCACAATGCTTTGAAGCTTATTTTAAGCATATTTGCTTTGGCGTAGTAGTGCTTAAACGTTCTGAGTTATGTACACTGTGGTTCATCCGTATTGACGTCTTTCATAGATTCACATGAGACCCACCCACCTTCCTGTTTAGGCATACCACTCGAATATATTTATATCCACATTTGGGCTAAGAAATCTGAGGAAGAGTGGCTCCGCTGGGGTTGAAGTGGTCATGGGTCCAGCCTCTGATTGGCTGGTTTGGGTCTATTAAAAAAAAAGTGAATTGGTTAACAATGTCAATTGATTTTCTATGGCCTGTTAATGTACTTTTGGTACTGCTTATTTAAAAATACCGTGGGGCTCCCACCATGACAATGCAGAAGATTCAAGCATGGAAATCTATGAAAGATGTCAGTACTGGAGACCCACAGTGTACAGGTAAGTAACCAGTTTTTTCTCAGTGTAGTAAAATCAGCTGTATACAAATAATTAGACTGTTGTAATGTGAAAAACATCTGTGGGTGTAGCTTGTATTACCTTTTACACAATACCCTGTCCCATATTTCTACACAAAGGGAAATATTCCTCTTGCACTCTGAATTCCTTCGATGGCCTGAGTCAACCTTGCAATCTTTATACCTTTTTAGAAACTATTTAACTTAATTAATCTATTCCTGACTCCTCAAACTGTGAGTAAGCTTTGTAATAAAAGCAGATATGTTTATCACCTCCTAATATTATCTTTCACATCGATTTTTCTTTTTTTCTTTTCTGCCTTCAAGGTCCTAGAGACATGGGGCCTGATTCTAATGTTGGCGGGCGGCGGGAGCCGCCCGCCAAGCTACCACCGCTGAATGACCGCACCGCGGTCAAAAGACCGCGGCGGCCATTTAGACATTTCCTCTGGGCCTGCGGGCGCTCTCCAAAAGAGCGCCCGCCGGCCCAGAGGAAATGCCCCTGCAACGAGGACGCCGGCTCAGAATTGAGCCGGCGGAGTTGCAGGGGTGCGACGGGTGCAGTTTGCACCCGTTGCGTATTTCAGTGTCTGCTTAGCAGACACTGAAATACTTTGCAGGGCCCTCTTACGGGGGCCCCTGCCGTGCCCATGCCATTGGCATGGGCACGGCAGGGGCCCCCAGGGGCCCCGCGGCACCCCCTAACGCCATCCTGTTCCTGGCGGGCGAACCGCCAGGAACAGGATGGCGGTAGGGGGTGTCAGAATCCCCAATGGCGGTGCAGCAAGCTGGGCAACCATGGGGGATTCAAAGGGCAGCGGTAAACCGGCGGGAGACCGCCGGTTTGCCTCTTCTGACCGCGGCCGAAGCGCCGCGGTCAGAATGCCCTGCGGGGCACCGCCGGCCTGTCGGCGGTGCTCCCGCCGACCCTGGCCCCGGCGGTCTTAGACCGCTGGGGTCAGAATGACCCCCATGGTGTATTCATCATTATCACTTGATAACCGTCTCTCTTGTTTCTTAAAAATGGTTGCCCCACAAAATACATTTTCACCTTTCTCCCTAGACATCTCACAGGACACTACTTTAATAGTTACGGTTGTGTCCCTAGATTAGCTTCCTCCACCTGAATCAAGGACATACTTGTCTTCTTTCTTTTTTTTTTTTTTTTTCATAGGTCATCACTCTAAAGATAGAATGTTTTATTTGAATCAACATATTTTGATTACATCACAATCACGTGTTACACCACTTTATCTCCTGCACAAACCTTGATTTAATCATTTTCCCAATGTAGGCTCATTCTCCCTTGTTCCTTGTTCAGAAATCATTTACAGTTGGCCCCTTTCCTTTAATGGGTATTTACACTTCTTTTTTCACTACCCCCTTTTGCAAAGTAATCCCTTTCTTCACCTTCATTTATTATCCTCCTGCTGTGCCCTCAACATCTCTTATTCCTTGCTCAAAGGAAGTGGCATGGTGCTACACCACCATTAAATAGTTGGAGTGTATAAACAGCCGAGAGGCACTCTACTTGATGATTATAGGCATTTGGCACAGACTTATCTGGTCTCAACCATAGTTTTATGATGTCAGACAAACTGCAGCCTAATGAAGTTTGTCTAAGCAAGGATTTAGCAAAGTCTCTGGTGGTGTTTTACGTAGATGCAAAATGTGCAAACATGTGGTCTGCGTGCCCCTAAAACCTTGGTGTAGAGCCAGGCTCAAAGTATGTAGTATTCTGGCAGAAACTTCTAGCTGCAGACTCCTCACCTTTTGAATATTCGCCAGGTATCAGCCTAGATCAGAATTTTTTTTAGCTGTACCTCTTCATGCTTGTAGGTGGTGCAATGTGGCACACCCACACGCTGACACAAATTCCTTTTCTTTGTGTGCCACCAGACAGATCCGGTGCTCTCTCATATTTTTGAGACTCCTATTACTTCTTAAAATTGTAAAACAGTGCCAAAGGGAAATGTCAGCTCTTAAAACAACAGGTTTTTAACCTTTTAGGCACTGTCTCCAGCAGATGTCTGTACCAAACCGTTATCAGGTTTTGCAGGTGGTCAAATCACAGCTCTTAAGGTGTGTAGCGATTGCAAGTCGATAAACCACAAGGCAAAACTCTACACCTCCAAGCACCAGAAGACTCCTTCACAGGGCCACTCCAAATTGAAAGTTTGATTCCGGTCCCATTCGAGATCCAGAAGTTGAATGAATCATTCCAGAAGCCAGTCTGTCTTTTATCAAAATCATCTGATAAGTTGAAGAACTAACACAAGTAATCTCAGTCAGGCACAGCCCTTCCCACCACTATTACTGTCCTGAGACAACGTTACACCATACTTCTCGATCTCGCTCCAAAAGTCTATTGACTTGGGAGCCTATTCCACAACTTGATCCAGCACAAGCTGAGTATCCAGGCACACCCCATGCCAAACAGATCATGGAGTTCTGGAAGGCCATACTCTGACTCTTCCTTTCCTTGCCAACTCCCTCTGGGGTGCGTTTTGCCCCATGGCTCTCCATCTGAAAAAAACATCTGTGAGTTTGTCCTCTGCATCGTTTGGACCCTCCGAGCCCACGACGGGACCACCTACAGCTCTAATTCTGACTTTACCTCCAGCAGCAAGGTTCCCGAAAATTTGACGGCAATACCGACTCTATCAGTGCTGGAAGGTGATGTACATATTGTACTCTCTGATTACTAGTCAGTGACAGTTTGCTGCTTCCTTCATCTAAGCCTTCCCAAGGGATAACAAATACTCTGCATTCTTTTTTTGGCACAGATTCAGGCAGCGCTTATGATGCAAGTGATAAGATTGGCCAGCAATACTATGAAGTGAATTGACATGACAAGTTGCAAAAGGCTAGTGGCGTTCATACCTCCCCTGAGTCGGGGCTCCTCTCAATTGAACCTCAGTCCAGTGAGGAGAGTGCTTTCTTCTCCATGGCGATGGGTAGGGTTGCTGAAGTCCTTCACTTTAGTTCCCTACCTTGGAGGTCAAGACCAATGTTCTTATATAAGTTCCTCAGCCAGGGCAAACATCCACTGAGCCCCTCTTACCTTTTAACAAGGCCTTACAGACCCTTTGTTGGGGGCAGGGACCTAACCTTGCTCTAGCACCCTGGTCAACAGCTATATTGCACAAAGCCACACCCCCCCACGGGCAAGCCAACATTTTTATCTCCGTGCCCAACAGTTTCAGGGGAGAGTCCATAGTGTCCACCACCCCCGCAATCAAGGTCAGTGAGCTGTCAAATCCATTATCTCACCCGCAGCCCCACTTTCCAGACCCCTTTAGTGAGCCCTTAGTGGAGCACAGCTAACTGGTGGGAGGCAGGATGCCACTATTCTTGTCCAGTTGGGAGGCCATAGGATCGTACAGGTGGGTCCTGCAAGTTGTTCGGCAGGAATATGCCCCATCTTCATTCGTTTGCCACCACACCGTTCACTGACCACCACCTTCCCCACAACCACCCCCTAACCCCTGTGACTGACAGAGGATCATCTAGCTATTTTGCAGCAGGGACTGCAAGCCCTTTCAGCCAAAGGGGCTATCAAGAGGGTGCTGGCGCCAGAATTAAGATGTCCTTGTTAATTCTACTACTTTCTGACAGAGGCTTTAATCCTATTTTATATCTAGGCCCTATTGCCTCGGAAAGAAAAATTCAAACTGCTCATACTGGCCCTTTTCTTGTCTGATCTTGACCCCCTAGACTGGACGGTGGCATTGAACCTGTAGGACTCCTATTTTCATATCCTCATCCTGCAGGCCCATTGGCGTTACCTGCGCCTTGTGGTAGGGAAGGAGCATTTTCAGTTTGCTGTGCTCCTCTTTGATTTTACCATTACCATCCTTGTGTTCACAAAAATGATGTATTTGGTAGCAGCACCCTTTTGGGGGTCAAGGGTGTCAGTTTTCCACTACCTTGAAGACTGGCTATTGAAGGTAGTCATCAACCACCTCTGACTGCGGCAAACTTCCTGTCTCCTATGGGGTTCATTATGAACATGCTGAAGACACACTTCACTTCCTCTCAGGTTCTCCCCTTTATTGAAGTCAATCTGGACACTGTTCAGTTTCATGCCTGTCCCCAGGAAAGAGAGTCTAAGATATTTAGGCTATTATTCCCATTTTTGCAGCCTCGGTCCTGGATTTCAGTGAGGAAGATAAGGCCACTGGACTGATGGCCTTCTGGGTCCTGCTGGTCGAGCATGCGAGGTGGCATATGCGGGCTCTGCTGTGGGATCTGGAGGCTCAGTAGGCCCAACATCAAGGGTACCTTGTTGACCAAGTTCAGATTTCAAAGGAGACTACAAAAGATCTGCAGTGGTGGTTACTGGATCAAGATTAGTCCAGCAACAGACCCTTCTCCCTTCCCCATCCAGCGCTGACATTGGTGACTGATGCATCCCTTCTGGGTTGGTGTGGCCATCTGGGAGAGATGAAGATCATAGGACTCTAGTTTCCAGCAGAGTCCCGGCTCCATATATATCTTCTGGTGCTGAGTGCCTTCTGCTGGGCTTTGAAAGCCTTTCTTCCAATCACCAAGGGGGGGCTGGTACAGATGGTCACAGACAACAACCCTGCCATGTGGTACTGCAACAAACGGCAGGGTGGGGGTCACGTGACCCTGTGCTAGGAGGCCTTGCACCTCTAGAAATGGCTGGACCACCAAGGAGTCATTGAATGCCAGAGTGGACGAGCTCAGCCATCAGCCCTCACGAGTGGCAGTTACACCCAGAGGTGGTGCAAGGTCTCTTCCGTGAATGGGGATATACTAGTCTCAATCTGTGTGCCACTGCCAAAAGCACACATCAACACATCCACGCACTGGAGTTTCTGAGGTCTCTCTGTCTCTGAGACGTGTTCTTCCTCCAGTGGAACTCAAGACTCATGTATGCCTTTCCGCTGATACCACTCCTGTCCAGAGTTTTCAATAAGATCAGGACCGACCATGCCCAAATCATCCTATTGTCTCCCATTTGGGCACAGACCGTATCCAGAGTTCCTGGGCTTGAGCATCTGTCCTTTGATCAGGCTGCAACTCCAGAAGGATATGCTGTCCCAGCAGCAGGGCAAGGTTCAGCGCCCAGGCCTTCATAATCTCCACCTTTATGTTTGGAGATTGAGTGTCAATAGCGGAATGCCTTTGACGTTCCTCCGGAGGTGGTTGATGTCATCTTGGTAACCAGTAATCTCTCGACAGAAACTGTATGCTCACCATTGGAACAAATGTATAGCAGATAGAATCTTTCCAGACAAAGTTTTCTGACACTATTTATTTTGTCACTGGCCTGGCAAGGGCTTGCTGTGGGCAAAGTTAAAAGGTAACTTACTGCTTTTTTGCTGTTTTTGGAACAGCCCTCCTTGTTTATGTCCCTAGTTGTTATGCATGTTTTAAAAAAGGTTCACAACATTTGTGTCCTCCTCCCTTTGTCGTGCCACAGTGGGACCTTAACTTGATCCTTATGTTTCTAATGCGCATTCCATTTATGCTGTTTCGTAGCTTCTACTTTCTGCTTCTCACGCTCAAGACAGCATTCCTTGTTGCCATAACATCGGTGCGACATGTGAGTCAGCTTCTAGCGCTTTGTGTCAACCCGCCATATACCACCTTCTTCCCAGATAAGCTTGTTTTGCATAAACTGGGATTCCTCTTCTTTCTGTCCAAAGTGGTGACTCCATTCCATGTCAGTCAGAACATCACCTTGCTGATGCTCTGTGCTCCGCCTCACCCCTTTTAAGGAGGAAGAGGAGACCTCCTTCGCTTGGACCCTGAGAGCACTGAACTTTATATAGAACATGACACATAGCATTGTGTGGATGATCAACTCTTTGTAGGGTTCTTTCAAGCAAAAAAAAGGCAATGCTGTGTGGAAGAGAACTATCTCCCGCTGGATCGTGCTCTGAATTAAGCTCTGCTATTCAGTGGCTAAAAAGCAGCCTCCTGAAGGACTGTATGCTCATTCTACCAGGGACAAGGCTGCTGCTGCTACTGTACTGAACGTTTGCAAGGCAGTTACATGGGCGTCCCTCCAGATGTACAAAAAGCATTATTGCCTGGACAGTCAAGTTCACCGAGAGGGGCGGGTAGGACTCTGTCCAGCAGGACTTGCTGGTTTCTGTCCACCCACGGGAGCACTTCAATGGGGTGCAGCTTTGGTATCTGTGCAAAAGGTGAGGAGTCTGCAGCTGGAAGTGTATAGCAGAAGAACAGGTTCCTTACCTTTGGTAACATTCTATCTGGTAGAGACTCAGACTAGCTGCAGAGTCCTCACTGGCCCTCTCATCCTCCCTGTTCTCTGGTTGGACTCTATCCACTAATAAGTTCCCAAGTCTAGGATGTTGCATACTGATCAGACTAATTTGCTTTTGGGGTTCTGTGTTTGGGAGTGTGCACACTCTCGAAAGCAATTTCCGTCAGTACATGGGAGTGGCACCTACATAGCCTCCTTATGTCATTTCCGGAGCGGAACAACATTAGTGCGGAGCTGCAGGGCACCAACTACAAGCGCGCAGAGGTACTGCTGAAAAGTTTCCAGATCCAGTCTGATGCCTGGGAAGTATTCAGATGGTGTAGAATTTGTGGGTAGATAGTCTGTACTAAAGACAGCCTCATTGTGGTCTGCTGAACTAAAGTAGGCTTGGGTTTGATATAAGTAAGAGACACTATTGTAGAAATTATATATATATGTATATATATATATATATATATATATATGTGTGTGTGTGTATGTATATGGTACTTCTATAGCGCGAGCCTAGCCAAAACGCAACAAAGAGCTGGTTTTGAAGACCGGCAAGAAGAGTCAATAGAGTATCATCAGGATGAAGTGCTGGACTGTGGCTTTTACCCGTGCAAGCAGAGGTAATAGGTCAATTGTGCACTGAGGGATTACATTTTCAGTCCTAGTGAAACCTGCTTTTGAAAGGCCATGTCCTGCTTTATCAGCATGGGTTGCCCCAGGTCTAGGATCTGAACACTGGGGCCCTTTTCTTCAAAGCTGATCTTTGTATGAGGAGCACCGTCCATTTTTCCCACTCATGTTGCAGGACAACTTTCCTTTTTCTCACGATACATCAGCAAACATTACGAACAGTCATGGATGATCTCTAAGTCTACAAGGTCCAGAGTCCATGGATGTGTTGTAGTTTAATACGAACAGTGAGGTTACATTGGAAAGCAATTTGGATATTCTATAGAGATATTAATATTCAAGTCCCTGTCTAAATCCTACATCAGAATTTTTTTTTTTTACAGTTGAGTCCTTGTTTAATATCATTTGTGGGAGTGATGACACACAGATATCTAAACAAGCCCAAGTCATTGATGGCTATGGAAATTTGTTAATGTGTTAAGCGCAGCGTGGGATGGATTGTTGATGGCTCGGTAGTCTCGTAGCAAATTTTAGATGTTTATTGATTACTAAACACAACAGCCTAAATCAAAGACCACATGAAAACCCATTGACAGATGATGGTTGTGAAGGTTACTTGAAAGGCTGTGATGTCATACGTGGAAGACTAGTGTTGGACATGTTTGAACATTGTCCTTTACAATAGGGTCTGTGTCCCAAGAAAGAATGAATCCTGGAGAAGGGATGAGTACTAGTTTGAGGCTTCCTCTGTGCTCCTGAGTAGTGTTTTTCTCTCGCCCAAACACAAAACAATTGTTCTTTACACAGGCTGACCGTAGCATCATATTTATGGTTGGCATACAGGCGTGCAACTTTTTGATTACACTGTAAATCCCTCCCCCCAAAGTATTGTAGTCAATTATGCTGTAGGTTCCCCCAAAATGACATCTTCAGTGTGGGCTGTGCACCCTAATTTACAAATGCCACCTTCTGGGTGAGGGTCTCTTCCCCCAAAGTGGTGGTGGCGGGTGGTTTTGACCCACCTTCCTAAAGTTTGCTTGCAGTGGGATGTGGCTCTCCTACAGATCAGCATTGTGGGACTGACGTGTGTCTTTCAAAATGATGTAGTCATGGTAGGTTTTAAGTCTCACAAATTGACATAATTATCCTTGGATTTGACATTCCCGAAATTACGTCATTGGAATGGATGACGACTCTCAAAATATTGGCTGTCAAGGTGGTGGCCATGGTCTTTAACATCAGTGAGGAAGGCATGGTGTTAAAGGGTTGTGGTCACGGAAAGTGGTTGATCTGTCACTGGAGGGAGCTTAATTCGATGTGTGTGTTACTGACCATGGCTTCTTGCATAACGTGCATTTAGATAATACTAGTCTATCTCAGGATTAGGGTTGGGAGCCCAGATGGCTCCCAGTCACTGGTACACCGCTGTGCTTTTATAAATCATTATCAACTGGTGTGTTGGTCTAATTGGCACAATTAAAATGAACCAAGACTACAAATTCCAGAATGCACAGTTATGTAAAAGCAATGTCCAGGAATGGAAAAGTGGTATCCAGGTGACATGGTGTCATCTGATTGCCATACGTTAGGGTTCAGTCCCACTTGCAGCTGGCCCCTATTTGGCCACAGTTCATAAAGAGCAGAAGGGAAAATAACAACATCAAAAGTACTTGACGCAATAAAGAAAATGTCTAAAAGCTCAGAATTAGCGTTGAAAAAGATGAGGGGCCGTCCACGGAAGGCAGTAGACAAAAGTACAAGGCCTAGTTTTGGTAGCAGGTATGGAAATTCTCAGACCCAGATGGCTTTTATTCCAATCATTTGGCATGAATCGGCCTCTAAGATGTTTCTGTTAAGCCGTTTCATTGTTCTTCAAACTGCAGTAGGCATTACTCAGGCAATGAAGGCGTTAACTGACTCCCTCGCCTCCCCCTCAACCCATCTCTCCTCCCCCTCAGCTCCTGCTACTCCTGTTAATGTAGCAACCTCGCCATTTACCTTGGAAAGAGATGCTTGTGCGCGCGCTAGAAGAGGAAGCGGGCACTTTGAACTTGTCGCTGTATGGAATAGTCAGCAGCCTGACGCGCACACTGCTTTGCGCTCACACTCTCACGAACGCAAATATTGTCCTCGTGTAAAGAAAAGGAGCGGCGAACAGGCGTAAATTATTCAAGGTATCAGTTGAAGAACTTTTTTCATAAACCATGTTTTCTATATTTTCCAATGTACTAATGGGTCTGGTGTGTGTATTTGCTACAAAAGTATATATACCTATTGCAGTAATTGAATTTTAAAGCATGAGTATTGGTTTCTAGAAAATGCATGTTTCTACATCTTGGTGTTTAGGAAGTCCTAGGCTGACTGCCAGGTGGAGAGTTCTGTCTGAGGGAGACATCTTGAATAATGACCTATGAATTTGAAATTTGTATCATGGCGGCTGTAGCATTTGATCAATATTACATTGTGTTATCGGGCAAATAACTTTCTTTCCTATACCCGAAATTGTAAACTTTTGTTATGCAAGTATGTACAAGTGCACGATAAAAAGTGCACTAGAACAATTAAATTGTACTGTTTGCCACGGAAACTGAAACCCCTTATCTCACCAGTGGCTGCAAAATATATTTTGAAAATAAAAGGTTTAAAAATGGTTAGACTAACTCTAACTCTGTATTAGCACGCGTGGTCCCGGTTTGGTTTATGACCATTGGTAGGCCAAAGGGCAACCATAAATAACCTCTTGTGTGTATTGAAAACCAGATCTTCAATCGATTAGGCCAGAACCAAGAATTTCAATTTGCCATATAATTTTCGATTGTGCTAGTGATACTTTTAACCTAGTAGACATTGTTAAATACAATTTCAAGTTTGGTATGGGCTGGAATAATGATGAAATGCAAAGCAAGTATAGTATTTATGTTAGACTGTGTATTAGGCAGAGTGAGATGTTAAATCTAAAATATCTTTTGATGAACCAGCAGTTCCATTACATTTCTTAACGGCTGCTACTGAAAAAGGCTGTTGGTGCACACATACAATGCAGGTCCCACTTTGCTTATCATTAGAATACCTTATTGCATTACTTCCTCAATCCTACTTTCTCCCAGTCCCTACAATATGTGATGTCTCACCGCTACACAGGTACCATGTAACCTTGCAAAACAAAGTCCTCTGACAGCATTCTCCCAAATCTCCAGCCACAGGTGGACCCATAAGAGACTATGGCCCCCCATAACAACCCTGGCGGTCAAAGACCGCCAGGGCTGTTTCGTCGGTTGCACCGCCAACAGGCTGGCTGTGCAATCTGGGGTATTACGACCACGGCGGAAGTGCCGCGGTTGCACCGCCAGGCCCGGCGGTTTTCCGCCTCAGTGGACCCGGCGGATTTAATCCTCCAGGGCAGCACTGCTTACAGCGCTGCCCAGGGGATTATGTGTCCCCCTCCCGCCAGCGTTGCCCAGGGGATTACGAGTCCCCCTCCCGCCAGCCTTTTCATGGTGGTAGGAACCGCCATGAAAAGGCTGGCGGAAAGGGGAGTCGCAGGGCCCCCTGGCACAGCCCCATGGAGCTTTTCACTGTCTGCACAGCAGACAGTGAAAAGCGCGACGGGTGCAACTGCACCCGTCGCACCGCCACAACACTGCCGGTTCCATTCGGTTTCCGCCCGCCAACCCAGCGGGGATGTTGTAATGGCCACTGCAGAAGTGCGCCCGCATTGGTGGCCGCGCAGCGGTTACAACTTGGCTGGTGGCAAAAGTTGTAATGAGGGCCTTTATGTCCTAAATCATAGTCTGTTTTTTGTCTGCTTTTCGCAGACAGCACAGTGACTATGGCCAAACTTCGTCTTTTACCTAGTGCCATACATTTTTCTCTATGTATTCTTTTGTTTTCGAGAGCCGCGCTACTGGTATATATTTTTATTTGTAGCATGAGTACTATTTGCTGTGCCCTTCAAACCATACAACTGAAGGTTGGGCCCTTTCGCTCTGAACTCTAGGCAGTCTCAGAGGTTGAAAGGCCTTGTTTTATGTACATGACATTTCTGTTGAGCAATGGTTTGGCCTCCTGAGGTCCTGGTCATCACTGAGCATTAGAATGATAAAGATCTTAAGCCTGTTAACAGAGGCTAGTTTAGCATTCTGATATGCAGGCACTTTTCTGATTTTTGGTACAGAACCTTCAGGTTCAAATGGAAGATGAAATGTCCAGTACCGGTACATGCATTTTCCAACAGTGTCAAGTAGTGCATTCTCCCAGGCTGCCAGTAAACAGAGGTCAAAGATTTACTACTCCTTGATTGGGAAGATCCAGAAAAGACTGCATCACCTAGTTTGCTCACAAGACTCCGCCCTTTGACTTAATTTAATTGGATCTTCCTACTGCAGTAACCCTCACTCCTATGTTAGTCAGTATAGGGAGTAAATGGTCACTGGTCACAGATGATGTTTCAGTGTGGAAGAAATCCTCAAGGAAAGCGTTGCAAGATTAGATGCAGTCATATGGACGGGCATGTATGCAGTTTGTCTCTCAATCTCTGGTTAAGGACTTTCAACCACAAGTAGCAGCCATCCTATCTGGGGAGGGCTGTACAAATATTTTGGCTAGAAATTAACTTCAAGCTAAGTCAGTAAAGTATGTCATCTGTGATGAATTGAAAGCTACCTTTGCCAGAAGCCCATATTTAGCAGTTATGAATCGGTGTGGGTAAGAGGGACATTTTCCTGCCACATGTGTAACACTTTGAGTGACACTTTTTCACTAGTAGGTCAAAGCAAACACCACTGTTTGGGTGCCATAGTTTTATGTTATGCACCGAGGCATATAACACAACAAGGAACATATCCCTAAAACTACGCCCGCCCAACTGGCAATACCAGTGCTTGTTAGCAATTTCAGAAGAGTTACAAGACTGATTTGGTATGACTTGAATTCTGAAAAACTAGATTGTGACTTGAATATTACTAAGGCCTTCACATCACTTTTGTCTGTATTCGCTTCCTTGGTTAGTCACTTAAGCTCTTTTTCCCCTTACATCTTTCTGAAATTCTCCAACTTCATATCTCATAGGTCAACTTCTTCCTTTTCAAAACTGCCTTTACATCCTGTCTTGTTGTTTTTTTCATTATATTTCTATTTTTTGGTCTTTCACACTGCTACACAAAGTGCAGGTGAATCCAGGTACCTAGAAGTCCTGGTACATGCTGTGGTCTTGCATGTACGTAGTTGGGTCAGATTCCCCTTTCTCCATAATTCTCTATAGCATCCCCGCCAACACTCTCTGTCCTCTCCAGTAAACACAGTGTTGTCTTCTCTTCCTCTTGGTGCTGCTCAACATTTTAACAGCTGTATATGGTTTCTGCCCATACTTTACAATATACTGGTAATTGTGATTAGCATATGTATGGCATCAACATGAGTGTGCACTCTGTAGAGAGGCCAAGGAATAGATGAGCATGTAGTCCAAACACCATTATAACCATGTTGCAGACATTGTGAGAAACTCCCTATCTTTAGTGTTGTACTTCACTCACCTGTCCCAATGCAAGTGCCACCCTAGGACTAGGGCCAGGCTGGGGCTGCACTGAGGATAATTTTGGATAAGGAGCCAGCAGAGGCCTGCTGGTGATTGGCCTTGGATAGTACTTTGCAGTTCTCAGTGTTCAGAGAGAGGCTCCTGAGCTCCATACTGGCATGCTGGGCAGGGAAGCTTAATTTGTTTTGTGATACCGGAAATAAGTGCTTTATTACAAAGTAAAATTATGGCCTTGAGGGCCTGCGCGCTGCAAGCTGAATTTCGCTGGCTGATTTGTTTATTTTATAACCCACACAGCTCCTGCTGTGACTCGGTATGCTACAAGAAGCTAGCAATGCATGACTAATACATTGTAGTGTGGTGATGTGGACACCAGAACTAAAATGTTAGTTTAACCCCTGATTCGTGCTATTTGGCAAGGCTTCGGGCACTGGAAATAACCCGGCAACGCTGCCATCTGGAATTCATTTCAAGATTCAAGTACTGTGCCCACTCCCTGGCAAAGAGCTCCAACCAGATGAGTAGCCATCCTTCAGGGGATTGAAGAACCGTTGCGAGCAACAACTGTTCTACCAGTCCCCTCAGCACAGATTGGTCCTGAAGTATACTCCTTGGTGTTCCTGGCCCAAAAACCTTCAGGGAGCTCGATAAACTTAATAATTGAGACCCTGCAATAAGTCACTCTGTTGATTTATCATGGGAAATGGATGACGGCCATAAGCATACACATTCACACACCACCCACTTCCAAGGAACCAGTGACTGTGGGGATGCAGGACATCTGCATTATGATTCCAGAATATCCGAAAGAGGGTGTTTCTCTGTTACTTCCCCTGACTGTGGGTGCCAGCAGTCGAGAGTGGAGTACAACACCGGGTCCGCTCACTCCATCACCGAGGACTCACTTGTAAGCTCTCTGCTGGTTCTACAGAAACCGAGCCATGCAGATTTCCTTGAAATTGACAACACTGTAATGAAAGCCTATGTGAGTGGACCGTCAGCCACAGATTCTGCATCACTAGCTCCTCTGGCCTTTCATACAGGTTGTTGTATGGAACAAAACCTGCCGTCTTCCATCCTCACATATTTGGGGGAGAGGGAACGCAGTGTGAACGCAGATCACCAAAGTCTCTCCCTTCTCACTATTTATTTTCGGCTGCCATGACGTTCAGACAGATATGACACAGATGCAATGCTCTACAGGTTGGGCTGTTTAAGTTGTAGCAGTGCTCTGCTGCCATGTTTTCTTTCCCAATTTCCAGAGGTGGAGGCGTGAAGAGTGTATAACCCATCACTTCCTTGGTCTCCTTTTCTTCTTTATGCATTCGCTCCTTTTTTTGTAGATGGATTCCCCCTAGTGCGTCTGAGAAGGGAAAGAAAGGAAGTCATCGTGTTTGTTCACATTTGGCCACGCATGGGGTGGTTTCCCCTTCTGAAATATCCTGCCCAGTCCCCAGAGTGGATTCTTTCTCCAGTTTCTAGTCCATTTACGAGTCTGCCACTATCTTTCCTGTCATACAGAAGGTTCAACTTCCTGTTTGAAAGTTGAGCCTGGTTAGGTGTTTCCGTTTCTCCGGGATGGGTTTTCTGGTTCTGGTGGTGTCTACAGTCAGTGTTCAGAGGGCTGCACTGAAGGCGGCACATGCCCCATGGGGAAATCTTTCTAATATGGCTGAGTTGGATTATCGTTTTTTGAAGGGTTTTTCTTTTCATAAGTCTCCTGCTAAGTCAGTACTTCCTTTCTTCCTAGAACTTATCCTTAGTGCTTAAAGCCCTAGAGCGTCTACCATTAACCTTATTTCTGATTTCCATTAAATCAGTTCTCAGGCCTTGACAACTGACTTCTTTGTCAGTGAAGGCCCCTTAATTCCTGATTTTTTTCAAACAACAGTTACGTTTAGTATCCGTTTTTTGTCGTAAGATAGTTTGATCCTTTCCTACTAAGGAAGAGAGTGGTATGCTCTTTTTTTATCCTAATCCTTTCTTGGCGGAAGAAGACATTTTGCACTTATTGGCTGTAACGAGTGTTAACACATCTGACCTTATTTGGTTTCTCGTCTTTAATTTATAAGGGGACGCATTAGAGGTTCGATGGACCTTTTGACTCCGCCTAGAGTAATTCCCACCATAAGACTCAATTTCAATACCAATCAATAACAATATCAATCAATAGAATCAATATTCTTGGGGAGTCAGTAATTTCCACGCACCATGACCCCTTTGACCATTAGTAACCACACCTTTATGTATAATTAGAATGTTTTTTCCCCCTATATTAACAAGGCTAATATCACGTAACTTAATCTCAAAATCAAATGATGAACATACAGAAACAACACTGGTTGACCAAATCTTCTAAAGAATCTCAGTTTAATTAGGGCATGTATGGTTATGCATTCTAAGATTACAGTACAACTCAATAGCAAGAATAACTGTGCAATAGAGATAGTGTACATTTAGATTCAGCAAAGCCCTGACATCAACTGTTGTTAATAATTAGCAAACATCGTCTGTGAGTCTCCTAACTAGCCTTCTGATTAGAATAGCATGTTTGGGCGTCATGCAAAACAATTAAGCCAACACAAATTTGGAAAACATCTAACTAGGGTTCTATCAAAATAGCGGTTGGTACCTAGAAACAAAAGGCAAATTACATCAATCAGTAACATTTGGTTAGTACCTTTCCTCTATATTGATCAGCAAGCAGCAACTCTCTTCGTCAATTGGACATCTGTTTGGTCAGCACCAGCAAAGAAATTTAGCAATAAGTTCGAGATAGAGTTCTCTAAGTAAAGGATCAAGGAGAGTACACCTCGGGGGTGAAGAAGGAAACAGAAAGTCTCTAGAATTGGGATAATTGGAATGGCGCTTCTCAGCAAAGGATTAAGAAAAGAATGAGCTCTCTCCCCTCGGTGCAGTCGGGCTAAGTTGAAGTTCTCCAGGACTTCTTCCCACGTTGCTATTGGTCAAAGAATCATACGTTTACATTTGGTCCAATGAAAGTAGGACTTCAAATCTAAGATATAGCTAAACTGTCTTTCACATGTCGATGATTGGCTCCTCTCCTCCTGTACCCATTGTTGTGAATGCTAACATAGGCATTTTCGTAATTCTATCACCCTTCGTGGATAGTTACTATGTGTTGTTCTGTGTTTCCTCTGTAGTGGATATCACTTTCATCTTGATGGCTGTGAACGATAAGCCAAAGCACTTATATATCTGAAGGAGCTAAACACCTAGAACAGATACCGCAATCAGAGGTAGTATTAATTGCTCATGGGATGGAAAACAGGATACACCTAGAGTAGCTTTTCGCTATGTAATTACTATGCTTTATTCTATAGACAATCAGTCACTGCAGCCTCGGGTACAACTATCAATCAATCAATCGCATTTATAAAGCGCGCTACTCACCCATAAAGGGTCTCAAGGCGCTGGAGGGGGGGGGGGGTCAGTGCTCGAAGAGCCAGGTCTTGAGCTGCCTTCTGAAGGAGAGGTGGTCAGGTATGGCGCGAAGGTGGCTGGGCAGAGAGTTCCAGGTTTTCGCTGCTAGGAAAGAGAAGGATCTTCCTCCGGCGGTGGCTTTGCGGATGCGGGGTACGGCTGCCAGGGCCTGTCCGGTCGAGCGTAGAGTGCGCGGAGGGGTGTAGAAGGAGACGCGGTTGTTGATGATTTTGGGTCCGAGGTCGTGGAGGGCTTTGTGTGCGTGGGTGAGGAGTCGGAAGGTGATCCTCTTGTTGACTGGGAGCCAATGAAGTCTCTTCAGGTGTCCGGAAATGTGGTGGTGGCGGGGTATGTCCAGGATGAGTCGTGCGGCAGCGTTCTGGATCCGTTGTAGTTTCCTCTGCAGCTTGGTGGTGATGCCGGCGTATAGGGTGTTCCCGTAGTCCAGGCGGCTGGTGACAAGGGCGTGGGTGACGGTCTTCCTGGTGTCGGTGGGGATCCAGCGGAAGATCTTGCGGAGCATGCGGAGGGTGTTGAAGCATGCCGAGGTCACCGAGTTGACCTGTCTGGTCATGGAGAGGGATGAGTCCAGGATGAAGCCGAGGTTGCGTGCGTGGTCGGTGGGTTGGGGAGTGCTGCCTAGGGCGGGGGGCCACCAGGAGTCGTCCCAAGCGGCGGGAGTAGGGCCGAGGATGAGGACCTCCGTCTTATCTGTGTTCAGTTTAAGCCGGCTGTCTGTCATCCAGTTCGCTACTTCCTTCATTCCTTCATGTAGTCTGGTCCTAGCTGAGGTGGGGTTGTTTGTGAGGGATAAGATGAGCTGGGTGTCGTCGGCGTAGGATATGAGGTCGAGTCCGTGTTTGCGTGCGATGTTCGCCAGGGGGGTCATGTAGACGTTGAAGAGAGTGGGGCTGAGGGAGGATCCTTGGGGTACGCCGCAGATGATCTCCGTGGCTGTGGATCTGAAGGGGGGCAGACGGACTCTCTGAGTCCTTCCGGAGAGGAAGGAGACGATCCATTCCAGGGCCTTGCCTCTGATGCCGGCGTTGCTGAGGCGGTGTATCAGGGTGCGGTGGCAGACCGTGTCGAAGGCTGCAGAGAGGTCCAGGAGTATGAGGGCCACGGTTTCTCCCTTGTCGGTCAGGGCTCGGATGTCGTCCGTGGCTGCGATGAGGGCGGTTTCGGTGCTGTGGTTGGCCCTGAAACCGAACTGTGTGGGGTCGAGGGAGTCGTTGGTTTCCAGGGCGGTGGTGAGTTGAGCGTTGACGATTTTCTCAATCACTTTGGCGGGGAATGGAAGGAGAGAGATGGGCCGGAAGTTTTTGAGTTCGGTGGGGTCTGCTGTAGGTTTCTTTAGGAGGGCGTTGAGCTCTGCGTGTTTCCAGCTCTCCGGGAAGGTGGGGGCGGTGAGGGAGGCGTTGATGACGTCTCGGAGGTGCGGTGCGATGATGTTGTCGGCCTTGTTGTAGATGTGGTGCGGGCAGGGGTCTGATGGGGATCCGGAGTGGATCGAGTTCATGACGCGGGTGGTCTCCTTGGTGGTGGTAGGGCTCCAGGTGAGGATGGTGGTGATGTCGGTGGCGGGTTCCGGGTGGGGGTTTGCGTTGGGGGTCGGGAAGCTGTTGTATATGTCGATGATCTTGTGGTGGAAGAAGGTTGCGAGGGAGTCGCAGAGGTCCTGTGAGGGGGGAATACGGTTGTTTTCTGCGTCCGGGTTGGAGAGCTCTTTGACGATGCCAAATAGTTCCTTGCTGTTGTGGGCGTTGTTGTCAAGTCTGTTCCGGTAGGCTGTTTTTCGTGCGGCGCGGAGGTGTTGGTGGTGTTGGCGGGTGGCGTCCTTGAGAGCTGACATGTTCTCTTCGGTCTGGTTGAGGCGCCACGCCTTCTCGCGGGCGCGGCATTCTTTCTTGGAGTTCTTGAGGTCGGGGGTGAACCAGGAGTTTTTCTTGTGGTTGTTGGTGTTGGCTTGAGTCTTCAGGGGGGCCAGGAGGTTGGCGCAGTCGGAGATCCAGCTTGTGAGGTTGTTGGCAGCTTCGTTTGGGTCGGTGGTGCTGGTGGGTTGGTTCTGGGAGAGGGTTGATGCGAGCTGTTCAGTGGTGATACGATTCCAGTGTCTTCTTGGTGGTTGCTGGGTGTGGTGAAGCACGGTGGTCTTCTTGAAGCTGAAGTGGACACAGCTGTGGTCCGACCAGGTGAGTTCGGTGGTATGGCTGACGGTGATGTGTTTGCTGGAGGAGAAGATGGGGTCGAGCGTGTGTCCGGCGTGGTGGGTGGGTGTGTTGACTAGTTGTTTCAGTCCCAGGTTGGCGAGGTTGTCCAGTAGGGCGGTGGTGTTTTTGTCGGTGAGGTTCTCCAGGTGAAAGTTGAGGTCTCCTAGGAGGATGTAGTCGGTGGACAGGAGTGCGTGAGGGTTGACAAAGTCTGCGATGTCTTCGCTGAACTTGGCGCGGGGTCCTGGTGGTCTGTACATGAGGGTGCCTCTGAGGGTGGTCTTGGGGTCGCTGTGGATCGTGAAGTGGAGATGTTCGGCGTCGGGGAGTGAGTCGTCGGTGTGGGTCGAGATGCGGATGGAGTTTTTGTGTGCGATGGCGATGCCTCCTCCGATGCGGTTGGTGCGGTCTTTCCGGATGATTTTGAAGCCGTCGGGGATGGCTATGGCGATGTCGGGTGCCGAGGAGGAGTTCATCCAGGTCTCGGTGAGGAAGGCGATGTCCGGGTTTGTTGAGTTGATGAGGTTCCACAGTTCGATGGCGTGCCTGTGGATGGATCGGGTGTTGACCAGGATGCAGTGGAGATTGCTTCTGGGGGGGTTGTTCTTGGCGGGAGCGGAGTGGGCCCGAAGGCAGGTGAAGCGGCAGTTGTTGCAGGTGAAGGATCCGTGGGTCCGTTTCGGGGTGGCGCGATAGCAGCCCGGCGTGCGGCCAGGGTTGAGTTTGGTGAGCGTGGTGGAGTCGTAGGTCAGGCGGGAGGCGCGGGGACCAGGGGGTCGGGCGCTGGGCGTGGTCCAGTCGCGGACGGGCGCAGACGGGCTTGCCTTAGGCGCGCCTTCGGCGCGCCAGCGGCGCGCCCGCTGCGCGCGTCCGCTGCGCGGCCTCGCAGCGGCCGCCATTTAAGGGGTAGCCGGGGAGGCGGGGTTAGCTGGGAGGCGGGAGGTGAGCGGGTAGGTGAAAAAGCGGGAAAGCAACGGCGGGAAGCCTCGAGAGTGGCGAGGAGGCCTATAAACGAAAAAGTACCGAAAAAGGTACGAAAAACTTGAAAAAAACGCGGAAAACGAGGAGAAAAGGTGGCGGAAGGACGGGGGGGCGGCGGGGACACTCGGCGAAGGCAGGCACTCGGGGTACACGGAGAGAAGGGGGGCGCGATCACAACAAGCAGGCAGCGAGGGGCACACACAGGCAAAACCAAGCAGGCAGACAGCAAAGGGCACACACTCGGGGTACACGGAGAGAGGGGAGCGCGATCACAACAAGCAGATAGCAAAGGGCACACACAGGCAAAACCAAGCGGGCAGACAGTAATAGGGAGAAGGCACACAGGTCTGGTGGCGCTGTGAGGACGGGGGAGCGACCTACCCTGGGGTCAAGGGTCGCTACCACGGCCTCGCAGCGGCCGCCATTTAAGGGGTAGCCGGGGAGGCGGGGTTAGCTGGGAGGCGGGAGGTGAGCGGGTAGGTGAAAAAGCGGGAAAGCAACGGCGGGAAGCCTCGAGAGTGGCGAGGAGGCCTATAAACGAAAAAGTACCGAAAAAGGTACGAAAAACGTGAAAAAAACGCGGAAAACGAGGAGAAAAGGCGGCGGAAGGACGGGGGGGGCGGCGGGGACCCTCGGCGAAGGCAGGCACTCGGGGTACACGGAGAGAAGGGGGGCGCGATCACAACAAGCAGGCAGCGAGGGGCACACACAGGCAAAACCAAGCAGGCAGACAGCAAAGGGCACACACTCGGGGTACACGGAGAGAGGGGAGCGCGATCACAACAAGCAGATAGCAAAGGGCACACACAGGCAAAACCAAGCGGGCAGACAGTAATTAGGAGAAGGCACACAGGTCTGGTGGCGCTGTGAGGACGGGGGAGCGACCTACCCTGGGGTCAAGGGTCGCTACTACGGCCTCGCAGCGGCCGCCATTTAAGGGGTAGCCGGGGAGGCGGGGTTAGCTGGGAGGCGGGAGGTGAGCGGGTAGGTGAAAAAGCGGGAAGCAACGGCGGGAAGCCTCGAGAGTGGCGAGGAGGCCTATAAACGAAAAAGTACCGAAAAAGTACCGAAAAACGTGAAAAAAACGCGGAAAACGAGGAGAAAAGGCGGCGGAAGGACGGGGGGGGCGGCGGGGACACTCGGCGAAGGCAGGCACTCGGGGTACACGGAGAGAAGGGGGGCGCGATCACAACAAGCAGGCAGCGAGGGGCACACACAGGCAAAACCAAGCAGGCAGACAGCAAAGGACACACACTCGGGGTACACGGAGAGAGGGGAGCGCGATCACAACAAGCAGATAGCAAAGGGCACACACAGGCAAAACCAAGCGGGCAGACAGTAATAGGGAGAAGGCACACAGGTCTGGTGGCGCTGTGAGGACGGGGGAGCGACCTACCCTGGGGTCAAGGGTCGCTACTACGGCCTCGCAGCGGCCGCCATTTAAGGGGTAGCCGGGGAGGCGGGGTTAGCTGGGAGGCGGGAGGTGAGCGGGTAGGTGAAAAAGCGGGAAGCAACGGCGGGAAGCCTCGAGAGTGGCGAGGAGGCCTATAAACGAAAAAGTACCGAAAAAGGTACGAAAAACGTGAAAAAAACTCGGAAAACGAGGAGAAAAGGTGGCGGAAGGACGGGGGGGCGGCGGGGACACTCGGCGAAGGCAGGCACTCGGGGTACACGGAGAGAAGGGGGGCGTGATCACAACAAGCAGGCAGCGAGGGGCACACACAGGCAAAACCAAGCAGGCAGACAGCAAAGGGCACACACTCGGGGTACACGGAGAGAGGGGAGCGCGATCACAACAAGCAGATAGCAAAGGGCACACACAGGCAAAACCAAGCGGGCAGACAGTAATAGGGAGAAGGCACACAAGTCTGGTGGCGCTGTGAGGACGGGGGAGCGACCTACCACTAGGAGTGGGCTTGGACTCAGATATATCTCTATTGAGAATTGTTTCAATCTGAGAGCTCAATTAACATTCACCCGAAACGGTAAAAGCATTTAATGACAAAAAATAAGATATGTTGGTAAATGGGCGAAATAGTTCACATCCAACATGAGAAGATATGGTCCTATTTGATTTTGGCATGTTTCTGGCACATGTTTAGTAGAAATGCACCCGGTGAAAACTTTTATTCCACTTTATCGTAATCTTTTACTTTTATTTTTTATTTTTTTTGTTATTTTTATTTTTATCTCATCACACACTGGTGCTATATTGGGGAGTATTTAGAATCCTAGGATGTGCTGTCTCTCTAGTACTAAGGATGTTTGTTCTTTTTTTGATTAGATATCATCTACAGACGTGGTTGTACCTAAAAGAATTGGGGTGTAGCTCAGTACGCCTGTCCCTTCTGTGGCTTTTTCCCCCCCCTATATGAACTTCTGGATTGGAACCGCCCTGATAAAGGTGGCCTCCCTATGAGAGGGATACCGAAACGCGCGTAGGCTATGTGTTGTGAAATCCTGTGGTATTGATTTTATTTACATTGTTCCATCATTTTGTGTTCTGTATCACACAAGACCATTGAACTCACTGTAGCACATTTTTATCTGTATATATGTATATGATTCAAGGATGAATTTTATATTAGAATTTATATCACATATAGGTTTCTAGGGTCGTATGGTTTAGTCTGGCTATATCTGAGTATTAATGAGGTATAAGTGTTCTGGTTATCTGTTTCACGTGGGGCTCTATATTGGTCTGATTTGTATTGTCTTTAGCAATTTTTGTGTATATTTTTGTGTGTGATTTATTTATGTAATTTGTGATAATGTGTAATAAACACATTGATGAAATATAAGATTGATCCAATGAGGTATCTCTTAATCAATTGAACCAATAGAAATATAGTGACATTTTGCACATTTCATGTGTGGACTTGTGAGATAATGAGTGTCTAACATACGTTTAAAATCTATATTGACTATGTATCTATTTTTGTGGTTTTCTACATATATCCTTGGAATGTAATTCAAAAGTAGCTCTATTTTTTTTTCATTCTTAAGTGTTTAATTTCCCTGGATGAGCTACTATATTAAAACAGGGACCCTCAATGGTATTGACCCATTGTCGGACTCATCAGGTAACAATTTTGTATCTTTGTCCTCCAGTCAGTGCATCCATTGTTAGCTCCTAGGAACATCACTTTTACATACACTAAATTTTACAATGTATTTATAGCTAATACAGCATTTTCTAGCAATCAGTTCTCATGGGGAAGAAAATCATTTACTAGCATTTGGTCAACACAGTGGAAAAATACTAATCTATTTCTCTATTAGCTATTTTGTGTGAATCATTTAAACAGTGCAACTTAACATGAGGCTGTGCAGCTAGGCCTAAGACCTCGCTAACTTAAGGTCTACAATCAATAAAGCAAATATGTAAGGAAATGCCTCCTGGGCATGGTTACCCCCTGACTTTTTGCCTTTTGCTGATGCCAGTTATGATTGAAAGTGTGCTGGGACCCTGCTAACCAGGCCCCTGCACCAGTGTTCTTTCCCTAAACTGTACCTGTGCTTCCAGAATTGGCACAGCCCTGGCACCCAGATAATTCCCTTGTAAATGGTACCCCCTGGTACCAAGGGCCCTGATGCCAGGGAAGGTTTTTAAGGGCTGTAGCATGCATTATGCATGGTGAGGAGAAAATGAGTAAGTCGACATGGCACTCCCCTCAGAGTGCCATGCCAACCTCACACTGCCTGTGGCATAGGTAAGTCACCCCTCTAGCAGGCCTTACAGCCCTAAGGCAGGGTGCACTATACCAAAGGTGAGGGCATAAGTGCATGAGCACTGTGCCCCTACAGTGTCTAAGCAAAACCATAGACATTGTAAGTTCAGGGTAGCCATAAAGAGTATATGGTCTGGGAGTCTGTCAAACACCAACTCCACAGTTCCATAATGGCTACACTGAAATCTGGGAAGTTTGGTATCAAACTTCTCAGCATAATAAATGCACACTGATGCCAGTGTGGGATTTATTGTAAAATGCATCCAGAGGGCATCTTAGAGATGCCCCCTGAATACCAGTCCGACTCCTAGTGCTAGGCTGACCAGTTTCTGCCAGCCTGCCACAACCAGACGAGTTTCTGGCCACATGGGGAGAGTACCTTTGTCACTCTGTGACCAGGAACAAAGCCTCTACTGGGTAGAGGTGCTTCTCACCTCCCCCTGCAGGAACTGTAACACCTGGCGGTGAGCCTCAAAGGTTCATGCCTTTTGTTATAGCATCCCAGCTAGTGGAGATGCCTGCCCCTCCGGCCACTGCTTCCACTTTTGGCGGCAAGGCTGGAGGAGATAATTAGAAAAACAAGGACAAGTCACCCACCAGTCAGGACAGCCCCCAAGGTGCCCTGAGCTGAGATGACCTCTGCCTTTAGAAATCCTCCATCTTGGTTTTGGAGGATTCCCCCAATAGGATTAGGGATGTGCCCCCCTCCCCTCAGGGAGGAGGCACAAAGAGGGTGTAGCCACCCTCCAGGACAGTAACCATTGGTAACTGCCCTCCTGACCTAAACACATCCCTGTATTTAGGGGCATCCCAGAATCCAGGAAATCAGATTCCTGCAACCTGAAACAAGAAGGACTGCTGACCTGAAAGCCCTGCACAGACGACAACTGCTTTGGCCCCAGCCCTACCGCCCTGTCTCCTGACTCGAACAAAACTGCACAGCGACGCATCCAACAGGGACCAGCGACCGCTGAAGCCTCAGAGGACTGCCCTGAAACCCGAAGGACTAAGAAACTCCTGAGAACAGCGGCACTGTTCACCCACAGCAACATCTTTGCAACAAAGAAGCAACTTCTAAAGAACTCACTCTTCCCGCCCGAAGCGTGAGACTTCACCCTCTGCATCCGACGCCCCCGGCTCGAGCTTCAAAGAACCAACACTACAGGGAGGCCTCCCAGGCGACTGCGACTTCGTGAGTAACCAGAGACGTCCCCCCTGGATCCCCACAGCGACGCATGCAGAGAGAATCCAGAGGCTCCCCCTGACGGCGACTGCCTGTAACAAGGAACCCGACGCCTGGACCAAGCACTGCACCCGCAGCCCCCAGTACCAGAAGGAACCGAACTGCAGTGCAGGAGTGAACACCAGGCGATCCTCTGCCTAGCCCAGTCGGTGGCTGGCCTGAGAAGCCCCCCTGTGCCCTACCTGCACCGCTAGAGTGACCCCCGGGTCCCTCCATTGGTTTCTATTACAAACCTGGCGCCTGCTTTGCACACTGCACCCAGCAGCCCCTGTGCCGCTGAAGGTGTGTTTTGTGTGCCTACTTGTGTCCCCCCCAAGTGCTCTACAAAACCCCCCTGGTCTGCCCCCCGAAGACGCAGGTACTTACCTGTTGGCAGACTGGAACCAGAGCACCCCTGTTCTTCATAGGGGCCTATGTGTTTTGGGCTCCCCTTTGACTTCTGCACCTGCCCGGCCCTGTGCTGCTGGTGTGGTAACTTTGGGGTTGCCTTGAACCCCCAACAGTTGGCTGCCTATGGCCAGGAACTTGAACTTGTAAGTGCCTTACTTACGTGAAAAACTAACCATTACTTACCTCCCCCAGGAACTGTTGATTTTTGCAGTGTCCCCTTTTAAAATAGCTTATTGCCATTTTAACTAAAACTGTGTATGTTACTGCTCTAATTCAAAGTTCCTAACTTATCTGTGTGGAGTACCTTGCATTTTATATATTTACTTCAAATCTTGAACTTGTGGTTCTAAAATAAATTAAGAAAAGATATTCTATATAAAAACTGTTGGCCTGGAGTTAAGTCTTTGAGTGTGTGTTCCTCATTTATTGCCTGTGTGTGTACACAAATGCTTAACACTACCCTCTGATAAGCATACTGCTCGACCACACTACCACAAACTAGAGCATTAGAATTATCTAATTTTGCCACTATCTTACCTCTAAGAGGAACCCTTGGACTCTGGGCACACTATCTCTTACTTTGAGATAGTATATGCAGAGCCAATGTCCTACAAAATACATAATACATGATCGTTAATATAACATACTACTACAATAACCTAAACATGAGCACGTCATTTCATATTAATGAGCAATTAATAAGGACACTTCGTGATTACTGACGGACACTCAAGTAGGCACATTTTCGCAGGCGTGCATTATTTTCTATATTAATTAATTTTCTATGCAGATTCATAATTCGGAATACATTAATATTAGTAAAAATTCAGCATTAACAATCCCTCCTCTGATGACTAAATATGTCCTCACTCACATCTTCCCACACAAACCTTTGTTCCGCTAAAAGTTGTCCTCCCTGCCCCTTTTATTTCTTTGTTCCCTTTTCGAATTTTCCCTGAACAAGTTTTCCATTTTTATTTCTTCCCTCCTCTGATCACTTTTCATTATCTTCGCCCTAATCACATGATACAATGTACATATTCCCATGCTCCAGTTATACAAATCACAATAATCAATATGCTTTGTATTATTTTCAATATTATCCCTTTCCCTAGGTTGCCAAGCCAATTTCCCACAGAAGCAAATCCATTGCCAACTGTTTCCCAAACTCCTGGTTCTTTCAGCTCTTTCAAATCAGCACTATCATTAGTCAGATTACTAAGTAAGCTTCTAATTTATTTGCTATTACCAGGATTATACGAACAACAATGCTTGAAGTTCAACATTTTGCAAACTCCGCCATCCTTTGCTAAAAGAATGTCTAACGCAAGGCGATTCTGAAGAGTCCTAGATCTTACCGCAGCCATTCCCTGTATCCATAAGCATCACGGCTCATGAAAAATTTGTCAGCATGTTATCCACAATAGTAGACAACTTTCAAATCTTTATAGAATTTAGGATAACTCCTACTGGAGGAATTATTGCTCCACATACATATCGCCAGCTACGCTAGAATATGATTCTCGCTTTTGTCTAACATGATGTAATTCAGTCATTTTAGGTAATTTACTCAAGTTCTCCAGTTAAAATATCTTTGGGAAAACTATCCCCAAGTAACATGTGCCATACCATCCTCTTGGAAGACAGTAATATTCATTTGTTCCACAGATGTAATAAACTCCAGGAATTGCCAGATCCTGTCCATTCAACATGAATGTCCATTTACTTTGACAAGTAACTCCTTCCTCAACTGACAAAGGAGCTTGCGTGCAGATATAACAGTCTCTCGCATCCATCGTCTCAACATACTCACTCAATAAGCGATAGAAGACATTAGAACCTTCTTGGGCATTATCTACTTGCAGATATTTCTCATCTAACCTAATCTTTTCTACTTCTGTGCGTGCAGTAGTTGTCTCTAAAGCTAAGGTATGGCTGGCTTTACTCTTGTCAAGAACAGTGATCCCCACTATCAATACCAGGCACAATATCATGCATACAATTGCCAAACCAATACTCAATCTTTACCGCACCTGTTCTTCCTACCTTGCTGGCTGTAGTTACTCATGATCTGTAAAGAATCGGAAAGTAGAAGAGAAAATGTATAACTATGCAGCCAAATCAAAAAACAAAAATCTTCAGTCTTTCTTTAGCAGTTATTCGCAGCTTTCAGTCTCTTTTCCAGGATCATTTTGTCAAAATAGGTAGCTTGTCAAAATCAGTTTAGCAGCTTGTTGGTTCCTTTCAATAGTCTCTTTCTTTGCACTTTTCTCAGTTTACAGTTCTCAACAGTTCAGTTCATTTATTCTCTTCAAGTGCCAAAATATTGACCTGGAATGTCTCTATCAAAACAAAAAGACAAACATTCACTCTGCCAATCACTTGTTTCATTCACCCATTCAGGACCAGGGTATCTTCTATTCGCAATCATTTTTCTTTTCAATTTGCGATCTCCATTTAATTCTCCATCACTCAAATCTTCTCTCCTTGTGTCTACTTCTTCCTCGATTATTGTCACTGTGATTGCTTCTTTTTCCTTTGCTTTTGACTTTGGCCACTTATCTCCTCTCAGTGGGCCTTTCGTCAATGCTCTTTTCAGTGGTGGATCTGCAAGATTTTCTCCTGACGGACCTGCAACTGATTCAGGAGGAGTCAGACCACTTTGGCTTTGATCTGCCTCAACTCCCTTCCCCTCGGGGTCTATCGATCTCTCTGTTTGTCTCTCAAGACCGCCTGCTTTTGGGAGAGCCCTCCTCTGACTAGACTCTCCTACTACCTCAGTTGAGGTTGGTTGCCTTACACTTTCATGTGGGTCTTCTCAGTCTCTCACAGGAGTGGCTGAACCACTTTCAGTTTGCTCAGATTCAGTCTCAGTTTCTCCTTCTCCTGTCTCCAGTTCTGGAGTTTGTCTGGACGTTGTTGGTACTCTCAACAACTCCTCTTCATTGTCTAATGGACATGCCACTTTCTTCGTATGGCTTGCATGGATTCAGTTTGGAACTCCATCGCACTTCACAGCTGTGGTAGTGATCAGCACTACCTGGTAAGGACTCTTCCACCGAGGCTCCAGACATGTCTTCCTCACGTGCTTTCTGATCACAACCCAGTCACCTGCTCTTGGGTTGTGTCCTTGATCTTGAGACAGTTGCAGGGTGGTAGCTTCCACCTGATGAGAGAAAGAGCAAACCACATCAGCCAAACCTTTGCAGTAGTCCAACACCATATCATCTGTTATGTTCACAAGAGCATTTGCAGGAACCGCTGGCAACCTTATCGCTCTGCCCACAAGGATCTCATGCGGTGACAGTCCTGTCTTCCTGTCTGGTGTGTTTCTCATTGTCATCAGAACTAACGGTAGTGCGTTGGGCCATTTCAGATTCGTGGATATACACATTTTCGCCATTCTTGATTTCAAAGTACCATTCATCTGTTCCACAAGTCCTGATGCTTCAGGGCGGTAGCTTCAATGCAACTTCTGCTCTAAGTTTAAGGCTGAACATAGTAATTTAACCACTTCATTGTTGAAGTGACTTCCTCTGTCTGATTCTAAAGAGATCAGAAACCCAAAACGTGGTATCAGTTTCCTAAGCAGTAACTTTGCCACTTTAAGGCTGACATTTCTTCGTGTATGATAAGCTTCAATCCAATGAAAAAAGATGTAGACAATCACCAACACATATCTCAACCCTCCTCAAACAGGCATCTCAATGAAATCCATCTACATTCTGCTGAATGGACCTCCCGCTCTTCCAATATTGCTCAAATTGACCACTGTCCCTTTTCCTACATTCATCCGTTGGCAAATGACTCAATGATGACAAACTGCTAAAATTTGGATTGAACCAATTTTGTTTAAACACTCCAATCATAGCATCCCTCCCAACATGTGCCTGACCATTATAATGTCTAGCCTTTTGAATCAGCAAACTATTGGGCAATACTAGCTGATCTTCTGAAACCCACAGTTTGTCTTTACACTGGACACATTTCGATCTGGCCCATGACTTTTTCTATTCCCTTTTAACGGTATCCTGCAATGCTTTTAGTCCTTCCAAGGTATCTGTAACATGTAATGCATAACTTGGGCACATCTCGTCTGCTTCAGGTAAAGATTCCCACTTATCCTTGAATGATATACAGTTCAATACACAAAACCTTGTAACTTGATCTGCATATCCATTTCCCATTGACACAAAATTTTGTGATTTCAGGTGTACACTGCATTTCACCATGGCAGTCTTCTCAGGCATTTGAATCGCTTGCAACAATTTATGAATTCTTTCACTATTTCTGACTGGTGAAACAGAAGAGGTCAGGAAACCTCTCTGTGACCACAACTGACCAAAATCATGTAGACTCAATCCAAAAATTTGAAAAAGAAATTGACTATCCTCATGAAGAGGTACACAGAAGAAGGCTTGTGACAGGTCTGTTATTGTTAACCATTCAGCATCCCATGGGATCTGAAACAAAATCACTGCTAGATTTGGTGCTACAGGACAGCATTTAATCACAATATCGATCACTTTTCTCAAATTCTGAACAATTCGAAATTGACCACAGGGCTTTCGCAATCCCATTGTCAGAGAATTACATGGACTGCTCAACACGTCTTTTAAAACCCCATGGTTTACAAGTTCTGCAATTGTGGGTGCAACCCCTTCAATTGTATCCTGAGTCATATGGTATTTAGGAATCTGGAGGAAAATCGCATTTGGCTTGACTGAGACTTTAACTGGCTCAACTCCTTTTATTAGACCAATGTCCTTTCCTGTCAAATCCCACGCCTTCATTTTAACTGTTCCCTGTAAGTCAGAAAGAAGATCTCTCACTGGGAAAACTGGAAAGAAGCTAATCAAAGGGTACTCCTCAGTTATTGTGTTACAATCTGTTTCCTGAGTCGGGTCATCTTCATCATCACTGTTTGTCAGAATTTCGATTCCATCATTTGAGCAAGTAATCGAGCATCTTGTTTTACACAACAAGTCTCTTCCCAGTAAGGATACTGGACTCGAGTCACAAACTACAAATCTGTGTAATCCTTTAAAGTTGCCAATTTTAAGCTGGATTGGTCAAATACTGATTCACGACTCCTACAATCTGGACTGTTTTCCCTGAAAGGGGCAAGTTTTGAACTTCTGCAGTTCTCACTATAGAGCATGCAGCTCCTGTGTCAACCAGAAATGAAACTTTGTGACCCATTATTTTTCCCTTTACATATGGACCTTTCTGATCCACTTCTAGGGAAGCTGCTAACACACATTCCTCTTCTTCCAAACTCTCACTCGCCCAAACATCGTTTACTCCATTATCACTGTGTAACGGGAATTAGTGTAATGTTATTACTCTGATTAAACCTTTGAACTGTGACCTGCTGAGGAAGTATCACATGCTGCTTCTCCATCGGGGCTTGAGGTATTTGAATTTGCTGTCTAGGTACCATTTGAACTTGCCGATGCATTGACTGCGACTGGGGCATCTGCAAACATGGCATTTGCACGTGTTGCATGGGCTGAAAACCTTGCATTGAATTCACTTTGTTTTGAAAATTTGGATTATGACCTCTCACTCGCGGTCCTCTCATGTTTTGAAAATAATTGATGTCACTTGTTTTCTAAACAACACCTTCCTGTAATAACATCAGACAGTCCCACTTCCAATGTCTGAGCCCTCTGCAAGTGTGACATGGCAACAATCTCTTCATTCCCTGCACATCATTCTGAACCACTCTAGTATTCAAATCAGCACTAAGATTTTCATTCCCAATTCCTCCATGCCCTCTGCTTCTTGCTTGATTCTGGAACACCACATTTCCCTGCTTCTTTTGCTGAGGAAAATGTCCCTGCATCCCTGTTTGTGCCGCCTTAATCTGCATCACCATTGCCTTCTCTTTCAACTTTATCTGCTTCAATTCAATGTCATCACTACAGTACTTTGCATACTGCAATACCTCATCAGCAAATCAAATGACTCTTAATAATCTGGTTAATTTCGGGTCTTAATCCTTCAACAAATCTGAACACAAAATGAATGGTGTCTTTCGACTCAATTGTTTCTGTACCATTGTAATGTTTGAACGCCTGCAACAATCTCTCATAATAAGCATGAATTGACTCTTTCGCTTCCTGGGATGTCCTGTCTATTCTCTGCCAGTCAATGTTCTTGGGAGAGATTCTTGTTTTCAAAAATTCAATCACCTTATAATAATATTTCATTACGTCAGGGGACGGTGCGCCTGTTGCTAGATCTCTCTTAGGTTCTCTTGTTGACCAATCTACGCTCCTCTTGCATTCAGTCCATAAGTCTCCTGGAACTACTGATGAAGCAGAAAATTAAGGTTTTGATTTATTAACGCTTAAACGTAGTGCTGGAATAATCATGTGTGACATTAACCGAACTAATAAAGATTGTACGGGGACAAAATGTGCCCTCAGAGTAGTTTGCCATCATTTATACGCGTGCTTTATATAACGTGGTGTATTAGAATTGCACTAATCCGACATAATCATAAACGTGTGCTACGATTTGCTTATTTGAAATGTTTTAGCTTAGCATTACTTTAGCGGAGGCTTTGGCCTAGTTGCCTGGTCTCACGGTTTAGATGCTCGTATTTTTCCACTGTGCTATTAAACGTGTATTTTTGCTTGAAGCTGTACTTTTCCACAGAAACTGTTCACATGCTTATCTTAAAGTTAGTGCCAGCCTGGCATATTTTCTCTTTAATTCAAGGTCGACTTGCAGGTGCGGACAATGGAGGCTCTGAAAGTGAGCTAATTGAGAAACAATGTTGCATCTTGCGTACCCATCTCCAAGGATAATGTATGCTTAAGTAAAAGCTTGAGAACTGTCGTTTTTGATTGGTCAATTTGAAGCTAACCTATGAACCCTCCAATGGAGACCCTACAGGACTCGAACTGTTGTCTATAAAAACCAGGTGCACGAGAAGAAGGTAGCCATTGCGCCATTACCAGCTCGATACCCGCCATTTTGCAGACTTCGTAGCTATTATGGCCCACTTTGCTGCGACGCCATTTTGAGAGACTTTGATTCTTTCTCTAATCGAGAGAAAGAGACTTTAAATGATTCTTGCCCTAGAGACTGTAACTTTGATTTGATCCCTTTGCATGAAGTAATAGTTTTACCTTGCCGCCGTGAGGCAATTGCCCCGTTCACCCTTGCCCCTTTGTCCCGTCCTATGCCGATCGAAACGGTACCCATGATGACCGAAGAACGGTACCTGTGAGACGAAGACTTCCTTGTATGCTGATCGTAATTGGTAAATATGAAAGGAAATTATAAAATTGCATTGTGTTTCTTTTAGGTAACCAACTGCTGATTTTGATAAGGTCCCTAGTTAGGAGTTTTTCTAAATTAATGTTGCTAAATTGTTTTTGCATGAAGTCCCACATGCCGATGCTAATTTGAGGTTAGACGAGGATTCCATGTGTCGCACGATGCAATTGGAGATCTTGTTATGCTGACTAAATGTATGCCATTAGTTCATTACAGATTATCGTATTAGTGCTTTGCATTGCCATTATCGAATGCCTTGTGATTCAAATGCTACATAGATCACACTTGTTTCGACGTTATGGACAGCTATTAATGTTCATATATGTTTATCATTTGGTGTTGAGAAACATTTACATTGTGCTAGCTTTGTTAATATAGGGAAATAAATTCACTAACTTTGCAATAAACTGGTGTGGTTCTTCCTGACTGAAAGGTCAGGGTTCGCCGAAATGTATTCTGGATTAATTGTTAAGTGTTATGTTGTCCAAGGTGTTGCTTATGTTCGTTATTGATTATTGATTTTGATGAGATTGATCGATTAAGAGTACAGAGAGTTCCCACTAAGTCAAAAGATTCATCGGCCTAAAGAGCGTCCAAAACAGGTAAAATTATTACCACGTTCCGCTCTATCACTACTATCTCTAATGGGGTGTTTGAATCCTCCCACTTATACTTTGCGAGTTTCACAAACCTGTCTGGCTGTTGGTACCATTCTACTAGCTTTTCTCTCAACCTGCGATAATCATTTGTGAATGAAACAATGTTGCTTCTGCTCCACGGGTCATGGACAAAATTCCCCCCTGGAATCTCTCTCATTGGTAGAATTTTCACGGTGTCTTCAACCTGCTGCACGTTTGCAGTAAGATTTGCAGAATCCCTTTTCTTCTTGTCTCTTTTCTTCACCCATCTGCCTTCCCATTTGTCTAATGCCCTGTATTAATTCTCTAAGGTGAATTTTCATTCCTGGTATTCTCATGTTCTCAAAATCTTTTGAATCAAAATCTAATCTATAACTCCTCTTCAAGTGCTTCGTTTTCTCAATCTCATTCATATTTCTCTGCTAAGTCTGCTAATGTCTGATGCACTATTCCTGCTTTGTTAGTAATCCTCTTGCATAAGTATTGCAACTCGTCTTCCTTGAATGTATTAATCCTGTCTAACCCTATGGTTCCCTCAATTAGGTCTTCCGCCTCTAGTCTAAGTCTGGTCAGATTCAGGGCACTTACTCTGCTGTAGTACTCAGTCTCTCTAACTATTTGGTTAACTGCTGAGCTGTCAATCCCTGTAATGTAACATTTTTATGACGCACACCTGGCACATGCTATACTGTTATATTTGGGGTTTCTGGTGTCACCATGCTTGGATTTGGACCTATATATGATCACACCTCATTATTTGGAGGAGTCCTGAAAGGTCTTAAATCAATTAACGGATCTGTTCCATCAAATGTTGGTCTCATGAGAGCTGTCATTCTTGCATTCTTGTTGTATCTTTCCCTTTCTACGCTCAGGCTAGGAGATTTCTGCTCACTGTTCTCTTTATTTCCTTGGGAAAACAATGGTATGACCTGACCTATGGTAAATGGTACTGACACTGCATCTGGGCTTGGTCTGCCATTTGGCTCTCGTGTGTGCACTATTCCTGTATTCTGATTTGTCAAGGTGAACATTTCTTTCTGTGATCCTGGTATAAAGGTGTATCTTGGAACTGTCTGCGACTATATGGGGGGCATCAAGTTTGGGGTGGACTCTATCAGGACCAATGTTGACTTCTGGTAAACTTGCCCTGTCAGCACTAACAAGTTTGTTGCGGTATCTACAATAGGTACATCAGGGTAAATTCTTGGAATGTCCATTTGCAGCATAGGCCTCTTAACTGACGAAGTAACTGGAGAATTATGGCTAATCTGTATCTGGCTCTGGGTTGGTTCAACTGATATCGGGACTGTAGGATCTACACTGGTGTTTGAACTTCTTTCATGCGCTGCATATGGCGGGGGACAATTTCTCAATAACTGCAAAATAAATTAATTGTCATCTGACTCTTCATCATGTGTCAAAGACCTCTTAGATCCTGCAGATTTCTGCCTTGTGTCATTAGAAGGATATGAATCCCTCTTTCTAGTGCTCTTTTCTAGCTTGGTTCTCATTCTGTTGTGTAATTGCAGGAAACAGCTTAATTCCCTGTAAAGTCTGAGTTCTCCAGAAGTTCTGATCACTGTCCCATCTAGCCTCTCCTAGTGTTTTCTCAGCTTTACTCATTCTCCTCTCAAATTTCTGTTGCTGTTTAGCTACTAGTCCCCAAATTGCTAATGCCTTGAACTGTGCTGGTCTCGGAGGGGGTTTTAAATAATACTGTACCCTCCTTAAAATTCTCTAAGCTCCTCAAATTGAATGTTCCATGGGCAGGAAACGCTAAACTCCCATCTTTCTTTGTCACTTTGCACCACTGTTTCAGCCAAAGACCTGACGCAGCACCCTTCTCTTCGACTACAATAGAAGTGGGTGTACCTTCTGGTGGTTTCATTTCTCCTATACTCATTGAAATATAAGTATTTCCCCTTTGGGAACTCTTTAAAGCATTTAAAAAATTTCATTTTCAGTTATTTTACACTACTTTGAATCAAATCAGGAAGTGACTTTCAATCCCAAGATCCTTTTCGCTGACCTTCTCAACCAATGACGCTTCACGGTTGTCTGCCAATCCATGTGCGACCCTTCTCATTAACCGACCTACCCCAGCGCGGCTCTAATGATGTCACAGTCACACGTACAGCAGCTGAAAAAGTCTTTCGGCTTATCATCCTAAACTCAAACCCACGCAAAGCTAATGCAACATTATTGCAAATACTAAACGAAATCAGAACCCAATTGGTCCATTTACTACAGTAGGGTAACACAATTGCTTCAGAAACCTTACAGATTTTTCAGTGACGGTCTTTTGCTCTAGCAGCTACTCTTTCTTTCTCAGTTTCCTGATTTGCAAGCAAAATTCGGCCCACAAATTTTACTCTCAGCTGATCAGTGGGCCTGACCTGGTGCACATAGGACTTGCAAGATCTCAGTAGAAAAACCTTTCACTCACTTTAACACGCACTCTTGAGTTTGTCAACCACGTCCGATTGACCTATTAAACCAGACAAAGTACAACAAAAACAAGTGTCTCATACACTTTTCAATATACTGCAGAGTCTTAGACCTCGCAGGGCCCGTATACCAGCAACCACGTTGGAAATTTTTGAGCACAAAGCACCACACACTTGAGGTTCAGTCACTTCCCTACTCTCACATTTCAGAGTACTCAAACGTCCTCAACTTCATTTGGAGTACGCAGGCTCCCTAAACCCTCACAAACATCACAACTCTCCTGCGATTTGCTTAAGCTGTGCAAGCACAAAACGTATTTCATTCACACTGTCACTAGAACGCAGAGAACATCCTCAAACAATCATTGGCACACTCCAAGGTTCTGGGAAAGTCATCCTAATTTCTTAGGGGCACATTTTCTCTCCACTTTGTATCGTTGAATCCGAAAATCGGAACTTTCACCAATTTCGCTTACCCAATCTGCAAATTATCTTCTCTCTAGGTGACTAACCACTACCCCACTACAATCTATGGGTACCAGCTATTTCTCAAGGGGAAACTTTTGTGGTGGTCTCTTTAAGGAGACGTAACCATGCTACTCCCTTACCTTTTCTAGAGGGCAAATGTTTTATGATGGGCTCTTAAGAAGACTAACCATCCTCTGCTATCATCTCTGTTAGCGCGTCTGACCTTGTTTGGTTTCTTATCTTTAATTTATAAGGGGACTCGTTAGAGGTTTGATGGAAATGTTTACTACACTTAAAGTAATTCCCACCATAAGTCTCAATTTCAATACCAATTAATAACAATATCAGTCAATAGAATCAATAATCTTGGAGGTCAGTAATTTCCACGCACCAGGCTTCCTTCAGCCATGAATAACCACACCTTTATGTAAAAATTTGAAGGTTTATTTCCCTATATTAACAAGGCTAATATCACATAACTTAACTCAAAATCAAATGATAAACATACAGAAACAACACTGGTTGACTAAATCTTCTAAAGAATCTCAATTTAATTAAAGCATGTATGATTATGCATTCCAAGATTACAGTACACCTCAATAGCAAGAATAACTGCGCAATAGAGATAGCTTAAATTTAAATTCAGCAAAGAACTGACATCAACTGTTGTTAATAATTAACAAACATCTTCTGTGAGTCTCCGAACTAGCCTTCTGATTAGAATAGCATGTTTGGGCTTCATACAAAACAATTTAGTCAACACAAATTTGGAAAACATCTAACTATGATTATATCAAAATAGCGGTTGGTACCTAGAAACAAAAGGCAAATTACATCAATCGGTAACATTTGGTTAGTACCTTTCCTCAACAAGGATCAGGAAGCTGCGACTATCTTCATCAATTGGACATCTGTTTGGTCAGCATTCGCAAAGGAATTTAGCAATAAGTTTGAGATAGAGTTCTCTAGGTAAAGGATAAAGGCACGTACACAATGGGGTGAAGAAGGAAACAAAGTCTCTAGAATGGAGATAAGCGGAATGTCGCTTCTCAGCAAAGGATTAAGAAAAGAATGAGCTCTCCCACCTCGGTGCAGTCGGGCTAAGTTAAATATCTCTAGGACTTCTTCACACGTTGCTATTGGTCAAAGAATCAAATGTTTGCATTTAGTCCAATGAAAGTAGGACTTCAAATCTAAGATATAACTAAACTGTCTTTCACATGTCAATGATTGGCTCCTCTCTCCTGTTCCCATTGTCGGACTCGTCGGGTAACAATTTTGTATCTGTCTGTCCTCCAGTCAGTGCATCCATTGTTAGCTCCAGGCAACATCACTTTTCCACACACTACATTTTACAATGTATCTATAACTAATACAGCATTTTCTAGAAAGCAGTTCTCATGGGAAAGAAAATCATTTACTAGCATTTGGTCAACACAGTGGAAAAATACAAATTTATTTCTCTACGCAGCCATTTTGTGTGAATCATTTAAACAGTGCAACTTAACATGAGGCTGTGCTACTAGGCAAATAACTCACTACTCTTTTAAGGCCTACAATTATTAAAGCAAATACATAGTGCAACATCATTAATATAACATACTATTACATTAACCTACACATGAGCACGTCATTTCATATTAGTGAGCAATTAATAAGGATACTTCATGATTACTGACAGACACTCAAGCAAGCACATTTTCTCAGGTGTGCATTATTTTCTATAGTCATTCATTTTCTATGCAGATTCATAATTCAGAATACATGAATATTTATTAGTAAGAATTCAGCGTTAACAGTAGAGCAGGAAAAAATTCACATTTAACAACCTCTTCATATATTTTGTAGCTTTTCGATAGGGACTCAGGGCTCCTTGAGCTGTTGGATGAGGTCTGCAATTTGTCTAGCTTTTAAAGCTCCAGTTGTTTCTTTGCCTTGTTTGGTACTGGCCTGATCCACTTGTGGAATGGTTGCTTTCTTGGCAGAGGCTGCTGGGGCATCTCTCTAGCATATCTGTCAAACATCTACAGATGTGCACCCTTTCCATGTTCTTCTCTCGTTATTGACTTGAGGTGGGGGTGAAAGATCATTGCATTCTGAGACTACAGATTCACCTCGCTCAGTCCGCCACATTATGTATTTACAGTACATTTACCTATAATCAACAGCTGTTACTGGACAGGTAGGCCACAAGATAGAAATGTTGGAACTTACATGCGGAATTGGTGTTTTTCATATTAGCTTCCACAATGGAGTTTACCACACACTTCCACCTGGTAAATTGTGACGTTTGACCTGCTGAAATTTGCAATTGGAAAATTGTGGGGGGTGTTGTAATTACTACATTACTCAAAATTCTGATTCATGGGAAAGTTTACATTTTCCATTTTATACTGGCATTGGAATTCACTCTCACCTCCTAATCAGGGTTTGACATAGAATGTGTACATGTTTGTATATTTTTTTTTTATAGCACAAACCTAGCCAAAAGGCAGTTGAAACCATACGTGATCAAAAACAAGCTTACAGTGGGTGAGTAATAGGAAGGGAAGAAAAGTGGTGGACAGTTAATGCATTATGATGTAGTGTTGTTTATAGAGGTGAGTCTTCTCCTCTTTCTAAATTGGAGCTGTGCTGAGCAGGAGTGTTGGTTGTACTGACCCTGTAAATAATGCAGCTGGTTTTGGAGATGGAGCGGACTGGCAAGGGGAAACCACCACACGTGAAACACTGCAGACTCGGTCAGAGTACCATTCAATAGCCTGTAACATATTCACTAGTGGAATTCAACTGTTATGTGTTGGCATTAATGATGACAGATTCCTTTGTGCAAATATATTTCTTGCCAGGTATTTCCATGATATGCTTAGTGGTAACCAGCAAATGTAATGGATGCCCACCTTTTGCCAGGATGCCCCAATGGAAGTCATGGGTGCACACATTTGCGAATGATGTCCATCACTGTGCCTCAGATGTCTTCAGTAATTAAAAGGATGCTGGCAATATGCTAAAGACAGCCACCATGTGGAAAGGGCATACCCTCAATTCTTGTTATTAACGGCCTGGCACCTAATGGAGATTCAGTTCACAGGGTACCCACTGCAGCATGGATAGTCTTCACTGTTCCTAATCCTGTTTTTATTCTTTCATGTTGCCTCTCAAACTGACCTCACTATTTGATATAGGAGCGCTATCAATAAATAAACGTTATGTCTACATGCATTCATGCAGTGATAGGAGCATGGTCTGTTGAAACTACTAATTGGAGCACAAAACAGCAAATAAGACTCTAATTCACAAGAAAGTTGAATCTGATCCTCTCATGTTGGATGAGGGTAACATTTAAAAATCCATTAACTTACAATAAATCCTCTAAACCCATATTTTAAATTAAATGTATTAACGTAAAGAGTGTAGATAATATTTTCCTCTGAGAATTACATAGAAGTAACAAGTAAATGCATCAATTAAAATAGGCAACCAATGGAACAAAACAGCTAATTTTCTGCAGCACTTGAAAAACAATTTAAGAGATACAGGCGCATGTACTTCAAGTTAAGTGGCACCGCATGCAGACAATGTCCTGCGCTCGTGACCACATCTATAACGAAGGAAAAACCCTGCCTGGGCAGCCATTGTTATGCCTTGAGCACAGCCCTCACCTTTGAGAAAGAAACAGCTTGCCTTGCCTTGAACAGGCTGCACTTATCCTGGAGATGCTGTATTGTACCATACTTCGCCCTTTCCTCCAAAGATTGAACTCATAGGCCAACACTATTATGCTCTTCTGAGTCCTGAACCCTGAAATCTCATCAACTGCAAACGTGACTGTGCTAAATATTTCAATCTAATGTCTTCGGTGTCTAGCTCGAATATTTCTAGTGTTTAAATCGTCAAACGTTTGTACTTCCCATTTAGTCCATAGTTTAAAGGCCCAGTGGAGATACATTTTGCTGACACCAGCATCACAGGGTTTAGCACACAGCTGGACGTTGCATTAACCTCACATATTTTCTAGTCTTTTTTTTTCCTGAAAATCAGCAAGATACTTAAGCTTAGTATTTTGCAAACACGCCATGCTGATGACCACTGATATTATTCATAACCAATACCTTTCTCATGAAAAGAGGAAATAGGGCAAAGTGAGGGAACAAGGTAAAGCTCTACCGCTAATAGCATCCTTAGTCTTTAGTTCTGACACATAGGTTTGCGTATCCTGTTCTTCCAGCAACTCAGCAAATATGAGCCTTCAGCTCAGCTTAAATATGTTTACTAGATAGCTATTGCATTATTATGCATTTTGGCACATATTCACCCACTTCATGTCTTCAGCTCCAAGATTTCCCTAAATGATCAAGGCAACTCGAAATTGATGAAGAGCTATGGTTTTTCCCAACGCATGAACCTGGCATGCCATTGCATAGATGCTCAAATGATCATATTCAGCAATATATTCTGCAGCTTTGGCATGCCTCTTCAGCTGGAGAACAAGCTGCATGGTGCAGAGGTAGACTGTTCACACCCCCACCCAATCACACACACACAAGAAGTTTCATAGGTGATACATGGGATACATGGAACAGATCTACAGTACAGAATTTATCAGCAGCTACTGCCATGAACAATTTGCTGCTTTATGCCCATCTGTAATGATATGTGAGTTTTGACCACTGACTCCACGTTGCACTTAGCCTAGCACTACACCGTCCCATTAGTGGCCACCACCTAGCACTACACCGTCACATTAGTGGCCACCAGATTCATTCTGCCTATTGACTTTATCTTAGCATTAGACACAGCCATGTTAAAAGCTGCAAGTGATTTTCCACATTGTTCAATGTGCATTCTGTCTTGTTTTCGTACTTTTTCCCACCAAGGGCTTTGGCTAATAAGAATGTACTCAGACGGCAGGGAACGGCCTTGTTTTGGATTATCACCTTGGGATTGTGGCCAAATCCCAACATGTTATTTTTAAAGCTTACCTTAACTAGCCACCATGTTTGAATACTTCTTGCGCAGCAGGAGGGTTTTTTCCAGAAAGCTCCTTCCTCATTTGTTTAAAAATATAAGAGAGACCCAGGTCGACAGTAGGAGATTCAGAGACCTTAATCAGGATTTTAGACATTGAATGCCTGATATATATTTCTCGTAAGGGTAGAGTTCTCTCTTTTTCGAGGTCGAACGGGGTCATCGGCTTGCGGGTAGGAGAAAGATGAAGTACCGGACAAGCCCTACTATGATGCATTTTTTATTAATTAATTGCTTTGCATTATAATACAGATACATATATTTGCTGTGTATATTGCAGTGGAGAATCATTTGTTTATGTTTTCATTTCATTTATGTGACCATTTTTAAACATGTGCTTTCAACTTGCTAATCTCCTTTTAGGAACCTTGCGTAGTGAAATAATAATTGTCTCCTTTGGACTAAGAAGCGCATTCCAGAGATTTTTGTCAATGCATGAGTGTTTCAGCTCGGTCATTAGTGAAAAGCAAAACATTTTGGCGTAGATCAGACAGTCTAAAAGGGAGGTTGAAGGTTGAAAGTGTACAATTTAAAAGTGAAAATATGTTTTTGTTCAGAGAATTAAAGGAAGCACCACAAACCATGTCTGAAAATGCATGTGACAATAAAATGCCTTATGATGTCTTGGCAAATGTGTTTTCTTGTTTATCAGGACTTTCAAAATTTTGGGATGGGTGCTTGGATAAAACAAAATTATTGAATGTTTTTACATGTTTAAAAAAAAGATGCTTTTTGAACAGAATGATATCCCTTTTGTTCTTGACAGGAGGGTTTGGATACTTTTGTCTGCTTACAGAAAAATGCATGAGAGATGTAAACAGAATGTGAAAATCAGGAATTGAGGGAACAACTTAAGACAAAAAATAATAAGTTATTACAAGCCGTCACAGGGGAATCTGATTTTTCACATTCAAGTAATGAGGAGGTTAAAAAAGATGGGTGCCAGTGTGAGCTACATGAGAACAGCGTAGTTCGTGCACAGCCAATATTTAGACCAACGATACGGAGTAGCATACAGTTTTGGCAGGAGTTGAAATGCATTCTTTAAAAGATTACACCCAGCAAGAAGTTAAGGATGTTAACAATATATTCATGGAGCTTTTGCAGAGTAAAATGTAGATAATTAATTCAGACAAGACACAGGGACTACTGCAACATGTGCAGTTTCTAGGAATTCTGTGGAATCCAGAACATAGAGAGATGTTGTTATAGGTAAAACAAAAGATTTTGGAGTTTGCTACTCCTCACACTAAGCAAGAGACATAGGGGGTCATTTTGACCTTGGCGGACGGCGGAGGCCGTCCGCCAAGGTACCGCCGATGAATGACCGCACCGTGGTCAAAAGACCGCGGCGGCCATTCAGACATTTCCTCCTGGCCGGCGGGCGCTCTCCAAAAGAGCGCCCGCCGGCCCAGAGGAAATGCCCCTGCAACGAGGACGCCGGCTCAGAATTGAGCCGGCGTAGTTGCAGGGGTGCGACGGGTGCAGTTGCACCCGTCGCGTATTTCAGTGTCTGCTTAGCAGACACTGAAATACTTTGCGGGGCCCTCTTACGGGGGCCCCTGCAGTGCACATGCCATGGGCATGGGCACTGCAGGGGCCCCCAGGGGCCCCGCGGCACCCCCTACCGCCATCCTGTTCCTGGCGGGAGACCCGCCAGGAACAGGATGGCGGTGTCAGAATGCCCATGGCTGCGGAGCGCGCTCCGCAGCCATGGAGGATTCACAAGGGCAGTGGTAAACCGGCGGGAGACCGCCGGTTTACCCTTTCTGGCCGCGGCTGAACCGCCGCGGTCAGAATGCCCTCGGGAGCACCGCCAGCCTGTTGGCGGTGCTCCCGTGATCGGTGACCCTGGCGGTCACCGGCCGCCAGGGTCAGAATGACCCCCATAGTGTTTCATGACATTGTTTGATTTTTGGAAACAGCATGACCTGCATCTGAGTAAAATCTTAACCCTTTGGTACAAAGTAACAAGAAAAAAACATGAGTATGAATGGGGTGAAGAGCAGCAGTATGCTTTTGATTTGGCAAATGAAATAATTCAACAGGCTTTAGACTTGTGGCCAGTACAGGAGGGAGACATTGAGTTACATGTAACTGTTCAGGGACAATATGCAAATTGGAGTATGTGGCAAAAACAAGGGAGGGTGAGGGTGCGACCTGACTCTGGAGAGCGCTATACTCCTTTTGAAAAACAGATTTTGGCCTGTTATTGGGCTCTAATGAATACTGAGCAAATAACACTAGGTCATAATGTAATTCTGAGACTTGAAATACCAATCATGCAGTGGGTGATGAGTTCACCTAAATCTCACTGTATAGGACACGCACAAGAGGCTAGTATCATACGCTGGAAATGGTACATACAAGACAGGGCTCAAGTAGGACCGGCATGCACTGCAGCCCTACATGAACAGGTGTCACAAGCCCCTGTACAAGATGAGGAGAGGGTGCAGGAGGTACCGCAGGCAAAGGAGTCACCAGTGTGATGGGGTGCGCCATTTGAATCCTTGTCCCCTGAGGATAGGAAGCATGTTTGGTTCACTAATGGTTTGTCCAAATACGTGGGTACCAAAAGACATTAGAAAGCAGTGTCATACAATCCAGTTACTAAAAAGTTGTTGACGACCACAGGAGAAGGAAAAATTTGCCAATATGCAGAGTTGTGCACTGTGTATCAGGCTCTAAAGCAAGAGCAGCTTGGGACTTGTATATACATGGATTCTTGGTCCACTGCCAATGGGTTAGCCATTTGGTTTCCCACATGGCATGCACATAGCTGGTTCATTCACTCAAAGGAGGTGTGGGGCAAAGAGTTGTGGCAGGAAATTTGGGAAATGTTAGAACAGAGTAAAGTCCCTGTATACTATTCCGATGCTCATTGTTCCATTGACTCACTAGGATGCTGGTTCAATTCCCTTGCAGACGACAAAGCCAAAATTTCAGAGGCAGAAGTGGCAACCCAGAATTCTGACTTGGTGGGGATGACCAAATGGGCGCACCAGAAATGTGGACACCTGGGAGAAAAAGCCACTTACAGGTTGGCAGAGAATAGAGGGATGCACATTCTCCTAGATTGTATAAATGCTGTGATTTTGCAATGTCCTGTTTGTCAGCACACACAACAGAGATATGTCCCACAAACAGTCAAAGGTCAACTGGAGATAGGAAAGTTGCCAGGACAGATATGGCACCGTTGATCACCAATGTTAGAAATGGAATCTCTAGTTGGCAGTGGTTTACACCCTGTCCAAGTAGGGACCCTCACTCTAGTCAGGCTAAGGGGGTCACTCAGCTAAGATAACCCCTGCTCACCCCCTTTGTACCTTGGCTCAAACAGTCATGCATATCCCAGAGGCAATGTGTAAAGTATTGGTACACACACACACACACACACACACACAGTAACACAATGAAAACACCACAAAAGTACTACACCCCAGTTTAGACAAAATAGCCAATATTTATCAGAATTAAACAACCAAAAAGACAAAAATCCACCATACAAAAAAGATTTCACTTTTTAAATGTTTAAAAGAGTCTTATTCCATAGGAATCAGCAGTTGTTTCCTTTTAACACAAGGTACCTGGGATGCGTCAAGAAACAAAGACAATGTAGGCTGCAAAGGAGGTGATGGGTCAAAAAAGCAAGCAATGCGTCTATTGTTTACTGTGCAGGTGAGGCGATGCGTCAGTTCTTTCTTCGCAGGAAAGGTTCCTTACTGCGGTGGAGGGTCTATAAGAAAATGACACCCAGGGACGATGGATTGAAAACCCAGACCCGCTGTGTTGGTGGATCTGTGATGAAACAGGTGCTGCATTGATTCTTCTGTTGCGAAGCCAATGTGGCGATTCTTCAGCCGTGGAGCAGGCACTGCGTTGATTTTTCTGCTATGGTGTGCCGATGCATGGATTTTTCTTCAGGTCACCAGTGTCCACTTCCAAGGGCTTAGGGACAGTCCCTCCTACAGCATCCAGCTCATCTTACTGGCAGAATGTCCTCAGTCCAGAAGTGTTCTAAAGTTGTGGTCTCCGAGGTCCAGTACTTTTACTCATTTCTGCCTTTGAAGTAAGCAAACTTCAAAGGAATGTCTTTGTAGTGTACAAGACCTTGCCTTTCCTGCCCTGGCCACAGACACAGTCCAGGGGGTTGGAAAATGCTTTGTGTAAGGAGAGGAACCGCTCTATTCAGGTGCAAGTGTCAGCTCCTCTCACCACCCTAGCCCAGGAAGATCATCAGGATATGCAGGGCACACCTCAGCTCCCCTTGTGTGACTGTCTAGATTGAATTCACAAACAGCCCAACTGTCATCGTGACCCAGAAGTGTATTCCGCAGTCAGGCAGAGGCACACAATGGTTAAGCAAGAAAATGTCCACTTTCTAAAAGTGGCATTTTCAAACTTAGAATTTAAAAAACAACTTTACCAAAAGATGTATTTTTAAATTTTGAGTTCAGAGACCCCAAACTCCAGATCTCTATCTGCTCTCAATGGGAAGTTACACTTAAGATATTTCAAGGCAATACCAATGTGACCTTATGGGAGAGATAGGCCTTGCAATAGTGAAAAACGAATTTAGGAGTATTTCACTATCAGGACATGTAAAACACACCAGTACATGTCCTACCTTTTAAATGTACTGTCACCTGCCCATGGGACTGCCTTGGGCCTACTTTAGGGGTGACTTACATGTAGCAAAGGGGAAGGTTTGGGCCTGGCAAGTGGGTGCACTTGCCAGATCAAAATGACAGTTTAAAACTGTCCACACAGACACTGCAGTAGCAAGTCTGAGACATGCTTACAGGGATACTCGTGGGTGGCACAATCTGTTCTGCAGGCCCACTAGTCGCATTTGATTTACAGGCCCGGGGCACACACTGCATTATAGTAGGGACTTACTAGTAAATCAGAAATGCCAACCCTGGATAAACCAATCACCAATACAATTTAGACAAAGAGCACTTGCACTTTAGCACTAATCAGCAGTGGTAAAGTGCACAGAGTGCTAAAGCAAGCAAAAACGGAATTCAGCACAGGATCAAAACAGGAGGTCAGACGCCACAAAGACAGGGGAAACCACGCCAAGAGCTGAGAAGTCTAACACCAGCTGTATGCTGCTATGGAGCTCTGTCGAGCATTTTGTAAATGGATGTGTGTGCTGAAGGACTTTGCATGTCTTGGTGCTTAGGTTATGTCTAATGTATACTGTTTGAGATGGTGAGGTATTAATAAAACTTGATATGGATGTGCTGTTGAAGTGTCTGTCAAATGCTTAACCAACACAGTTGCTTGACGCCATATAGGTGTAAACGGTTGTGTTTAATCTTGGTGTAGTGTCATCTGTATGGTTACGGAACTCTAATTGTCTGGTCTGTTAGGTTGGCATTATAGTAAATCAGTTGAGTGTTTAGATGTTCTGTGAGAGAAAAGCTTAGAGTGGCTGGATAGAGGTGATATTTCCAAAACCACAAAGCTGAACACCTCAGGCTTGTTTTTCCAGTGACACCCGCCCTAATTGAGACTATCATTGGTTTCCATTATACACCTTGCAAGGATGCAAACTCTTATTTATTTGTGAATGTCTTCCCCAGATATGTTTTTTTTCAGTTGGTCTATAACATAAGGCTTTCAACAGCCCTATAATGCTAGTGCTTTTGGTTTCTGGTGAATTTGAATGTTCATGTAAGTTCTCTGTCATCTTTTCAGAAGCCATTTTTTGCCATTTTTATGGCGTGGGCTTTCAAATTCTCCTTTAGTGCCTTTAATTGATTGTAAAGAACACAGACTGAGGATTCCTTTTGTTAGAGTTTTTTTTTTTTTCCCGGTTTTCTTAAACCTTTCTGCCCTCTCCAATTAAAATGTCTTTGTTACAACTCTAAATGCATCTTCGCCCCCTAGTGTGACAATTGAGGTAGAGGAAGTCAGGCTTCCCATTCTCCCAGAATGTGTTAATATGATTATGACTTTCCTATTCTTCCCTATGGCATTCAACCCATCTATATTATCAAGCAGCTTGGCTTAAACTTTTAAAAACGTATGGACACATTTGCGGTGACACCATCTCACTGATACTTTAGGTCCCCTCCTTTCGTAATAGCTTTCAGGAACTCTTGAGCTGTGGCTAGTCATGAAAAATGGCGTCTTCCCATTATAAACAGCCAAATCAAACTTGGCTCCATAGATCATCCATCTTTGCTTCACCACTTCTCTTTTAATGACTGGCTGCTATTGCCTATGTTTCTGAGCTGTTGACCGGAAACAAGACGATTCTGCTGCCATTGATCATGCCTCCCACACACAAAATGTTTTGTCTTTTAGCTGGGTTGCTAATGACTCCAGATGGTCTCTTTCCTTCACTAATGCCAACTCTTCATTTCTGTCTTAGTGGAGCCGCTAAGCTTTGCCACCACAGTATTGTTAATTAAGTTGAAAGGAGAGAACGTCTGATGACCAGAACTGGTAGGTTGACTTTCTAGTGGTCTGCAGCCAGGAACTCCAAAATACGCAGGGTCACCGGCCAAGATGTGTTCCATAAATGTTTCGACACATTTTCAGTTGGATTGCAGAGTGTACAGTTAGATGTCTTGTGATCTCATTCTGATTCATCTATTCTTCTGGTCATTGACTCCTGCATGGCTTCCATTAATGTTACTCGGGCTCAATAGTGTGGAAGGTTCTCTGTAACTCCTGGAAGTGGCCAATAAAAACGATTCCCTCAGGGTGAGCATCACAGTGTACATTGCTTTGTGACTATGGGTTTGGAGCAGTGTTCCGAGAGGCCATGTGGTGTCTGAAACTGATGTTACTCGTTACCTTGCCTCAGAGGTGCTGGTTCACGTCCTTTTGGCTCCCTTACTAATATTAAGGATGCTGTGTCTCACTAATGTGCGGAGTGCAGGGTTCCATATTTACTTTGTGGCTCATACTTCATACACTCCTGCTCAGTAAACCTGCTGTTTATCTGACCATCTCTACTGTATGTTGGGTATGCTAGCAGTGCGACATTACAGGTTTTTTGTTGTTGTTGCTCTCCCTTCTCTTTCTTTGGTGACAGACACTTGTGTAATGCTTCTGAAACAACACTTTTTTTTCCTGCTAACAAATGTGAGTTTAGTTAACCAGCAGGATGTCTTTATCTTGGGTACTTGCTTCTGTGAGGACAAAAGGGAATCTTGTGCAACCTTATAACGTTTGAGAACAGTTTGAGTTTTAAAGATGTTTCTCAACCACAATGAAATTCTTATGAATGTTTTTGCCATTTATTTGTTTCCTTTATTTTCATCAACCTTTGTCTCATCTGTTTGCTCCCATTATGCCAGATTGTCTCTTGCCTTTTTGCAGGCTCTTTCAGTTTATGTATTCATTTTCCTTTTCAATTCATACAAGTCTAGTTGTTGAGAATTTTATGTTGTAACTGTACTGTAATCGTTCACCCTTAGAAAAGCCTTGCGATGAGCTTATCTATCACAAATTCATTCAATTATTCTCATATAACACACATGCACAAATTGGCCAGCTAGGTGACTGGGACAGGTGTTATTCTACCTATGTAAAATCAATCTGTGTCTAACTTTGGGTTTGTACTGTTGCAGAGTGTGGTGCTAAAGTAACTTCAAGACATCTGTCTCTTAGAGGGCAAAGACAAGTCTCAAAAGGATCATTACAGGGAATTGTGCTACTGATTTGAGAGGTCTGGTGGAAACCGTGGTACTGCTTCTGTCGGGTCTTTGCCCACTCTTAAAGACCTACTTTAATTTGAGGTCTTGGCATTTCAGAACCAAGAGTTTTCCTTGCAAATATACTTTCTTAGGCAGTTTGGTTATATGGCCCAGGGAGCTTGTGGTCTGCTTGGCTGTGTAGGGAAAGACGTGCTACCACCTCAGGCTGGCATAGGTAGCCATTCCTGAGCCACTGATGCACCCTCCGGTAGGGTTCCTTGAACGCTTATAGCCACCTGTCGACCTACAAATACTCTAAATCGAGCAACATAGGATGGCGCCTGGTTAAGAAGTGTCAATAATAGGGTGGAAGTGGTGTGAATGTGGAAGTACAGTGAGACTAGTGGTGGCTCCATATTCTTCGTACCTCTAGATCTGGCAGACATGCGGAGTAGCAGGAGGAGAATACTGTCTCTTCTGCTTGCACTTAACAGTTTAATAATACCCCGAATGTGCTTAAGCTTGCCTGCATGCAACCATGTTATGAAAGTGGCTATACTTGAAACATGGAGGGAGGATAATCCGTACGGTTGTTCATTTCAATTAATCCAGCGTTTCTCTGCTGCCATAGTGGTAGGCAGGTGCTGTTTCGCTTGCATCAAATAGATAGGCCAAAAACATGTTTTATGCTTTTGAAAATGCATACTTTTAGTCAATAGTTTTGTAGTGGAAAAGGGTAAATTTTATGAGTAGTGTGTTTTAGGGTACAAGAAAGGATACTGGGACAAACAGTGGATACACAATGGTTCAGTGCCCAGGAATGCCACTAAGGGGTTCTGTTGACAGGAACATTAACCACGAGGCCAGTGCCTATAACCACAAGCAGGCATAAATGATCCATAATGTACAAGACAGCTTATGCATTTTTCAAATTGCATTTTTACTCAAACATCAAACTGTAGGCTTCACATTGTTGGAAAACCATGATTTACGGGGTGACATAATTTCTGCGAACTATGCAGCATAATTAAGGTTATGTCATATTTCCCTAGAAATCTGCGTTTTGAAGAAACGTTTGTTTGTACAATAATATTACCCAGCTAAGGAGTAGTATTTCGTTGTTATGCCCTTTGATTAGCTGCACTAGTTCCCGGGAACCAATAAAGTCGATCTATGTTCCAGAGGGTGAAGGGAACAGGCAGGGCAGTGCATCAGCTTTGAATTAGTGTTAGTAGCTTTTGATCCGTTTCTGTTAAAATCTGCAGATAATGCAGCATGTGAGGGAACATGTGGCAAAGGTGGCAAATCGGTAAACATGCGGAAGACGCTGCAGCCACAAATTTGTGTAATTCCAGTTGTCCATAGTATATCTAATTTGATACCATACTCAGGTGGGTAAGCATGAAGAAAATACCCAACAGAAGACATGGAGTTTTGAACAGCATCTCGTCTCCTGTTATAGCTCTAGTTTAGCAATCAAATCCCATCTCCAATTTTCAGCAAATCCGCCAGTGCACAAGTATAATTTTATTGCCGGTTAAAACACTAATGGGCCACATTTACTAATCTTTAACACAACGGGGAGAGAGCAGAAATGCTCCATATTTAAAAAGACATGAGTGTTTCTGATCTCTCCTTTCACTGGCGCAGTGTGCAGTCTAGCACCAATGCAGGCAGCCTTGCACCATAGTGCCAGTGTGCCTGCTTTACAGACCGGATTGTTTTCATGCAACAAGGGTCATCTTCCTTGCACAAAATAATCCTTAGAGGCACACCTGGAAAGTGGAAACAATGAGAAATAAATATATTTTTCCTTGTTATGCCTCACGGGGAAAGGAGTAGCATTTTGACATTCCCAGATTTACTTGCATTAGTAAATCTGGGAATGCGCCAGAATTCTTGCGTGGATGCATGGGAATTCCCATGCTTCACCCATGGAAGAACTCCAGGCTTGAAATGTAACTTAATATAGTGTAGGCAGCTACATTGCATTACATTTCATTACAAAGCCACACAAGGGGGCCAAACTCACCCCTTGTGGGTGTGTAAATATTATTGAAGTCTTTGGATTGTCCTTACATTGCCTTGCTCAACACAACCCAAGGCAAGGACTTGAGTAATCTGGGTCAGAGCATTTGTTTGATAAACCTTTATCCAGCCACCCGCACAGTGCCAAGTGAAGTAAAGCATTGCATCGATTTACTTACTATTAAAAAGGTCTGCGGGCACAGGTCATATCTATGCAGGGCCTCCCTAGCACCTGCACAGCCCTTAGTAAATCTAGACCTTTACGTTTTGCAAACATTACAGAATGATGAAAAAACACATATCAGCATTTTATGTCGAAAAAGAACACTCTACATAAGCTAGTTACACATGAGGGTCATTGGTGTAAACGTGCTTAATATGTATGCACGCTTTGAAATGCAGCACAAATACAGGTGTAGTGTGTGGTCGAACAGGCCCTTCACCCAAACCGACGAGCACATTTTTTTTTTTATGCAATTACCAACACTATGGCGACGTCAACAATGGACAATTTGCATTCCTTTCAACTTTACGTCCCTTTCAACTGCTTCTGAAGACTGGCACATTAGCACTTCAGTACCTTCTCTCTTGTCCACTACTGAAGAGGGATACATCTCTTTGTTAGCTCCAGTGGTGTCTTTCTTCAATAGATGCAACACTAAGGCTGGGATCGCAAGGTGCTTGCTGTGCAAGCATTTAATACCTTTTTGCCTGCCTTGATCATAGTTACATAGGAGGTGGCTGGGCTGCTCCAGAAACGATGGTCTATAGGTTACAGAGTTCCTCCGTGCACAAAGAACGAACAAACACTTGCAGCTTGTAAATGACACAAATTATTACGTGATTCGTTTTCATAACTAAAGGTTTGATTCACAAAGAAAAATTTACAAGCGTAGATCTACTCCTACGCCACAGAGAGGATGGAACCTTCAATGAATGAATCTATAAGTTTTAAATTTCTACAAGTAATTTTTCATCTCTAGGTGGAGATCTCACTATGGAAAAATATAGGCAAATTTAAAAACGTTTATTTTAAACAAATTAAATATATTTTAATGTAAAATAATTAATATTAAATTGGAACTTATAAAATAAAACGTTGCAACACATTAGCTCCTCAAATTAAATATGTTAAATAATACAATCATTTAAATATATCAGTTTGATTTGTCAATGTTATTACTGTTTAAACAACAATTAAAAGAATATCCACTATTGCTAGCATTTTATTTGAATGTAACTTGTAGTAACCTTGGTTAAAAACTGGTTTAATTTAAATACTTTTTATAGTTTTAAAAATAATTTAGAAAGTAATTACTTTTTAGTTAAGATTAAGTATATTAATACAAAACGATAATTATGCTTTTATCACTGAAAACACACACACACACAAACATGCATATGTATATAATTGGTTTAACATTCTTTCCTGCATTGTGTTAGTTTAATTCTCTGCCTCCACTGAGTTATATAAGAGTGTGTTGCTTTACCGGCAGTTGGGCATGTGTGGAGCTTGATTTAGTCCAAGACTGGGCTGAAGTACATTTTAGCATATTTTGGCACCGTTAGGACTGTAGTAACTTTAGAAATGTATCTTGTGAAGTGCAGTGGTCTTACTTGTTGGAAATGGCCCTTTCTGCAGGGTCATCCTCAGACTTTTTCCCTCCTCCTTGTTTTCTGACCTTGTTTCTGTTGGCTTTAGGACTCTCTGCACTTTACCACTGCTAACCAGTTCTAAAGTGCATGTGCTCTCTTCTTACAAAACTTGGTAACGTTGGTGTGTCCACAATTGACATTTGTAATTTACTTGTAAGTCCTTCGTAAAGTGCACATTATGTGCACAGGGCCTGTAAATTAAATGCTGCTAGTGGGCCTGTAGCACGTATTGTGCCACCCACTACAGTAGCCTTTCAAACATATCTCAGGTCTGCCACTTCAGATCCTGTGTATGCAGTTTTAAACTGCCATCTCGCCCTGGCAAGTGCACCCACTTACCGGGCCCATATCTCCCTTTTTATTACATATAACTTACCCCTAAGTTAGGCCCCAGATAGTTCCAAGGTCAGGGTACAGTGTATTCCAAAAGTTGGACATGCACTTTTAAGCTTAACCTGTACTGGTAGTGAAAAACAGCCAAATTTGTTTTTCACTACTTTACTTATGGTGAAGTTGGATTGTAACTTGTAAGTCTGAAAATACAACTTTTAGAAAGTTGGCATTTTCTTCCTTTCATCATTATGTGCCTCTGCCTGTCTCTGAATACACGTCTGGGTTGGTGACAACTGGGGTTTGTGCATTCCCTCTAGACAGGTGAACATAATGGGAGCCTAGGTGTGACTTAATGGGCCATTAACTGGATTGATGGGGAGGCGGAGTTAGCACTACCTTACTTACACCACTCTCCCCATACAAAGGACTGCATACCCTCTGTAAAGTGTCTGGAGACAGGGAAGGAAGGGAAGGGACCTTGTGATCTTCAAAGGCCTCTTTTGAAGTCTCTCCCACTTCAAAGGCACATTTGGGTATAAGTACTGGACCCCAAACCCCACCAAATCTGAACTCTACTTGAACCATGGACACTCAGGGAGAAGGAATGCTGTGCTGGCAGGAGGGACTGCCACTTTGCTTCCTGCTTTGCTGTGTTGGCCTGCTGCTTCTTGCCTGCAGTGAGAAGGACTGGACCTGTTTGCCACATGCTTGACCCCAAGATTCTCCAAGTGCTTTTTGGCTTGCCCCCTGTTCTCCTGCAGTCTCAGGGACAGCAAAGCCTGCCTGCAGATCTCCTGGTGCAGCTCAACTCTGCCATCTGTGAGTCCTACCCTTGCCTGAAGTGGCCCTCTTAAGTCCTGGGCCTCAGAAGTGGGTTCTGCAGCTGATTTCTACAAAAACCGATGCATCACCTCGAGTCCAGGAGAAATTCTGATGCATCGCTCCCTCGACATTGACACAGAGGCTGTTCAATGATGAATACACACCCTGTGCGGCCTGATGACAACTCTCTGTGTGTCTCAATGACGACACATTGCGTTCACCTCAGTGGAGCTTGACAATGATGCAGTAACCCAACTGTGTGGAAAATACAGACACATCGCACCCTCAAAGTCAACGCTTTACTCAAAGGTACTGTTTCAGTGGACCCTACGGCGGGTTCTGTAGCCGGCCTACCCTCCTGGATTTTGGATTTGCACCGGTCCCTCACGACCTCGAGTAACCTTTTGACCGCTAATGACTTCTAAGCACTATTTTACATTTAATCTTTAAAATTTCATTTCTCGACTTCTACTCATTGGATTTTTGTAGTTTTTTTTTCTTGCTTTCACTGTGTTACTGTGATTAAGTGTTGCACAGATACTTCACACATTTCCTCTAAAGTTAAGCCTAACTGCTCTGTGCCAGGCTCCCCGAGGGTGAGCAGAGGTTAATTTAGAGAGTGTAACTGACTTACCCTGACTAGGATTGTCATCCCTACTTGGAAAGGGTGCATACCTCTGTCAACTAGAGACCCCATTTCTAACATTACTCTTTGTGGATGTGTGTTTAATATTAGCATGCCCCCCTCAAGCCCTACTTTAATTTTCCCTTAACATCACTCATTTTGAGGTATTATCCCCCCCTTTTCATGTCACTCTCCTTGGTCACTGCCATATTTACTACAAATTAGTGAAATTATGTGTGGGGAGATCTCTGTCACCATAGTGGATATCTGGATCCAGACAAGGTAGGACAGGTGGAGGTAAAGGTTTTCACCCATAGGTATTCTGCATTCAAAGGCTGAGACACCTGAGGTGTTGACCTACTTAGACCTGATTCTGCGAGTACTTTCAGAAGTCCAGATGCTTGAACAGATTCCCTTCAATGAATAAGATGATGAGGAGGGGAATAACTTACACACACCATAATTAAACTTTTGCTAGCTTCTACTGCGTCCTCCTGAATGCTAGTGGTTTAGACACCGCTTAAATCTGAACTGGATTTGCCATTGGGTACCCTGCTATTAGAATGCTTCCTCGGAGATGGTTGTTTGGAATGCCATAGAGGTCTTGGATTCACAGTTGCACACCGTTGTAATCAAAGCAAACTTACTAGCTAAAAGTTAGCAACATTCGCCATCAACCATAGCACACTTGCTACCATTTAATAAGGCCCTAATGTAGGTTTGATAATTAAGTCGGTATGGGAGGTAGGTATAGTAGTTAGTTATGTTAGATTAAATATGTTAAATTAAAGTCTGATAGATTAGGTGTTCTAGTTATGCCTAGTAGGTACATGAGGGATAGTAGGCTATTTATGATAGGTATGATGTTTTAGATAAAGTAGGTTAAATGTGCTATGGAGGTACAGCTGGTAGGTGTTGTAGGTAGGCAACAGTAGGTTGGTATGTCAAATTGGGTATGGTAGGTAAATATGTTAGGCATTATAGGGTACTTATGGTAGATTTGTGTTTTAGTTATGATGGATAGGTAGGTTTGGTAATTTAGGTATAGTAGATATGTTAATGGGACTTCTTGATGTTGACTCCATTTTATACAAATCCAAGGCATGTCTTTTGGTCCTTCTTGATCTCTCTGCAGCCTTCCACTCTGTCAACCACCATGCGATTATCCACATTTTAGAAAATCACATGCACTTTAAAGGAAAATCACATGTGCTTTAAGGGATTCAAGTCGTTCTTATCACATTGCAAGCAACTAGTAAGGCGTGGAAACTTCTCCTGTGAACCAGATTCAGTTTCCTGCAGAGTCCTCAAAGGATCAATCCTAACTTCAACTCTGTTTAATTTGTACATGGAGCCATTGAGTGATATAATAGAGAACTCTGATGTCACAGCCCATCAATATGCTGCTGATACCTAATGTACATAAAAATCTCCTTCCCTACTGCATTAATGTTCTAAAAAACGCAAATCTACCCTTCACAAGTGTATATTGAGAAAATTCCTTCGACTTAACTCTCACAAGACGAAATTTAATATATTTTGACAACAATGTGAATCAAAATTTGATCATAATTTGTTTTCTGAACCATAGTCAGTTGACTTTACATATTCTCTTACCTCTGAGGTCAGAACCCATGGCATCTGGCTGGACTCGCTCCTCTCCATGTCCCCATTCTATTGTGATCTACACTGGCTTCTTGCCAAAGCTAGGATTAAATTTGTTCCCCTGCATTATGTGTAAAGCCATCCACCTACAAAATCCAGCCCACCTTTCTTCCACCCTAGAAATATCTGGAAGATGTAAATATAGGAGCTGGAAGGTTTTCAGCCTTGTGTCTTAGAAATTAGAACACACCTTGCCACAACCAACGTCTTTCTGAGGGGCAGGCCCATCTCCTTGGAATGTCCTATCTGAAATCCTGTGTCTACATACGTACTATCTTCAATTCCGCAAAAAAAAAAAAAAACATTGGTAAAGGCCCTACCTTCCTGATTGATTTTCTTATTCCTTTGCGTTCCCTCTTCATCTTGCTTGTCATTTCTGATTGCCTATTGCTACCTAACTCCCCCTTCTCTTCTCACTTTTCTCAGTCTTATCCTCTGTCACTCCCATCCGCAACCTGGCCAATTACTGCATCTTCTTACTCACATTTAACCTTCATCCTATCTGCTGTTTGCCTCTTTCTTCTCTTCTCTGGATTTCTTCTTCACTACTTTCTAACTTCTTACCCCATCTTGTCCATTAACATATTTATCTATCCTCCATCTTGAACAACCCCCCTATGGACTTATTCTCCCCTCTGACTCTTCACTGCTCTTCCTCCTATACCTACCTCTCTTTTTCATATTCCATTTAACAAGCATTTTTGTACAAGTGTCTTCCCTGGGTGGCTGGTTTACGTTAACATTTAATGTTGTTTGTGTTTTTTCTCCACTTTCACTGTAAAGAGATTTTCATTTTCCAATGTTTTACTTGTACAGAGCACTGGCACTCTCCTTGGGTTGAGCTGTGTTATGCAAAAATGTGAAATAAAATAAATACAAACAAATAAGTATGATAGGTTAGGTAATGCATGCTATGTCATATAAGGTTGGACATAATAACATTTTTGTCTTATATTTTTAGGCTGGTGTTACAAATTAAATTTCAACACGGCTTGCATTAAAATAGTATTGTGAACTATAAGAACAAACATATACTGTTATCAATAAAGCACATTTATTTGTTTATAAATAAATGATTCATATGCATGTAGGTACTTTTCCTCCAGACTACTACTAATAATAATAGTAATACATTAAAAAAGGCCCAATCTCTGAAAAGGTTGCATTAGCCGAGTTATGTTGTACTCTCAAGGAAGAGTGCTATAAAAAGAAGTCAAAAGCTGAAGTTTCCATTGTAAGTGATGAACCTAAAAGACGTGTACAGAAAATGTATTGCATAGTAGATACTTCTGACAAAGTCCCAGCCTTTGTGTTCCTGTTTAATAAAGCCTGTGTGCCCACACATCTTAATTTGTGAACACATTAAAGCTGTAACTCCAAAAACATGTTCTCATGAAAACATCCAAATAACAAGCAGTAAAATCATAAATCCGCAATTAAAATGCTATGCTGACAAGGTGATGTGTGCACTTATTCAGCTAATGTCCACTTCATGTACTTTCCTTCAGTACATGCCAATCTCTACGATAAAACCCTCCTAACACTTCTTCATTCCAAAGTATGTAGGTATGTATGTATATATTTATGCAGTATTTGTACAGCGAACACATGTCCATAAGGCAGCATAGAATTGGAAAGAGACAAAGAGAGATTCAATCGGAGAGCAAACCTAGGTGGGTGTGCTGGGTCCTGAAAGGGGAGGTTGACTATTTTCTGTTACAATGTAATGTTCTATAAGAAAAAAAAAAAGTGTGTCTTTACCTCTTTCCCAATTTGAAGTGTAGGAGTGGCCTGATTGATAGAGGGGTTTTGTTCCAGGTCCTGGGTGCATCAATGGAAAAGGCCAGGGCCCAGTCTTTTCTTTCTTGCACTTATTTATATCTAGTCTGAGAATGTTCGGGTTGTGTGTCTGCTAAGAACCATCGGAAATAGTGAGCATGTCAGACAGATGGGCAGGGGCACTGGTCGTGATGGCTTTATAGGTAAAACAGCTGCCCTTGAAAGGGGTGCAGGCTGGAGAGGAGAGATAGTGGAGGTCCATTGTGTAGAGCCATGGTGTGGCACATAGCATGCAGTTAGGTGGAGAGGCACAGTGTAGAGTCTGGGTTGCTGTGGTGCATGACATTGGCACAATCTAGATGCGAGAGGACGAAGTATTGAGCAAATGTTTTGAATCTGCTTTCAGGGAGGAGCATCTTCATTTTCTAGCTGGTACCAAGTCATCATAGGCTTCTCCGCGATGTGTTCCTTGAGGTGGCAAAAGTGACTCATAGTGGAGGTTAAAAGTTGGGCTTCAACTCCTTTCGGGTTCATGTCATTGAGCCAGGTTTGAGTTGGCTGTTTCTTGATGTTTATGGGCAGTAGAATGACATCTTTTTTGATGGGATTAGGTTTCAGGCAGTTGCTGGACATCCAAGTCTGAAATTATGCGCAGGCAGTGGATGTCTAGAGTGAAGGAGACTTTCATGTTCCAAATGCATTTAAATGTACAGTTTATTTTACATCAGGTTCTTTATAGCAGTAGACAATTCCTCATTTAAAGTTTGACGGTTCCAATGTACTGTACAGTATGTATTTTGGAAGGGGGATGTATTGGACTGCCATTGTTAGGTCACAAAACAATGTGAGGGACAAGAGCAACCAAACATAGAAGAGACGGCGCACAAGACAATGCAATTTACACCTTGTGATCAGGCCCGGTTCTAAAGGGTGGGCCAGGCCCTCCCAAATAGCCCTATGGCCCACTCAAAGCCCATTCAAAATAGAAAACAGTTCTTTGTTTTTTTACTTAATAAACACATAACATGGAAATGTAGCCTCGCTATCAAAGCCTAGTACATTTGGCTACTATAAGTGTCTGGGGACAGGGGGGATTGATATTACTGTGCAAGTGTAAATATATGGAGTACCTGAGACACACCCACTATATCGAGACCACAGTCTGACCCAGTAATTAAAAGATGAAAACAGTTTTCAGACAGAAACAATGTGAAAAATGTTGCTATTTCAAGAAAAGTGAGTTAAAATGTGCATACAAGCAGGATCTATATCTTAGTAGAGGTTAATTGTCTTTCTACTGTGACGGTATTCCTAACTTGTAGCTGAGTCCAATGGAAACATGAGGACAGAGAAAACCAAATTACGCTGCGGGATTGGCTAGATGTATGTGGCATGCAAAGGCATGTTATGCTGCATAATACAGTACATTTTATGATAGAATGACTTCATTATTTTTACATTTACATACTTTAATATTGTCTTGGCAAAGATAACACCTTGTTACTACCAGTTTAACACAAAAATTAAACAATAGGCAACTGAAAGGTGATTAGTCAACCTCTGAGAAGGACCTTCAACGGCGCAGCAACACGTGTCACTGAGTTTTTAGGAACTTTTGGTCCGTTTGAGTTACCAACCATTTTTTTGCAAATTATGCATCAGATGATTTGACAAATCTGGCAAATCCATAATCATGCGAAATACCCTGCAGCCGCAGAATTGCAGAATTCTAGTGGCCCTGCTTATGGCACTACATTGAGCAAAAAAAACACTGAAAGTAGCAAAATGTTGACTCTTCTTAAGTGAAAAGACTTGTCTAGTTTCACTAACCCAACACTGATACAGAATAGGAAGGAGCAGAGCAAGTTTCTATTATACAAAGAAAATCACAGACAACAGGCAGCACTGGAAATATGTGCTGCCATTGTCCTGCCTAGTCTCAATCTCCAGAGGTGCTCATAGAAGGGGGAGCTTTAATTGAATTAGAAGGAACTAAAATAACAGACACCTTATTTTGGGGGCACTACTGACTGTGTGTTTATTCTCTTCCAACAAATTCTCTCATTTTGTCACATGAACAGACAGAAATGGATTTTAGTCAGGGCCACTGGAATTATGCGATTCTACAGACACAGCATTTTAGATCTAATTATGGATTTGTCATATTTGCCACATAATCCATCATTTGCTGCATAATTTGCGGATGTTTACGAAAAGCCATCCTAAACGGATCAAAAATGACTAAAAACTCTGTGTTGTGTTGCTGCACAGTGGAAAGCTTTTTGCAAAGGTTTACTGCCACCTTTCAGCTCCTAAATCATGTACTTTAAACTGGTACTATGAGATAAAACCTTTTTCCAGAAAATGTTAACGTGTGAAAAATTTCAAAATAATACTACCTCACATTATGCTGCAAAAATGTAGTCAACCCTGCTGCATAATGTGGTCCTTCCCTGTGACATAAGCCCAATTGCCATGATTATAGTGCTGCTATTACTCTATGGGTCCTAAACTGATGAGCGAGAGAATAGGGTGAGGTGGAGAGAGATGACGGTGAAACATAGAGACGGAAGGGCGCAATAGGGAGGAGGCTGAGGCAGGAGAAGGGAGGATAGTGAGAAAAAATGAGGATGGTGAGAGGGAGAGAATGCGGGTGAGTCAGAAAGAACGAGGAGGGTGAGCAATGGTGAGAGGAGGGTGAGGGACAGAAGAGGGGGAAGAAGAAGGAGAAAGAGAGAGAAGGGTGAGGTGGAAGGAGAAGGGTGAGGTGGGGAGAGAAGGTTGCTGTGGAAATAAACGTGTGAAGTGGAGCAAGAGTAAGTTGAGACAGTGACAGGATGGCGAGGTCAGGAGAGAGAAAGTAGGATAAGGAGGAGACAGAGGAGGGTGAGGTGAGAGAAATTTGAGAGTGAAGTACAGAAAGAGAAGGACACAGCATGGAAACAGAGGGATAAGGTGGAGAGAGAGTATGATGTGAAGTAAAAGAAAGTAGAGGGTAAGGTGAGAGGGACAGCAAGGTTAAGTGGGGAGAAAGGAGGGTGAAGTCGGGAGAGAGGAGGGCAAGACAGAGAGAAAGGAGGAACAGGTAGAGAGAGCAGAAAAAATCAAGCCCATAGGTTTAAACCTCTAGAAATATACAGTCTAAACAAATAGACAAAACCTGGCAGTGGACCACCCATGCTTCTTCATGGTCCTCCCAGATCTCAAACCCTTGAACCGGGCCTGCTTGTGATACGTAAGACTACATCTTCCAGACTCTCAGTCACAGTTCCAGCCACTAGAGGACCTGCACACTCATACACACTTCAGGGTCAATAGTGGCCACAGAGTATTCCGGTCTGACTAACACTAAACTCCCTTGTCTGGCAACAGTGGTTATTATGACTACCCGCTAGTTACATTAGTTCGTACCCTTCTTAACACATTCCTTCATTTTTGTTGTTTTTCTCCAGTTTGGTTCTTCATGGTCCTTGTGATCCTTCACATAATGTGATTCGTTATATGCCTTCTTACCCTTGTTGTTAGTCTTTTCCATCCAGATTTACTTCCTCCCAGGGCTGCAGTGGTCTTTATCTTCGACTTCTGAGTTACTTTCGTTTCAGATGGGGGAGCTAGTTACAGCATATTATCTGCTTGCACCGTGGAAGTTCCAATCTGTAGTTTTTAGATGTCTTTGCATGCCCTTTAATTATGGTGGAGTTGGAGACTTGGGGGGTTATTACAACTTTGGAGGAGGTGTTAATCCGTCCCAAAAGTGACGGTAAAGTGACGGATATACCACCAGCCATATTACGAGTTCCATAGGATATAATGGACTCGTAATACGGCTGGTGGTATATCCGTCACTTTACCGTCACTTTTGGGACGGATTAACACCTCCTCCAAAGTTGTAATAACCCCCTTAATCTTGATAAGTTGAACTCATGACACTGTCCCTAAGGAATCCAGTTCGGATCTTCCAGGAAGCTGGCCTGGTGTCTGGTGAGCACCTATGGTGTTCTCACTGGATACCAGGTCGAGGTATCCCCTATTAGTGAAGTATAGGCAGTGTCTAGGAAGCTCAGGCTCTCTTGAGGTAGCTGTGGATTAGCAGGCAAGACCTATCTAGGAGACAAGCAAAGCTTATGCAATAACAGTATATTCACACAGCACTTACACACCTGAAAGATCCACAGTGTTACAAAAATAAAGGTACTTTATTACAGTAACACAAAGATACACATTAGAAATCAGTAAATATCATAGAAAGCAATAAACAGTGGTATAAGTAATAGAAAATATTAAGGGCCCTATGGGAGGGCCAAACCATATACTCAAAAAGTAGAATGTGAATGCCAGTCCCCCACCTAAAGATGTTGAATCAGTAGAGGGGAGCTGGAGAAACTAGGAACCACAAGAGGTGAGTACCAGAGAGACCCCCAGGGATTAGGAAAGCAGAGGTAAGTGCCTGGTTTTCCCTAAAACTAACAGGAGGACTTTGGAAAAGGATTATGCAGGACCCAACCAAGACTGGAAATCCCCAGAGTTAGATCCTGATGGAAGAGGACCTGCAAAGGAAGGAAACCAAGTCCAGTTCATGATGGAGTGGCAGGTTGTGGCAGGAGCCACTACCCACCCTTCTATGGATGTAGGACAAGGTCAATGGTGGATGAAGAAGGTCAGCAGTGCAGCACAGGAGCTGAAGAGGAGTGCAGAAGTGATGTCCCACATCAGCGGTGGAGATGGAGGTGGTGCTGGAAAACCACCAACAAGCCTTGGCAAGTGCAAGAGACGGAGAAGGTTTGCAAGGCTGAAGAGGACCAGCAAAGTCCAGGGGACTCGACCCAAGGAGGGGAGTCCGGGGTGACCCTCAGCAGTTGGGAGAGTCACAAGAAGAGGAGAGAGCCCCCACAGGCAACCCACGGGCAGCAGGCACAGGAGTCGCAGTGAGGCCAGCCCAGCACACATGAAGAGGAATCTCACATCGCTGGAGCAGCAGGCAGGAGACCGTGCTTTGCAGGAAGGAGTGCTAGAGGCCGGGGCTACACGTAGCCTGAAGATTCCTTGGAGGAAACGGTGCACAAGGATACTGTCCTGTAATGGCTTACTGTCTCCCTGGTAGAGGGGAACAAGGGGACCACTCCAAACCACCACCTGTGATGCAGGATCCATGCAGTACCAGAGGAGAGCAGATCCACGCAGCCAGTTGTTGTTGCAATTGGTGCCTTCAGATGCAGGGGAGTAACTCCTTCACTCCAAGGGAGATTCCTTCTTACATCTTGTGTAGGCTGAAGACTTGTCACCCTCAGAGAATGCACAGCTGGGTAAATGTTGCAGTTGCTGGAAGGAGCCGGAGAAACAATGTTGCAGAGTGGAGTTGTTGCTGAAGTTGCAGATTGTCAGTTCCTGGAGGGTCCAGTTGCAGACCCAGTGGCCAGAAGATGAAGTAAACGAAGCAGAGGAGTCCTGCTGGAATGTTTAATGTTGAATCTGAGGACCCACCCAAGAGGTAGACCCTAAATAGCCAAGGAAGGGAGATTGGTCACCTACCAGGGTGACCACCTATCAGGAGGGGGCTGCGACATCACCTACCTGACCTGGCCATTCAGAAGCTCCCAGGGTCCTCTGCACATGTTGAATTTAAAATGGCAGAATTGAATGACCATCTGGAGGAGCTTTGGGCACCACCCCTAGGGTTCTGGGGACCTAGGTACCATATACTAGGGACTTATAGAGGGGCACCAGTATGACAATTATGGGGTATGCAAAGTCCTAAGCCACCAAATTTAGAGGGAGAGAGAACAATCACTGGAGAGAGAACAATCACTGGGGTCCTGGTTAGCAGGATCCCAGTGAAAACAGTCAAAACACATTGACAGCAGGCAAAAAGTGGGTGTTTAGCAGGATCCCAGTGAAAACAGTCAAAACACTTTGACAGCAGGCAAAAAGTGGGGATAACCATGCCAAAAATTGGGTACTGTATTACACTCACATCTTTTTCATAGTCAGGGTCTTCATTACCATCTTTGACCTTATTCAAGACAGTGAGCTGAATCCTAGGGGGAGACAGAGATTGGCCTAAATAGAGACCAAAGGCAGCTAGAGGCCCAGGACTTCGCTCGCACTCTTCGCACCACCATGGAGAAGAATGACCCCTCCTCCATAGCCACATCAGGGGAGGTATCCAGACTGCTGGCTTCAAGTTCCTGAGCACAGTCCATAGGGTCTTCAAGCTGGAATTCTAGAGGGTCAAGTGACCCCCTCCGTACTCTAACCAAATTCTTCCCCGTAAGAATAAGTGTCATGATCCGATCTAGGGACCAAGGTCCCTGCTGAAGTCCGAATCGGCATCGAGCAACGCCGCTCCGGCTCAGTGTCAGAGACTGCAATAAGTATAGAATCGACGCTGCCTGCAGGTCCAGGCGACGTCAGGAGCGTTGATGCCAGAACTGTTGGGGAAGGTTGTAAAGGTACAACTGATGCAGGTCCGGAAGCGGATCCCTGAGTGCCCCCTCGGAGTCAAGGCCGAAGCCACTGCCGCCGAAACCCAAAGGGGCCCCTTCCAACCCTGCAGGGCCCGAAGCCTCCCAGACAGGGCCTGACTGCCAGAAGATGAGGTACATGAGCTTGTAAAATTCCTTTTATTAGGGAGGGATGGCTCTGGCTCCCTGAAACTCGGGGAGGCACAAAGCCAACCCAGAAACAGGCTCTGAAGGCGGAGGACTGGATCGAGGACGCTTCTCCCACGTCACATCGTCCAACCGACGGGGTGAAGCCGAAGAACACTTGTGCTTCTTGGGCTTCTTTTTGTGCTTACCTGAATGACTGGACGTTTGGAGTGGGACAAGGAGGAGTGGTGATGACTCCGATTGCGGTCTTGGGAACTTCCTCTCGATCAAGACCAGGAGCCACTTGGACCCGGACGTCGGGCCACGAGCATCTTTAGGGACTGCTCCCTCATAGCCTTTGGATTCGTGGCCCCGCAGTCAGAGCACAACTTTGGGTCGTGGTCTCGCTCAAAACATACAAAAACACCTGGTGCTGATCCGTCACCAACATCATGTGGTGACAATAGCCGTAAGGCTTGAAGCCTGTCTTACGAGATGACATCTCGACACACCAGAAATCAAAAAACTTCGACAAAAAGTCAAAAGGCCAACCAAAAAGTGACTGTAAGGGTAGCTCTCTCTGGATCTGCACATAGGCTGGCGCAGAAAGAAAAGAACTGAGGTCAGCGCGCCAGGGTGGTGTCTATATATGACCCATGACGTCCTATACAGCAACCACAATGCCAACGATAGATGCGGAGTCCACTGACGTCACCTAATGTCTCACAAGGGTACTGCTCGAAGAAAAAGCTCCTGATCCAGACTGACGCCTGGGGGAAATTCTAAGGTATGAAATTTTCAACTAGAATATCTCTACCAGATAATTAGTTACTGAAGGTAAGTAACTTGTTTATCAAATACCTCCCAAATCTTCCTGGTCGTGGTGTAAACAAAGTCATAAAGAAAATGTTGCAAACTGATGGAGTTACGTACTGCCCACTTAAAAACGCCTTAAATCTCAAATTCAATCCAGCGCTGAATTACGAAAGATACATATGTGATCGAGACTGCTAGTTGCAGATTCCTTACCTTATTTTCCCCGGGCATCAGACTGGATCCGGAGATTTTTTCTCTGAGCATTACCCTTGCGCATTGGTAGTTGGCGTCGGTGAACTCCGCGGGCGTTGTTGGCGTTGTATTCGCCGTGATGACGCTGGCAGTAGCGCATAGACGCCGCCTCAGCGCAGTGACGTCAGTTCCTTTCTTTCCATTCCACGTGCTCTTCCAGGGAGAGCTACCCTGGTCTCTTTTTAACCGAAGTTCCTTTCTTTCCACGCCACATGCTCTTCCAGAGAGAGCTACCCTGGTCTCTTTTTGACCGAGTTCGACCATTTTGTCGAGTTTTTTGGTGAGTTTTTGGTGCGTCGATATGTGCCAGAAGTTTCAAGCTGTGTGAGGACTGTCACTGCATGATGTCGGTGACGGATCCGCATCAGGTCTGTTTGTGGTGCTTGGAGGGTGACCATCACCCGAAATCGTGTTCCGAGTGCCAGGCCATGCACCCGAAGGCCTTGAGAGAGCGGTCCCTCAAGCTCATGTTGGCCCAGCGATCGACTCCGCGTAGGTACCGGTCTTGCTCGAGAGGAAGGTCTCGAGACCGTTCGCAGAGCCATCACTATTATTCTTCCTTCAAGTCTTCAGGCACAGGTAAGAAGAAGTCGTCGAAGTGGTCCCATCGCCCTTTGACTTCACCCCGTTGGTCGGCTGATGTGATGCAGGAGTAGCATGGACGCTTGAGACCTCTGACTTCGTAGCCTGCTTCTAGGTCCACTCCATGCTTCCCCGAATTTCTGGGAGACGGAGCAACCCCTGCTTAATTAAAGGAGTTTTATGAGGTCATGCGCCTCATTTTTGGGCAGACTGACCCCGGTACAGCGCCTTCGGGCCCAAGGAGTTCGGACGAGGGGCCTTCGGGTTTTGCACCGGTGGCTTCGGCTCCGGCCACTGAGGTCCCCTCCGGATCCGCACCAACACCGGTCGTACCACTGAGACCTTCCCCTGCGCTGGTTCAATTGTCGGCGCTCCCGACTTCTGTGGTGCCCACCATTGACGTCGACTCGATCCTTATCCCCGACGAGTCGGAACGGCTTCGGCCGACACTGACTCTGTCTTTGATGGGGCCTGCTCACCCCCCAGGTCGTAATTCAACCCTTTTCCTTATGGGTATGAATTCGGGGAAGGATTGGAGGGGTCCCTGGACCCTTATGAATACCAGGGTGACCCATCCTTGGACTGGGCACAGGAATTGGGTGAGGCCAATGGACTGGAACCTTCTCCAGATGCTGGCATGCTGTCTCCTACCATGGCTACGGCGAAGGGAGCCACTTACGCTATGGTGGTCAGTAGGGCGGCTGAGGACCTTGGCTTTAAGCTACCTACTGTTCAGGTCAGCTCCAATCTCCTGACAGAGGTGCTTCAGCCAGGGGCTTCGACATCTGAGCCCTTTTTGCTATTCAACGAAGCCCTCACCGATGTCCTTTTGGGTACTTGGTTGAAACCCAACAAAGGGGCTCCTGTGAACAGGACTATTGCATGCCGCCATTGGTTTGCCCAGAACGACCCTAAATTTCTGTCCCAACACCCCATGCCCGAGAGTCTTGTCCAGGCTTCCCCTTCCTCAGGCGCATTCCTTTCCGCACCCCCTTATAGGGAAACAAAAAGGCTGGAACAATTTGGGAAGAAGATGTTTTCTTCCTCCAGTCTCACGCTGCGGTCCATGAACACCGCATGCCTTTAGGGCCGTTATACCACTCTCTGTGGAATATGGCCGCGCAAGTTCTGCCGCAGATACCGGAGGAGGCCCGTGCTATCGTCTCCCAAGCTGTCAACGATGGGAGAGATGCTGCAAAGTTCGAGATCCGAAGTGGGCTGGACACGACCGACTATCTGGGCAGATCGGTTTCTACAATGGTGGCCCTGAGACACCACATCTGCGTACTTCTGGTTTTTCGAGGGATGTCCAAAAGTCTCTTATGGATATGCCCTTTGATAGCTCCCATCTCTTTTGGAGACAAGGCTGACTCGGCCTTGGAGATATTTAAGGACTCCCGGGCTACGGCTTGGTCCCTTGGCCTTTCTGCTGCCCCTCGCCCCCAACAGTCCGCCTTTTGCCCCTTACATTGCCATGGAAGGGGTTCCCTGTCACGTCCCCCACCCACTCACTGTGTCACCCATGCTGTTCAGCCGCTGTGTGGCCAGGGACGCGGAATCCCGTGTGGGACAGGGAACCAGAGGTCTGCCCAGTCCACCCCTGCGTCCGCTGCAGCCTCCAAACCCTTCTAGTCCGTCCCCTCACTCTCATCCAGTTGGCGGCAGGATTCGCCATCACCTGCCCACTGGGAATCCATCACTACGGACAGGTGGGTTTTGCAGATAGTTCGAAAAGGCTATTCCCTCCCCTTCGAATCTGCCCCACCAGCCATGCCTCCATCAGTCAGCCAACTTCCGGAGGATCATTTGGCACTTCTCCGCCAGAAGTCGCGTCTCTCTCAGCCAAGGGAGCCATAGACAAGGTCCCTGTGCCAGAAGTAGGTTGTAGTTGTTATTCCCGCTACTTTCTGGTGACGTAAAAGGACAAGGGCTTACGTCCTATCCTAGACCTTCGGGACCTTAACTGCTTCCTCAAGAAGGAGAAATTCAAAATGCTCACCCTGGCTCAGGTCCTGTGTGCCTTAGACCCAGGAGACTGGATGGTAGCATTGAACTTGCAGGACACTTATTTCCACATTCCCATCCTGCCTTCCTACAGATGTTACCTGCGATTCGTGGTAGGTCACAAGCACTATCAGTTTACCGTGCTCCCCTTCGGCCTTACCAGCGCCCCTCGGGTGTTCACAAAAGTGATAGCGGTGGTTGCAGCTCATCTGCGCAGTTTAGGGGTCTCAGCCTTCCCCTACCTCGACGACTGGCTGTTGAAAGCAGACTCGCCCCAGAAAGTCATCTCCCACCTTCAGACTACAGCAAACCTCCTGCACACGCTGGGGTTCACTATCAATGTGCCAAAGTCACACCTAACTCCCTCTCAGATGCTCCCTTTCATCGGAGCTGTTCTGAACGCAGTGTAATTTCGGGCTTACCCTCAGGAAAAACGAGTCCAAGATATTCAGGCTATGATTCTGATCTTTCAGCCTCTGTCTTGGGTTTCGGTGAGACTGACTCTGAGGCTGCTGGGCCTCATGGCCTCCTGCATCCTGCTAGTGACACATGCCAGATGGCATATGCGGGCTCTGCAGTGGGACTTGAAGTTCCAGTGGGCGCAGCATCAGGGGAATCTCTCAGACATGGTACAGATCTCAGAGGGGACTGCGAAAGACAGTCGTGGCTTTCGAATCCGCATTGGGTCCACGGCAGGTCCCTCCCCCTTCTCCCTCTGTCTATCCATAGTGACAGATGCGTTGCTTCTGGGTTGGGGCGGTCACATGGGAGAGGCGGAGATCAGAGGCCTCTGGTCTCCGGCGGGTCTGGGCTCCATATCAATCTTCTGGTGCTCCGGGCGATCAGGCTTGCATTGAAAGTATTTCTTCCCTCTCTCAAAGGGAAAGTAGTGCAGGTGTTCACGGACATTACTACCGCCATGTGGTAGTGCAAAAAACAGGGCAGGGTAGGGTTCTGGGCCCTTTACCAGGAGGCACTACACCTCTGGGCATGGCTGGAACATCAGGGCATTACCCTGGTGGTTCAACATTCTGTCGCAGCAACAGGGGACAGTACTCCACCTGAACCTGTCCAAATTCCGCCATCATGCCTGGAGATTGAGCGGCGGCAGTTGACGACTTTTGATCTTCCGCCTGAAGTCTGCGATGTTATCTTGGCAGCCAGGCGTCCCCCCACTAAAACGTTATACGCCTGTTGGCATAAATTTGTGGCATGGTGTACCAACAAATCTGTTGATACTCTCTCTGCTCCGCTAACTGAGGTTCTTTTGTTCATATTTTCTTTGGCCCAGCAGGGTTCTGCTTTGGGCACCCTTAAAGGGTATTTATCTGCCATCTCGGCTTTTCTTAGGCTACCTGATCAACACTCACTCTTTAAATCTCCAATTGTGAATAGATTCTTTAAAGGTCTCATTTATTTTCTCCCACTCCATTTATCATACCTCAGTGGGACATTAATTGTGTCCTTACTTACTTAATGTGTACTCACTTTGAGCCGATGCACAATTGCCCTTTACGGCTCCTCACTTTCAAGACTGTCTTTCTTGTTGCCATCACTTCTGCTCACATAGTGAGCTCTGTCCATCAAGCCCGCGCACTAAGTCTTCCTTCCTTACTAAGGTTGTTATGCCTTTTCATGAAGGCCAGTCCCTCACCTTGCCTACTTTTTACGCACCCCCCACATCCTTCCCATGAGGGGGAGAGACTCCACCGTCTGGACCCAAAAAGAGCATTGGCTTTCTATCTTAATTGTACTAAAGATTTCTGGGTAGACAATCAACTCTTTGTTGGGTATGTGGGTGCGAAGAAAAGGAAGACGGTGCAAAAATGTACCATCTTTCTATGGGTGCTTCTTTGCATCAAGATATGCTACACTTTGGCCAAGAAGCAAACATCTGAGGGCTTGCGCATTCATTCCACCAGAGCAACTGACGAGTTCCTGTCCTGGATATCTGCCAGGCAGCTACGTGGGCATCCCTGCACACGTTTACTAAAAATTACTGCCTGGACAGTCATGTCCATCGGGATGGCTACTTTGGTCGTTCTGTCCTGCAGGACTTTCTAGTATGATCTTGGTTCGCAGCCCACCGAGGATGGCATTGCTTGCATATTTATTCTAAGGTAAGGAATCTGCAACTAGAAGTCTCTATCAGATGTACAAGTTACTTACCTTTGGTAACAAAATATCTGGTAGAGACATATTCTAGTTGTAGATTCCTTACCGATCCACCCATCCTACCCATTTGCGAACCGATTTCTAGGGACATGGATTCCCATTTCAGGTGCTTTGCTCTGGCGCACCAATCTCAGTGTTCTTAGCAGCTCTGCGCTTTGGCGTGGAAAGTCGTTAAGAGAAACTGACGGCACTGCGCTGAGGCAGGTTCTATGTACTACTCCTGACGTCATCACAATGACTACAACGCCAATGACGCCCGTGGAGTCGACCGACGCTCAAGGGTATTGCTCAAAGAGAAAAAATCTCCGGATCTAGTCTGATGCCTCGGAAAAACTCTAAGGTAAGGAATCTGCAACTAGAATACGTCTCTACCAGATATTTCGTTACCGAAGGTAAGTAACCTGTACTTCAAGTCAAGAACTACAAATAATTAGTGAATCAATAGATTTATTTGTTGAGAGACTAGATATGCTTATAAAATTCTGTAGATTCAGTGAGTTTATTGACAAAGAAGAAATAAATCTCAGAGCCATTGATGGATGTCTGTAGGATTAATTCAGACAACAAATGCTGAGAGGAACTCTTAGTCTGGAGCGATATGTCATGGCTGCCAGAGCTGAAGATCATGCTTATCGATAAGCTGCTGACATGGAGGCCGGAGGTGCCCAAAATGATTCAGTCATGAAAATGAAAAGTAAGCAGAAACATAAATCTGAAGGACAAAAGGTGATGTCTCCATGGAAGAAGAGTTTTATTTCAGAAATGGATTGTCGTTTCCACTTAAAGGTAAATGTCCCGCCGTTGGACAGATATGTAAAGGCTGGGGTAAGGAGAAACATTTTGTGACCGTTTGCAAGGTGAAAGAAAAAGTAAGTGCGTCATGGCGTGAAGACAAAATGGCCGACAAAACGTTCCAGAAGTTTCCTGTGACACACGCGTACAAGGCCATGCTACAACATCAGTTGAGACTCCCAAAGAAGTCTTTTGTCTTCTAAATGATCATTAAAAAGCTTGTCAGCACCAGTATCACGTGAAAGTGAAGAAGATCATTGTGTAATGTTGATGTTTACCTCAGAAAGGTATGCACATGTTGGACTGGCAACATGTGAGGAGAAATACCAGTCCAAGAAAAGTCAACAGGAAAAAGCACCAAAGTCATTCAAACATTTGCCCAAAGAGTACACTGAAAATAAATGGTTGTGTAATACTTTTTATCATAGACAGTGGTTGTAAGGAAATGCCTCCTTGGCATGGTTACCCCCTGACTTTTTGCCTTTGCTGATGCCAAGTTATGATTTGAAAGTGTGCTGAGGCTTGCTAACCAGGCCCCAGCACCAGTGTTCTTTCCCTAACCTGTACCTTTGTTTTCACAATTAGCACACCCTGGCATCCAGGTAAGTCCCTTGTAACTGGTACCCCTGGTACCAAGGGCCCTGATGCCAGGGAAGGTCTCTAAGGGCTGCAGCATGTCTTATGCCACCCTGGGGACCCCTCACTCAGCACAGACACACTGCTTGCCAGCTTGTGTGTGCTGGTGGGGAGAAAATGACTAAGTCGACATGGCACTCCCCTCAGAGTGCCATGCCAACCTCACACTGCCTATGGCATAGATAAGTCACCCTTCTAGCAGGCCTTACAGCCCTAAGGCAGGGTGCACTATACCATAGGTGAGGGCATAGGTGCATATGTGCATAGGTGCATGAGCACTATGCCCCTACAGTGTCTAAGCAAAACCTTAGACATTGTAAGTACAGGGTAGCCATAAGAGTATATGGTCTGGGAGTCTGTCATACACGAACTCCACAGCACCATAATAGCTACACTGAAAACTGGGAAGTTTGGTATCAAGCACATGATGCCAGTGTACATTTTATTGTGAAATACACCCCAGAGGGCATCTTAGAGATGCCCCCTGAAAACATACCCGACTTCCAGTGTGGGCTGACTAGTTTTGCCAGCCTGCCACACACCAGACATGTTGCTGGCCACATGGGGAGAGTGCCTTTGTCACTCTGTGGCTAGTAACAAAGCCTGTACTGGATGGAGGTGCTTCTCACCTCCCCCAGCAGGAACTGTAACACCTGGTGGTGAGCCTCAAAGGCTCACCCCCCTTTGTTACAGCGCCCCAGGGCACTCCAGCTAGTGGAGATGCCCGCCCCCTTTGGCCACGGCCCCACTTTTGGCGGCAAGGCCGGAGGAAATAATAAGAAAAACAAGGAGGAGTCACTGGCCAGTCAGGACAGCCCCTAAGGTGTCCTGAGCTGAGGTGACTCTGACTTTTAGAAATCCTCCATCTTGCAGATGGAGGATTCCCCCAATAGGATTAGGGATGTGCCCCCTCCCCTCAGGGAGGAGGCACAAAGAGGGTGTAGGCACCTTCAGGGCTAGTAGCCATTGGCTACTAACCCCACAGACCTAAACACACCCCTAAATTGAGTATTTAGGGCCCCCCAGAACCAAGCAAGATAGATTCCTGCAACCTGAAGACGAAGAAGGGCTGCTGACCTGAAAGCCCTGCAGAGAAAACAGAGACACCAACTGCTTTGGCCCCAGCCCTACCGGCCTGTCTCCCCACTTCAAGAAAAACTGCAACAGCGACGCGTTCCCCAGGGTCCAGTGACCTCTGAAGCCTCAGAGGACTACCCTGCATCTAAAAGGGCCAAGAACTCCCAAGGACAGTGGCTCTGCTCCAAAGAAGAAAAAACTTTGCAACAAAGAAACAACTTTTAAAGGACTGCACGTTTCCCGCCGGAAGCGTGAGACCTGCGGAGAAACAACACTACAGGGAGGACTCCCTGGTGACTGCGACCCTGTGAGTAACCAGAGTTGACCCCCCTGAACCTCCCCAGTGACGCCTGCAGAGGGAATCCAGAGGCTCCCCCTGACCGCGACTGCCTACTTCTAAGAACCCGACGCCTGGTAAAGACACTGCACCCGCAGCTCCAGGACCTGAAGGATCCGACCTCCAGTGCAGGAGCGACCCCTAGGTGGCCCTCTCCCTTGCCCAGGTGGTGGCTACCCCGAGGAGCCCCCCCCTTTGCCTGCCTGCTTCGCTGAAGAGACCCCTAGGTCTCCCATTGAACTCCATTGCAAACCCGACGCCTGTTTGCACTCTGCACCCGGCCGCTCCCGTGCCGCTGAGGGTGTACTTTTTGTGCTGACTTGTGTCCCCCCCGGTGCCCTACAAAACCCCCCTGGTCTGCCCTCCGAAGTCGCGGGCACCTACCTGCTGGCAGACTGGAACCGGGGCACCTCCTTCTCCATTAAAGTCTATGCGTTTTAGGCACCACTTTGACCTCTGCACCTGACCGGCCCTGAAGTGCTGGTGTGGTAACTTTGGGGTGCCCTGAACCCCCAACGGTGGGCTACCTTGGACCCAACTTTGAACCCTGTAGGTGGTTTACTTACCTGCAAAACTAACAAATACTTACCTCCCCCAGGAACTGTTGAAATTTGCACTGTCTAGTTTTAAAATAGCTTATTGCCATTTTTGCCAAAACTGTACATGCTATTTTGCTGATTCAAAATGCCTATGATACCTAAGTGAAGTACCTTTCATTTGAAGTATTGATTGTAAATCTTGAACCTGTGGTTCTTAAAATAAACTAAGAAAATATATTTTTCTATACAAAAACCTATTGGCCTGGAAATGTCTTTGAGTGTGTGTTCCTCATTTATTGCCTGTGTGTGTACAACAAATGCTTAACACTACCCTCTGATAAGCCTACTGCTCGACCACACTACCACAAAATAGAGCATTAGAATTATCTCTTTTTGCCACTATCTTACCTCTAAGGGGAACCCTTGGACTCTGAGCATGCTTTTTCTTACTTTGAAATAGTACATACAGAGCCAACTTCCTACATTGGTGGATCCGCGGCGGGGTACAAGACTTTGCATTTGCTGGACTACTCAGCCAATACCTGATCACACAACTAAATTCCAAAAATTGTCATTAGAAACTGATTTTTTAAATTTGAGCTATTTTTCTAAAATTTAAAAAAATCCTGCTAGGGCCTTGTGTTAGTCCCTGTTAGCATTTCTTTTAGAGTTTAAAAGTTTTGTAAAAGTTTGAATTAAGTTCTAGAGATAGTTTTAGATTCTTAAAAAGTATTCCAACTTTTAGAAACATAATGTCTGCTGCAGAAGAGATAGTGATGGAACTCAACCTCACCCCTTACCTGCATCTTAGGATGTCAGAGTTAAGGTCTCTCTGCAAAATAAAAAAGATAAAGACTGGGTCAAACCCTACCAAAGTACAGCTCCATGAGCTGTTGGCAGAGTTTGCTAAAAACAACCCCTCTGATGATGGCCTCACAGAGGGGAACACTAGTGATGTGGAGGATTTCCCACCTCCAGTCCTAGATAGGGAGCCCAGGGTTTCTCCAACCCTGTCTCCACAAGTGATAGTCAGAGATGTTGCTTCTCTCACAGGAGAGTCCAACAGCTCTACAAGCATTGAGGGCAGCCTCAATGAAGATGACCTCCTGTTAGCCAGGATGGCCAAAAGATTGGCTTTGGAGAGACAGCTCCTAGCCATCGAAAGGGAAAGACAAGAGATGGGCTTAGGTCCCATCAATGGTGGCAGCAATATAAATAGGGTCAGAGATTCTCCTGACATGTTGAAAATCCCTAAAGGGATTGTAACTAAATATGAAGATGGTGATGACATCACCAAATGGTTCACAGCTTTTGAGAGGGCTTGTGCAACCAGAAAAGTAAACAGATCTCACTGGGGTGCTCTCCTTTGGGAAATGTTCACTGGAAAGTGTAGGGATAGACTCCTCACACTCTCTGGAAAAGATGCAGAATCCTATGACCTCATGAAGGCTACCCTGATTGAGTGCTTTGGATTCTCAACTGAGGAGTACAGGATTAGGTTCAGGGGGGCTCAAAAACCCTCGAGCCTGACCTGGGTTGATTTTGTTGACTTCTCAGTCAAAACACTGGATGGTTGGATTCATGGCAGGGGTGTAAAGGATTATGATGGGCTGTACAATTTATTTGTGAAAGAACACCTGTTAAGTAATTGTTTCAATGATAAACTGCATCAGCATCTGGTAGACCTAGGACCAATTTCTCCCCAAGAATTGGGAAAGAAGGCAGACCATTGGGTCAAGACTAGGGTGACCAAGACTTCCACAGGGGGTGACCAAAAGAAAGGGGTCACAAAGATTCCCCAGGGGAAGAGTGTTGAGACATCCAAGGGAAAAAGTAAAGAGTCTTCTACAGGGCCCCAAAAACCTGCTCAGGAGGGAGGGTCCAAAGCCTCTTCACAATCCAATTTTGGGTACAAGGGTAAAAACTTTGATCCCAAAAAGGCCTGGTGTCATAGCTGTAACCAGCAGGGACACCTAACGGGAGACAAGGCCTGTCCCAAGAAAGGTTCCACTTCAAACTCTACTCCAGCTAACACTGGAATAGCCAGTCTCCAGGTGGGATCAACAGTGTGCCCAGAGCAAATCAGGGTTCACACTGAAGCTACATTAGTCTCTGAGGGTGGGGTGGACTTAGCCACACTGGCTGCCTGGCCCCCTAATATGCAAAAATACAGGCAGCAACTCTTAATTAATGGGACTAGTGTAGAAGGCCTCTTGGGTCAAGACTAGGGTGACCAAGACTTCCACAGGGGGTGACCAAAAGAAAGGGGTCACAAAGATTCCCCAGGGGAAGTGTTGAGACATCCAAGGGAAACAGTAAAGAGTCTTCTACAGGGCCCCAAAAACCTGCTCAGGAGGGAGGGTCCAAAGCCTTTTTACAATCCAATTTTGGGTACAAGGGTAAAAACTTTGATCCCAAGAAGGCCTGGTGTCGTAGCTGTAACCAGCAGGGACACCAAACTGGAGACAAGGCCTGTCCCAAGAAAGGTTCCACTTCAAACTCTACTCCAGCTAACACTGGAATAGCCAGTCTCCAGGTGGGATCAACAGTGTGCCCAGAGCAAATCAGGGTTCACACTGAAGCTACATTAGTCTCTGAGGGTGGGGTGGACTTAGCCACACTGGCTGCCTGGCCCCCTAATTTGCAAAAATACAGGCAGCAACTCTTAATTAATGGGACTAGTGTAGAAGGCCTGAGGGATACAGGTGCCAGTGTCACCATGGTGACAGAGAAACTGGTTTCCCCTGGTCAATACCTGGCTGGACAAACTTATCCAGTCACCAACGCTGACAATAAGACTAAAGTACATCCCATGACTATGGTAACTTTAGAGTGGGGAGGGGTCAATGGCCTGAAACAGGTGGTGGTCTCCTCAAATATCCCTGTAGACTGTTTGCTTGGAAATGACCTGGAGTCCTCAACATGGGCTGAGATAGAACTCAAAACCCATGCTGCCATGCTGGGTATCCCTGAACTGGTGTGTGTCAAGACAAGGGCACGGTGCAAGGCTCAGGGTGAAAAAGTGGTGTTGGAGCCTGGAAAAAGGGCTCAACCCTCCAAGAGAAAAGGAAAGAAGACTGGGGAACCAGCTTCAACACAACAAGAGAAAGAGAACCTCTCTTCCCAGGAAGAAGTTCTGCCCTCTGAGGGAACTGAGCCCGTGGAGTTAGAACTTTATCAGGTTGAGCTCTTAGGCCCAGGGGGAGCCACAAGGGGACAGTTGTGTAAGGGGCAAGAAACCTGTCCCTCTCTTGAAGGCCTTAGGCAGCAAGCTGCTGAAGAGACCAAAGGAAAGATCATTGGAACACATAGTCTATTGGGAAGATGGACTCCTCTACACTGAGGCAAGAGATCCCAAACCTGGAGCCACTAGGAGAGTGGTAGTGCCTCAGGAGTTTAGGGAGTTCATTCTAACCTTAGCTCATGATATTCCACTTGCTGGGCATTTGGGACAAACCAAGACTTGGGAAAGGTTAGTTAACCATTTCTATTGGCCCAACATGTCTCAGAAGGTAAAGGAGTTTTGTGTCTCCTGCACCACCTGTCAAGCCAGTGGTAAGACAGGTGGACACCCAAAGGCCCCCCTCATTCCACTTCCAGTGGTGGGGGTCCCCTTTGAAAGAGTGGGTGTGGACATAGTGGGTCCACTTGAACCTCCCACAGCCTCAGGGAACCAATACATACTAGTAGTAGTGTATCATGCTACTAGATACCCTGAAGCAATTCCCCTTAGATCCACTACTGCCCCTTCAGTAGCTAAAGCACTCATTGGTAGCTTTACCAGAGTGGGATTTCCTAAGGAGGTGGTGTCTGACAGGGGTACCAACTTCATGTCAGGATACCTGAAACATATGTGGAATGAGTGTGGGGTGACTTACAAATTCACCACACCATACCATCCACAAACCAATGGCCTTGTAGAAAGATTTAACAAGACATTGAAAGGCATGATCATGGGGCTCCCTGAAAAGCTCAAAAGGAGATGGGATGTCCTCTTACCATGTCTGCTTTTCGCCTACAGAGAGGTGCCTCAAAAAGGAGTAGGGTTTTCCCCCTTTGAACTTCTGTTTGGCCATCCTGTAAGGGGACCACTAGCTCTTGTAAAAGAAGGCTGGGAGAGACCTCTTCATGAGCCTAAACAAGATATAGTGGACTATGTACTAGGCCTACGTTTCAGGATGGCAGAGTACATGGAAAAGGCAAGCAAAAACCTTGAGGCCAGCCAACACTCCAGAAGATGTGGTATGACCAAAAGGCTGCTATGGTTGAATTTCAGCCAGGGCAGAAAGTCTGGGTTCTGGAAACTGTGGCTACCAGGGCAGTTCAGGACAGATGGAGTGGCCCTTACCCAGTGCTAGAGAGAAAGAGTCAGGTCACCTACCTGGTAGACCTAGGCACTAGCAGGACCCCTAAAAGGGTGATCCATGTGAACCACCTCAAACTCTTTCATGACAGGGCAGATGTGAATCTGTTGATGGTAACAGATGAGGACCAGGAAGCTGAGAGTGAACCTCTCGCTGATCTCCTCTCCACAGACCCTAAAGATGGTTCAGTAGATGGAGTGATCTATTCAGACACCCTCTCTGGCCAACAGCAATCTGACTGTAGGAAGGTCTTACAACAGTTTGCTGAGCTCTTTTCCCTAACCCCTGGTCAGACACACCTGTGTACCCATGATGTGGGCACAGGAGACAGCATACCTGTCAAAAACAAAATTTTCAGACAGTCTGACCAAGTTAAGAAAAGCATCAAAGTGGAAGTCCACAAGATGCTGGAATTGGGAGTCATTGAGCACTCTGACAGCCCCTGGGCTAGCCCAGTGGTCCTAGTCCCCAAACCTCACACCAAGGATGGGAAGAGAGAGATGAGGTTTTGTGTGGACTACAGAGGACTTCATTCTGTCACCAAGACAGATGCCCATCCAATTCCAAGGGCAGATGAATTGATTGACAAACTATTTTTTTTATTTTTTTTATTTTTTATTGATTTTATATAGCAGACACACAATACATGCGTTTGTCGAAAACTGTTGCAGGATCATATTTATCTGGTTAATATTACTTAGAAACAACCAAACCCCCCCAATTACACACCTTTCGAAACATTATTACATTCAGTAATTATTTTCTGCATCTATGCTCGTGGTATTATACTTGTGATGCGGCTCGGGGAGGCCCCCTTTGTGGCTGCTGTGGCACACCAATTTTTGTTGAATCGGACCCCAGGGGTAGCTAATTGACAAACTAGGTGCTGCCAGATACTTAAGTACCTTTGACTTGACAGCAGGGTAGTGGCAAATCAAAATGGCACCAGGAGCAAAAGAAAAGACAGCATTCTCCACACCTGATGGGCACTATCAGTTTACTGTTATGCCCTTTGGTTTAAAGAATGCCCCTGCCACCTTCCAAAGGTTGGTGAATCAAGTCCTTGCTGGCTTGGAGTCCTTTAGTGCAGCTTATCTTGACGATATTGCTGTCTTTAGCTCCAGCTGGCAGGATCACCTGGTCCACCTGAAGAAGGTTTTGAAGGCCCTGCAAGCTGCAGGCCTCTCTATCAAGGCATCCAAATGCCAGATAGGGCAGGGAACTGTGGTTTACTTGGGACACCTTGTAGGTGGAGGCCTAGTTCAGCCACTCCAGCCCAAGATCCAGACTATTCTGGACTGGGCAGCTCCAAAAACCCAGACTCAAGTCTTGACTGGGTAGTATAGGAGGTTTGTGAAGGGATATGGATCAATAGTGACACCCCTCACAGAACTTACCTCCCAGAAAATGCCCAAGAAGGTAAACTGGACTGTAGAATGCCAACAGGCCTTTGACACCCTGAAACAAGCTATGTGCACAGCACCAGTTCTAAAAGCTCCAGATTACTCCAAGCAGTTCATTGTGCAGACTGATGCCTCTGAACATGGGATAGGGGCAGTTCTGTCCCAAACAAATGATGATGGCCTTGACCAGCCTGTTGCTTTCATTAGCAGGAGGTTACTCCCCAGGGAGCAGCGTTGGAGTGCCATTGAGAGGGAGGCCTTTGCTGTGGTTTGGTCCCTGAAGAAGCTGAGACCATACCTCTTTGGTACTCACTTTGTAGTTCAAACTGACCACAGACCTCTCAGATGGCTAATGCAAATGAAAGGTGAAAATCCAAAACTGTTGAGGGGGCCCATCTCCCTACAGGGAATGGACTTTATAGTGGAACACAGACCTGGGACTGCCCATGCCAATGCAGATAGCCTTTCCAGGTTCTTCCACTTAGAAAATTAATACTCTCTTGGGAAAGGTTAGTCTCATCCTCTTTCGTTTGGGGGGGGTTGTGTAAGGAAATGCCTCCTTGGCATGGTTACCCCCTGACTTTTTGCCTTTGCTGATGCCAAGGTATGATTTGAAAGTGTGCTGAGGCCTGCTAACCAGGCCCCAGCACCAGTGTTCTTTCCCTAACCTGTACCTTTGTTTCCACAATTGGCACACCCTGGCATCCAGGTAAGTCCCTTGTAACTGGTACCCCTGGTACCAAGGGCCCTGATGCCAGGGAAGGTCTCTAAGGGCTGCAGCATGTCTTATGCCACCCTAGGGACCCCTCACTCAGCACAGACACACTGCTTGCCAGCTTGTGTTTGCTGGTGGGGAGAAAATGACTAAGTCGACATGGCACTCCACTCAGAGTGCCATGCGAACCTCACACTGCCTATGGCATGGATAAGTCACCCCTCCAGCAGGCCTTACAGCCCTAAAGCACTATACCATAGGTGAGGGCATAGGTGCATGAGCACATGCCCCTACAGTGTCTAAGCAAAACCTTAGACATTGTAAGTGCAGGGTAGCCATAAGAGTATATGGTCTGGGAGTCTGTCATACACGAACTCCACAGCACCATAATAGCTACACTGAAAACTGGGAAGTTTGGTATCAAACTTCTCAGCACAATAAATGCACACTGATGCCAGTGTACATTTTATTGTGGAATACACCCCAGAGGGCATCTTAGAGATGCCCCCTGAAAACATACCCGACTTCCAGTGTGGGCTGACTAGTTTTGCCAGCCTGCCACACACCAGACATGTTGCTGGCCACATGGGGAGAGTGCCTTTGTCACTCTGTGGCTAGTAACAAAGACTGTACTGGGTGGAAGTGCTTCTCACCTCCCCCTGCAGGAACTGTAACACCTGGTGATGAGCCTCAAAGGCTAACCCCCCTTTGTTACAGCACCCCAGGGCACTCCAGCTAGTGGCCGCCCCCTTCGGCTACGGCCCCACTTTTGGCGGCAAGGCCGGAGGAGATAATGAGAAAAACAAGGAGGAGTCAATGGCCAGTCAGGACAGCCCCTAATGTGTTCTGATCTGAGGTGACTCTGACTTTTAGAAATCCTCCATCTTTCAGATGGAGGATTCCCCCAATAGGATTAGGGATGTGCCCCCCTCCCCTCAGGGAGAAGGCACAAAGAGGGTGTAGCCACCCTCAGGGCTAGTAGCCATTGGCTACTAACCCCCCAGACCTAAACACACCCCTAAATTGAGTATTTAGGGTCCCCCAGAACCAAGCAAGATAGATTCCTGCAACCTGAAGACGAAGAAGGACTGCTGACCTGAAAGCCCTGCAGAGAAGACGGAGACACCAACTGCTTTGGCCCCAGCCCTACCGGCCTGTCTCCCCACTTCAAGAAAAACTGCAACAGTGACGCGTTCCCCAGGGTTCAGCAACCTCTGAAGCCTCAGAGGACTACCCTGCATCTAAAAGGACCAAGAACTCCTGAGGACAGCGGAAGCGTGAGACTTTCCACTCTGCACCCGACGCCCCCGGCTCGACCTGCGGAGAAACAACACTACAGGGAGGACTCCCCGGCGTCTGCGACCCTGTGAGTAGCCAGAGTGGACCCCCCTGACTCCTCCCCAGTGATGCCTGCAGAGGGAATCCAGAGGCTCCCCCTGACCGCGACTGCCTGCTTCTAAGAACCCGACGCTTGGTAAAGGCACTGCACCCGCAGACCCCAGGACCTGAAGGATCCGACCTCCAGTGCAGGAGCAACCCCCAGGTGGCCCTCTCCCTTGCCCAGGTGGTGGCTACCCCGAGGAGCCACCCCCTTGCCTGCCTGCTTCGCTGAAGAGACCCCTAGGTCTCCAATTGAACTCCATTGCAAACCCGACGCCTGTTTGCACTCTGAACCCGGCCGCCCCCGTGCCGCTGAGGGTGTACTTTTTGTGCTGACTTGTGTTCCCCCCGGTGCCCTACAAAACCCCCCTGGTCTGCCCTCCAAAGTCACGGGTACCTACCTGCTGGCAGACTGGAACCGGGGCACCCCCTTCTCCATTGAAGTCTATGCGTTTTGGGCACCACTTTGACCTCTGCACCTGACCGGCCCTGAGCTGCTGGTGTGGTAACTTTGGGGTTGCCCTGATCCCCCAACGGTGGGCTACCTTGGACCCAACTTTGAACCCTGTAGGTGGTTTACTTACCTGCAAAACTAACAAATACTTACCTCCCCCAGGAACTGTTGAAATTTGCACTGTCTAGTTTTAAAATAGCTTATTGCCATTTTTGCCAAAACTGTGCATGCTATTTTGCTGATTCAAAGTTCCTATGATACCTGAGTGAAGTACCTTTCATTTAAAGTATTGATTGTAAATCTTGAACCTGTGGTTCTTAAAATAAACTATGAAAATATATTTTTCTATATAAAAACCTATTGGCCTGGAATTGTCTTTGAGTGTGTGTTCCTCATTTATTGCCTGTGTGTATGTACAACAAATGCTTAACACTACCCTCTGATAAGCCTACTGCTTGACCACACTACCACAAAATAGAGCATTAGAATTATCTCTTTTTGCCACTATCTTACCTCGAAGCGGAACCGTTGGACTCTGTTCATGCTATTTCTTACTTTGAAATAGTACATACAGAGCCAACTTCCTACAGTGGTGCATCGATAAGTATAATGCCTGAAGAAAAATATAATCAATTATCTCCCTTGCCACGATTGACGCCATCAAATAAAAATATGCACACATGGGTTAAATAGACGTCTTTGAAAAGTAAAGGTTCATTGATAGTGAACATGAAGCACAAGAAGACAAGAGTGCAAGCACCCATTCACATACTTCAAGGTACAGTGTCAAGTGCCTGTCTACTCAGTTTCAGCACAGCTGCAGAGATGGTACTGACCTCAGTGAACTACAACATGAATGCTCAGCACAAAGTAGTAAATCAGTTCCCTTCATTATTCCATGGACTAGGAAAACTTAAAACTGTGAAAGTACAATTACATATCAACTATGCTGTTCATCCTGTTGCTTAGAGACATGGAAGAATTGCATATCATTTACAAGAAGCGGTGGAAAAGGAACTTGAATAATTGCTTAAACATGATATCATTGAGCATTCTACTTGTCCAACTCCATGGGCTTCTTCCATAGTGGTAGTACCCAAAAAGGACAGTGAAGGAGCTTGCATGCATATGCGTAGATATGAGTCAAGCGTACAGGGCTATTGAAAGAGAACAACATACAGGTCCACACATTGCAAACATGATAACGCAACTATACTGTGCAAAAGTATTCTCTTGCCTTGAATTGAATACATTATATCATCAGATATGCTCAAGGGGAATTGCAGGTACATTACAAAGTTTTCTACACATATAAGTCTATTCCGATACAAAAGATTAAGGGCCTGATTTAGGTATTGGCAGAGGGAATACTCCATCTCAAACGTGATGGATATCCTGTTTGCTTTATTACGATCTCCATAAGATATCATGGGATCATAATCAGATGGACGGGATAACCGTCACTTTTGTGATGGAGTATTCCCCTCTGCCAAGACCTAAATCAGCCTCCCAGTTTTGGAGTATCATCAGTCTGACTAGATTTTTCAAGATGCCATTAGTTGTATCATACAACCTGTTGTAAATGGTTCTAACTAAAAATGATGACATGTTGGTTTTTGGAGCTACAGAAAAAGAACATGATAAAGCGTTAAGGCAAGTGTGTCATTTATCCGTTGATGCAGGTTTGATGCTCCCCCTTAAGATGTTTCCATGTTACGTTCATTCCTAGGCATGGCCTGTTACTGTTCTAAATATATATGAGACTTTACCACTGCGAGTGCTCTATTGAGAGAGTTGATAAAAAAAATGTTTCATTTTGCTGGTCACATAAATGCAAGCACCGTTTTAAAAGAATTGAACAAGTTATTGAAAATGCTACTGAAATGGCATATTTTGATCCAAAGTTACATACTGAAGTTGTTGTTGACGCTAGCTCAGGCAGGTTAGGGGCTATCCTTGCACAACAGAGCAGACAGCGAAATGCTCAAAGACACTGTGGCCTATGCTAGTAAATGTTTGTCACAGACTTAATGTGCATACTCCCAACCTGAAAAAGAAAGCTTAGCAGTGGTGTGGGCTTGTGAACATTTCCATGTGTTCCTGTACAGAAAACCTTTCACCCTTGTGACAGATCATCAAGCATTGGTGACTATCTTCGACAATCCAAAGGCCAAGATGCCACCACGAATCGAACGTTGGGGTTAACCACTGCAAGAGTACAACTACCTAATTATGCATCATCCAGGAAAAGATCAAAACCCTGCTGACTACTTCTCGAGAGTGCATATACAATGTCAAAGTACCCCATCTGAGACTGCAGAAGCATACATAAACTTCATTGTGAAATCAAATACACCAGTTGCTGTTTCGTTTGAACAAATTGTCACTGCCATAAGTCAAGATAGTGACATGCAAAGTTTAAAAGACATCATTGCCCATCAGTCATGGAATCAACATACTCAACCGCTCACCAGTGACAGCGAGTATCAGAAATACAAAAATGTCAAAGATGAACTGTCTTTGACCCAAGAAGGAATTATCTTGAGAAAGTCAAGAATTGTCATTCCAGAGAGTCTGCAACAGCAAGTGATTGAAGTGGCCAGTGAAGCTCATCATGGAATCATTGCCACTGAACAAGCTCTTGGAGATCGAGCCTTGTTTCCACCTCTCGATGAATGAGTTCAACAAGAATTGAAAACCTGTCATCTATGTAACTGCCTGTCAGTGAAAACTACTCAGTGTCTGTTGAACTTGTCAGAGTTACCAAAACGTGCCTGGGAAAGAAGAGCTATTAACTTTTTTGGTCCATTTGACCATGGACATCATTTGATGGTAATTGTGGATGAATACTCTTGCTTCCCATTAGATGAAGATCTCTCGTCTATCACTCAGGAAAGAGTCATTGAAAGATTAGATGGCATCTTTGTGACATGGGGCATTCTTACGATTTTGAAAAGTGACATTGGCCTACCATTTAATAGCAGAGAATTCTGAGACTTCCTCAAGCTGCTTACTGTGAAACATTAGAAGAGCACACCTCTATGGCCTCTAGCTAACGATCTCATTGAACGTTTCATGAGTACACTAAAGAAAGCTGTGCAGCATGCTACGCTACAGAAGCTCAACCTCAAGACTGTCTTGAATTCAATGTTACAAGCTTACTGTTTCACTACTCACTCGACCACAGGGGAAAGGTCTTTAATGTTGATGTTCAGGAGAACCATAATGACCAGGTTGCCTCAGTGGACCAACACTAGATCAAGAACTTATACAGAGACGCTTGAAACAGACGTGAGTTGTAAACAGAAAATGAAGGCCTATGCCGACAAATGGTGACATGCAAAGAACATTATCTTTACGTGAGGAGAAAGAGGGATTGTTTGTAAGCCACAACAATGTAAATCTGATGATCGTTTTGACACCATGCCATTTCATGTTGTAACCAGCAAAGGGCACATGTTGACTGACCAGCGCCCAGGAAAATCTATCAGATGAGCTTCCTTGCAGTTCAAACATGTGGTTCAATGCACATCGGACCCTATTGTCAATGTAGAGACTGGCTCTGAAAGAACACTTGGAGAACCCCAGACTGCCATTGCTTCTATATCCCCGAAGCAGATAAGGGACTATGAGTACTGATTCCCAGTTTCCAAAGACACGATCTGGACAAGTCATCAAAGAGCCAAGATATCTTAGTGAATATTTATAATGTGCATATGTTGTAAAAAAATATATAATTCTTTGTTTAGCAGAGGGGGAGATGTGTCTTGTGAGTATGTATGATGGAACCTTTTTGGATCCGAAAGACTTTGTTGAATGATGACATCAGTTTCAAAACGTAGTGAAGTGAATGCAGGTTTAGAATGCTGAATATGTAATTACATGCTGAAGAATAAAGACGGTTAATACATATCTCCATGTGTGGCATATGCATTGGTGGGTACCCAGGCTGGGGAGGACGGTGCATGTTGCAGGTTGGAGACAGGTTTTCCCTAATGATATTCTAAGCATATAAGTTTGGCAAAAGGATAAAGGTATAATCTCCACTTCTTACTTTGTGAATGTTACTTCTGTTGTGGATTTTTGTACTTGTTTTATACTAACTGCTCTCATACTAATTATGCCATCTGTCTCTGTAGACCAGAGGCAATTCCCACTAAATATCTAGTGTACGAGCAGTCTTTGCAGCTCTGTATGAATGTACAACTTTTCACCTATTGAGTAACAGAACAGATAGGATGTCATAATTTTGCTCAATTGCCTGTGCTGCCCACTGCATCCTCTCGCCCGCCTTCCGCCAAGGTAACCTTTCTTCTATTCAACATGTAGCTTCCCTTGCCTGAACTCTCATGAGATGCCTGCTTCCTAGGGTCCCACCTTCCACCCAGTTGCCCTTGCTGTGATCATGGTGGTGTTTCCTCCAGTCTTCCAGCTCACATGATGCCTGCTCGTTCCTTCAGCCCTTATTGTTTCAGGCCTGCTCCTAAAATTCAATAGATCAGGATGAGGAATTTATAAGAGGATGTTCTGCTTTTAAATGTGTAACTGTGACTTAGATCCAGAAGGCTTATTGGAACCTTAGAAAGACGGCTGCATGCCCAGGTAGACTTTACTTGTATACTGTCTAGAGAAAAGTAGTATGAAAATGCACAATGACAGCCACCTACTGTTCCAAGATGAACATAATGCAAGCGGGGTCGGACCAGCCTTCATGGCATCCTGGCAGTGCCCGAAGGGCTGCTCTCACAGATCAGTGCTTAGGCTGGTGTCTTGGTTGTTTGTGAGCCTGTTTCGTGGTCTAATGGGCCAGCTTTTACTGTTCATTTCTTTGACATTACCATAAACGCAGTCTGTAGCAAGCATGCAGTCACCCATAGCTTGCAAACCCCTATACAGCTTCTTGTTTTTACAAGTTTTAACTGTCCTGACTTGAAAATGTGGGCCACGTGTTTTTAGGTCGAGCATAGCAGCTCGCAAGCTCTGCTTTTCTGACATGTTGGTATGTATCAGGGCTTTTAACCACGTCAACCGCACGCCCATCATTATCACTCGTTCATGGGCTTATCTTTCAAAAATCCTTTGTTATCATTGGTAAATGCTTTACTTTTGTCTCTCCTTGGGGCAGTTTTGTTACTGCCTAGGGGACCGACCCTGTACATGGATAATTGCACTTTTGCCGATAACTTTGACTGCGAGCGAACTACTTTTTCCTTTTGTGTCTCTCCTTTGTGCTCACGCTCATGGCGGCGGTGGTGCTTTGAATCGGCTCGCTTATGTCAAATTTTTATTTTCAGTTTGTGTAGCAAGAAAAGTCCAGTTAGGAATTTACAACGCTAATAGCTCTAACTCGAACAAACGCGAGACCCATTGCATTGCAAATGCTTGTTTTTAGCTATGTGGCTCATCGTGGGCTAATTTGAATCCGGTGCCTGGGCCCGTTTCTTGTCCTCGTTCGTGGAGTACAAGTCAATAGCTTAATATCCTGCTCATTTGCACTTCATAACTGTAGTTTGTTACATGGCGCCTTCTTTGGAAGTCATTGTGTTTGGAGCACAGTTCAGCGATGACTCACATGAAAAAAGAGGTTTCTAGGATTTGCCATTTAGGAATGCATTAAACGTGTGAATCTGCATCAAGCAACACAATCATGCTTTGCCATTAACACTCACCCACAGCTTGTACTTAATGCCATGTTAAGAGTGAATTAACAAGCATTAACATTATAAATGATCCTTTTAAAGAGCACACAATAGCATCCTAAACCATGACTCATCGATTAGTATACAAAGAAAGTGAATACTCACTAGATCAATTATCGTTACTTGAATGAGGATAACACTAAGGTATGCATCGATTGAAGTTATTAAATTACTTTTAAATGGTTCAATTGGCTAAAGCTATGTGTAATTGTTATTGCAGACAGCATAATTACTTGAAAGTATTGGGCACACTCCATTTACAAAATGTTAATAAGCAAATATGACAACCATAGTACTCAGAGCATCCCACTGAGAACAAGCATTTGTAATGCAATAGGTCTCACATTTGTGAGAGTTAGAGCTATTGGGGTTGTAAATGCCAATGTCTTTTATTTATGTGTTTTGGTTTGGAGTGTAGGGAATGTATGTGGTGTAGAGTGGAAATTTGTGGTTTGTATTCTAATTGATGCTTGTTGAATTGTGCAGTGTTTAATTGTGTGGTGCGGAGTGAATTTGTGTAGTGGGATTATGTGACATGGTGCATATATATGGGTGAGAGTTGCACCAAATGCATAGAAAGGAAGATAGAGAGGGATAGTTTGTTTATTTAGGAACAGGTGCAAGCTTCCCTTACACAGAAGGTACAATGCAAGGTTCGCTCACACAGAAGGTACAATGCAAGCTTCTCTCACAGAGAATGTACAATGCAATATTCCCTCACACAGATGGTACAATGCAAGCTTCTCTCACAGAGATGGTACAATGCAATCTTTCCTCACACGGAAAGTACAATGCAAGATTCCCTCACAGGGAAGGTACAATGCAAGCTACTCTCGCATGCAAGGTACAATGCAAGCTTCCCTCACATGGATTGTACAGTGCAAACGTCTCTCAGAGAAGGTACTATGCAAGCTTCCCTCACACAGAAGGTAGAATGAAAGATTCCCTCACAGAGAATGTACCATGCAAGCTCCCTCACACACAGCAGATACATTACAGGCAGCACTGCAAGCTTCCCTCACACACAGAGCCGATATAGCACAGGCAGCAGCAGGTCAAGCTTCCCTCACACACAGAGCAGATACAGCACAGGCAGCAGCTGGACCACTGGAGAAAGAGATAGTGCTCTACTAACGCTTTTTCTGATCTTGAATAAACCCATCTTTGGTTTTATAATAATCCAGGAGAGTGTCGGCTCTAAGAGCAACACAATTCATTATTACAAATTGCACTTTACAAATGCTGCTTATCAATAAAAGTCAATTCTATTTGAATAATGAACAAAAACTGAAACAGTACAAAAGGCCGCTTTTTTAAAATTGAAAAATACATCTTGGGTGTGTCTCGTAAACAGTGAGGGATGACGTGGATACAGTTTCAAGCTTGTGCAGTTGGGGGACACAAACACTTATGAGCAATAGTATATCTAAAAAGAGGAAAATTGTGTTTGGATAGTTTCTATCACCCAAAAGGTCTTTCAGATTAAAGACTTGCATGTGAACCTGTAAAGTGCAAGGTTGTGGAGCCATTTCTACATTTGCCCACACTTACTAATCAAAAAGACATTTATCTCACAACTCTAAGTTAGTTGGAGATATGAATTTAGATCGATTTCTGTTAACTGATCAACAAGCTGCAATTCAATTAATTATTTTTGAATCCCCCTTTGGATAAATACAGAGGGCATGGTTTATAATTCCATTGTTAGGAGTTTTATTTCAACACCACCTCACACCAATTTCTAAATAAGGTTCTACCAAATCAGAGAAAGCTTTAGATTTTTCATCTGTGGGACATTCTCCTTATCAAACCCCAAAATCACAATGATCCATTTGCTTTTTTAATACAAATGGGACATAAACATTTTAACAAAGCAAGAGAAGCAAGACAATGGCTAATGTTTAAATAAAAGGTATTTTGACAGAGGGCCACTTCATTAAATTGTGTGTTAAAATTCACAATTGGGGGACTTTGTACTTAGTGCAGCACTTTAATCAGTAAGAGTGTGCATGGGCCTTGTGATGTGATGCCTCTATGTTTCTGTGATTAGTTATCATACAAGCATCATTCCCTCTCGATTCAAATATAAAGTATTTAACAGCTCAGAAACGTTAGTAATTTCATTCTGGCAGATGTCCAGCTCATGCTCGATCGAAGCACAAACTGTTTGAATAATAGCATGGCTATGACTCGATCCAAATAGTAAAGTGCAGAAACAGTACTTATGGGAAAAAAAAATTATGTTTCTTAACAAGACTAAAGAGGAACACTGAAATACAAACAGAAGGGGCGCTGAGAAGAAAAGCAGAATAGTACAGCATTAGAAAAAGGATTTAGTATTATTATATATAATATTAGTTTAGATTTTTTTGTAATGTCCTACTTAAATTCAACTTCTGACATTGAGGATTGCACTAGATTAATATTTTGCATTAACTAAGAGAGTTTCTAAAACTTAATTTACCTTTTGATTTTTCCTTATTCATATCAATCGTTTACAAACGTTTTTCAGTCATATTATAGTCAAAGAACGAAATCTATGAGAGGTTAATGTTTTATGTAAGAAGTCAATGTGACCTATGCACAATGTAAAAATTACCTTATTCTCGTTCTTAAAGACTTTCCCATTTGAACCACTGAAGTTCTCCCTATTCCTTGCACAGAGGAGTTAATATGTTTTTTTTCCTTTACTCTCCTAAAGTATCGATCATTCTAATGCCAATCAAATACACGTATTGAGTAAGCAACGGGCTTGCCTTTAATAATTTCCACTCACATATGCTCTTTACTTGTGTTGTACACACAAATACTGTTTATCACAATTAATCGTACCATTTATAGGCTTTAACAATACTAAGTAAAAAGTAGCAACAAAAAGCTTAGAATAGATATTGGAGGATCCAAGTCTGACAAAAAGAATGATGAAGGTTTGTTCTTTTCAGGTGTTAAACAGCAGAATTAAACACCAACAGCACAAACAGGGGAGTGTTTCATCTTAATAGAGCCGGTAACAATATGTGAGCAGATGGCCTCAGTGTCCCGCCAGACCTAAAGAACAGCCTACCCTATGTCACGAGGGCACATTCTGCCAGGTAACAACACAAGGGAGTTCGGTACCTGCAGTCTTGTTTTCTCGACGGTCTGAACCCTCATTTCAGCAAGCCTACATTGAAACAATTAAGATGTTAAGACTAATTCTTAGTTTCAACAGACCATTAAGCATGAAGGTCCCAACAGGGACATGAACTGTCATTGCATTCTGAAGCAAGTACCAGCACTCAGAATAACGTAGCCTTATTTCAAAGGACATTCAGATGATTTAAGCCCATCCCAAAACTGAAAGACACGAGGAGGAGGCTGCAGGTCCCCTCGCTACACTCCTGTCTCGCATTTGGCACAGCTGGAGCTAGCTCCTACCCCACTGAGGCGTCTGGAGACTGATGGCCAACAGGCCACCCCAGGGCTTGCCTCGAGCAGCGGCTTCTGTCCCCTCTCCCCAACACCTTACCCTCCCACTCACTCCTGCTGAGGAAGCAGTCCTCAGTAGTCTATGACGTGGAACAGTTGGGACAGGAAGACGAATGAAGCAAAATTCAACTTCAAACTAAACTCCTGAAATCTTCCAATCAGTTCCAGAATCCACAGGACAGATCTATGGAAATCAGCACCAAGAGCAAAGACACCGGAGTTGTAAAAACGGAAAGAAAACTCTGAAGAATGTAGTATCTGCTGTAAAGGTAACAATACCAACTAGTCAAAAACACAAACACTCATCTGAAGTGCAACTTATGAATTAAAACAAGCAACAGCGAAGGCAAACAGACGGCTTCGTGCATAACGTGAGGTGGCCATTTTAAATTGGGGGAATATACTTTAAATATTGTAACAGTAGCTATTTTCTCTACGCATCGGCAGCGCATAAGACAATCAATGGTCTTTGCACAGGGGCAGCAGGGGCAGGAACAGGCACCCTTATAAAACAGCCACTAACATTAATACTCAGTCTTAGAATGCACAGCACATGTAACCAGAGAAGAAAATGATGTAGAGCCCTGTTAAAAGAAACAGATTGGAGCCACTGAAAACATCCAGCGCTCTGGTCAAATGCTATTAGCGTTTGAAAAAAGTAATCCCTGAGCACATGCTACATTGGCACAGTTGGAAGGGTACAAGTACTAGGGCCATGCTTCAGGGGCAGGGGAGTGTACAACTGTGGAAAAGGTGGGACAAAGCGCAAGGATTGACCACTGGCAAGCAAAGATTTTTTAAGGGCACTGAAACAAACCAGTGAAAAAGAAGAGAGCCCAAAAAGAAGTATAGAAGTATATACTAAAGTATATACAAGAGGTCTTGAATGCTTGACCTAAAAACAACATAAGTAATGGGTGGAATACTTTAAGGAGAGAGATTGATTACGCTTGGCCGAATTCCGTCAGATATTTTTGTTCATAGTGCTAAGACAGGTAGGGGCCAACTGAGTACAAATCAGTCATGGTCTCCTTCACTGGAATAGTCGCGCACAGACTAGTAGGACATGTCGCGACTAAATGGGAACACAGCAACCCCAGACTGGTTCTGGACTTCCTGGGCCTCATCGAAAAGGTGTGACATGAGCCCAATGGCAAAGTGAGCTATGAAGCCCACACCTGGACAGGTTCGTCACACCTAGGGGGTTGGATCAAGGAACATTTCAAGCGACGGAGCGCAGTAGCCAGTCCTGACAGAGAAGAAAAGCGCCATATGGTGCTGTTTCTCTCCCCAGCTCTCCCAAACTTTAGGCAGCTTTGCACCATGGGCTCACACTTTCACCATAGTGCACTGGGAAGTGCATTATGTCGATCATATGTTTTGTACCCTTCCAGTACAAACTACTATTTCTAAACATGCTTCGTGACGCTTCCAAGTGTGCACGGGTGCAGCACAGTACAGCGCAAATGTAAAGTTGGAAAAAAGAAAACTTTTTTCTAATGTTCCAATGGGACAGACCAGCCCAACTGTTAGGCCTCCTCCACTCTAAGCAGGCACAAAATCAACTAATTCTGGCTTTGTTAGGTTCGAGGGCGTAGCCTGGTCTGTAAGATTAGTGGGGGGTTAGATTTCCCAACAATCACGCTGGTTAAAAGAAATTATATGAGAATCAGGGCAGGAGCAGGGGCTCAAGGAGCAGTAGGAAGGGAGAAGAGTGTGGGTTTAGAGGGGTACTTAAACATATTTAGTAAAATAACAAGTTTTAAGAACTTTAAAGGAGAGATGAGAATGTGCTTGTTTTTGTCTGTAGAGGTATGTATAAATATCATGTTAAATCCAAAGAATTCCTCACCATACCTGACTTAAAGAGGCTGTAACTGACTATTTCCTGCAAAATACATTTATTAGGGGACTGTAACACCCCAACCCCCCCACTTCCGAAACTACATCCCTGGTTGGGCGTCATCAGTGAGAACAGCTTGAGTCCTATACTGCAGAGAACAGGACTTATGCTTGGGCAGGCCCATCTCAGATAGTGTTTCATTTCGAAAAACACAAAAAATGATGGATCAAATTAATCTCTGGTCATAGAAATTTCATCTGCCTGCCTTCCAATCCATCATTTTATATGCTCACTCAATGCCTAACAGACTAGGACCAACACTCTACAAATTAGCCTCAGTTCTCCTCTGGTACTCAAGCTCCACCTCAACGCAACTCGTTCAAAGGGAGATTTCTGTAGCAGAGTCGGGATCACAATTTCAGATTACTATCTGCGGTGCCTTGGTTTCTGATACTGGACTTTGTAACCCCCATGGAGGCCCATTATTCACTGTACTGAGCAAACATGGCAGATTCACAAGTGCTGTTTCAGAAGTGCCTGCAAGGACCGCTTTTAGCTAATGTGTTGAACTGTAAAATGCACAGTTTGTCCTTATTTCTTTCAACTTGCACTGGGCATCAGCTTTCAAATCCCTTTTATGTGCAATTACAACCATAGATTATTGCCTACCACCTTGGAAGTTCACTAGCCACCACTGTTCATTAGGTGTAATAATAAAAGCATAGATTTTGGTTGTCAAGTTTGTGAAGAAATGTATCCCGACTTGGTCAAACAAGTACTTCTCTGCATGTTCTATTGCATGGTGGTGGGTATTATGTTATAAAGTAGCATGATCATTTGGTCTTGCCATAAGATGTAGCTTACTCTATCAAGTGATGGTAAGTTATGATTTTTAATGACACAGCAAGCATTAATCCACTGCTGTTATCAGATTTGTAATGTCATCCTTGTTAGCTTTCCCCTTTCATTTTTCTTCAGGCACTGCCACTTCTTTGACAGAGCAATCTGGGTTTCTTCTATACGCACAACATTGACCAGGTCTATCCTGGTCCTAATTCTGAGAAACAAACAACTAGGTTGAAAAGATATTACTCGATCCCAACCAAAAATAGATTTCATGCTCTTTCTTTGGAAGGCGTCGACTGACTATCATTTGATCAGGAAGTGGGTGGGCCTACGACTATTACGCTAATCCCAGTTTCTGATCCACTAAAGGGTGGGCATGGTTTAGTGGAGAGCAATGGAGAGGAACAGATGGAGATGGATGTTGAACCGAGTCAACTTGTCAATAACGAAGCTCCAATAAGCGGATTGTCCATCCAATTAAAAGACATAGTAACCAAAGAGTCTTCCGCGGGGCAAGGGACTAAAACTCAGGGAGAGGACTTCTCATTTTTATTTTGGAATGTGGCGGGCCTGTACTCGAAAAGTAAGAATGAAGACTGGTTAGAATATATTCGATCCTTTTCCTGGGTGAGCTTACAAGAGACTTGGTCCGTGGACCCTATCCACATAAATGGTTTTAGGGCATTTCATACCCCTGGCGTTCCTTGCTCACGGGGCAGGGCAAAAGGTGGGTTGTGTACTTTCATCTCTAACAAGTTCAATTTAATCAAGGATTTTAGATTAATTTATAATTCATTTTATCAACTGATCACATGTGAACTAAAAATCATCGCACAAATGGTGATCATTAACTTTTATAATAATGTTCCTCAACAAAGTTTTTTTTCTGTTCTCAAGCTGTTGCAGGAAGATCTGGACCGAGCATGCAACTCAGAGCACAAAGAGAATTTTATTGTGTGGGGGGGACATTAATACACACTTGTGTCCTCAATCTGTGGAAACCTTTTGTTTTTTTGGCACGGATGGAGATGATGACTCATACCATTTTATACATAATCATTATGGTAATTTGTTGAATGAAACGTTGTTTAAATTTGATCTCCTTATTTGCAATAGTTTAAATCATTGTAAACCACAGTTAAAACCCACATTCAATGGCAGACATGCTAACACAATAATTGATTTTAAACTATTATCTAATCATTTTACTTCTTATGTGTCTGAATATAAAATTCAAGATGCTTTGTTCAGCGATCATTACCCTCAAAGCTTAAGCATTGCACTCCCTCAAGCCATCACCAAACATAAGGAACCAATGGAGAAGGTAGAAAATAGAGAATTGGGAACAAGAAATGGTTCCACTATCCGCTGGTCACAGCTTGAGCCTACGCAGTTCATGAAACAATTAATGAGCAAACTCTCTAAAGAGTTTGAAATTTGTCTTTCAGACAATATTTGCCCACAGGCTTGCATCAACGCTTTCATTGCAATAACTACTGGAATTAAAAACTCCCTCACAGTTAGCTTTGGTAAATCTAGACCTTATGTAGGCAAAAGATGGTTTGCCAGTGAATGTACTCAAGCCTATAAAAATCTTAAACAGTGCTTACATAGACAAAATCCTGACAAACATGGCATCAGCCTTCGGAGGAAGGAGTATAAAAAGGCAATAAAAACAAGAAAACAGAATTTAAAAAACGAGGCTTGGCATTCTCTTCATGAAGCAAGCCTTCAGAATGACAACGTTAAATTTTGGAAAATTGTAAACTCTCCTCTTCTGTGTGATGGAACGTTACCATCAATCGAAATAGCCATTACTGAAGAGGATTGGGTTTATTTTTTCTCTAGTATATATTCTGCTAAAGATTTGGTCTTGGAACCAAACCCACCGAGACCAGTTTCCCAATAAATTTTTCCACCATTTAGCCTAAAAGAGGTTACAGACGCAATTAACGCTAGTAAAAGCGGGAAAGCGCCAGGCCCAGATGGAGTCCCAATTGATATCTATAAGTTGAACGTTTCACTTTGGGGCCCACTATTAACTCATGTTTTACGTGCCTGCTGTGCCACAGTCTTTATACCAACTTGGGCCGAGTCCATCATTGTTCCTATCTTCAAAACTGGAGATCGTCAAAATCCTGCATGCTACCGCCCAATCTCTCTGCTTGATACTCTTGCAAAGATTGCTGGACGAATTGTTTTAAACAGGCTACGAGATTGGACGGAAGAATACAATATCCTTTCGGACTTGCAATATGGCTTTAGAGCTGGAATAGGGACTACGGAGCAGGCTCTGAACTTAGTTATTATGCTCGTAAATATATGAGGGCCAAGGCCGGAGCCTTATACCTAGTGTTTGTCGACCTGACTTCAGCATTTTACTGCGTGGTCCATAGTAAATTATGGCCTATTTTATTTGACATGGGGGTAGACCCCCAACTATCGTTCACTTTATTAGGGAACTATACGCTGGAGCTAAAGCCAAGGTGCATTATGGGCTTCAGGGTGAATGCACCTCAGCCTTTCCCATTGAACGGGGGGTACGGCAAGGCTGTGTACTAGCACCACTACTGTTTGCTTTATATATTAATAAATTAGAGGGGGTATTATCTGATGCTTGCAGTGACCTCCCACAAGTTGGTTCTCGAAAGATCTCAGTACTCGATGTATGCGGATGACGCCGTTTTTATGGCCCGCACCCCAGTAGCATTGCAGAGGCTGCTTACAACCTTTGATAAGTATATGGAAGCCTTAGGTCTCAGAATCAACCATTCTAAACCCTTCTGGATGACATGTGGTAGAAATTCTATAAAGAAACCTCAGATAATGCTAAAAGGTACGAAACTAGATGATACAGGAACCTTTTCATACTTAGGCATTACGTTTGATAATAAAAAGCCATAAAATCGAGGAAGCTGTCATTCATTAAAACTATCATGGCTGTAAAAAACTTTTCGAAAAAGGTTGGTAGAGTGACCCCCCCAGGATATGATGATATTGTACAATGCAAAATGTGTTTCTGTTGCATTGTACGGGGCAGGACTCTGGGGATATAGGAACTGCAACAACCTACAGCTAGTTGAAAATGATTTTTTAAGGTTTATTTTAAGCGCTCCAAAATCTACCCCTACGCTGGCATGCCATATGGAATTGGGGGTATCATACCTTATAGATTTAATTCGTATCCAACCAATCCTATTATGGCATAAAGTATGGACTTCTGATTCCGCTAGGCTGAACAGGGCCATCATAGAAGATGCATTGGCATTATCTTATCCGTTGAAAATTCCATGGCTAAATTATATAAAGATTTTTTTCATAGAGCTGGGCTATCCTGAGTTATATTCTACCCCGGCAAAACTGGAAACAATTTCCAGGAAGGAACTGAAAAATATCTGTCTTACTCACCTGGCCGATTTAAGATGGGCCACTGAGGCAAAGAAACCCAGCGTAATGAGGAATTTCATGTTGCAACAAACAGATGGCATGGAACCATATTTGAGTAATGTACTGAATCCAAGGCATCGGTTCGTCCTTACGCGTCTAAGATTAGAGATTTTTCATCATCTTGTTAGCTTCCCATGTACTAATGATTGGACCCCTGTAATGGTAAAATGTCCTTGTGACTTAGTGTCTGAGCAAAGCACAATACACATTCTCTTTTTCTGTAAATTCTATGCAGACTTAAGGAAAGCGTTTGTGATCCCATTTTTAAAATCAGTGCATTTTAAACAATGTCGCCCGGCCTTCAATTACCTCCTGTCCCTACCATCAATTATGATTTGTAATGGAATAGATTTATTTTTATGTGCAGTGACGAAGGCTAGACCACATTATCAGATAACCTAGATAGGGTTTTTTTATTTGTACAAATTTTAAATGTATTTCATTAATGATAATAGCTTTTGTTTTAAAACATACTTTTATACTGATTTTATCTGTCATATTTTTGAACTGTGGTTTTTATGAGAAGTTATTTAATTCCTTGCAACGTAATCTTGCTACATGGTCCTTTTAGTTATGGTCTGACTTACTTGTGTTCTCATATTATTTTAAATATTGAGTGATGTTTTTAATATGAATTATCTGCTTTTATGATTGTTGTATTCAATCGAATAAAGTATTTTTGATGATGATGATGACAGAGTAATTTGCATATCTTTGATTTCTCTGAGTTGTTAAGTGTTGGTTTTCCCCTACAGTTTTGCTGTTCCTTCTTCGATTTTCAATATTTTTTCTTTCTCAACATTTATCTTCAGGAATGATGAGGTTGACGCATACAAAGGAAGATTAAGGGCCCAATTGCTAGTTTGGCGGTCTGAGGAACGCCAAACTCACGGTGGTAGTGGGACTGCCGCACTCCTGGCGGTCCAACTGCCAGATTACAATTCTGGTGGTTGGATTGCCAGGAGACCACCACTAGGATCATGGATCCCGATGGGTTGGTGGTGGTCGAAGTCGTGGTCAGCCATGGCAGTGCCAAGTTCAGCACTGCCTTGCTGATCATCAGTCAATCAATCATGGATTTGTAAAGTGAAGCTAATCACCCATTGGGTCTCAAGCGCTGAATGTAGGCATGCTGTTCAGACGAAGAGCCAGGTCTTGAGGTTCTTCCTGAACTCCTCCAGTGGTGCGGTGTGCATGAGCTTAAGGGGAAGTGTGTTCCATGTCCGGGCTGCTAGGTAGGGGAAGGATCCTCCTCCTGCTGTACTTTTCCGGATCTTGAGGGCGGCAGCAAGGGCGAGCTGGGAGAAACGGAGACGTATGTTGGATACGTAGAAGCAGAGGCGTTGGTTGAGGTATGCTGGTCCTATGTTGTGCAGTGCCTTGAAGTTGTGGATCAGGAGTTTGTATGTGATGCACTTGTTGACTGGGAGCCAGTGTAGGTCTCTGAGGTGGGAGGAGATTCGGCTGTGTCGGGGATGTCCAGGATGAGTCTGGCTGCTGCATTCTGGACTCTTTGTAGTCTTGATTGAAGTTTCTTGGTGATGCCGCATAGAATGTGTTGCTGTAGTCCAGTTTGCTGGTGATGAGTGCATGGGTGACATTCAAGTGGAGGTCCATTTGAAAATCTTCAGCAGGAGACATAGGGTGTGGAAGCTTGATGAGGAGATGGTGTTAACTTGGTAGGACATCGCTAGAGAGGAGTCCAGGATGATGCCCAGGTTACGCGCTTAGTCAGTGGGGTTGGGGGCATTACCCAGAGCGCTGGGCCACCTGGAGTCGTTCCAGGCAGAAGGGGTGAAGCTGATCACAAGGATCTCTGTCTTGTCCGAGTTCAGCTTGAGGCAGCTGGCCTCCATCCAGGCGGCGACTGCACTCATCCCGTTGTGGAAATTCCTCTTGGCTTGTGCAGGGTCTTCGGACAGGGAGAGGATCAGTTGGGTGTTGTGGCATAGGAGGCAATGTTTAGCTCGTGTTGTTTGGTGATCTTAGCCAGTGGGGTCATGTAGACATTGAAAAGCGCTGGGCTAAGTCAGGATCCTTGGGGTACTCTGCAGCAAGTGTCCTTAGGTTCTGATGGTGAACGGTGGTAGTTTGACCCTCTGTGATCTTCCAGTGAGGAAGGTCCTGATCCAATTCAGGGCTTTGTCTCGGATGCTGGTGTCGTACAGTCTGTCGCAGATGGTGGAGTCGGAGACAGTGTCAAATGCAGCAGAGACATCAAGGAGGATGAGTGCGGCAGTGCCTCCGCGGTCCAGAACGAAGCGTATGGCATCGGTGGCTGCTAAGAGAGCGGTTTCGGTGCTGTGGTTGCTTCTCGAGGAACTCAGTGAGTTGCTGGTTGAAGGCTTTCTTCATTACCTTGACTGGGAAAGGGCGCAGAGAGAGGGGTATGTAGTTCTTCAGCTCCCTAGGGTCGGTAGTCGAATCCCCTTTCTGCCACCCTTTCCATGTCGGTTGCACCGCCATAGAAAGGCTGGCGGAAGGACAGTACTGTGTGCTAGTGCTCTGCAGACAGTGCGCATTCCAAGGGTGCTTATGTGCCACGCCATTGGCCTTGTCTATCTTAGGGAGCTAAGGCCAATGCCACTGCACTATTTCCAGCGGGCTGACCGGCAGAAAAGTCATAATATACAGTAGTCATAGTATCACAAGATATTGGAAAATGTTGCCTTCTTGCCACATGTGTTCTGACAATTCATTACCTAACTTAGCTGCTCTGATCTTTAAAAACAGAGACTAAATGCATACTACTCACCTCTACGTCTTAAGCCTTTCTGACAATGAATGGCTAACAACATCTGTGTTTTCCCTAATACCAGTTTGTTGATTTCTATTTTCCATCCAGTGTGGAGATAAATGAAATTCCTCAAGTGTGTATTATATATTATACTAACATTAATTTTATGTCACTCATTCTTTCTCAATTTAATCGGATGATAAATTATCCTTTGACATTTCTTCTTTCTTGTTAATACAGGCTATTGTCATGGTTTATGAAATTTTTTTAAGTATGGAATGGGGATAGGGCAAGAACAATTCCTGAAACTGATCTGTCAGAATTTTGATTGAGCTCTTGCATATTTGAACAATTCTAATAAACAGATGTTAAGACACATTGAACAAAAAGGCAATTGTATTTTTACCTGATTCCAAGAACCAATGGAAGTACATAGGAAATCAAGCTTAGTGAATTACTTGGTCCTGGATGCAGGATTTGTTGTGGGATCCCTCGACAAAACATCTTTCACTGATAATATCTGTCTATAAATATTGCAGATTTCCTGAAAATAATTTTGCAGCCCTGTTCTAGAAAATTGCTTTCCCTGATTTCTATTGTATTATCAGTATGTGCCACTGGTTGTAAATAGTTTTTCCAAGCAATACTGGTGGTGAAAAAGTAGAAAATGTTTTTTAAAGCACTTTTCAATTCCCCCAATGATCAATTGACTTCTAGCATTGAAACTTACTTTATTGCTGACAACTAGCCAATGTAAAAAAATTATTAATGCTTAATGCTGCTCCAGCCCACAGAAATTCCTCACAAAATAATTATATCTGCAGAATGTTCATAATTATTGTTGTATGCAACATGAATCCTGCTATAGCTTCTAGAAACTTCATTCACTTCCATAGGTTGAATTCTCCCATGTCCTCTCTTACTCTTCAGCTAGGACTAAAGAGGTATTGAGCACTGAAATATCTAATCTTTACATTTTAGATTTAGCAGTGAGTCTCCCACCCACTTGAGTTCTAAACAGTGGTTAGATGCTAGGAGGTATCATCTGAGTGCACTTGCAGTTCATCTGCAGTTATTAGAATGATTTCATTATATCCACACTGTTCTCTAAAAGGGCTATTCCACAATGAATTTATTTAGTACTCAAGTTCCCACAGTGCTGAGTTCTTTTATGTTCTTTGGGTCAGTTCGTGCTTAAGTCTTCATTATTTATTTTACAAAACATATACATATCAAAATGTATTGCTTATATACCCACATGCTGGGGATTCAGAAGGTACCTGGAGGTTTTGGATTCTCATGGAGAGGACCAAAAATATAGCCAATATGTGTGCAATTGTATTTTAAAAATAAATGATGAAAGTGCTGTGCAAGAACGTTTATGTCATCGATAAGGTTTTAGAATGGTTTCTGTTCTTAGATTGCCCCCTTTCCAGCATTCTCCAACAGTATTGTTGTAAAACAAATCTGTAAGTGGTGGTCATTATTTCCTATTTTTTCAGTTCTACCTGCATGCATTTTGTGGAGTAAGATGTATGAAGTTTGGTGGTGTAAGTGGAAAGCTATACATTTATGTAAAGTAGACATAATTCGTAACTAAGCAAGAGCTCATTTGTATAGATCACTCCTGATTTTTCCAAAGAAACTAATCATTGAGTAACTTGAGTTATGAAAATAGTGGAAGTAAGTAGCAACAATAAAAAGTGAAGACAATGGGCCTTATTACGAGGCTATCCTAGGGCTGCCAGCCTCGTGATCTGACGCAAACATTAGAACCCTGGTGGGCGGACCCGCCAGGAGACCTTCGTTTCCGCCAGGAACATTGTTCCCTACATGGTGATGGCAGTCGGAGTTGTAACCAGCCAGGGCAGGGCTAAACTCAGCACTGCCTGGCTGATTACAGCCCATTTTCCACCAGCCTTTTCATGGCAGGGACCCCTTCATGAAAAGGCTGGCAGAAAGCCAGTGCCGGGGGCCGCAGGTGGACCCCTGGACTGCCCATGGCATAGGAAGTTCAGCCCCCCCGCGAAGCACTGTCGGAATGCACACTGTCTGCACTGCAGACATTGCGCATTCTGAGGGTGCTGGAGTGCTAGGATATTGGCCTCAGCTGCCTTAAAGGAGCCAAAGCCAATATCCTAGCACTGTTCCCACCAGTCAGCCCGGCGGGAACGCGTTTTACAATGTTCCTGCAAGTCAGCCCAGTGGGAACAGTGTAATACGCTCAGGGTGAATGCCACCGGTATAACAGTGGCGCCCTCCCCTTGGCTTTGGTGGTACGCTTTTAGGAGGCCCAATATTTTTTGTAGGGTTTCAAGGTATATTTTAGCGCAAAATGAGTCCTAATTTAGTGTGAGGGCACGTTACTGCAAATAGCACATTTGGGCTTCAATTTTTACTTTGAATAGCAAGTATTTACACAAAGTAGTGTAATGGCGGAATTACGGGAATTTCAAGAACAACAAGAAATTTGGAAAATTACTCAAATGACACCTGCGTAATATAAATTTTGCCAACGCCTATTTTTGATCTGCAATTTTTGTGTTCAGAAGGATGATCTACAAAAGTGATACACAGTTATGTCTGTCAGACTCTTCCACGCCCAGAGATATATTGTGTTTGTTGGTTGTCCATTAACATGGAATTCTCAGAGCCATCAACTGTGCTCTGGCATATAATGAATTATCATTGTCTTTCTACAGTGCATCAATTCATAACCTAAAATCTAATTGAGACACAGTTGGTATGAAGGAAAATTATTTATTTTCAATATGTGGCCAAGAATTTGAGTTGAAGATAGAGGTTATTTGTATGACTATGAATTTGGGATTACCCCTAATATTAGGTGATTCAGAGAGAGTTTTAACAAATGCACTCTTTTGGAGCACACTGACTTGGGTTTGGAAGCCATAACCCTAGAGACATTTAAATGTCATACAATTCTTTATTCCCAAAAAAGGCCTCAAAATGCAACATAGATACATCAAAATGTTACCTCTGAAATTCTGGAGTGGTGGGTAGTTGTGGTGTTTGGGCCAGGGGCCAGTTGGCACCGAGGGCATCCTACCACCTCACACCTTTTTAAACACCCAGATGAGTCAGGTGTCGCGTGTTTTCTTTGGATCCCACAATTTTTCCACCCACAGTGCCCTGTAAACATCAAACTCTGCCTGTAATCACAGATTTTCTTAATGTTTCTGTGTCGGAAAGTTTCGGAATCTAGGGGAATTGACAAAAGACATATCACCCTGTGTTCCCACTCATCTCCCAACAAAATGGTACTACACATATGTGGATGGGCCTGTTATGTGTGATAGGAAAGGCCCCAAAGTGCAATGTGAAAACATCAAGATTTTCCTTTTGAAATTCAATCGTTCTGGGGATGACGGGTGCTGAAATATTTTTATCAGGGTTCAGGCGGCGCCCATGGAAATCTAACAACCACACACCTAAGAAACTAGACACCCGGACAAGTCTGGGGTGATGTGCATTGTATAGCTCACACTAATTGTTCTTACCTAGAATGCCCTGCAAATGTCAGCATTTGGCTAAAATCACAGATTCTCCTTACATTTCTGTGATAGAAAGGTCTTGAATCTATGGGGCTCGATAAAAAGCCCTACCAGTCTGCATAATTACACTTTTCCAGTAAAAGTGGTACCCCCACTTGTGTGGGCCTATTGCCTGTGTTAGGAAAGGCCACAAAATGTAACTTGGAAAAATCAAGATTTTTCCTTTAAAGTTCAATCATTCTGGGGACCTGGCTGCTTAGGTTTTTGGGCCTAATGTCAGCCGACACCCAGGGAAACCTACCAACCCAGAGTTTTCTGATAGCTAAACACCAGGGAGGATCTGGATGGCGTGGATTCCGCTATTCTTGTTTTACCCAGAATTTTGAATAGAGGTCAAAGAATGGGGGTGGCGGGAACTCAATTTCCTTAATTTAATCTGACTGAATATTCTGCAACTTTGAGCCAACAGGAAAAGTAGCACTCTCCTGCATTGTCACTCTTATCCTAAGGAAAACTTTATCACATTTGTGAGTGAATCTATTATACAGGATATGAACTGGTCAATATAATCTTAATCTGATTGTCACATGGTTACAATTTTGGTTTATTTCTAGAAGGTACATTAGGCCCACCCACCCATGGGAATTATGTTTTTTCTCAGTACACATGGGAATGCAGGATGGTAAGACTTGCCATTGGAAGATTTCTGTCTAACAAATGTGGGGAAATTTGTGTTTATTAACCCTTACTTTGATATTTGCTGAACATTCTGGGTAAATATTCTGCTGAGATCGATGTAAGCCACACCTAGGGCCTGAATATAAGTGTACACATTTTTGGTGTGGGGATACCAAAGGGCCATAATCTCCAATTCCAGCTGGCATCATCAAAAGTCCGCTATTCTGAGTTATTGCCCATCATGGGAATACCCGCACAAACTCTGAAATACCGGATCCTTTATTGTGCATATTTTCCTCATTCTGGAAAGTAAACTACTGACCTCTTCCGCCTGTCTTGAACTTGAGTAAAGTGTCAATGGAGAAGGGGGGTCAGGTGAGTTGGACAGTGAGGTGAAGAGGACAGCTTGTCTGTGTTTAAAGGGAGCATTTCCTGTCCCCTGGACTTCTGCAGGATTCGGGCAGGCTTCAGGCTGTGATGCTGCCCACAGCCCTTGCCCACACAGCACTTGCGACAGGTCCCAAGTATCCAGGACTATATTTATCAGCTCTGAGTTTGCAGATCCAACAATTTGAGCCCTGGAGAGAATTGTAGTTCAGAGTTGAAGCATTTCACCTAGAGTTAGCACTCTACATGAAATATTCAAACCTGCAATCAGTGTCCCCAGTATCCAAATACTGGACGGATCCCACATATCAATTAAGAAAAAAAATTGATTCTTTTGTGCATAGTTTTGATAAATAAGCGGGCAGATAGGGGTTAAAGTTCCCATTATGAAATGTCCCATTCAGCATTTTTTGGGAGCAGAAATTCTGTAATGGTGTAAGGAGTATTGGGGGAGGCCAGATGCCACATCAAGACTGATCTCACCCCCTTCTTGGTTTTTTTTGGAAGCAGAAAACCTTGGGTACTACCCTGGGTGGGGAAGAAAGACCTTTTGGGCTTGAAGGTTTGGGTGTTTGGCCTGACTCCATAACTGGCTGAGTCGCAAACCATTCTTAAAAAAAAAAAAAAAAAACACTCCCTGATGTCTAGTGTGCTTTCTTCTCCCCCTGGGAAAGAATACTGTATAGATTCCATGGTAAGGGGTGTGGCCCTATGCCAGGGCCAGATAGTTTGGTTGGAATAGAACATTATAAATATTTTCATAAAAAGCCAAAAAAAGAAGAGTGTCTATTGAAGATTTTGTGGGAGCATTAAAAAATTCGGCTCTCACATGCCATTTTGGGGCTCTACATGATGAACTAATTTGTGATCAAATAGTTATGGAAGCAGCTAATCCCAATATACAAGATAAACTATGGACAAAGGGAGAATCATCTCTTCAGGAAGTGATAGACATAGTTAAAAGTGCCGAATTAACAGGAATATGTGCTAAGGCTGTCCTATCGGAGGAAAAAACAAAGAATTCCAAAGAAGAAATTCAATAGTAGCTAGAATAAAAAATGTGAAAAAATGTTCTCGCAAGATGAAAGGAGAGTGATTTCAGTAAAGTGGATAATAGTAACAAATCTAAAATAGGGAATGGAAAAAATGTTTTAGATGAGGTAATAAATATCTCTTAGCTAATAAAAAGAACTGTCTAGCACGTAAACAGAAATGTTCAAATTCTGGTATAACAGGAAACTTTTATAAAGTGTGTTAAAGGAAGATGAAGAAAGATTTTGTTTCAAAATGCATTGATGAGAAAAGAGACAGTCAATCTAGTTCTTCTAATGAGGGAGATATGAATTTTTGGGATTTTTGTGTACTGAATGTTGATGAAGATATTTTATGTGTAAGGGTGAAAACACAGAAACCTGTGTATCAAATGCTTATTGGAGGTGTGGATATTTCCATTGTGGCAGACTCAGGGTCGCCATATACTATTGTAAATCAAGCTGTATGGAAGGAAAACTTTGTGCCAATAGTAGGGAACAATTTAAAAGAAGCAGACATTTCACCAAAAGCATTCACAGGAGAGCCAATAGATATGATTGGCTTTTGAGAATTGTTATTTAAATTTAAGAATTGGGAAACTTTTAGTAAATTGTATGGGTCAGTTACTGGTCCATCAGTTCTTGGTTGGATGGGTCAGGGCAATTTGGGCATTACATTGTGCCCAAACAGCATGGAACCTGTGTTGTCTATACAGCCTGATACAGAGTTTAGTCTCAGCATAGCTCAAAAAAAATCCGAAAGTTTTTTCTAAGAAAATTGATAAGCTCAGGGGTTTTCAACATAAGATACAACCCAAACCTAATGCTACACCTTGCACTCTCAAACTAAGTAATATTCCATTTGCAATAAAAGGTGAGGTGGAGAAAGATCTACAGAAATTACAAAGGGCCTGTATCATTTAACCAGTCGAGTCGGTAGAATGGGTTGAACCTTTGGTAGTAGCTAAGAAAACCAATGGAAAATTCGGATGTTTCAGATTCAAAAAGTAAACTTCTGGATTATCCTCTGTTGCGGCTATGTTTCAGAAGTTGATGCAAGTAATCTTTAAAGACATAAGTGACCTCTTGATTTTTAAGGATCATATCTTAGTCATGGGAAAGAACAGGAACGACCATGATCGAAAACTCACATAGGTGGTGAAGATTTTGGAAGAAAAAGTCCGAACTGTGGAGTTGAGCAAATGTAGATTTGCGGAGGAAAAAATTACATGCTTGGGCCATGAAATCTCCGCAGAGGACATCAAACCTAAAAAAAGAGTTGTTAGGTGCTATCAAGGAAGCCCCCAGTACCTAAAAACAAAGATGATGTACAAGCATTTTTAAGGATTAGTAGATTTCTATGCCAACTTTGTACAAGAGTTTTCCCTAAAAACATACTTTTTAAGACAATTACTGAAATTGAAGAATACATTTGAATGGTTGGAACAGTGTGAGAAGGCACTTGTATAAATTGGAAAATAGATTTGTGGCACCCACCCCTGCAATGATTTCATCCTACCTTGTATAGTATAGTCACCACAGATGCCAGTGGAAGGGGTTTAGGAGTGGTGTTTACACAGAAAGATGTAAAGGGTTCAGAGAAAACTATGGCTTCTGCATCTCATTCAATTGCCCCTACAGATGAGAAGTACTCCGTCATTGAACGAGAGGCATTTGCTTGTGTTTGGGGTTTAGAACATTTCAGACATTACATTTGGGGCTACAAAATTACATTAAGGAGTGATCATAAACCACTCACAAAACTCCTAACTACTAAAGGTTTACATTCTTCTTCACTCAGACGTGCAGCCATGTCTGTACGATTAATGAAATACAACTGAGGTACAATATGTGCCTGAATGAAAGAATGTGGTTGTAGATTTATTGAGTAGGATGTCGTTACCTTTGAAAGAAGATTAGAGATTAAATTAGATGCTTTTTGTGTAGTTAATGTTCTTGAATAGGTACCTAGCATTTCTGAAGAGGAATGGGTGCAAGCCCAGAATGCTGATTAAGTATTGATGGAGTTGAGCAGAAGAATTGTTGAATCAGTACACAATATTTTGGCATACAGAATAACTCCATGTGAATCCACACTTTTTAGTCCTTTTTCATTGATGAGAGGAAGAGCACCTATTACTAAAGACAATGTAGAGTGGATGGTCTCAGCAAAGAAAGCAGAATGATGATCAGGAGAGGTGAAACACAATTTGGAACATGCATAAGAGGTATGCAAGAAATAATGTGATAAAAAACATGGAAGCAGATCAGTACATATAAAAGTTGAATACAGAGTAAGAGTGAAAAAGTGGTATCTTGAAGAAGGGGCAATACGGATTTTCACAACCGTTAATTGTTGAGAGGATACACTGTAATTCAGTATTGTTAAGTGATGGACGAGTATGGCATTTCTCGTCTTTATGGTTGTTTAAGGGGGAGGAGAGGCATGCATCTTCACATCATACACAAGAACAGGATAAACATGCTAAGGAACAAGACAAACATAGTTTTGACTGATTGACAGAGAATGGAAGTAATGAGTGTTTGCAGAAAAAATAAGTCAGGTTTGGTAGTGAACAAACACAATTCCAACTCTATAGGAGGCAAGAAATAAATAGGACAGATTATATAGTGATATTGATAGAGGTGCTCAAAGTTCAAGCAATTATGTGGGTGTGGAGGATGAATCAAGGTTTCAAGATGTCATTACTAATAGTACCAGCAATAGTACTCACAGAGAAACATAAGTTGAAAACAGAGTGAGTAAATATGGGCATGTGGTGAAGAGCCCTAAATAAATTCCAAGAATTTACATTCGATTATATACATGGTAGTGCACATTATTACCTATAAATTTGTTTTTGGTCTATTTCTTTGTGTTGTAATAGTTCATAATGTAACTTTAGTAATGCTAGTGGGATTCTTATATCTATGCAGGGTAGATCCTGTATAAGTAATATTTTAAATTTTTTAGATAGAATATAATAACAATTGTTCAATTTGGATTCTATTAAAAGAAAAGGGATGTGTTGTGATATTATTATGTGTTATGACTTTTGTGTTTTAGCCTTACAAGGCACCGTATTCTGGTGTCTCGAGTCAACATGATGTCAGATGCTTCTATTTGGAACTTTGGGGTGTGTGTGGTGAAGAAGGCAGTTGGAGAAGGCTGCCAAGTGTAATGGTCCTGACAATGCCCTCTTTAATAAATTACACTTCTACACTCCACGATTACTTTACAAGTTCCACTCTATGTCAGGTTCAAAAACACTGTCCTGACTGCAGGACATACCAACTCCTTTACTGGGAACAGCACAACAGTGAAAGGTAGTGGTTTCGAACTGCTGAGCCATTTCACGCTGCCAGCAGACCAGAATGGTTTTAAAAAGGGCAAGCATCCCCATGCAGATGGTTATATTACATGAACGCGCCCATCTGAAGAGGTCCTTAAAAGTCCCGTGCTCCCATCAAAAAGAAGCTGTGTTTGTGGGTCGGGGGGGGAGGGGGACCCACTAATTGTCACTTCCTGCGGGTGAATATGTAGTCCCTTCTTCCATTTCAGTAATACAAGGCAGTTACTTTCCTCATTTGCAGGGGCATTATAGAGGGGGGTAAGTGTCTGTTGCCAATTTTTTTATCATTCTTCTTCTTGGCACTAAATGCTTGGTGCAACAATATAAGGAAAGATAAAATTACCACTCTGGTCAAATACGCACAGCACCAAAATGGATCCTACTTAGACCACACTGCAATAAATCACTCTTAAAACCTAACACTCCACGTGTGCCCACCCACCTTGTCTAGTTTCCTATCTGTTTGCCATGGATGTCATTTGGGGTCGCAGTTGCAACCCACTGACTTACCTCTTGCATCCATTGGCCTCAGAGGTGGCAAAATCAGTGCTAAGAAAACAGGGATGGCATATTTTTACTATATCAATTATGAATAATAGCTTATTATTATTCAATATTTATGTAATAAAGTGTAGAGCACCAGGAGCAGGAACAGGACTTAACTGGAAGGTCAGCTTATTAAATAAAAAATACATTTTTAATTGTATGCTGTTTTTGTGCTTGCAGAGTCAGAGGAAGAGCATAAAAGTGTGAGTAGGAGTGAATGTGAGAGTGAATGAATGAGTCAGAATGATTTAGAGTGAGTGAGAGTAAATGTGTGCAAGTGGCAAGTGAGTGGGTGACTCAATAAGAATGAGAGAGAGTAAGAGTGAAACAGATTGAGTGTCAATGAACATGTGCGTGAGAATGAATGTGAGTGAGTGAGAATGAATATAAATGAGTGAATGTAAGTGAGTATAAGTGAAAATGTGGAGATATGCTTACTAGTCTGTTGTTAGCTCTGACATACTAAAGGTAATTCTTATTGCATAGAGGTAGTACACATGGCTTAATACTGATGATGGCATTCTGCAGTTAGTTCTAAGCATGAAAGACCCCTGTGTCAAAATTCTGGCACTGACATACTAGATGTAAGTTTTGGCATACTGAGCATCCATGGTAAAACAGTACTGGCATACTCAATGTAATTCTTGGCATCCTTGTGAAAATGCTGATACTGGTATACTTGAAGAAATTCTTGGCATAGGGGACACCCGAAGTAACATTCTGGCAATAGTACTTTGGAGGTGATTTTTGGTATAAGGGAGGACAAAAGTAGCATATAGGAGGGGGCAACCATGGCAAAATGGTGACACTGACATACTAGAGGTACTTTTTGACATAAACCCCACCCATGATATATGGTTGACATTAATCGTAAAATCTGCCACCTTGTTACAAATAGGGTTATTGGTTGACTGGGGTGTAAACTTTGCTCAAACAGCAACCACAGTCCTAGTCATGGCAAGTGTCAGGCAACCCCTAAATTAATCTTTGCTCACCCTCTGGTAGCTTGGCACAGACCAGTCAGGCTTAACTTGAGGGCAGTGTATAATGTATTTGTGCAACACTTCAAACAATAAACCAGTGAAATACTGCACAAAAAGATTCCACACCAATTTAGAAAAATAGATCTGACTTCAATAAATAAAACAAGACTAAAACAACACAAATTCAATAAGTAGAACTTGACATTGATTTTTAAAGGTTTTATGTGAAAATGGCACTAAGAAGCATAAAGCACTAAAACTGGTTATCTGATCGGGCCAGACCGGGGTAAAGTAAAACAATTCAGGCTGACCACAATGGAGCGTGGGCCGGATACAAGGACCCAGTTAGGGCCCTGAACAAAAGTACCTTAATCCAGGGTTGTGGAGCGTTGTGTGGATTTGGGTCGAATATGTGCTGTGCAGCAGGGGCGATGCGCCGAGGCTATGGTGCGATATCCTGATGCATCAAAGATTCTGTCAACTTTGCTTGAAATGCGAAGACCGGTGTCGAGGGTGCATTGCACAGTTGAAGCGTTGCATCAGTTCTAATGAGCAGGGAAGCTGCGATGCGGAGTTTCGTCCTCATCATCAAGGCTGCTGTCGACAGGGAAGGAGGACCTTGCACTGTGGAAAAGCTTCGGAGAGTGGTGGTTCTGAAGGTGAAGCCTCAGGTCCTATCCATGCAGCTGTGCTGATGCATTGGTTCTGCTCGAAGATGCACCACTCATCTGAGGCAATGCATCAGTTTGCCAAAGAATGCAGCAGTTCTGCTGGAGAAAACACCTTAGGTCCACTTAGAGGGGTCAAGGATTGGGGTGCACCACTTGGCAGGCTCACAGAGGGCCGAGTCCAGATTCAGAAGCGGAGTGGTTGAAAGTCTTTTATGTCCCTGAGACTTCAGATCAGGAGGCCAGCCAGCTAGCCCTTGGAGTCACCCTGGGTTCAAGCGATACAGCCAGGCAGAAGGCACCAAATGGCTAAAGTAAGAAAAGGCTAATTTTCTAAAAGTTACATTTACATAAGTGCAATTTAAAATCTGACTTCACCATACATTGTGATTTTAAATTATGATTCAAGAGACCACCAAACTTAATGTTCATCACTTCCAGAATGTGAATTACACTTATAAGATGTAAAAGGTAAACCGAATATTATCCTATGTGAGAGATAGGCCTTGGCTGTAGTGAAAAATTACTGTTTTTTTCAATGCCAGGACATGTAAAACTTCAAAATACATGTCCTGTCTTCTAATGACATTGCACCCTGCCCTCTTGGTTGTCCAGGGATGACCATAGGGAGACTTGTATGTATAAAAAAAAGAGAAGGGTTGGGGCTGGGAAAAGGGTTATATTGCCATGTCGACATGGCAGTGTAAAACTGCCCACACAGTCTCTGCAATGGCGGGCCTGAGACATGGATAAGGGGCGACTGTAGGAAGCTAGCCTTGTGTGTGGTGGGTTCCTAAGCTACTTACACCTTATACCAGGTCCCCTCTTAGTGTACGCAGTGTCTAGAAGCTAGTCTCTCTAGAGGTAGCTGTGGATGAACAGCCAAGGCTTATCTAGGAGACATGCAAAGCTCATGCAATACCACTGTAGTCACACAGCACTTACACACATTAAGGAAAACACTCAGTTGTACAAAAATAAAGTCACTTTATTTTTCTAACACAATACCACAAAATACTAGAAGGACAACCCTGCAATAGGAGGTAAGTAATACACTAAATATATACCCTAGGAATCAGAAATAGGCATAGAAAAGGTTAGAAAACAGTGCAAATAGCAATAACCAATTGTGACCCTAGGGGGAGCACAAAACATATACTAAAAAAATGGAATGCGAACACAGGACCCCCATCTAGGTAAGTGGAGTGTGAAGAGGGAAGCTGGGAGTACTAGAAAACCACAGAGGTAAGTAACTCAGTACCGCCCCAGCGACCAGGAAAGTAGGAGTAAATAACTGGATTTTCCCCAAACCACTCAAAAGAAAGAAAAGAAGACATCCAGAGAAGACTGCAAGAAACAAGCAGTGTATTCCTGAAGACAGAAGACCAGTGGAGAGAGGGGACTAAGTCAAAGAGTCACAGTGGAGTCCAGGAGTAGGAGCTATTAACCATCCAGCTGTACTTGTAGGAGTTGGTTGATGATAATGAACAGGTCAGCACTGCAGCCCCGGAGCCAGAGAAGAGTTCCTGATGGATGTCCCATGCTGGAGTGAAGATTGCAGACGGGTGTCGGTGCAGAAATTCCACCAACAAGCCTTGGCAAAAGCAAACTCGCAATTAATGGAAAGTGGTGCTGCTGTGGACGCGCAAGGTCTAGGAAGACTCAACCCAGGAGGGGGAGTCACAGGGGACCCTCAGCATCACAGGGAGTCCACAGGAGCAGCAACAGCACCCACAGGAATCCCATCAGATGGGGACACAGGAGTCGCAGAAGGAGCCCATGCAGCACTACAAAAGAGGATCCCACGCCGCTGGAGACCCACGCAGAAGGCTGTGCTTTGCAGGAAGGAGTGCTGGAGCTGCACGTCGCCTGAAGATCCCTTGGAGGTGATGTCAACAAGCCTTGGCAGCTGCAAAAGATGCAGTGCACGGGGTACTGTCCTGTGTGAGAAGGCAAAGGCTTACCTCTACTCAAGTTGGAAAGCTGGCAGAGAGGACCAAGAGGACTACTCCGGACCACCACCCGTAATGCAGGATCCACGCAGCTCAAGATGAGAGGAGATCCACGCAGCCGGTCGTCGTTTGCTGTAGGTGCCTGTGGTTGCAGGGGAGTGACTCCTTCACTCTAAGGGAGATTCCTTCTTCTTCTTGGCAAGGCAGAAGAGTTGCTATCTTCTGAGGATGCACAGCCAGAGAAATGTTGCAAAACTGGAAGGAGCCTTGGAAACAAAGTTGCAGAAGAGTCTTCTTAATTGATTGCAGCGTTGTCGGTTCCTGGAGGGTCCAGTCGCGGTTCCAGTGGCCAGAAGTCACAGTGGAGGTTGCAGAGGAATCCTGCTGGAGTCTTGCAAGCTGAATCTGAGCGCCCACCCAAGAGAAAGAGCCTAACTAGCCCTGAAAGGGGGCTTGGTCACCCAACCGGGTAAGTATCTATCCCGGGGGGGGGCTCTGACATCACCTGCCTGGACTGGCCACTCAGATGCTCCCAGGGTTCCCTGCCAACCTTGGAAAGAAGAAGGCAGAACCCAGGGACCCTCTGGAGGAGCTCTGAGCACCACCTCTGGGGTGGTGATGGTGGAAAGGGGAGTGGTCACTCCCCTTTCCATTGTCCAGTTAAGCGCCAGAGCAGGGACTAGGGGTTCCTGAACCAGTGTGGACTGGTTTATGCACGGAGGGCACCAAATGTGCCCTTCAAAGCATACCAGTGGCTTGGAAAGGCTACCACTCCCAAGCCAGTCAGACCTATTTCCAAAGGGAGAGGGTGTTACCTCCATCTCCCAAAGGAAATCCTTTGTTCTGCCTTCCTGGGCTTGATCAGGTCAAGCAGCAGGAGGGCAGAAACCTGTCTGAGGGGTGGCAGCTGCTGGGGGTGCCCGGAAAACCTTGTAAGACCAATGGTAGCAATGCTGGGGGTCCTCTAATGTGCCCCACGAGTGCATGGAATCATACTTCCAATACTTGCAACAGTATTGGGGTATGATTCTGACATGTTTGATACCAAACATGCCCAGGTTCGGAGTTACCATTATGTAGCTGGACACAGGTAGTGACCTATGTCCAGTGCACTTGTGAAATGGTGTCCCCACACTCACAAAGTCCAGGAAAATGGATCTGGAGTTTGTGGTTGCACCTCTGCTAGTGCAGGGGTGCCCTCACACACCGGTACTTGCACCCTGCCCTCTGGGCTGAGAAGGCATACCATAGGGGTGATTGGCAGTGACCTGATGCAGTGACATGGTAGTGAAAGGGTCATGCACCCTTTCGCGCAGGCTGCAATGGCAGGCCTGCATAACACTTTGCATAGGCTCCCTATGCTTGGCATAATACATGCTGTAGCTCATATGGATCCCTGGTACCCCAGTGCCCTGGGTACCTATGTACCATATACTAGGGACTTACACGGGGGTACCAGTATGTGGGGTGAAAAAGGTTCCAGCAATCTAGTTTAAAGGAGAGAGCATAATCACTGGGGTCCTGGTTAGCAGGATCCCGGTGAATACAGTCAAAAACACTGACAAACAGGCCAAAAAGTGAGGGTAACCTTGCTAGAAAGAGGCTACTTTCCAACAGCGACTTAAGTTAGTGGCGCATTCAGTGCTGCATGCCTACTAGTAGCTTTTCATTTACAGGCCCTGGGCAAATGTAGTACACTCTACTAGAGATTTATAAGTAAATAAAATATGCCAATTGGGGATAAGCCAATATTACCATGTTTAGGGGAGGGCGCACAAGTACTTTAGCACTGGTTAACAATGGAAAAGTACACAGAATCCTAATACTAGCAAAAACAAGGTTAGAAAAATGGAGGAGGGAGGCAAAAATTTGGGGGAAGACCACCCCAAGGCTTTCTAGGCTAACACATCCAACACATTATATGTAACTTTTGGCATAAGCGGGCACTGATGGCATATGGTGAGTACCATGAGAAACTGCTGGTGCTGACTCCCATAGCACATTTTGTAAACATAATGTCAACTCACAATCATCATGAAAGGACTTTGGACGAGACATACATACCTTTAAAATAGTGATTGCCAAATAGCGATTTTGTTTCTGATGAGTTCCTGGTGGGCCGCAAATCGAATACTAACAAGGTAGGCCACAATTTGCATCCCATTAGGAACCGCAGCCAGTACATGTTGGTGGCCTGCTGAGGTCGGCAAACAACCATGTCTGTGATTACTTTTTGATAAAGCATTTTTTTAAATGCAGCCTGGTTTCCTTAAAGGAAAATGGGGTGTGTTTAAAAACAAAAAAAATAAAACTTTGAGGTTTCATTTTTTAATAGCAAGCAGTACTGCCTGAACGTAAAAAATATTTTTGTAACATTCTGAAAGAGGAGGGGTTCAAGGGGAACTCTTCCCATTTTTGAATGGGTTGCCACCACTTTTAAAATGGTGGCAAAGTATTACTGTTTTGCGACTGGCATTCAGTCTCAAAAGAGTAATCCATAATCATACCAATTCATATTTGGAACAGACACCAAAATACTGAATTTTGAATGCAAATTGTGATATGATAATCAGTTTGCATTTTGTACATTTTAAAAATACTTTTTCCGGTAGAAAACAACTCGATTCTGTGATTCGGTCCAAATGCGACCTTAAAAAATGTACATCTGGCCCTTGATTCTTTAATAAGTGCCCTTTTAGAACATATGGCTTTTTGCCAAATGTATGCTAAAATTGTGCTTTAAAAAGTACTATTAGACACAATTTTTTAAAACAAGTTCTCAGATGGACACCCTCTAACCCACTTAGAAGAGGTTGGGTTCACTCAGTTTGCACGCTACAGTTCAGCGCAAGTATTTTCAAAGATCATGTCAGCACCCTAATGTAGGAGGTATCCAATACAGACATTTGTATTTTTGTTTTATATCAGTCATGCATTCATTAAGGAGCTTCAGGTGTGTCAATTATTGTGATGTCATGCAACATCCCTTGCTGTAAGACTTCGGCTCAAAGGCCTTATGATGTCACTTCCTCGTGCTGTTATTATGGTCAAAGGGTATGTGACGTCACTTCCGCTGTTTTTTTGGTAAATGGATCCCAAGCCATCTGCTAACATACTTTTGCACCTCATGGGAGGGAGGGAGAGAGAGGGGGGGGGGGGGGAGGGAGAGAGAATGAGAGAGAGAGAGTGTGAGAGAGAGAGAGAGAGAGAGAGAGAGAGAGAGAATGAAAATGAATATGCAATGCAATATGCTTAAAATATTTCATGTCGCCTCCCAACCAGTATAAAGGCCTAAGATCATCTATGATTACCAGGCTTTTTAAAGTCAGGTCACTTTCACTGTTTGGAGTGCATATCCTGCAATCAGTCATTTCTTATATATTTTGATGTTATGATTAGGCGATCCAAATGAATTACATGAGATATTTGCTATCAATAACTAAACTTTTGGTAGTGAATTCAGCATCTCTAAGGTACACTAATCAAATCTAATTTAATGTTTTGCTTTAACATCCAAACGTGTTTGTATTTTGCAGAAATCTATATAGCTCAGCTGATCTACCCAACTGATCTAGCAACAGCATTCTTAAAGTCATCAGTTCAGCCACTAAAAGAAGACATCGTTATGGCCCTGCCTCTGCTTTTCCATGGCATAGTATATACTTGCTGTATATGGAGCAGCTTCTGCATTACAGACCCCGGCAAGTACATTCCTACTTAATATGTGTTGATAGTGAGTGCATTTAATTATCGATTAATTATGGTATGTGAACGGCAGCCAAAGAAGGACATGGGCTTTTATTCATAGATGCACCATCAAGTGAAGTCTATTGTGCATGATGAAATGTCATTACCCAAAGTGGTGGGACCAGTCATTTAGAGGCAGACAGTTGAAGAGTTGCTGTCTAGGTCGAAGATCGTTGTTAGGGTGAAGAGGATAGAGGAAGGTGAGTGCAGAGTAGAAGCGATCCTGTCAGGACTACCACTTAAAGGAAGTCAGTGGCACATTCAGCCTCTGGAAGCTCTGGGCTACTGCAAATATGCCTTTAAAAATTACCAAAATGTGGCTCCCACTCAAATGGGAATGCACCTGACATTGTTTACAACTGTATTTTCCCATACGGCTGATGTCTGTTTTCTCTACATTACATTTCTATGAGATTGTGTTTAGGAGATCCTAAAGAGTTAATATTTTTCACTATTGGTGCCACTACAGGGTGAGTGACGCAGGACTTTACCGAGAGTTCCAAACATGCCTCTGAAGAAGAGCGGTAGTCCGAGCTCTGTCTCACTTCTGACATCCAGAGGATCTGACCAGAGTGGAACAATACTGTGAGGCTGCAGAGCCTCAAGTGGCATGCAGGAGAGACGGTCTCAGGGAGCATTTGAACTGTGCCCTGTTCAGCCTCTATAACGAGGCTCTAGGAGTCCTTCCAACAAAGGCTTGGATCCTCTGTTATCAATATTCAGAAAACACCCAACTCTACTTAAGGGTCTCATCTACTAATGACATCTCTCGTCTTGTCACCACTTTAAACTCAATTCAAGACTGGAAGACCTCCCACAACCTATCCGAATTCCTCCTAATTTCTTTGTAGAATTCTCCACTGCCTGGTAAATCCTGGACAGATACACTCAGTATCCTTAACAGGAAACCCATCATTGTTGACAGTGCCACATCACTGGAGTCACTCTAGATAATAGGCTCAATCGTGCACCCCCAATTAGCACAATGGTCGGGAATGTGCAATATGCACTGCGTCTCCTTCGGGGAATCTGCTGCTATATCCCTAAGCAAGATCTGAAATCTCTTGTTCAATCACTGGTTCTCCCCTGAATCGACTTCTGCAACTCTATTCCTGCACGCCTCTACAAAACCCACCTCAATCCTCTGAAATCCGTTCTTCATGCAGCAGCTCGTTTCGTCCACATGGCGAAAGGAAACAACCATATCTCACCTATATTTGTCACTCCTCTCGGTTTCCTTGTGGAAGCCAGGACAATATACAAGACTGCCTGTATCACCCACAAGGCCTCACATACATACACTCCTTGCTACCTAGCCAACGAGATATCAAGAGGTACCAGGCCATCGGGAAATACTGAAACTATGTTACCATGTCCTGCGCCTCCGAAACTTACAAAGGAACGACTCATGGCACAATCTTTTTTGGGTGGCACAACCAAACTATGGAACTCCCTCCCCCAGAAACTACACCCCACCACCTCACTGCTGATCAAAACAGAGCTGAAAGCCCTTGTCCTACATAGACATTTTGACCGGTTATCCCTTTAGCCAACTTCCCCATGACACATGATAACGTGCTCTCCCTGAGACTGAGATCTACCGCACTATCCCTATCCCACTCCACCTTACCTTGCTGCTACCAGCTATACAATATATCTGTTTCAATAGTTGTAAATCGGTTCCTTTGTAGCAATTGATGCCAACCTCCTTCCCTATGCCTATACCCCCACTTTGAGAACTAGCAATCGTTTGGTAAAACTTTATGGCTTGTAAAGAAATAGGTTCTTTTGTAAAGCGCTCTAACACCTCTGGGTACTGTTTGGGCTATATAAAAATGCATACATTAACTGTGAGAGACTAGAGAGCGTTTGCCATCCTGTTTCTTGCTGTATTGTGGATGACAGCATGAACTCTAAGGCCTAAAGAGTTGGAAAGTCTGCTTGTAGCTAGGCCAGAGATAAGCACCTGGGCATTTCCCGGCCTTAGATTTGTGCTTAGGTTTCAAGGAGTCTCCAGGGAGGAGTGGGCTGTTGGGAGGTAGGGGGCTTGAAAGCAGGCGTAACATAAATCCTCAGGGCACTGGTCTCAACAGCTCTACAATGTAATCCCTATAGTGCTAATTGGCCTAAAGGCCCAGCATCACTCACTGGAGGGGTGTATTCTACAGCAAGGAACAGACTGTTTCCTTGAAAATCACTTTAGGCCAACTGGTGCCCTTTTCAGCTGGATGATCCAACTGTTCTTGTTCACTGCCCCTCAGAGAGTCCATTTTAAGTGCTCAGCGCCCTATTGATTATAAAGGGCTCCAGAGACCCTGCGGCCAGAAAAAATGGTTACATAGAGCAACTGTAAAGTAATGTGGCAGTTTGTCACAGTCCAGAATAACAAGATGAGTACCACTCAGATCAGTTATGGTTATGACTTATGTGTCTGATTCACAAAGCTGAATCTATGCAACATTGGCTTTTGTTAAATATTTGCATATATTTCTGACTTTTATATACATCACTAAAAGTCTACAGGAATATATCTGTAAAGCTGTAGATTTCCTGGTGTACTGCTAAAAGATACATTTCTAAATTTAACTTTTCTACTATTTTACCCACCAGATCACAAACACTTTATTCACAGTGAAAAACCATTCTTATAGCCCCTTAAAAAAAGGTTTGGTTTAGTTTGGCAGTTGCTGTAAATGCACTGAAGGTTTTACGCACGGCTCTGTCAACATGGTGAAGCTGTGTGGTAAACTTTGAAAGTTTTTCTATTTTCAAAAATGAAATCCCAAAACGGAATTTTATTTCTGAAAATGAAAAAAAGCAATGACCCCCTCGCCATGGGAGTTTTCTCCCACGGAGTGGGGGCCATTTTACAGTTTTCCCTGTGCCAGATTTTATCTGGTGGTGACAGAAAGTGAAAACTGCCCATTTGTCCGCCCACTCTAATTAGGATGGGCAGACAAATGCCGAAACTTCAACTGCCCTTACTCTGTCAGCCGTCAGAGGTGTATGCTGGTGATTGCGTATTCTCCGCTGTTGACATTATGGAAGAAGCCTGACTCTAAATGAGGCAAGCGGACTTTCAGTTTGGTCCAGAGGGTACTCATTCACTATGGTGATGGAGTACCCTCTTTGCCAAACTATGAATCGGGCCCTTACTCCTGACAAGGGAAGGAGTGAAACTCTTCCAGTATTGGTAAAACGTTGTGTAGGGAAAGTGAATTTACCATCACCTGAATTTGACATACACAAATATATATATTTTTATTTTTGCTCATGGAAAAATGGAATTCACAAATGTTTGCTATGGATACAGTTTCCAGACAAACCTCTATAAACCCTTGTGAATTCCTGAAAGTTATAAATCTGCACAAACTGAAAAGCATACACCTGTGGGTGCACTTTTGTGACTTTATTTAGGAACTGGCGCCTTAATTTGTTTTCACGTTGCCAATTATGGTTTTTCACTGATTTCCTATTTATCTTTTAGGCCTGGCGATAGCCAAGACCTTTTGATTTTACTAAATTAGGTAAAACATACTTACATATAGCGGCTTTAAGCCACCTCTATTGATTGGTCTGTTTCATTCACATTTTGCTTCTGCCTAATACAGCGTATAGCATGGGGCAGTGGGGCAGCCTACTTAAGCCTCTGGGTAGCTTCACTTTCAGTGACTGCATTTCAACAATTACTGTGTGTTGGACTTTTGCTTATGCAGGGTCATCCCCAGTCTTTTTTTCGCCTCCTGCCTCCTATTTTTTTCTGACATGTTGCTGTTGGCTTTTCAACTCTGAGCACTTTACCACTGCTAACCAGTGCTAAAGTGCATATGCTCTCCTGTTTAAATTGTATGTAAGTGGTTTATCCATGATTGGCATATTTGAATTACTAGTAAGTCCCTAGTAAGGTGCACTAGAGGTGCCAGGGCCTGTAAATCAAATGCTACTAGTGGGCCTGCAGCACTGGTTGTGCCACCCACATAAGTAGCTCTGTAATCATGTCTCAGACCTGCCACTGCAGTGTCTGTATGTGTATTCTTACACTGTAAATTCGACTTGGCAAGTGTACCCACTTGCCAGGCCTAAACCTTCCCTTTCCTTACATGTAAGGCACCCCTAAGGTATGCCCTAGGTAGCCCCAAGGGCAGGGTGCAGTGTATGGATAAGGTAGGACATATAGTAATGTGGTTTATATGTCCTGACAGTGAAATACTGCCAATTTCGTTTTCACTGTTGCAAGGTCTGTCTCTCTCATAGGATAATATGGGGGCTACCTTTAAATATGATTAAAGTGTAGATTCCCCTAGAGAAGAGATGGACAGGTGGAGTTTGGGATCCCTGAACTCACAATTTAAAAATGCATCCTTTAGTAAAGTTGATTTTGAGATTGTGAGTTTGGAAATGCCACTTTTAGAAAGTGAGCATTTTCTTGCTTAAACCATTCTGTGACTCTGCCTTGTTTGTGGATTCCCTGTCTGGGTCAGTTGACAGTTGGGTTGTTTTTCACCTCACCCCAGACAGTGACACAAAGGGAGCTGGGGTGTGATCTGCATTCCTGATTAGCCATCTCTGCTAGGAGGGAGGGGTGGAGTGGTCACTCTCATCTGAAAGGACTGTGCCTGCCTCTGACAATGCTGTCTCCAGCCCCCTGGTGTGTGTCTGAGGCCTTGCCTGGGCAAGGCAGGATCTCACAAAAAGGTGTGAGTCCCCTTTGAAGAAAGGTGACTTCAAAGACTAAAGTGGGTATAAGAAGGGCACCCAAACTTACAAACTTTAGAAACACTTCTGGAATCAAGGGGAACCTCTGCCTGGAGAAGAGCTGATCGCTGAGGAACAAGTGCTGCCCTGCCTGTGACTGTGCTTTGTGGAGCTTTCCTGCAGTGCTGCTTCTGCCAGAGTAAGAGGGCAAAGACTGGACTTTGTGTGCCTTCCATCTTGAAGAAGAAATCTCCAAGGGCTTGATGTAGAGCTTGCCTCCTGTTATTGAAGTCTCAGGGATAGCAAAGACTTCTTCCTGCCAGCACCTGGAGTCTCTGGAGAGACCCCTACTCTGCCCTGTGGTGCCCTTCCAGTTCCTGGGACCCTGAAAGGAGAGGCTGGCAGCCTAAGGACAAAAATACACGCACCGAGCACCGTGCGGAGAAAAGATCGACGCGAATCCGATCGCGGCTGAGAAAACGACGCGACGCCGGTTCCGCAGCTGAGAAACGACGCCGCAGGAAACGCGACCGAAAAACCGACGCCCGGAGCAGGAGAAACGACGCGCAGCATCGCTGACGGAGGCTGAGAGATCGCACCCTGCGCCGCGGGACTTTCGGATCGTCGTGTGGCTGGCTTTTTCAACGCGCACCGCCGTGCCGAGTTGTTTTCGACGCACACAGCCGTGCAGGGTTACTTTCGACGCACACCGCCCGTGCGGGGTTATTTTTGACGCAAACCAGGTACATTTACACGCTAGCAGCGCTAGTGTGTTGTTACAACTACCTAAAGACTCTTTTTATTTTAAACCTTTAAAAATCATAACTTGACTTGTGTATGTTGGATTTTTGTCGTTTTGGTCTTGTTTTGTCTAGATAAATATTTCCTATTTTTCTAAACTGGTGTTGTGTCATTTTGTAGTGTTTTCATTAAGTTACTGTGTGTGTTGGTACAAATACTTTACACCTAGCACTCTGAGGTTAAGCCTACTGCTCTGCCAAGCTACCAAGGGGGTAAGCAGGGGTTAGCTGAGGGTGATTCTCTTTTATCCTAACTAGAGTGAGGGTCCTTGCTTGAACAGGGGGTAACCTGACTGTCAACCAGAGACCCCATTTCTAACATTGGTGACCAGCGGTCGGGATTTGGACTTGTATTTGTACTTGACATACAGTAATTGAGTGTACACTACTGTTTTGATCTCAGACCACTACGTGACCACATACTACTTGTCTTGTGATTCTGCTTTTTGTTCTCTGATGTCCTCCTGGAAGTATTGATAATATTTTTGGACTTTGTTTTTTGGTTGTGAAGCCTTTGCAGAATGGAAGTCAATTTCTGGCACCTATTTATGTATAAAAAGTGGCAGCTTAAAGCATTTTGCATGGAAAGGGGACTGGCTGTGAACAAGAAATCCAGAAGGGAGGATCTTGAGTCAGCCCTGTTTCAGTATGAATTGAAACGTTGTCAGGCAACACCACCAAATGAGTCTGAGGAGGATGACTACTCCGAAGAGGAGGGAACAGAAAGAGATGAGTGGCTCCTAGCTCGAATCCGGAGTCTGGAAGAGCTAGATGCAGAGCTTGAGAGGGCTGAGGCAAAAAGACTTTTAGCCCTGGAAGAAGAAAAGATTGCAGCTCAAGAGCTGAGCGGTAAAGAGCTGAAACTGGAGGCCATGAGGGCTGAGTCCAGTTCAGATGGTGGCAGCAAAAATCTTGTATCCATTACTGCTGAAGAAGTGCACATGCCCAGAGATGTGGTGCCCTACTTGAAGGAGGGAGTTAACACACGCCAGGAGGTTCAGGGGTATGAGGTAGCTCCAGTGATGCACAGGGTCCCTGAGGTGGATTGGGGAACTGGCATGGGGAGTCATATTCCTACTGGTGGGAGGGACACTCTACTGACTCTAGTTGAGAGTGACAGGGAGAGGGGTTCCCCCCAGGTAGAAGTCCTGGTTATGGAGTGTGAAGACATCCCAGAAGAGTGTGGGTTGAGTGTCAGGGACAGTCAGGTACTGTCTCACCAGTCTCAGGAGGGTGATGTGGGGTGCTTTTTCAAAGCAGAGTCACTGGATGGTTGGGTGAAGGGTACTTTGGTTAATTCATGCGAGGGGCTGAGTGATGTAATTGCTGGAGAGCATATGTCTAGTCCTTATTTTCCAGAGCTATGCCAACACCAGGTGGAGTGTGAGTTCTCTGACCCCAGGGAGCTTACAATGGAGGCAGACTTCTGGGTGAGTACCAGAGAGTCTGAAGAGGCATTTGGGGGTGCTCCTGAGAGGAGTGGTCTAGGTAGTTCCCAACCAGGTGAGGTAGGGAAGGATTGTAGTGTCCCAGGTAGGTCCCAGTGTAGTGGGATGGGTGAGGGACCCCATGTCCAGTCTCAGAGGAGAGGGAATGGGGATGGGTTGAGGCCCAAGGTGCCCGAGATCCGGTCCCAGGTCCTGGAGGGTTCCCTGCGGGAACACCAGGAGGGGAGCCTAGCCTGTACCATAGGGCCATCTGTTGAGGGAGACCCCACAGTGTCAGGAGAACTTGGGGGGGCGGCTGTAGCCAGCGTCCCACCAGTTCTGGTGTCTGGCAGTACCACTCCTAGTGAGGGGGTGCAGAAGTCCAGACAGAGGGTTGAGAGGGGGTTGCGGACCCCAGTGGAGAACCTGGAGGGTCAGGGGTCAGCTCTGAGAGCAGAGCCCCCCATGAATGACCTTGGTGAGACCATTTCTGGGTTGGGGGGAATCCAGACTCTGTCAGATGGGCAGAGGTCAGGGGACCTGCGCCAGCCAGACTCTTGTGTGGCCCTTCGGGACAGTGTGTCCCTTGAGGGGGGTAAGTGTGCCCCCCTGGAAGTCCTGGTGTGCCAGGCAATGGTTCAACCGCAGGGTGGTGACTCTGGGTTGAATGATCAGGTTCAGGGGGTAAACTCTGACCTGATGGGGGGTAAGTGTGCTCCCAAGGAAGTCCTGGTGTGCCAGGCAGTGGTTCAACCGCAGGGTGGTGACCCTGGGTTGGATGACCAGGTTCAGAGGGTAAACTCTGACCTGGTAGGGGGTAGGTATGCCCCCCAGGAAGTCCTGGTTTGCCAGGCAGTGATCCAGTCTGTGGGTACAGACCCTGGATTGGGAGGCCAGGTTAAGGGTGTCCCCCCTGACCTGGAGGAAGGGGCTACTGCTAACAGTGCCCCTACCATGTTGTCTTCTGGGGGGGCCACTCCTAGTTGGGTGGTTCAGGACCCCAGAAGAGAAGGCAGGGGGAGGGAAGCCTCACCCCTGGCCCTGGTCCAACCTGAAGGTACAGACCCCAGGTTGGAGGATCAGTTGCAGGTTAACATCCCTGCACTGGTGGAAGAATTGTGCAGGACTGCTTCTACAAGCACCCTGACAGTTTTTGACTCTGGGGGTGCCGCTTCTGCAGGGAGGTTACAGAGCCCCAGAGGGGAGGACCAGGGTCAGGTTGTCATCCCTGACCTGGTGGAAGAGAGAGTGGTCAAAGGGTGCCAGGCACCTGGGGCTACCACCCCCCACTCTCCACAGTCACAGTGGTTAGAGAGGCCTGAGGTCGGGCTCTCATCCCTGACAGTTGTCTGGGGCCACTGTGGCTTGCTGTCCTGGTGGACAGAGTTGCCCCTGGGGGGGGGAGGACGAGAGTCACACCCCGGGGGTGGAGTGGGCAACACCACTGTGTTGGCCCTGGTGGTACTATCTGCCCATTGCAATACATCTGTGAGCAAAGTAAAGTTAGGTGTTGCACAGATGGTGTCTGTAGATGTGGAGAAGGGTTCCCCCTGGGTTAGCTTAGTGGGCCCTGAGAGTATGGACAGAGGGATCCAACTGGAGTCAGGAAGGCGTAGAACTGGAACATGCCCCTGCTGTTGTGGGCCTGGGTCCCTGTTCTATCGCCCCAATCAGGGAAGTACATCAAGGTATTGATTGTTCTCCCCTGGCTTTAGGCTGGTAGGGGGTCGTGTTGGACTTTTGCTTATGCAGGGTCATCCCCAGTCTTTTTTCGCCTCCTGCCTCCTATTTTTTTCTGACATGTTGCTGTTGGCTTTTCAACTCTGAGCACTTTACCACTGCTAACCAGTGCTAAAGTGCATATGCTCTCCTGTTTAAATTGTATGTAAGTGGTTTATCCATGATTGGCATATTTGAATTACTAGTAAGTCCCTAGTAAGGTGCACTAGAGGTGCCAGGGCCTGTAAATCAAATGCTACTAGTGGGCCTGTAGCACTGGTTGTGCCACCCACATAAGTAGCTCTGTAATCATGTCTCAGACCTGCCACTGCAGTGTCTGTATGTGTATTCTTACACTGTAAATTCGACTTGGCAAGTGTACCCACTTGCCAGGCCTAAACCTTCCCTTTCCTTACATGTAAGGCACCCCTAAGGTATGCCCTAGGTAGCCCCAAGGGCAGGGTGCAGTGTATGGATAAGGTAGGACATATAGTAATGTGGTTTATATGTCCTGACAGTGAAATACTGCCAATTTCGTTTTCACTGTTGCAAGGTCTGTCTCTCTCATAGGATAATATGGGGGCTACCTTTAAATATGATTAAAGTGTAGATTCCCCTAGAGAAGAGATGGACAGGTGGAGTTTGGGATCCCTGAACTCACAATTTAAAAATGCATCCTTTAGTAAAGTTGATTTTGAGATTGTGAGTTTGGAAATGCCACTTTTAGAAAGTGAGCATTTTCTTGCTTAAACCATTCTGTGACTCTGCCTTGTTTGTGGATTCCCTGTCTGGGTCAGTTGACAGTTGGGTTGTTTTTCACCTCACCCCAGACAGTGACACAAAGGGAGCTGGGGTGTGATCTGCATTCCTGATTAGCCATCTCTGCTAGGAGGGAGGGGTGGAGTGGTCACTCTCATCTGAAAGGACTGTGCCTGCCTCTGACAATGCTGTCTCCAGCCCCCTGGTGTGTGTCTGAGGCCTTGCCTGGGCAAGGCAGGATCTCACAAAAAGGTGTGAGTCCCCTTTGAAGAAAGGTGACTTCAAAGACTAAAGTGGGTATAAGAAGGGCACCCAAACTTACAAACTTTAGAAACACTTCTGGAATCAAGGGGAACCTCTGCCTGGAGAAGAGCTGATCGCTGAGGAACAAGTGCTGCCCTGCCTGTGACTGTGCTTTGTGGAGCTTTCCTGCAGTGCTGCTTCTGCCAGAGTAAGAGGGCAAAGACTGGACTTTGTGTGCCTTCCATCTTGAAGAAGAAATCTCCAAGGGCTTGATGTAGAGCTTGCCTCCTGTTATTGAAGTCTCAGGGATAGCAAAGACTTCTTCCTGCCAGCACCTGGAGTCTCTGGAGAGACCCCTACTCTGCCCTGTGGTGCCCTTCCAGTTCCTGGGACCCTGAAAGGAGAGGCTGGCAGCCTAAGGACAAAAATACACGCACCGAGCACCGTGCGGAGAAAAGATCGACGCGAATCCGATCGCGGCTGAGAAAACGACGCGACGCCGGTTCCGCAGCTGAGAAACGACGCCGCAGGAAACGCGACCGAAAAACCGACGCCCGGAGCAGGAGAAACGACGCGCAGCATCGCTGACGGAGGCTGAGAGATCGCACCCTGCGCCGCGGGACTTTCGGATCGTCGTGTGGCTGGCTTTTTCAACGCGCACCGCCGTGCCGAGTTGTTTTCGACGCACACAGCCGTGCAGGGTTACTTTCGACGCACACCGCCCGTGCGGGGTTATTTTTGACGCAAACCAGGTACATTTACACGCTAGCAGCGCTAGTGTGTTGTTACAACTACCTAAAGACTCTTTTTATTTTAAACCTTTAAAAATCATAACTTGACTTGTGTATGTTGGATTTTTGTCGTTTTGGTCTTGTTTTGTCTAGATAAATATTTCCTATTTTTCTAAACTGGTGTTGTGTCATTTTGTAGTGTTTTCATTAAGTTACTGTGTGTGTTGGTACAAATACTTTACACCTAGCACTCTGAGGTTAAGCCTACTGCTCTGCCAAGCTACCAAGGGGGTAAGCAGGGGTTAGCTGAGGGTGATTCTCTTTTATCCTAACTAGAGTGAGGGTCCTTGCTTGAACAGGGGGTAACCTGACTGTCAACCAGAGACCCCATTTCTAACACTGTGTGACTCGTGTCAACATTTTTCTTTCAACCTCTTCAGCATGCATTAAGAGGCATGCATTAGCCCACTTCAGCCACTGGATGACCTCAATACAAGTTATGGCATGCTACCTTGTCACAAGGAACACATTCAGGCAAAGTAGATCCCTTCAATGACAGGGGGTACTATGATAATGCGTGTATTTGTTAAGACCAAAAACAAACTTTTTTTGCCTGTAGCAAATGATTTTATTTAGATTGATGAGGGCCTGTCATATGCCCATCCAGTAAAGTTGTGCAAAGTCCATGACAAAACAATACAAGAATTGCCATAAGGCTGGTGGCCAACGCCAGACCCACTTGCTTTGCCTATGCTCATTTTAAATATTGATATTCATCAAACATGCATCTAATGATGCCTCAATGAAACGTTTCCTAAAGTTTCACAAGTTTGTCAGCCTTCTTTTCAAGTTGCAATTGTTTTGTTTGTGCTATTGTGTTCAATGTTGTAATCTTGCTTTCAGGCTTCTGCATGTATTTGCATATAATTAGGGAGCATTATAAGTTACCCAACTGCTAGCTTTTGTCAACACGTGAATAATTGTTGCAACCACACTGCATGTCCTTAGAGTAATCACCCTCAAAGTAAAGGATTTACATTCGGGAACCACATATTCAAGTTTGAACAACGTCTACATATGGATACAAATATTGCCTTAGTTGCAAACAATCCTCTTTCACAGATCATACTATGGTGCTGTATACTGGCAGGTAAAGGGATTATGCTGCAAGGGGTTGGGCCTGGTGTCCAGAGGACAAAATAAACATGAAAACCTGTTTTCCTTCACCCCAAACTATATGCGCTGGGTGTCAGGTGACAGGAATTCTATAACCCTGAAACAGTGACTGAATGAGCATAAGAGGCGTAACAACCCCTATACCTGAGCAAGGTGTGGGGATGAACTTGTGTTTCAGACCTGGTTCAAAAACAAAGCTAGGCATGAAAAGAAACTATTTTTCCTTAAATATAGGATGTTAGAGTGGTCCTAAAATACTTCTTTTGTCACAACGCCATGTGGTAATTAGGACATCCATTGGTAATTAGGATATGTCCGAAGAATAAAGCAGCTATGTGGTGCCACAGTGACTGTATTGGAATCATATAAAAAAGAACAAGTGATGGACGGAATGCTGAACAATGTCAAACATTCACCCCCAGTACAGAGATCTGGGCCTAAATCCATCGTTTTTATGCTGCCCATGCCATTCCAGTTTGGACCCAGCCATATGCAAATCAGTCTTGACCCTGTTCCCCATGGGAACAGTCCAGCCCGAACTGCCAGGCCAGGTCTTCCCTGGACTGGAAACAAGCATCCTGGGACCGGTTTCGGGGTTTCACCCCTCATCAGCCAGGCTAGCTTGAATCCAGTGGCATGGGAAGCACGGGACCCACGTCTGGGCATACCCTTCCCACATAGGGCAACAAATGCAAAAAAGAACAAGTGATGGACGGAATGCTGAACAATGTCAAACATTCACCCCCAGTACAGAGATCTGGGCCTAAATCTATTGTTTTGTTGCTGCCCTTCCAGTTTGGACCCAGCCATATGCAAATCAGTCTTGACCCTCTTCCCCATGGGAACAGTCCAGTCTGGGTATGCCCAGACGTGGGTCCCTTGCTCACTGTGCCACTGGGTTTAAGCTAGCCTAGCTGATGAAAGGTGATACCCTGAAACTGGTCCTAGGATGCTTGTTTCCGGTCCAGGGAGGACCTGGCTTGGCAGTTCTGGCTGGACTGTTCCCATTGGGAACAGGGTCAAGACTGATTTGCATATGGCTAGGTCTAACCTGGGGGTGGCATGGTGAGCAAAAGAACGATGGATTAAACCCAGATCTGTGACTGGGGGTGAGTGTTTGAAAAGTTTCAACACTCCGTCCATCATCCTTTTGTGTTGCTAAAGTTGCCCTAAGTGGGAAGGGTATTCCCAGACGTGGGTCCCTTGCTCACTGTACCACTAGATTCAAGCTAGCCTAGCTGATGAAGCGTGATACCCTGAAACTGGTCCTAGGATGCTTGTTTCCGGTCTAGGGAGGACCTGGCTTGGCAGTTCGGGCTGGACTGTTCCCATGAGAATCAGGGTCAAGACTGATTTGCATATGGCTAGGTCTAACCTGGGGTGGCATGGTGAGCAAAAGAACGATGGATTAAACCCAGATCTGTGACTTGTGGTGAGTGTTTGAAAAGTTTCAACACTCCGTCCATCATCCTTTTGTGTTGCTAAAGTTGCCCTAAGTGGGAAGGGTATGCCCAGACGTGGGTCCCTTGCTCACTGTGCCACTGGATTCAAGCTAGCCTAGCTGATGAAGGGTGATACCCTGTAACTGGTCCTAAGATGCTTGTTTCTGATCCAGGGAAGACCTGGCTTGGCAGTTCAGGCTGGACTGTTCCCATGGGGAACAGGGTCAAGACTGATTTGCATATGGCTAGGTCTAACCTGGGGTGGCCTGGTGAGCAAAAGAACGATGGATTAAACCCAGATCTGTGACTGGGGGTGAGTGCTTGAAAAGTTTCAAAACTCCGTCCATCATCCTTTTGTGTTGCTAAAGTTACCCTAAGTGGGAAGGGTATGCCCAGACGTGGGTCCCTTGTTCACTGTGCCACTGGATTCAAGCTAGCCTAGCTGATGAAGGGTGATATTCTGAAACCGGTCCTAGGATGCTTGTTTCCGGTCCAGGGGACCTGGCTTGGCAGTTCGGGCTGGACTGTTCCCATGGGGAACAGGGTCAAGACTGATTTGCATATGGCTAGGTCTTTATCTTGGCTGGCATGGTGAGCAAAAGAACGATGGATTAAACCCAGATCTGTGACTGGGGGTGAGTGTTTGAAAAGTTTCAACACTCCGTCCATCGTCCTTTTGTGTTGTAGTGGAATCATTGCCTACAGACAATAGAGTTTATTATAATAATTCCAACAGAGCCTTCATATCCCATTCCAGAGAATGTGCCTGCCTTTCAGCACCAAATGGCAATGCATTTCCGTTCATAACTACAGCTGCTGATCTTTTGACCTGGTCTCCTACTCAGTTATACACCAGTTTACAATTGTTACACAATATCACCCATAAATGACTTTTTGTAACCACTGATTATGATTTTCCTTGGATAGCAGGGTATCTCCGATCAGGACGCACTTGATGTCCCTTGTCACTCACCAGATGTCTAGCTGGAAATCAGGCAAACAGGTTTTTAGTTACAGAAGCTGTGCCTAGGAAACAGCATAAACAATCTCAAGAACAAAAGACAGAAAATATGTTACAGGTAATATTGGAAACAATAATGGCAAACTCATTAATTCACTGAGAGGTGGCATTGCTTCTATTAACAAGAGACTACAGTCGACGGAGACAGGATGACAGAAGTGGAGAGAAACCCAAATCAGCTAACTGAGAACAGATTCACTGGCAGTTCTACACGCAACTAACAGACTAACTGAAGATACAATGTCCATTTCTTGAATATTCCCAAACAGATGAAAAAAACGACAATGTGGCAAATTACCTCTCTAATCTCCTCCTGGAACTTATTGGGAGAAAAGGTCTCTTTTTTACATGGTTAGCCCCCACATTTTGCCTGGTGTATGATGTAGCCTAGAAACTGTAGTGCCCAGTGCCCCTGCTAACCAGGCTCCCTGGGCCAGAGCTCTTTCCCTAAAACTGTTGTGATGCATTGGCACAAATGGATACACCTTTAGCTACCACTATAAGTCCCTAGTAAAAGGTATTTAGGTACCCAGGGAATGGGGCACTAAGAGTATGCCCCTGAGGGCAGGAGCACTGATTGTTCCACCTTCTAGGGACATGCATCCATATGCCCCCAGCACTGCCATTGCAGGCTAGGTGTCCTGGTGAAAACCTAAAACACAAACTCGACATGGCACACTGCCCGTGTGCCCTGTCCACCATACACTGCACACACTATGGATAAGACACCCCTCTGGCAGGCCTTCCAGCCCTAAGGCAGGGTGCACCATATTATATGTGAGGGCATATCTGCATGAGCAATATGCCCCCACTGTGTCTTGCCAAACCTGGGACATAGCGAGTGAACAGAGCAGCCATTTTATTACATGTGCTGGACACTGGCCAACACGGGTTTCCCCGCTACATGATGGCCACTGTGAACCCTGAGTTGTTTGGTGTCAAACAACTCAAAATGATAAATCCAAACTGGTATCAGTGTTGAAGTTATCCCTAAATGTACTCATGGTCATCTTAGAAGTGTCCCCTGCTAAAGCTAACTACCCTGACAAGTTGCTGACTGCTCCTATCCAGCCTGCCAGCTCCAGACACCCAGTCTACAAACCTTGGAGGAGAGATCCATCTCTGGTTTGTAGACCAATACCTTTCCTGGGTGGAGGTTATAACACCCCCTCCCTCAGGAATGTGCACAGCCCTGGTGGCGAGCTTCAAAGGGCTTAGCCCCTTTGAAACTCAATCCCAGGTCTGCTGCTGCACCCACTTTGCAAACCCCTACTTTTGTTAGGAACAAAGGTGAGAAACTACACAAAGGGTAGGAGTAGTGGCCCCACCTGGCATGTACCACCCCTAAAGTGTTGCCTGCGAGGTGGGCACTCCATTTCATTTTCTTCTATCTTGGAAGTAATAAAATGGCCAATCAGGGATAGGGAAGTGATCCTTCCCAGAGTAAGTGGTCATTGTAGTGGGTGTAGCCACCCAAAGGTAGGTGTCCCATTGGACACTACTAATCCCCCTAAAACACCCACTAAATTCAGTGTTTAGTGGGCAGCCCTAAACCAGGTATCAGGTTCGATGGACAGAAGAAGACCAGCACCAAGAAGATCCAAGGCACGAGAATTGTGGACCTGCTGCAACAAAGAAAAGGCACCAAACCCTGCCTTCTGCACCCAGGACCCGACAATAGCCGCTGAGGAGCTGCTGGACTACTAGAAACACCCTAAAGAACCCCAGAGTCCCTCCAGGCTTCAAAAATTGCCAAAGAACTACTCCCTCCCAAGTGGAGATATCAGTCTGCAACAAGAAGAAACCAAAAAACTAGTGAGGGTCACTTCACTGAGCAGCCACTAACTCTGAAACCAGAAGTCACAGTTGGACCCAACAACACAATGACAACCATGAGGATAAACCCTGCAAGTATGCCAAGTTTGGTGGCATTGCACCCTCCAGGGGTCAAACCGTACCAATACCCTGGGTATTGGTCAGCTAATGTTGGACACCATGAAAACCAGCCCGCTCGGGGCTGAAAAAGGACCAGGAGAAAGCCCCAGTTGAGGGACTTCAGGAACACCTTGGACCTCCCACCAGAGTGCCCCCGTTGTCCCGCAAATGACCCTTGAACCCGACTTACCTCCAGCTCTAAAGGGCATCTTTGCGCACAGCTCCTGGCTCACCGATTTGCTCTGCACTCGGCCACCCTGTGCCCTGCAACAAAGAACCTCCTGTGCCCTAAGGGTCCCTCACCTCTTGTGACCTCGACACTCCAAGGGGACCCCAAGGAACCACCTCTAAACTTACCTGTACAGTGCTTTTCCAAGTAGTCCTTCGCAGTGGCTCGGCTTCAGCTTCAGAGACCTTTCATTGCTGCTCCCACCGGACCCGGGAGAAGTCTGAACTTCTCCAGTTGGCACAGTGTGCCCACCGACAACCTTGAACAACCTCCAAAAGAAGAACTAGGTAAACCAACTGTACGATTTTGTATATATTTTTAAAGATGACTTTCCATTGACTCCCATGGTGCGTAATTACGCACAAAAAGACTATCTTTATTAAACTTCAAAAATTCATATCTCAAAAGTACTTAACCAATGTTGATAATCTTGGCATAATCTGAAGTATTTTTATAAATTGGTCTTGAGTTATTCCTTTGAGTGTATGAGTTACATGATTGATACTGTGAGAACAACAAATGCCCTGCACTTCTCCAAGATTGGCCTAACTGCTTGACCAAGCTACCTTAAAAGTTAGAGCATTAGGTGATCTAGTTTTCACCTATGTAAACCAATGTATGGTTGCCTGGACCCCCTGCACAGTGTGCCTAGCTTTGCACACTACATAGAGGCCCTATTCCTACACTTATGATCATGGCACTTGATCCCTGGCTTGAATTCAGAGCCCCCCCAGAATCAGGTTGTTTAATAATGGTTAGAGGAGGGGCACAAGACAAATTATAGTCTGCTTAGCATGATGCTAATAGGTAAGACAGATTGCTCAGGCAACCAAAAAACATGGCCCAAACAAGCTTGCCAACTGCTAGATATGGATCAATCACAATTTCTCCTACAATACCAATTGAAAGGGAACAAGTTTTAACTTTGCAGAAATTGGACATGCAGTTCTGAAATCAGCAACTATGTTGATAACAGCTGATGGAAGGACAAAAGAATATGATGACCTGGAGGCTTTTCTGGAAGTCTTGGATATTTCAGCACTGGCCAAATCTCAGGGAGAAGAGACGGGAAAACACTTTCCTCTTCAAAATTAGAGGAAAGTAATAACTTTCCTGTTTATTTGCAGCATGATTTCTTCTAACTTTACTCTGTTTCCTTAATGGAACTGGAAAATCAGATCTCTAAATACTTGAGATTTTCACTATGCAAACATCATATAATTGCCAGACACCAATTCAAGACAGAATTGATTCACACTCAATACATGTTGATTTCTCAACATGTAATTTATAAGATCAGCAATCCAGCAGAGTAACAGTCCTTGTTGCAGCACAGCAGTTATTCTGGCAGAGTCCAATTGTAGGTCCAGACGTGTCTGATTTGGTGGGGTCAAGAGACCCAGTACATATACCGAAATGTGCCTTTGAAGTGGGGGAGACTTCAAAGAGTGGCTTTGAAGTGCACAAGTATCCCATTCAACCCAGTCCTATCTGCCAGACTATCAGCGGGGGATAATCAGTCCCTTGTATGAAGTCATACATCAGGCAAAATATGGGGGCTACTACTTATTCAAGTGTAAGTGTTAGCCCCTTCCTCCCTGCTGAGGAAGGACTATCAGAATGCAGATGTATGTAGACGGGTACGCAGACACACCTAGCCTTCCTGTGTTTGTGGCTGCCTGGAGGGAATGCACAAAGTGTAGCTGTCACCCGCGCAGTTGTGTATTGGAGACAGACTGTAAGGCACACAGAGCAGTAAGAGCAGAAAAATGTCCGCTTTCTAAAAGTGGCATTTCTAAAACAGTAATGTTAAATCCGACTTTACCAGTAAAGGGGATTTATCAATACCATTTCAATGATGTGAAACATGATGCAACTACTCCTTTCTAATCAGGAATCACCGCATAAAGGTATTTTAAGGAATTCCCAATGTTAGCGTATTAGAGGAGTAGGCATCACTGTAGTGAGAAACAAATCTGGGTGTTTGCCACTACTATGACATGCAAAACACAGAAGTACATACCTACCTTTTAATTACACAGCACACTGCCCTATGGGCTATCAAGGGCCTACCTTAAGGGTGACTTATGTGTAATAACAGGGGAGTTTAAGGTTTGGCAAAGGGTTTTAAATGGCAAGTCGAAGTGGCAGTTAAACTGCACACACAGGTTCTGCAGCAGCAGACATGAGACATGGTTAATGGGCTACTTATGTGGATGGCACAACCAGTGCTGCAGGCCCAATTGTAGCATTTAATTTACAGGTCTCGGGCACATGTAGTGCACTTTACTAGGGAATTATAAGTAAATTAAATATGCAGATGGGTATGAGTCAATATTACCATGTTTAGGAGTAGGAGAGAGAGCACATGTACTTTAGCCCTGTCAGCAGTAGTAACGTGCACAGAGTCTTAAAACCAGTAAAAATGAGGTCAAAAAATGGAAGGGAGCAGGCAAACAGTTGGAGGAAGACCCCCTTAGGATGTCAGGTCTAACACATGTGTATCTGTATCCTGTTTAATTTTCATCAGAAAGGACTCTAATGGCAAGGTAAATAATAACAGTCATGAGGCACCCAGGCTTTAGCCCTCTTTTTTTGTTGATAAAATAGGGATATCCAATGACCTTCATTGAAGCCATTGTGCAGTACATAGTAAATCTAGACAGTCCACAAATCCAAGGCCAAAGCCATGCCATTTCAATACTTGAAATAAATACTCCCATTCAAAGCCATCTATGCTTTCTTTGGGTCTGCTTTTGTAGCTGTAGGATAATCTAAATTAGAGGCTTTACATATGATGTCCAAGAAATACCTTGCATTGCATTAACTTAGCCACCAAAAACAGGTTGCTCCACTCAAATAAGTGTAGGAATAAACATTTCTAATCTTAAAGCATTGAGATTATTGACAACAAAAATCATTGTATAATTGAAATATGCTGGGCACGCAGTGAGGTACTTGTCATGAGACATCATTGACTGTGCCAATAGTTTTCTTGAGTGAGTGTGAGTTGTTGCTTAGTATTTAATGAATCCTGAGTGCACATGGAGGATCCATGTCAACAGGAGTGCTGGGCAAGTTTGACTTATTGTGTAAATGTGAAAGCTAAAGTTGGAAGTGTAGCCCGTACAGCTTTCGAAGTGTTTAAGTTTGTACTCGTAGTGTGCAGACACATTGCTTTCTGCTCGCAATATTTTGCAGTAGGTGTGAGTGAGCGATTGTGTGAGAGACAATTGTGAAGCAATTGAAGCTGTTGAACTAAGGGAGTGTGATGTAATTTTGTGCTGGGCTGGCATAGGTTGGTTAGTGTGAAGTTGCGTTGATATAGGTGGACAGTATCATGTTGCTATTGGATGATAACTTGCGAAAAGGATTGTGGGATTGAAATTACTTGAAACTACTTCCTGATTCGATTGTAAATCATTGTAGTTAATTGAACCTTGAGCAAAAATAAAAATGTTCAAGGCATTGAGATGTGCGCTAAGACAAGATGTGTTTATTCCATTAACAGAGGGCCCAGAAGCTCCACCCGAAGGAACCCCAGCGTATGATGTGGCATCACTGAAAGGAGTTTCTGCATGTTTGTGGTTAGAACAATGGTGTAAACTGACTGAGAAAGTGGGTGCATTATCTTTTTCCCATTATGGAACATTTAATTTGAGAATATTAGACAATTTGAGGAAGAATATTATATGAGTCTAAGCCATCTCCAAGATCTGCACAATTTGAAACCCTTAGGCCCATATTTATACTTTTTTAGCGCCGCATTTGCGCCGTTTTTTTACGCAAAATCGGTGCAAACTTACCAAATACAATGGTATTTTGTAAGTGTGCGCCGATTTTGCGTAAAAAAAAAGCGGCGCAAATGCGGCGCTAAAAAACTATAAATATGGGCCTTAGTGTTTGGGAACTTATTGCAAGACAGAGAACAACAACGTAATTTGAGAATAGAATGCAGAAAGCAATTAAGACATTAGTGGAAGCTAGACGGGGTGCAGAACAAAAAATGTGAGAGCAGACATATTAGAGGGAGTAAGAATATTTCCAGCTATCACCGAGGAAGGTGATGGGAGTACAAAAGCTAAGGCTTGTAAGAAACAGACAGCAATGGCAGAGCAAACAGCAGAAGATGAGGGTAAAAAGATAGGCAAATATGAGAGTGATTCAGAAGATGAGTTCATAAGTCAGCTTTTGATGACTCGTCCCTCACCGTATCATTCAGCTGGGAGAGGAACGATAAGAAACGATAAGATAAGTGAAGCAATGTAGAGTGTAGTCCCAAATGTGCCAAATAATCCAGTTGAGCAAGCCCAGAATCTAATAGTTCCAAGTACACCTGCTAATTTAGTGACACAAGTGCCCGTGGTTTAGCCACCAGTTCCGACTGTTACTATGGTATAGCTCATTTCAAGTCCAGTTGTAAATCAAGCAGTACCAAGCTCAGTTATGAAACAGGCAATACCAAGTCCTAATGTGAATCATTCAGTGCATACACCTAGTGTGACTAGGCCTGTGCAGAATTTTAATCAGAATCAGCCTATATTTATGTTTACGTCACTGCAGGCAATATCAAATGCTACCCCGAATCAAACAGGACAATCTTTCAGTACTGTTTTCACATGTCAAAATGCTGGAATGACAATTCCACAGATTCAGATAAATCTTATGGGTCCCGATGCACTAACAGTTCCAGTGACTATAGGTCCAGTTGTCGCCTTGTATGCTTCCGGTAATTCTGGAAGTAATGCCCATTCAATAAATGTTTCAACAGTTCCTGAAACGCCAGCCACATCTGCTGGGATGTTATCAATTTGTAAGTAGAGATCAGTTCATTCAACCAACTCAGAGACAGAGAGGTCAGCTTATTTTGTCCCATCTTTGACTCCTATACGAATTGAAGAACCTAACGTTAAATCAGGCAAGACTAGTTCTTAATGGGAGGTTTCCACAGGGAAGCCCACTTCCTTACATGCCCATACCTGATTATTTTACAAGTGTGCATTGCAGTACCCGCAAGCAGATGTGTCCCATAGAAAAAATATCATTTTGCTAGGTCTTTCGGCACAACAGTTGACGGATTGGTTAAACAGTCTGGGACCGTCAAGGTGCAACAGGTGCAACAAATGGAAACATTAGATCTGAGGAGACACCAGAGAGAGAAAGGACAGTGAATGTGCTCAGACTGAAATTAGAATTAAATACATTTTGGAGACAGTAAACATGGCTCAATTGGAAACGCACACAGAAGATGAACTATGATTCATGTGTAAGAAGGTTACCCGATGAGCAGGACAGGCTTATGAAAAGCTAGCAGAATTGGCTGAGAAATATGAAGTGGACTTAGAAATATGTAAACCCCTAAAGAGAAAGTTATGGGTCTGCTTGCATTAGGTTTACTGAGCCATGGGGGCCCCTGAGGGTCCCACTGCAGCTCCGATTGAAAGTTGACACCCACAACATTTTTTACAAATGTATTATTATTCACTGCTGCTAGCATGGAATACCCCATAATGCCCCAGGACTTTATGGAAGCACATCTCTTGTTGCTGTTGGTGCCTCTTGAAGAGGCAGGGGCACAGACAACTTTCTTTAATGTTGTGTGGGGGACTGCAGGGGTTTAGGAACCCCCACAGCAACATTTAAAAAACAATAGTAAGTCTCCTGTGTCATTAATCTAGAACACCAGGAGAGTTTACTATATTTTTAAATACAGTTTGAGCAGGAGCTCTAGGCTCTCTAGTTGGAGTTGGGGGGACCTAAAGTGGTTGCTTTTATGGTTGCACATTGTGACTTGAAAAATGTTAAAAGAAAGACTCAAATGCATGTTAATGCTTTATTTTAAAAAGCAGCTTTATTCAAAACATTTTAGGTCATTTACTTTTACTAAACATTGCAATGTGTGATTTTATGAAATTTGCATTTGATCATAGTTATTTGTGACTACACTCTTTATATTGTTACTTTCAGTCAATCATGCATTCCTAGTGTTTGTGTGCATGGCCTGGCTGCAATCCTGGCCCTGCATTAAACTCCCCACTGTGCAACCAATCTCTAGGCCTAGTTCCCCACTGTGCATGGCCAAAGGCCATACTCAGTGTGGGGTTGGCCCCAGCTAGGGGTTAAGCAGGGCCTGGCCATAGGCATGTGCCCCATCCCCTGCTGTGCTTCACAAGGGGTTGGCCTTCAGTGAGTGGTTGGTATGGTAATAATATTGAACTTTGCATTAAATTAAACCTTAGAAATTCACTGAAAATGGTTAAATGGGGCATTGTCAGTTAAAACATACCATTTTAAATTAACAAACCACAGAAATTCACCAGGTATAGTTAGCTCACGTAGTTAGCTCATGTCCTAATGTTACTATAACTTGTTCCGACTGGTGCTCTGTGAATAAGAGTATATGTTTCAGCAACCCACATACTTGTTCATTCCTCATACCTCACAGCCCTCTCTGTCTATTTCACAAAATGGAAGTAATTTACAGCGTTCCTGGGGTGCATTTGATCTGATATACTTTCTTAATGACGATAAAAATACCTCAGCACATACTTACTCTGTTTCAACAGAATGCTAAATAACTAGTACCATAAAGCACTACAACTATTGACAAGACTGAATCAGGGATTTTAACATTTCGTTGAAAGCTCTCAAAGATGGTGAAACTCACTATTGTGAGTCTGTCATTAATAGCTCTAATTTTGCTCATTTGAGTGGCACAGGACTTTGTATCTTCATTGCAAAAATGGCACCACTAGCACTTTATAATGCTGCAATACAGCTTTGTAATGCTGGACTGGGAGTAGACATTGAATTATAATTTCTGGTTGAGATCTTGTATGATAAAGCAGACCTATATAATTTACACCATTGGCTATATCAATACATGCTGAAACAAGAGACATTGGATTATAATCTTCAACATCAAATCTACGTAGAGAGGGGAAAAGGGGTTTGGTTTTAAGAGATATTAGTTTTACATATAACACATTCAACTTTACATTATCTTTCATTTGATCTAATACAGCTATTGCATTTTTTGTTAGCTATTCAGACAACAATGTATGCTGGAAGAACCACCTTTACCATTGGTGAAGTCACTACTGGTAGTGTTCCCTCAGCTGGTACCACCACAAGCTTCGAAGATGAAGAAAAGAGAAGACCGCCAGGACTGAGTGATCGATTTTATAATGCATCGGTGGTTGCAGATGTCCCAGGCAGAGAAACAGACACTGAAGCACCAACTTACAACAACCAATCGCTTCCTGAAAGTACTCGGAATGACAGCAATGTTAGAAATGTGTCTACAAAAGTATATTATGAAAATGCTACGCTTGCCATGGCAATGCGTGTGAATGCCACTGTGGGGTAAGACAAACAGTTTGTTGTCTGTAAACTATTTTGATTGTGCAACTTTTGAGTATGTTAAAAGTTTTCAGCAACAGCAGTGAGCACAAATAGATGCATAGTTGCATAAAAGTGATGATACTCAGTAATACATAGTTGAGGAAGTTTGAACAATTATTGTGGTCAATTCAGGGATGTACTTTGCTCAGCTTGCTTGCCGGGATGCCCATATGGCTTGTGCCCTAATATACTTAAAACAACTCTCTCGAATGGTCAGTAAGCAAGGAACCTAATATTTCTTATAACAATTTACTTTTATGTAAGCATCGAATTCTGAAAGTTTCCGTTTTTTTACTAAAAAGCTTACCAGCATTTTCTAATGATCAATTCTAAAATGTTGTTATGTTGTTCAGTTCTATCGGTGTCAAATATTTGCTTTTGTGGAAGTTTAATTTCCAATCCATTTTAACATGTTTCTGAACTAGACATGGATCAGTCATTCACTTCAGATTTGTACTTATCTATTCAGATGAGCATTGCAATAATATGGGGCTGTGTATTCCAGGATTTCGGCACTCAAGAGCAGAATACCAGCGGCGGCCGCTGCATATGTGAAGGGGAGGGGTATGATGGGGGACGACGGGGGAAACCACATTTTTTAACAAAAAAAAAGAAAAATCCTTATCCCTCGTGCCGCCATCTCATGCTGTCTCAAGCCGCTTTGCTCATTTTGTGGTGTCCCAGCATCGCTGGGACACCAGCACAGGCTCCCCAGCAATCCTGGTGCTGCTTACATGTAAAAATAGCATTTAGGCAGTGTCAAGATTGGTCTGAGTGGCTTGGAGTGACGCTCAGACATAAACATGGGGTCTGTGCTGTTTCTCCAGCCCAGCTGGGTATAAAGCCGGGTTGTAGAAGCCTAAGTGTGCATGCGTGTTTGAGTGGCCTCAGGCGGCCGACCAAACACACATGCGCACTTAGTGCACTCTCCCTGCCTCCACCCTCCCACCTCCCGTGGCCCAGCCCCGCCCCTCCCTGTACACTCTGCGGGGTATGAGCCAGCAGATGAAAATGATGAAAAATAAAACTATCGCAAGCTATTGTTTTATTTTTCATCTGCTGGCTCAGCCAGGGGGGTGACGCCCCTCTGCCACTGCGCAGAAGCCGCCCCTGCAGAACACCCAAGAAATGGCTGAAAGCCATCCATTATGCTTCAACAAACTAGCAGGAACGTCTCTCGACAGCAGCTGCTACTGGATCATGACCTTCCTGCTTAGAGGAAGAAAAGTAATTACTAACGGTAATCTGGAAAATATTACATACCCCTGCACCAATGAGTCACTGACCGCAGGATAGCACCTAATAAGAGGCGGGGGAATGATTGAAATCTAAATTACATTTTTAACAACTTCAGAATACAGACACTGACAGCTTCTATCTGGCTCAAGCTCTAGTGATCCCACTGAATACGATAAATGAAGCAGAGCCCGAGAAAGTACAATTCAGCACAGTGCTTAGTTTTAGAACAATAAGTTCTGGGCTCAGCGTTTTGATCAGAAGCCCTCCTTGGGGCTATGAATATAGGGGATGCATTTCATCTCCTGTCAGACACTCCCTGCCCCTTTGTATCACTCTTACAGGTTAAATCTCATCCCTTCCTTCTCTTTGTTACAGTGTTACTCTTTCTTTCTCCTTTTTGTTTTTTTTTCGCTTTCTTGCTCTGTGTGGAAGTCTGATGTTGGAAAAATAATTATCCAAAAATGAGTATAGGTGGGCTCCACCTGCAACCACGAGCTCAAATTAAGCATTTGTGTTTTTTTAGTGTGGAATTTCATTACAAGACCGGAAGCTAACATTATGCAATCACTTTTTATTGCTGTCCCAATATACAGCCCTTTAAAGAATACAACTACATCATAAAACATTAGAATGTTCAGCAAAAAAATAAATATCCAGCACAGTCAGCCCTCTTCCTCTTTTGTTTGCTGCTCCTCAACAGATAAGTACCTTTTTAACTTTATTCTATATACCATGTTGTCTAAACTTTGCTTGGTTTAGTATTGTTATATATGCTATAGATGTATTGTTATATATGTGCTACATATGTATTTATATGTTAGACTAGTTAAGTATATTTCTGGGTTTTATTTTCAGATGGATCTCTTTATTTAGGTATTAGGAAAACGAGAGAGACAAGTATTCATTAATTTAAGCCTCTTCAGGCTATTTACATGTTTGAAGCTCTCATCTCCAGCAGTTTAAATTGTTATGCCCGTGGATGCCGTAATTACTGTCTCCTGGAGGCGGGATGCGTAAGTATTTAATACGGCCAGTCAAACATTGGTGACTCTTCGAGTCATTATTCTCTAGAAGTGTCCTGTTGTGTTTTTAATCTCACCAACAATCACCACTAATAAAGGTGTAATAATACACTGGTGGTTGATTAGGTGATTTAAAAGTTTCCATAGTACAACTGGATCCCGACACTATCCAGATAATCTTTATCTCTGCACTCCCTCCAAGTTCTTTTAATAACGAGTTTGAGCCTGTCCAGGTGGTACTATCCTACCTGGATGGATTAGGTGGTCATATGATGAAGCATGACACTATATAGTGTGTGAGACCACCTAGTCCGTAAGGAGAAATTCCCCTTAGCCCCTTGACGGCCCCCCAACCACTACCACACTCAACACACAAATAAGTCCTGAAGTCTGGGATACACCGACGGTCTAGGGCAATCTAACAATATTTTGTCCCTACGTGATACCCCATACTCTTTGTGCATTTTGAAGCTGGTTAGAATGCGCCAATGAGTTTCAAGGAATATTTGGTGAATTAAGTTGTTTTGATTCGATTAGACAGCTTCACAGCTGTATTTTATATAAACCATTTGGGTGGTTCAAAGTTTAAGACATTGGCAGAGTTGGCAAGGAAAATTTGGTGTTTTTGTTTGGGAACACGAAATTGTTTTAAGAGCGGAATTTATTCCAGGACTTCAGCATGTGATGGCAAATCGGAATTCCAGGTATCTCTGGGATTCCATCGACTAGAAGTTGAATGCAGAGGTTTTCAAATTAATTCATGATGTATGGGGTTCAATTCATGTGGACTTATTTGCGAGCAGACTGACACATCGGATTCCCAACTATTTCAACTGGAGGCTGCATCCAGAGGCAATGGCATTGGATGCTTTTCTTCAAGATTGAGGAGGGAAAGGGGGGTTATGCCTTTCCCCCTTTCACCACCTACAGAGAGGTTTGAGGAAGGTTCACGTTAGAAGATCACAGCATTATTCTGATAACCCCCTTTTGGAAGTCACACATTTGGTTTCCAGTGGTAATGGGACTCGCAGTACCTCAGTTGATTCCAGTATCATGGGGTCTTCTGCAGGATTCAATTGGAGAGGAACATCCTTTGGTATTAGAGGAGAAAATGAACCTTCTTGTCCAAAAGATTACAGGGGTACAAGCAGATATTTAGGCCTTCAGAGAGAGGCTAAAGGATTACTGGATGAATCTTGGGCACCGGGAACAAGGAAAAGATACTGAGAAAAAAGAAGTATAGTTGTCCCGTGGAAGTTCCTTTGCAAGAAGTAGCAAATTATCTGGAATAATTGTTTTACTCTGGCCTTACATACAAGACAAATAATTGTTATAGATCTAGTATTTCTGCATGTCATGCGGTGGTAAATACTTTTGCTATTGGATCTGACTCTTAATAAGACAACTTATGAAGGGTTTGCGATGGAGAAGGCCTCCCAGGAGTCTCTCTGGCATGTCAGCTTAGTTTTCAAACTTTTTACTTCTTGGCCAGGTAACAATTACCTTTCCTTCAAACACATTTCCTTAAAATTGGCAAGCTTACATTGTCTATTTTATTTTAGAAGGGTTCACACATTTAAGCTTTAGAAATATCTAACAGATTTTATTCTCCTGAAAGTGTACATTTTGACATTTGGAAAGGAAGCAGAACAATGTCTGAATCAGTATTTTACCCTTTCTATCATGAATGTCATTAATTATGTGTAGTGCGTTGTATGAGAGTTGGATTCAGGAGTAAAGGGCGCATGAAGTTGATCAGTTACTATTGTCATTTGTCAGACCTTATAGAACAGTATCTACAGCTACTTTAGCCAGATGGGTACGTTTGGTTATGAGTGAAGCTGGTGTGGATCTTTTGAGGTTTAGTGCACATTCTTCAAGAGGTGCTTTGGCTAGCAGTGTCTTTTGGGCTGGAGGATCATTGTCCAGAATCTTAAAATCAGCAGATTGGCCAAATGCAAACACTTCTGCAAAATTTTATTTAAGACCTGTAAAATAAGTGAGTTGTGCAGCGTTGGATGGCTCTAAACATGCATAATGGTAGCTTCCGGTCTTGTATTGACATGAGGATTCTCCAACTAACATGCAGAGAGAATTTTGATTTCATTAAAGACTACGGAGGCTAACATTATCCCACTCTCCTCACCCTTTGAGGAGAAATAATAACAAGAAACATATATTTTGTAAATAAAGTTTTAAGCACCAGTTTAATTGCTTTGTTAGTTTTTGTTTGTGTTTCTTATATTATTTGAAATTTTATAATTTCAGAAAATTAAATATAAGGATTGGCTGAGAAAGAGGATGTGTTTTGTCGCAGCTTAAAAGAGGAAGAGTGCTGACTGCGTTGGATATTTATTTTTGTTCTGAACATTCTAATGTTTTATGATGTATTTGTATTCTTTAAAGGGCTGCATATTGGGGCAGCAATAAAATGTTATTGCATAATATTAGCCTCCGTAGTCTTCAATGAAATCAAGATTCTCTCTGCATGTTAATTAGAGAATCATCATTCTCTGTAGGTTTTATAGGGTGATGTAATAGCTATGAAGGTTCTGAGGGGCCATTAATAGTGGCAGTTGGTGGGGCAGTTGGTGTTTGCCACTGGAAGAGTGAGCAGTGACGCCTTCTTTTGAGACAATAACCTTTATGTGTTTAAAACTCATCTGTTTCATGTGATACTAATACTGCATGAATTTTGGCGACAAGTGTGGAGAAAGCAGTCACCGCTTGGAACTTCGATACTATGGGTTTCTGAGGGATGGCTTCTGGACTGCTGGTTTTCTGGTGCCAAAAATCAACTGCTGTGCTGCAAAACAGTTGTGTAGATACCCACGTTGACAAAATGTCTTTCCAGTTGCATTAGTAACAAGAACTTTAATGACATGTTCCAGGGAGTCTGCTCGGTTGACAATGACAGTGGGTGAAGATTGTAGGCTGTTTATGCCTAACTGCCTTTCGATAAACGTGGACGAGCATTGTGAGCCATTTTGTGAGATTGGGAAAGACCGTCTCAGTCTTGAAGTACAAGGGCCATTTTCCATCGAAAACATGCTTAATCACGCAATGTGGTGGCCATCTTGGAAGGTTTGATTTGTATTTAGTCACACTGTGCTGCTGGTATTGAATCTTTAAGTGGATCATCTGCTCAGTAGGATTGTGCCTGTCAAAAATGTATTCGGTGATAGGCACACCCAAGTTGTATTTATTTGTATATATTATTAGAGCGGTAGTGATACACACACCTGTGTATCATATGTCATGGAGTATTTGCAAGCTTGGCAACCTTAGAAGTATTGATAACAATAGCAGTGACACACAACTTTTTTTGTTTCATTTGGGTACATTTGTGTGTCATACAGTAATTTTACCACAGTTAGCGGTTACACACACACAAATAACCTTTATTTGTTAAAAATGCGGTTTGGCAACTTGTGACTAATGCAGTTGGTTAATCCTCTGCCACAATTTTTAGGATTGCCTGGTTCACCAGTTGACTTGAAACAATGGTTTGATGCATTTGAAAAGTATTTAGCTGCTATTGTGAATATGGAATTCAAACCTGAAAGAAAAATATTTTTGTTGTTCCGTTCTTCGGGTTTTTAATGTAGAGAATTTTATAAACATTTACTCCTCTAATTATTAATAAAGGTGAAGAACTCAGTGAATTCCAGGACATGGTGAGGACATTGGAGATGCTGTTTGATGTTGATCCAAACTTAGTAGTATTAAGACACACATTTTTTTATCATGAGCCCAAGGAGAAAATGTTGCTGCTTTGTTTTGTGCTCCACAGAAACTTAGCTCGCGATGACAGTTTCAACATTTTACAGACCAATTTATCAGAGACCAGCTCATTGGGTACTGTTATGATAAACATACCAAACAGAAGTTGCTCAGAATGGGTAATCCATTTCAGAAGGAAGTTACAAGGAAAGCTAAGAGTATTGAAATGTCTAATATTTCCATTAAGGAGCTTTCAGACTCACACAAAGAAGCAATTGCAAGTGTACAGTCTGGTCAGTCTAAAAAAGATAACAAGGGAGGTGAGTTTTTAACACACATGCTATCTGTTATAGGTGTTGGAATTTACCCCATGTTAAAGGGAAAAGGCTATGTCCAGCAAGGAATGTTGAACGTAGAAAGTGCTCAAAGTTGGGACATTTTGCAAAAGTGTGACATAGTACTCAAAACAGTCCTGCGATGGTTGCCAGTGTGAGGGATCACACAGATGATATCATGTCTGAGGACCAACTTGCTCAAGAATGTCAAGAAATGGTGATGGTGGTCTTGGATGATGGTATCGTTAGAGGAGATCCTATAGAATGAATTGACCCACATGTTGATATTGTGGTTGGTGACACAACATTACCCTTGTTGGTAGATTCTGGTGCCAAAATTACTGTGATTACTTCAGATTTTTACCATGAAAAAAGGAGTGAGAGGAAACTGTTTCCCCCAGACCGGTCTCCTACTGTATCAAATGAATGTCGTACTGTATTGAACAAATGTAGGAAGATAGATCTAGAAGGTTTAATTGAGGATGTGTTAGAATTCAAGGGACGTAAAATACATGGTAACATTTATGTAGCAATTAAGGGTCCTAATATTCTTGGTTGGTATCACCAATGGGTGTTTGGGGTGATCTTAGACCTGGCACCAAGAAACAGGATTGTTAAGGAGTAAACAGCATTCAGTAGTCTGGCAACAAGTTTTCTCTCTGTATTTTCCAATGAGTTGGGTACAATTAAAGGGTTCAAACATTTCATTAAGGTCAAAGAGGGGCGATACCTATCAAGCATAAGATACAAGCTGTTCCATGTAGTCTTAGGAATAATCTAGAGACATAATTGAGGTCTATTGTGGACAAAGGTATCATTCATCAGGTGGAATCATCTTTATCGCTTTCACCATTGATCATTGCTCATAAGCGTAATAGTGATTTAAGAGAATTTGTTGACTTGTGTTGTGTCCTTACGTATATTCCTTAGTGGAATGTTATGGCCGGTGACACGAGGGAATTCTAATGGTCTATGACGTGTGGAGTTCCTTTGGGTCAGTTGAGCCTTAGCGCACTACGGAGCAGAACTGTTTCCTTATTGTACCGACTTACTTCAATAAAGAGGATTAGTGCTCACCGTGGTTCCTGTCTTTCTTCCACCGTCACCACTTCAACTTGCGTGGTCTTAACAAAGAGATATGGGTTAATTCCCATCCTTTGCACAATGTAGGTGATTTGTTAGCCAAACTGGGTAGAACAATGTGGTTCTCAAAGATTGTCCTGGACTCAGCTCATAACCAGGTGGCATTGGAAGAGTCATGAAGACATTACGGGGCATATTTATACTCTGTTTGCGCCGGAATTGCGTCGTTTTTTTTAACGCAAATCCGACGCAAAACTAACTCCATATTTATACTTTGGCGTTAGACCCGTCTAGCGCCAAAGATCTTGGAGTTTGCATCATTTTTTAGCGTGGACACCTTCCTTGTGTTAATGATATGCAAGGTAGGCGTTCCCTTCCAAAAAATGACTCAGAGGCATGTGCGCCGTATTTATACTCCCGGGCAAAAATGACGCCCGAGAGTGGGCGGGTCAAAAAAAATGACATCCACCCGCTTTTGTGTCATTTCTTAACGCCTGGTCAGGGCAGGCGTTAAGGGACCTGTGGGCTCGGAAGGAGCCCAGAGGTGCCCTCCCATGCCCCCAGGGACACCCCCTGCCACCCTTGCCCACCCCAGGAGGACGCCCAAGGATGGAGGGACCCATCCCAGGGAACTTAAGGTAAGTTCAGGTAAGTATTTTATTTTTATTTTTTTGTGGCATAGGGGGGCCTGATTTGTGCCCCCCTACATGCCACTATGCCCAATGACCATGCCCAGGGGACAGAAGTCCCCTGGGCATGGCCATTGGGCAAGGGGGCATGACTCCTGTCTTTGCTAAGACAGGAGTCATGTCAATGGAGGGTGGGAGTCAAAAATAATGGCGCTAATCGGGTTGAGGCAGATTTTTTGCCTCAGACCGACTTGCCCCATTCTTTGACGCCCAAGCTCCATTTTCCCCTACGCCGGCGCTGCCTGGTGTGGGTCATTTTTTTTGGCGCACACCAGTCAGCTCCGCCGGCTAACGTCATTCCATAAATAAGGCGCCCGCATGGCACTTAGGAATGGCGTTAGCCGGCGTTAAATTTTTTGACGCACAACTGCGTTGGCGCAGTTGTGCGCCAAAAAGTATAAATACGGCCCTACATGGCTTTCAAGTCACCTATTGGTACTTTACAACACTGTCGCATGCCATTTGGCTTAGCATTGGTGGCATTGGTTTTTCAAATATATGTTCCACCTTCTAGGAGACATAGAAGTTGTGGATGTTTTCCAGAATGACGTGACACTATTTTACACAAAGTTTTGAAAATATTTGCAGAAAGAGGGGCGGTGGTCAAGAAGACAAAAGTGTGAATTTTGGAAAAAAGAAATTGAGTTCTTAGGACATTTGATGTCACAAGAGGGAATTGTGCCAAGACCAGGGTTAGCAAAAGTTGTAGTTGATTCTCCTGCCCCAAAGAATAAGGATGACTTGAGGTGTTTCTTGGCTTATGTGAGTTCTATTCTAAATGTATTCCTGACTAGGCTTCTAAAATGAGAAACTTTCCACAAATGTGAAATAAATCTATCTCATTTCAATGGGATAGGGTATGTCAAAATCAAGGAAGTGACAGAAAATTAAAATACCCCTCTCTTTGAACTAAAACTCTGACACCAAGCAAGTGAACCCATCTCTCCCTAGAAAAGCTCCCTTGTCTCTTACATCAAACATCTATCCATTCATCCTTTCAGAATTCCATCCTTTCGCTTGCATAAACTATTTCATCTTTACATTCTGTCATCCATTAATTCTTTCATCCATCATTCAGTATTCCCCTATTCTAGCCACCCTGTCACTGTCAACCATTCATCCATCCATCCATGCACCCACCCACTCTTCCAGCCTTCTGTCCCTTTAGTCTGCCATCCTTTCACCTGTCCAGCCACTTATCCATCCATCCCTTTACTCTGCCATCCTTTTACCTGTCCATCCACTTATCCATTCACTCATCCTTTCATCCACTCATCCATCTAACCACCTAGTCATCCAACACTCATTCACCCACTCATCCATACATTCTATCACCCTTCCTTGCATTCAATATTCCTTCCATACTTCCCTCTTCTATTTACCCACCTTTTGTTCTTGTTTCCTCTTTCTTCCTCTTCTTTTGATGCTGTGCTCCTTTATAATGATATTTTTCAGCATTTGTCTGTGGAGTTGCAGATGGAAGAGCCTCACAAAGAACTCCACTACCGCTGAAGCTGCTAAAGCGAGAGGCTGACAACACCCCTGATCAAAATACGTTTGAATGTGTGAAAAAAACTACCAGTGCAAAAACTCTTAAGCCTTTTGATCCAGGTGTCCCTGGTGTAATAAATGAACACAAATAAATATAGTCTAGTTGCCATTCGTATGTAAAGAAGGCTGAAGAATTTACGGTTTGCTTTGCATCTAGGGTTGTTAGAGAGATAGAGTCACATTATTCTGTGATTGAGAATGTGTTATTAGTCTGTTTTTAGGTGGTAGAGAAAATATGATGCTATCTGTTGGGAAAGAGATGTATTCTTCAGACAGAGCATAAACCACTGATGTATATTTTGAATGGTAGCAATATCAAATACACTGCTCCACTTATAGCTAGATCAACAACCAGATTGTTACAGTATGATTTTGAAGTAAAATAGATCTCAGGCAAGAGAAACTATATGGTAGATTTCCTTTCCATATTACCCTTAGATGGAACTGAACCTCTGTTGGAGGAGGATGATGAAGAAAGCTGTTTTATTGCAGCAGAGGATATTTATCGTTCATCTACTTATTCTGAAGTGTTGAATAATGCTTGTAATAGTGATGAAATTCTGAATAAGGTTGGAATTTTTATATCAAATTATTGGCCAAGTGAAAATGTTTTACACTAGTTTTCAACCTTTTGCTAAGGTAGCAAATGAGCTGACAGTAGAAAATTATGTGCTTTTAAAGGAGAGAACATGGATTCCTCTGTCCAGTATCTGGAGAAATTTAATTATGAGTGCTGATGAAGGTCATTTGGGTGCCACTATGAGGAAGAAAAGACTTAGAGCTGTTTTTGGTGGTCATTTATGGATAAATAATGTGATTCTATTGTGAAGAATTGTGTGGTATTTAATAGTTCAGAAAAAAATATTAAGGTCCACAATCCCCCCACTTAATTTGATTGATATTCTGCCCGGTCCATGGAACAAAGTTGGTATTGATTTTTCTGGCCCTTTGCAGTTTCTGTTACCTTCACATTGGTATGCACTTGTACTAATGGATTATTATTCTAAGTGGCCTTAAGTGTGCTTTATTCCAGAACCTACAGTATTGAGAGCTGTTGAGTTTTTGAGAGATGTGTTCACGAGGGAGGGTTTGCTAAAGGTTTTGTTCCTGATAGTGGGATCAGTTTGTGGAAGGTGACATGGAGAAATTCATGTCTGAATCAGGTATCAACATCATAGGAGTTCACTTTACCACCCTCAATCCAACAGTTTTGTTGAATGCATGAACAACGTTCTTAATGACAATATTATTGGGGCAATAACTATGTAATTGTTGAATCTGTCAGATCAAGAGTGTGGTTTTATCACACCACACCACATTCAACTACAAAAGTCTCTCCGTTTGAACTAACTGTTACGAGGACATAAACCTACTTCAGTGATGTATCCAGCATGGATGGCTAGGTGATTTAAGAAAGGTATTGTGGAGTTAAGTTTGAATGATGCAGTATGTAAGCAAGTGTTTGAGTCACAAGATAGTAAAAAAGAGTATGATTCCAGGAAACATGTCAAATAAATTGTGCTTTCTGTGAGTGCCAGTAAGGTTGGAGGAAGTTTGCAGCAGTGCAGTTAGAGTACAAGGAGGACATTTGGGGAATGTTGAAATGATAGTTAAGGTGTCATCTTTGGATGTTGTTGATGTTCCTTTGTCTGATACAGCCAGGTTTCAGTCATCTTATTCTTCTTCATCATCTTCTGAGAGGAGTCAGGATCCATTTCATGAGAACAATTTATGCACATGTTCTCGTACCATAAATTTATCAATGAGATTTAGATAACAGATAATGGGGGTCATTACGACCCTGGTGGTAAAAGGCGCTTACCTCCGTGCAGAAGACCGCCAATACACCGCGGCGGCGGCGGTAGACCGCCACAGCTATTATGACACACATCACGGAATCCGCCGAAATTCAGACACCCACACAATACCGCCACACCAAAGGTCAGCGATAAACTGGCGGAAACACATCCTCCACCTCCACGCCAACAGAAACACGCCCATGCTATTACGACCCACAAATCCACGCAGCGGTCTTTCAACCGCGGTATTCCATTGGCGGTACACACCGCCACGCTCAAAATACACACACATCTCCAAAACACCGCCAAATTGGACATTTCGAAATACACACACCTGAGACACATACACACACCACTCCCACACACCCAACACAATATAAAACACACACCCACATCACCCACAAACCCCTACAACCAGAAATTCTGAGAGAAGGCGAGAGAGAGAGCACAGAATAGACAACCCCATCACACAGAGGCACACAACACCATCACCCACACAACATCCAAGCACAAAACACCACATACCACTACACTCACCACACTCATCACCACATACACCACCCCACACATCACACACACCACCCCATGTCACGCCAAGGACACCCCCGCTTCTCCGAGGAGGAGCTCAGTGTCATGGTGGAGGAAATCCTACGGGTAGAGCCACAGCTATTTGGCTCACAGGTACAGCACACATCAATTGCAAGGAAGATGGAGCTATGGCAAAGAATAGTGGACAGGGTCAACGCAGTGGGACAGCACCCAAGAAATAGGGAGGACATCAGGAAGAGGTGGAACGACCTACGTGGGAAGGTGCGTTCAACGGTATCCAGGCAGCACATCGCGGAACAGCGGACTGGCGGCGGACCCCCACCTCCTCCCCCTCAACTAACAACATGGGAGGAGCAAGTCTTGACCATCTTGCATCCTGAGGGCCTCGGAGGAGTCGTCGGAGGAACGGACACTGGTAAGTCAAATCTTAACTATCACATCCCCCACCCTACCTGCATGCTATCACACACCCCCACCCTCACACCCTCCCCTATCACCCAAACTCCTCACTAATGTACTAATAACACCAACTACACATCCCAACCCCAAGACCTGCATGACACAACTAACCATGGACACTCATCACTAAAGCATGCCCACTGCACATACCCAGAACACCCCCCAACCATCAGCACACAACCCCACACACAGGAATGCCTGCACTGGGGTTCACGCACACCCAACCATTGCACACCATTACACACATACATGCAATAATCATGTACTTATACCCCCGCAGGAACCTGAAGGAACGTCACCACACCAGAGGGTCCAGACAACACCACTCCACCCCCAGAAGAGGCCCACAGTGACGACAGCAGCTCTGCCCTACTGGATCTTGATGACCAGCCCGGACCATCGTGGGCCTCAGGACAGGCACAGCCCAACACTGACCTTCCACCCTCTGGTAACACCAGCACAGCACCCACCCAGCGGGCCCAAACCTCCCTACCCAGGACAGGTCAATTAGCGGTGTGTTCACCACTACAGGGCACCCAGGCTAACCCACCACCCCAACAACAACAGGGACCTGGGGGCAGTGGTAGTGGGCACACGGTACAGGGGACGGAGGCACAGGAACACAGGGGAACTGGGAGGGCTGCTGTGTGACAGAGGGAGGACAGGCCAAGGGAACCAACTCTCCACGAGGCCCTCTCCTCCATCATGGGAGCATACCACCACTCCCAGGAGACGATGGCCACAGTCCTGGACAAGGTGCAGGAGACCCTGCGTCTGCAGGAGGAGCAGTATTTGGGGTTCAGGGAGGAGCTCAGGATCATCGGCTCCGCTCCCTGGGCAGCATCGTAGGGGTGCTGACGGACATTCAGAAGACCTTGAGGGACACCGTGGCACTCCAAGGGGCCCCTGACACAAGCCACGACGATGAACTGCCTACCACCTCCGCTGGCGCTAGTGGACAGGACGCCCCCCACAGGACCACCACACCAGCACCCCATACCCTGCATACGGACAACCACCACGCAAGCGGGCCCTGAGATCCAGGAACAGGACAGAGCAAGATGGCAAGACCCCCGCCAGGAAATAAGACCACCCTGATTGTCCCCCCACTGTCCCACTTTGTTACCCTGTCCAAATCGGAACTGCCCCAGCTCCACTTCCAATGGGCAGATGTGCAATGTACCTGTGAGACTAATAGACTGGACTCTGCCATGGACATTCCTCCACCATCACCTGTCACCATTTTACAACCCCCCTTCATTTTGAGCACTTAAATAAACACCCTTGAAACACTAAAAAAACTGGAGTCAGTCTATGATTTGTATTTTTCTATTATCAATGACAGTGTCATAATGGGTTACCCATTGGAAGGCTAACATACCAATGTCACACATCACAAGCCCTTCAAGGATACAAGCAGTTGACACGTAGGTTACCACATTTGTGAAACTGAAATGGAAGGGGACAACTCAGTTAACAAATAGTGAGTGAAATGTAGGTACAGGATAGAGGTAGACGTGTGAAAGTTAATGTAATGTCAAACTAGAAAATTTTCTCACCTGTGTGTCACTGGAAATATTGCTGTATGACTGACTCCCTGTTGTCGTTTTCTTCTTTCTCAGCTTCTTCCTCATCACTGTCCACAGGCTCCACAGACTCCACAGCTGCAACAACACCGTCATCTGGATCATCCTCCTGCAGAAAAGGCACCTGGCATCGCAATGCTAAATTATGGAGCAGGCGATGATGATGTCGCACACCTTCTTCGGTGAGTAGAATAGGGACCCACCTGTCATATGGAGGCACCTGAACCTGGCCTTAAGAAGGCCGAAGGTGCGTTCGATAACCCTCCTAGTCCGCCCATGGGCATCATTGTAGCGTTCCTCTGCCCTGGTCCTGGGATTCCTCACTGGGGTCAATAGCCACGAAAGGTTGGGGTAACCAGAGTCCCCCATTAGCCATCCACGGTGCCTCTGGAGTTTACCCATCATATCAGGGATGCTGCTATTGCGCAGGATATAGGCGTCATGCACAGAGCCAGGGAACATAGCATTTACCTGCGAGATGTACTGGTCTGCCAAACAGACCATCTGGACATTCATCGAATGATAACTCTTCCGGTTCCTGTACACCTGTTCACTCCTGCGGTGGGGACCAGAGCTACATGGGTCCCATCAATGGCACCTATGACGTTCGGGATATGTCCAACGGCATAGAAGTCACCTTTCACTGTAGGCAAATCCTCCACCTCAGGAAAAATAATGTATCTCCTTACGTGTTTCAGCAGGGCAGACAACACTCTGGACAACACGTTTGAAAACATAGGCTGGGACATCCCTGATGCCATGGCCACTGTTGTCTGAAAAGACCCACTTGCAAGGAAATGGAGCACTGACAGCACCTGCACGTCAGGGGGGATTCCAGTCGGATGGCGGATTGGTGACATCAGGTCTGGCTCCAACTGGGTACATAGTTCCTGGATTGTGGCACGGTCAAACCTGTAGGTGACGATTAAATGTCTCTCTTCCATTGTCAACAGGTCCACCAGCGGCCGGTACACCGGAGGATTCCGCCATCTTCTCACGTGTCCCAGCTGACGGTGCCTACGAAGGACAACAGCGAATAACCAGTCAATATTCCTCCAGGTATGTACCCACAGTCACACACAAGACTACACCAGACGATGAACCCTTCCTGTATGTGTGTTGAGTGTAGGCCTTGGTATGTGTGACGCAGTTGAAAATGAATCCATGTGGGCCCTTGAAATGGCGGCTGCCTGACCTCTAAACTGGGACAATGGGATTGTGGGGTAACAGCGCAGGCGTTGCACACCGTCGCGGTAGGCGGTCTTAGACCGCGGCGCACTGCTGCATTGGTTAACATTGGACCCTATGGGTCCCAGGAGCCAATGAACAGGTGCGCTGGCGGTAATGATGCGCACCGCCGCGGACGTCACCACCATTTTCTATCTGTTAAATCACTAGATACCTGACCTTCGACAGGAGAGGACCTACACTGCTAGTGCTGCTGTGACCTCGGTCTGGAAGCGACGATGGCTGCTGCGTCTGGGGAAAGGGCCCCTGCCTTCACTGCACAGGAGTTGGAGAAACTTGTGGATGGGGTCAGAGTTCATACTACAGTAAAGAATGGGAATAAATGGGCCACATGGTCAGAGTAGGGAGGGGGCCACTCACATTGATGGTGCAGTTGGTAATGACTGATCCTCTTCCCTTGTGCATGTCATGTAGGTCAGCGCCCACCAGAAGAGGGACATTTGGCGTGCCATCGCCAAGGAGGTCCGGACCCTGGGGGCCCACCAGAGACGGGGCACCCACTGCCGGAAGAGATGGGAGGACATTCGCCGCTGCAGCAAGAAGACGGCAGAGGCTCAGCTGGGGATGGCCTCCCAACGTGGGAGGGCTGCCCGTCGCACCATGACCCCCCTGATGTTCCGGATCCTGGCGGTGGCCTACCCGGAGTTGGATGGGCGCTTGAGGACATCACAGCAGACACAAGGGGGTGAGTACAACCTCATTCTGCGGACTTTGCGTGCAGTGGAGGTGTCTGGGTGGGGGAGGTGGGCTGTGGGTGTCCCTAGGCCAGGGCGAATTCGGTAGGCAAGGCCCTTCCGTAATGTAGGCCATGTGGCACTCTACCCCACCTCAGAAGAGTGCCAAGTTGAGGTATAGTTGCCCCTGTGGCATCCATGTGCGCAGATGTCCACCATTGCCATGTAGGCCATATCCCAGAAATTGCATGTGCAGAGGCCAGGAGCACGGCGTAATGCATGGGGCTGCTGCGTCTGTCTTGTCCGCCAACAGTAGCGGTATGCCATGCACTAAAACTCTCTTACTTCTGTCTCCCCCCCTTTTTCTGCTCTCCCTGTTCTTTTGTACATCAGCATCATCAGGCGGAGGTACAGTGGCACCGGAGCATGAGGGTGCTGCATCCCACATGGCCATGGAGGGCCACACCACAGACTCTGAATGCACCAGTGGGACGAGGGCGAGGGGAGCTTCACGTCGGACACCAGATCAGCAACCAGCGACACGGACTCGTCTGACGATGGGAGCTCCCTTGTGGTGGCGGCACCATCTGTGCCCCCCACTTCTACAGGTACAGCCGCCACCTCCCCTACCAGCACCCCCCTCCCAGCAGCCCCTCAGCGTTCGCCCCGTGCCTGCTCACCCAGGAGGGTGGGCATCACCTTCGCCCCAGGCACCTCAGGCCCTGCCCTAGTCACCCCTGCTGCCCTCAGTGAGGAGGCCATTGACCTCCTCAGGTCACTCACTGTTGGGCTGTCTACCATTGTGAATGCAATCCAGGGTGTAGAACGAGAGTTGCAACACGGTAATGCATTCCTGGAGGGCATTCATTTTGGTCAGGCTGTCCTTCAGCGAACCCTGCAATCTCTGGCCTCAGCACTGATGGCAGCCATTGTCCCTGTGTCTAGCCTCCCCCTCCAACTTCCTCCACCCAGACCCAATCCCCTGTACCACAGCCCATCCCAAGCACACCTACAGACCAGCATGCACACAAGTCAACACACACAAGTAGCTCAAGCAAACATAGGCACCACACACACCACAGGCACTCACACAAGCATCACACACATACGGATACAGCAACATCCACTGTCTCCACTGTGTCCCCCTCCTCTTCTTCTCCCTCCTCCCTCCCAGTCTTGTCTACACACACCTGCATGCACCACATCTACAGGCACTAGGACTCGCACCAGGACACCCAGCACCACAAGCTGCTCACCTGCACTCACCACCTCCACTGCCATTTACACGTCCCCTGTGTCTGTAACGCCCCCTCCCAAAGTACCCAAACGCCGGCAATCACTCACCCAACATCCATCCACCTCACGACAGCCTCCAGTACCTGCACCTGCACCCAAAACACCTAAAGTGACACCTCCTACAACCACCTCCTCTTCCTCCACTCCCAGTCCACCTCCAGCTACCCATCCCAGTGTCCGTCAGAAACTGTCCCTCTGTCAAATTGACCTTTTTGCCCCCACCCCCCCTCCTCCAATTCATCAGTCCCGTCGTAGCGCCTCAGCCAAAAAGCCTCCAGTACCAGTGGTGCGTGTTCCAGGTTTTTGGAGTGCACCGTCCACCAGGGCAGGCAGTAGGACCCAGAGCCAAGGCACTGGCAGCCCACCCCCTGTAAAGGCTCCAAAATTGGAGAGTGGACGACGGGACCGTGTCAAGACTCCTGGTGGGACAACAAGTGAAATGGGATCGAAGGCGATTGGTGAGTCAGCTGTAACTCCAAAAAAGGTGGGGAAGGTCCAGAGGAAGTATGCCCAGCCTGTTGTGAGTGTCACGGCGGAGAAGTGTGCCATCTTTTCCGGCGGTCCAGACACAACCGCCAGCACCGTCGTCACTGGTCCAGAGACCACCGCCAGAGTCACAGCCCAGGAGGGCACACGTATTGTCACTGGTCCAGAGACCATTGCCAGAGTCACAGCCCAGGAGGGCACAAGTATCGTCACTGGTCCAGAGACCACCGCCAGAGTCACAGCCCAGGAGGGCACAAGTATCGTCACTGGTCCAGAGACCACCGCCAGAGTCACAGCGCAGGAGGGCACAAGTATTGTCACTGGTCCAGAGACCACCACCAGAGTCACAGCCCAGGAGGGCACAAGTATCATCACTGGTCCAGAGACCACCGCCAGAGTCACAGCCCAGGAGGGGACAGGATGCCACAGCCCCGCTGGCCAATGATGGAACGTCATGCCACACACCAATGTCCAGTGTGAAGATCGTCATGCCACACACCAATGCCCAGTGTAGAGATCATCATGCCACACACCAATGTCAGTATCAGGACCGCCATGGCAAAACCCCGCTGAACAGGGCAAAGACCGCCATGGTAAAGCACCGCTGAACAGGGCAAAGACCGCCATGCCAAAGCACCGCTGAACAGTCATGAACCTCAATGGCAAAGCACCGCTGAACAGTCATGAACCTCAATGGCAAAGCACCGCTGAACAGGGCAAAGGCCGCCATGGCTAAGCACCGCTGAACAGTCATGAACCTCAATGGCAAAGCACCGCTGAACAGTCATGAACCTCAATGGCAAAGCACCGCTAAACAGGGCAAAGACGCCATGGTAAAGCACTGCTGAACAGGCCAAAGACCGCCATGGCTAAGCACCGCTGAACAGTCATGAACCTCAATGGCAAAGCACCGCTGAACAGGGCAAAGACCGCCATGGCTAAACCCATGTTCTAGTATGTTGCTGTTACCAAGGTTTGTTGACTCTTCCTCCCAAAGACCTTCGAGCTCCAAGAAGCCCCAGCCTCCAGCACTGTGCATCTCCAAGAACAGCATCCACCCTGCAACTCCTGCGCCGTGGAACTTCTTCTTTGTTGTGATGCTGAAGCCTCCCTGCAACTCCCTGTGCCTGCTGCGAGTGGGTCCTTGTGGGGGCTCCAATAATTACTCCTGCTTGCTGAGGGCCAGCCATGACTCCCCTCCAAGAGTTGAGTCATTTGGACCTTGCTGTTCCCCAAAATCCTGCAAACTTCTCTACAGCTTCTTCCTGCTTCTGCCAATGCTTGTTGGTGGCTCTGCTGACCACTGACCCCTCTGCAATCTGGCGACCTACGAGGGACAGTTTGTGGATGACTCCAAGGATCTTCCTGCATCACCTGGACTCCGCAGTTATACTCCTTCCATCACTGACCTGCAGGAACTTCTCCCCAAGAAGGGTGGGCTTTGCCTACCTGCATTGCCTGGACATCTCCGAGTGGTCTGGCCCATTTCCTATTTTGCTGCAATCAAATGTGCGAGTATGGAATACTGAGGCAGCGTAATCCTGAAGCCGTCTCAGGCCTCTTTAATCCATTTACAGCCACTCCTGCCCCTTCAGCTTACTCTTTCAGCTTTCTGCTTTCTCCCTTTGTGGCGCTTTTTCGTTTTTCTTTTCCTCTGTGTTTCCTATAGATGTCTTTTGCTAGCAGTAGATGCTTGAGACAGAAAAATAAGTGCAGGCCCTCAAAAATAAGTGCCAGTGCTGTGCACTGGAAACCACCGGCTTAAATTTCCCATTCTTTTTCAGGTTCTTCTTGTATGGAATCTGCCACAGGTCACGACAGCAGCTGGGCAAACAAGGCTCCCATTGACTCCAACAAAGGTTTCCAGCGTCACTTCACCGCTATGCACCCGGGCTCCTTGGAGTAGGTACTCCACTTTCCTGGGTCTCCACGGGTGGGGGCACTTCCGAACCTTCCTTTTGCCAACTGGTTTCCTCAGGGACCTCTGGGAAGGGTCCTGAATCCTGAAAATTCCAATCGTGATGGTTCTGGTTTAGCCTATGGGACACCTGGGTAGATAACACTTCTGCAGGTGGGCGCCTGGGGGATTTATATTACTTACCTCGGGTAATTTCGTACTTCCCCAGCCACTGGGATCCTAACACACTTACCTTGGTTGGACACCTCCGTTCTTATACCACTTCCTTAGTATGTGGTTTGAACCCCCCCCCCCGCCCTCCCATAGGGTGCTATGTATTTCTATGCTTTTTCAGTCTGTTGCTAAGTATATTTTTGTGTATAGAAATCTCCAGATGGAGATATACCAATGTTAGGATAGTACTAGTGTTATAATAAAGAATACTTTATTTTTGTAACACCTGTTGTGGTTCTTTCTTGTGCAAATATCACTGAATGACTACTGTGGAATTGTAGGTGCTTTACACCCCTCCTAGAAAAGCTTTTGCTGCTCACCACAGCTAACCTTAGAGAGCTTTTGCTATCTGGACACCTAAACACTAACACTAAGGGTTGCCTGGACTCAGTGTACGGTGCCACACTATAGATGTACACCATAAACTGAGGCAGCCTCCTTCAGTGACCCCTCTGTGCGTTCTTAGGTGGCCCTGCTGCAACGTCATCTTATGGATGGTTGCCGGGTCACTGGTGGCAAGGATTGCGGCCAGTTACATCTTTGAGAGTCAGGGAAATGGCGGTCTAGCTTGTCTTTGGCCGTCTCAGGGGAGTCAAAGTAGTGAGATTGTTGTTCATGGATAATCTTTAGTTTAGCCTGGAAAATTAAGGCATAAATGAGACCAATTGTGTGCAAGTGGTGTTTCACTGTCTGAAACGAGAACCTCTGTCGCTGAACACCCAGGTGTGTTTTGGGAACAACAAGACTTTTGCTCCCTCAATGGTAAGTGGTGCGTTGTTGTGGGCTGCTCGGAGCAGGTGGTCCCAGTCTCTAAAATTATATATCCACGCTATAATTGGCCTTGGGGGGCGTCCAGTGATAGGTTTGCTCAGCAGCACTCAGTGTGCCCTTTCAACCGTGAAGCAATCTGACAGACCCAATGGGGCCAAGTCTCTATGAATTGGGTGGCTTGTGGGGCTTCGGTGCCTTTGGGCATACCTACTATGCAGACATTGTTCCTGCGTGCTCTCTCTTCAACGTCCTTGGCACGGTCCTGGAGTTGATCCACCTGCCAATGCAATTGTGCCACCAAAGAGACCTGTTCGGCTAGGCTGGGCATTAACGTGGATAGCGCCTGATTGTTAGTTTTGACTCTGTCACCCAGCGACCTTGGAATCTCGTATCTCCTGCACTATAATGCCCAGTTTGTCCATAGTGTGTGCTGTTATCGTAGGAGGTATGTAGTCAGCAGGTGTCCGAGTTGATGGGCTTTAAGAGGGTAGAGATCAGGAGTGAGAAAGCAGATCCATCTTAGGGTGTTTGGGCTTGGTGCGTCCCATATCGAGACTTGACTGTGTCCGGCTACCCCAGGACCTCCAGCCCTCCAGCTGCTTTTAAGACGAACAGGGACCGGCAGCAGCCCTGTCTTAATAGCCTGCTGTAAGCTGCTCTTCTAGGGCTCACGCACAGTTGGGAGGCCTGTATAGATCCCCACAAATATTCACAAGACTGAGTTCATGCCTCCTTTTCCGGAGATATTGGGTGGCATGTTTCAGGAGCTGAGAATCATGCCAGTGGGGGTTGTCCATCAATGTCACATATAATTTTAGCACTGAGACTCACTTGTAGCCTATTTAATGAAACTCCCACCGTTTGTCCTCTCACTGACGCTGTATTGTAGTCTCCAATGCTACTCTTTACTCCTTTTAATGTTCGTTGTATCTTCCGTTGATGCCAGTCTGGGTGAGTGTCTCTTTGCACCAGGTGCGCGGCAATGCTGTGTGCCCCCACCTAAGGTGCCCAAGCCCACTGCTCCAGGGATTGTGTCAATCAGGCTCCGCAGGCCGCAGCAGGCCGTGCCACCGGCCGGCTAATGACTCCAGGCTTCATTCAGTTAGTCTCTCCTGCACTAGGCGAGTTGCTACACTACCAGCACACACTGCAGGCTTGGGAATCCACCACTTGGGAGTCTGGGCCCATGAGGTTATGTCAGGCCACACAAGGGTGTGTCAGCCTGTCCTTCTAGTGCCGCCCAGCAGTGGAGCAGGGTCTTGCGGACCATCCCACTGGAGCAGTTCAGGGCAGCGGCGTTTATTCTGTGCGGCTGTCTGCCGAATAGTCGGCGAATAGGCCACAGTGGGGAGTCGTCAGATCTTCAAATTGCTGCCCTCCACTCCCAATAAAATCACTTCAGCCTGGTTTCCAGAGCTGCATTCCCTTCCCATTCCAGGTAGCTGGCCACAGGTCAGTGCCTGCTGGCTCAGGGCACACATGGTCTTGACCTAGTTCCACTCCCTCTGCCAGATGCATCAACTTGGGACGCCTTCCTCAGCAAGCAGCTTCATCAGGCAGTAAGTGAAAGGGATCCCAAACACATATGCATGGTAGGAGGGGTTGGGATTTTTACAGTCTTGGATAAATGGCCCGGAAAAGTACACTTTTCATTGCCTCTTTAGTTTGTTTGCTGGGATAAAAACACCCGCATTCAGGAGTAGTTTACATCCATGACAGATCAGTGGTGCAGTGGGCCTTCCTCGCCACTGGGCTCCGGCCGCACCAATGATAGTCACGGCGCCTGCTAGTACAAAGGGCTACACATGCCAGAGGTACTGAATTGTTTGCAGTGTCACAAGAAATATGTGGTTGACGAGGGACGGGGTTGGTGTGTTCCTGTGATGTATTGAACAGCAGGGCACACATGAACATCCCTCTAAGCACTACCTTTTCTTTGCTCCCCACCAAATCCCCTTAGACTACGCCTATTTTGAATGAGATGACCAATGGAGGTAAGAAACAGTAAAATATTTTTACATCTAAAGAAACCTGATGCCATTGTTCCCAGGTCATAGGCAAAGTGAGAGCTTGGTTTGATGTGGTACCGAAATCCCTTACATTGTTTACGAATGTGGTAGTTTTATGCAGATCATGCAAGAGGCAGATTCTTGGAATACTTTTACAGACCTGACAACTTCACCTAAAACTTCACAGTATGAGGAGGGTGTGGGGCCTTGGAGGGGGCGTGGCCTTGTGCCAAAAAGCACCTAAGAGGCACTTTTGCCCCCACCCCGGCCCCAAACCCTCTCAAATTAACAAAACAAAGGCTTGCTGAGGCTGCTGCTGATGTCGTGGGAGTGTTTTCACACCCATGAATGGACATCAGCAGTTAAAAGCCTCCGATAACGAGCTGAAAGCTACTGTCTACAGTGTTTTTCAGCTTGTTTTTTCTGCCACCGTGTGATATTGGCCCATCATTGGGAGACCATGTGAGGGGAGCCAATATTGTGTGTCACACGGTGGCACTGTGTGAATTGGAAGGTGTGTTTTTAAAAAAAGAGCAGAGTATTTGTCATAACTGGATCAGCGATATGGGTTGAGACTGTAAGCACATCTCTGCATGCCGGTCTACTTTATCACGTATCCAGAAGCTCAACACAGCAGTCGAAATGCATTAAAAAAGTATGGGAACTTTGATGCTGCATGCAATGGGGTGTGGTCAGCAAGCTTGGGGGTGGGGTCAAAGGTGTGGCTAAACAAACAAAATATTCTATACTTTTTTTGGTGTTTCACTATCAGTTAGCTACATATAAAATAACGTGTATCCTAAATGAAAAATAAATGTGAAAAGTTGTTACTCAGTAGGAAATGCACTATAGTAGATTATGAAACCTTTATTAGTTAATGTACTGCAGAGGTCATCATGTAACCAGAGAGCCACAGAATTGAATATTGGTTGGTGCAGTGGAAGATAGTGACTTGTGGATTTGTAGTGCTATGAGGTCACAGCCTGTGTCAGAAAGCACTGTAAATATGTGTCATTATTTTAAACTTGCAGTACATTCAGTACAAGATAAACTGCTACAAAGTGTGCGAAAAGGTGTAAGATAAATGGTGCTTACAAAATACAGATTTTAGTAATACCCAGACTGTCTGGAATGCATTTTTTTAGTATACCTGTCCCTTCAAAACCTAGTCAGAGGTAGTAATTACAATTACAATTAAAAGCACACACTTCTCAGCTTAATTGTTAACTCTTAGCACTTCCATTCAAAAAAATAAATCTTTGTTACCACAAAGCTTCGAGAGAATTGATGAATTAAAGCCAGTACCGGCTCTCAAGCATCCTTTACATTTGCAGATTACCCTTTACATTTGCAGATTACCTCATTGTGCGCATTTAGATTTCTTTCAGGCAAGCAGGTACCCTGGCAGGAAGGCTTGTTTAGCTGTCAGCCTGGTTCGGTGTCACTGCAAAAGAGACTCACTGAATGACACTTTGGCTGAAGATTTAAACTATTGGAATTAACCATTCTGGGACAGTTGCCTTTTTATAAAAAAGTAGGTGAACATTTTTTAAATAAATCAAAAAGATTATGGGCATGTTGTGCCCCTCAGATCCCGCCCACTTCAGCCTATGGACACAAGTGGTACAAAGCCCATCACAAAAGGAGTAGAGGCGCATTCTGCCACTCCTACTAGACTGCACATTTTATTGTCAGTGGTATGGCCAGACACAGTCCTTCTGAAACCTATTCACAGATTAACTTTCTCGTGCTGGATTCTACCCAAAGGGAAAGCTACCTTCCTGCCAGTGTTTCAACTCGTGGAGTTGATTTATGTTGTCCAACGTTTTCAACACCATAAACAGTAAAAAAACAATACGGTTCTTGCTTCCCATTGTTAAATAAAGTGGCTGTTGTTTATATGCTATTGATTTCCTGTAAAGCAGTGGTCCTTCACGCTTTGACTTCTGGAGACTCCCCCTGAATTTCTACTGGAAGCCAAGGACAGTCACCTGAACAATTGTTAGGGTCTGGACCTCAAAACAATATGGTCAAAACTACTTTATTCGGTTACAGAGGCCATAAAAGTACACAAGACAATACACAAACCATAAAAATATGTTGTAAAATGAAAAAAGTATTCAGACAAGTTAAAACATTACACAAAAACCACAAACTATACAAAAATCAAAATGTGATTTTTTTTATGGGAAGGTTGGAGCTTTCCAAAATGTGGTTTTATTTCTACCAGATGAAGCAATATGCTGGACTCTGGCATATTACTTTTCCCTTTTTGCACTTAATACATGCTGTTCTTTTGTACATGCATATCAGTGCTTTAGTTGAGGCCAAGAATTATCCATACTAGACTCTGTTTACTGTACTTACATGGCTACCGCAAATTATGCTAAGGATGCCAACTGTATTTTTAGCCCCTGCTTTCAAAATCCTCCATGTTTACAGATCTTTTAATACTTGTAATTTTTGCATTCATATATATATAAATATATTCACTTAAAAAAACAAAGGTTACAGGGACGTTATAGTTAGGCTCACATTTTAAACGTACCAAAGCATAGAAATTCACCAGTTATAGTTAGAGTTATTCCAAGCAACTATAACTTGTGCTCTAATGCAACTATAACTTGTGTCCAAACGATGCACTGCTAATTACCGTCCAAATTACAGCACTCATGACATCTTTGATAACATCATTGATAATATCAACTTAATATTTGCAGTAAGATTTTTGACGAAAAAACTGTGCATGGCGAGTTTTAATTACCTTAGAGCAAGAGTTATAGTTATTTGAGATAACTCTAATTGGTGAGGTTTTACGGTTTGGTACGTTTAAAATGTGAGCCTAAGTATAACGTTCCTGTAACCTTCTGTTTTAGGTGAATTTCTATGTTTTTTAAATTCTATTTTCTAACTATAACATCCCTGTAACCTTTGATTTTTTCAGTGCTTTTTTTTTTTTTTTTAAGTATAGTAATTTTAATTACTATACGTTAATCGAACCACTGCCGCGCACAACCTTTGGATGAGTTATATTATTTATTAGAACACTGGAATGTTGAGAGCTCCATTAAATAAAACGGAGTAGCCCCGGGCTTATAGTGGTTGGTATAAGCCTTCTGCTCCAACATTCCAATGTTTGTCATCCTGTTTCTCCCTTTCTAATTTAATACATTCTACCCTCAGTGGGTGGATTGTTGTAATAGCCCTTCTGCCTCAGGTTTCGGTCTATACCTCTGGTTCAGAGCCTTTAACAACTGGAATAGCCCTTGACATTAGTCTATCAGTCTATACTATTATTTTGTATTGTACTGTATCTTATTTCTTTGGAAGTATCGAAAAGTGCAATATCTATTCACCACAATCCCAAGATTGCAGCAGCCTTCTCACTGCTACATTTGTAAGCAATTTCTTGAATGTTTCTGCTTTGAGACACATAAGAACCAAAGACTCTATTATTGTGAGTTACATGGCATCATATCTTGACCATATGGAACAACCAATATGCCTACTCCATAAACATTTGAAACTAAAATAGGTCTGAAATTCCTCTGATTGAAATAGAGTATCCCTTGGTCCTCTGTTCTTTTTTTCAGTCTGCCTTGTCAGCACAGCTGTCTGCAAGGCTGATTGTTACCAATACTTTAAAATATACATAGAGTGCACTTTGGCTACACACAGGGAACCACCACTCTGGTTTTCTGACCACTTGCTCTATTATGAGTCCCAGACCCTGCGGGAAACAGGCCACTACATTGACTCCGGCTCGTAATCGAGCCGGCAGGAATGTTGCGGTGCGTCGGGTGCTGTCACGCTTTTCACTGCCTGTTATTCCGGCAGTGAAAAGCGCAACGGAGCTGTCCATGGGGGGCCCTGCACTGCCCATGCCAACTGCAAGGGCAGTGCAGGGACCCCCAGCACCCTGTCTCTGCTAGATTTGCTTGGCGGTGGAACCACCATGCAAACGCCGGCGGAGAAGGGACTCACAATCCCAAGGGCAGCGCTGCTTGCAGTGCTGCCCTGGTGGATTTAGACCGCCGGCACTGCCAGGCTGTCGACCGGAGGTCATAATGTGGAGGCTGGACCACTGCTTTGGTGGCAGTCCAACCGCCACCGCGAGTCTGGCGGTCCCAGGACCGCCAGACTCGTAATAAGGGTCTAAATGTTTTATCTTACAAATATAAGAAGAAAGTCAACTTTTTTTAGCTGCAGAAGGCTTTTTAAATGTTTGGTCAGGACTCAAAATGCCAACCAGAGCCACTGACTTTGCCAATGCTTGCCCATTGTGCACTTTCACTTTGCCCTTTTTCCACAAAAAGGACCTTCATCAGATTGCCAGAGGTCAGATTAATTCCAGGATTTTCACCATAGACGCACTTACATACAAGGACTAATAGGGGAATAACTTAAACTGCCAGGTACAGATTTACAAAAAGTTTATGTTGGGTTGCGTTATTTTTTTAATACAACCTGACCCAGTCTTTGGCTAGGATTTACAAACCAACGCAACTCACAATTTGCATTGATTTGTAACCCAAAGTAACATAAAGCAGTGCAAAGAATTTTACACTGGGATTTGTGTCAAAATTCCGCGCCCTCCTGATGCAGCAAAACTGTTTTTATTTGTACTCGCTTCTTTCTCTTTGAAGAGGAAAATACCATATAAAGCATAGTTTTTGTTCAGAAAGAGATCTCTTCCTGCACAAAAACTATGGTGAGTACAATGCAGACATCTTTGCACTATGGCACAAGGAGCCAGAATTGACACATGGAAGCCACACGTGTGCCAGCGCAAGGAAACAGCAGAACTGCTGCACTTTTAAGTACATATAGCGCTGATCTGCTCTCGCCCATTCACAAATTGCAGTACAGCAACATTACGTGCTGCTCTACGATACATGGCTTATTGATAAATCTGATTCTCAGTATTTACTATCAAAACCCAGCATTAGTGCACGAATAAAGATCACAGCTGGACACCCTGCATGTGTGTTAATGAATAGGATGCAGCATTCAATTGTAATAAAACCTTGCTTGGAGAACTCTAAGTGAATGAAACAAATGACTATGAATAACAAAAATGTAAATGTAACTCATGAGTAATAATTTCACTTTCTTTGTGGTCTGCTTATTTTCACAGACGGAACCCTCCAGATCAGTTCACCTTCTTCCCAGTTTTTGAAAAACACGATATCCCGGTGGTTGTTGGCGTTTCCCTTTCATTGCTCTTTATTTTATTTTCAATGGGAGCCTGCTCATTTATGCAGAACACTGAAAAAATAGAAGGGAAATGTATGTGTAAGTGTTTATCTGTTGTTGGTCACAGTGCCATTATATACTCCATTGCGGTAAACAGTGATACAGCGCCAGATTTACAAGGCCCTATCGCCACAGAGTGATGCTGTGGTGGCGCTATGCTTTGCGCCGTATTTACAAGGTGGTGTTGAGCTACTTTCTGTGGCTTAACGCCACCTTGTAAATACGGCCCCTTCACACGCAGCACTTTGCGTGGAAGGGGAATGCAATGGGTGTTGCTGTGGGCATGCCACAGCAACGCCCATTGCAGTTTGACGCTGCCCCAGATATACTAGTTTTCATAAACCTAAGGAGGCACCAAAATCTAATGCCACCCCAAGGGATGGGGTTAGTATGGCGCAAAGAGGAGAAATGCTTTCATTCCTCCTCATTTTTTGCTCTTTCTATGTGTGTTGCATTCTGCAGCACACATAAAAAGAGCCAAAGGCCATAGAAAATTGTTTTTCTGCAGAAAGGCGTCCCTTCCTGCACAAAAACAATCTCCCCCTCAGTGCAGCCATCCTTTCACCATGGTGCAAGGGTGGCTGCATTGGCGCTCCACAGCAAATTAAGCATTCATGCGTTATGCCAAATTTGGTGCAGCGTCGCAGTCCGTCATTTTCTCTTAAATCTGGGCCAGAATATTCTAGTTGTTCACACCTGAATTGAAATAGTCCATTCATACTAGTCATTTACAGTACTTGAAATGCAGTCATTCATCACAGTTATTAGACTACATTATAATCTCCGGTTACAAAGAGGAGAGGTCTGCATTAAAGCGAGCACATTTATTTCCCTTTTTTCCCTTTTTTCTCCTAATCCTTTCCGTTCCGCAGGACGTCAGACAGGATTTGCTTAACATCGTATGATTCATGTCTAGTGTGCTACTAGAGCAAGAACGGGGCCTGGAAGGAGAGGACTGGATGTTATGAGAGGGGTTGATTTAAGGTGTCACTATTTACAAATGTAAAACGTGTAACACAGCATGTGGCCCTCTTTGCTGCCTTTATAGACCGTAGTCTGTAACTTGAGTCGATAAATCAAGCGATGGCATTATTACTTGCTGTATTAACTGGCTTGTGCCTATGTATGGAATACAAAATGTGCAATACAATATGTAATACAATAGTTTAATACATCATGATGCCCTTTCTGCCCTGTTTGTGCACTATTGTCTATAAATTTAATCCCTCGTTCACGAGGTATCTGGCAAGACTGATGTGCAGTTCGGTTGTGTGTCAGATACTGGGTTTATTACTTAAAATGCTTGCTACCTTATTATTACTTATTTGCTTTGCTTAACGTTGTTCCTGATATCCCTTTTTCTTGTGATACCAAAGCATCCCAAGATGGTGGGCCTTCCCCTCAGGAAGGTGGATAATTTCAAGACGCTTGCATAAACCAGCAGGTCTTGAAGATGATGTTGGTGCGTAGAGACAACCAATATAGCTTTTTTAAGGTGATGGGGATCAAAATTGTAAATCCTGTGATGAGACGAGCTGCCATACGCATGATACATTTCAAGGGGGCAGTGTTTCATTCACTACCAACTATTCTAACAAAATCTTTCTTACACGTTTCTGCCTGCAAGGAAACGTGATCAAAAGAATAACTACCGCATTCTAGACGGTTGTACCAAGTTACAATTCATGCTTTTACTACTCATGCCTTTACCGCTCATTTTTCACAATGCATACGTTTACCATGCATCTGCCTCTACCATGCATCTGCCTTTACTGCGCAGGTAAGTATAAGGTAACCCCTAAACTTTGAAAATAACCTTTCCACCCAATACCCTCACTCAACCCTAAACCCTAAAAATACCCTTACAACCCAATACCCTTACCCTCCACAAATCCTAAAAATACCTTTACAACTCAATACCCTTACCCACCCCATAACTCTAAAAATATCCTTGCCACCCAGTACCATTACCCACCCCTAAATCCTAAAACACCATCACAACCGAATACCCTTACCCACTCCTGAACCCTAAAAAGACCCTTTGAACCATTATCCTTACCCACCCTAAATCCTAAAAATACCTTACACCCCAATACCCTTATTCAGCCCAAAGTCCTAAAAATACCTGTCTCACCCAGTACCCTTTCCCTGCCATAAACCCTAAAAATACCCTTACCACCCTTTATGCATATCATATATAAGTGTGTGTGTGTGTATGCACATATATTATATGTGTGTGTGTGTGTGTGTGTATATATATATATATATATATATATATATATCTAACTATAACTCATGCCCTAAAGTAACTATAACTCACGCCCCTGCCATGCCCAGTTTTTTAATGAATAATTTTACAACAAATGTTACAGTGTATTTATCAATGATGTTATGAAAGATGTCATGAGTGCTGTAATATCTGGGGTAATTAGGAGTGCATGGTGAGGGTGCGAGTAATAGTTAGCTTAAGGTACAAGTTATAGTTAGTTGAAATAACTCTCACTAAAACAGGTGAATTTCTATGTTTTTTTGGTTTTGTATGTATAAAATGTGAGCCTAACTATAACGTCCCTGTGACCTCTGTTTTCAGTGGATTTCTATGTTTTTTAATGTAAAAGTAATTTTAATTATTATATATTAATCCAACCATTGTAGCACATGGCCTTCGGCCGTGCACTGCAGTGAATGGGCGCAAATCCTGGCCTGTGGCTAGGCCATGCAGTGAACCACCTTTAAGCTCCAAACCCCAAGCCATGCACAGCTGAAGGGGTTTGGAGCTTAAAGGGGTCTAAATGTAATATATATATTCATGGGGGCTCCTCCACCACCTCTCCAGACCTACATAAAACAAATTAGGGGGGCCGCGCAGACTCACGGGCCCCAGGACCACCACCTCCCTGGGGCTACATAAAGAATAAATCTTAGGGGGGCCATGCAGACCCCCAGGTCCCGGGGACCACCACCTCCACAGAACAACCTTAAAAAAATATATGGGGTGTCACACGGCACCCTGTGGCCCATCACCACCTCCCTGGGCCTACATAATAAAAAAAGTTAGGGGGGGCCCGCAGACCACACTGGGACCACCACCTCTCTGGGGCTACATAATATAAAATCTTAGGGGGGGCATGCAGACCTTCCCGGGGACCACCACCTCCCCAGGACAACACAAAAAATATGTGGGTAGACTACACGGACCTCCATGCCCCGGGGACTATCACCTCTCTGGGGCTACATGTAAAAAAATATGAGGTGGGCCATGTGGAACCCCCAGTTCCTCAGGGACCACCACCTCCCCGGGGCTAGTCTAATAATATTTAAAGTGGGGGCACAAGGACTCCCCCAGGTCCCGGGGACCACCACCACCTCCCTGAGACAACATAAAAATATATATGGGGGGCCGCACAGAACCCCCATGCCCCAGGGCCCACCACATCCCTCGGGCTACATTTTAAAAAGTATGGGGGGGCACGCACAATGCCGTGCCCCGGGGACCATCACCTCCCCGGGGCTAGTCTAATGATATTTTAAAGAGGAAGCCACAGGGACCCCCCAGGGGCCACACAACCCTAGGGCCAAAAACTTATTTGATTAAAGGAAGGGAGGCCACATGGTCCCCCTCCCTAGGCCGATTTCGGTCCTGGGACCCCATCCTTGTGAAAACCTTTGGGGACCGCAGGGGGCGCCCCAAGGCCCCTGCCGTTCCACCTGCTCCCTTCTCCTGCGGGAGCTGCCATTGCTCCCGCATGCAGGGAGCAGCTTTAAATAGCAGCTCCCTGCTTGCAGGAGCAATGCTTTCATCCCTTTCCCGGCGTGCATGTTATCAGGCAGGGAAAGGGATGAAAACTCCCCTTTCAGCAATTGGGAGCTGTTTGGCAGCTCCCCCTTGCTGAAAGCGGACTTGTGTTTGCTTTTGCTTGGTGGAAGCTATCAGCTCCCACCAAAGAAAAGAAAACAGCTACCTCCCCAGGGTGGGCACCTTGGGAGGCAGCAGGAGCTGGCCACTGGGGGTTGCGGTCCCTAGAGCCATAAATGGTTCCAGGAGGGAGGCCATGCTGCCCCCTCTTTATATTATATTTACCCCGGGAAGGTGGCAGTCCCTGGGGCATCGGAGGCCGTGCTGGCCCCTCGCATGTATTACAATTCACTGTCCCGGTGAGGTGGCAGTCTCCAGGGTGCTGAGCGGGTCCCTTGCATACAATAGAATTGCTTGCCCCTGGGAGGTGGCGGTCCCTGGGGTGTGGAGGGTGCCATGCTGTCCTCTGCACACATTAAAATCATTTGCCCCAGGCAGATGGTGGTCCCCGGGGCACAGGGGTGCTGTCTGCCCCTTTATACATTAGAATTGATTCCCCCGGGGAGAGTGGTTCCAGGGGTATGGGGATGCTGCGCAGCCCCCCCACAAACATTACAATATATTGCCCCAGGGAGGTAGTGGTCCATGGGGTTTGCCATGCGGGCCCCACGCATGCATTACAGTTGAGTGTACCGGAGAAGTGGCGGTCCCCAGGAAGTGGGGGGTGCTGCGAGGGCCACCCCTTCATACATTACAATTATTGATTTCCCTGGGGAGGTGGTCTTCACAGGGGCATGGGGGCTTCACGGACCCCCCTGCATACATTACAGTTCATTGCCTTAGGGAGGTGGCAGCCCCCAGCTGTCAGAGTGCCACGCACATACCCTGACATTCATTAGAATTGCCTGCCCCGGGGAGGTTGTGGTCACCAGGGCACAGAGAGTGCTGCACTGGACTCCTGCATACATTAGAATCATTAGAATTGATTGCCCCGGGGAGGCGGCTGTCACTGGGGCATGTGGGCGTGCAGTACACCCCCCACATACATTAGAATTAATTGTCTGTGGGAGATCAGTCCCCAAGGCGTTTGGGTGCTGCACGGGCCCACTCTCATATATTACAATTATTGATTTCCCCGAGTAGGTGGCAGTCCCCAGGGCACTGGTGGTGCCACGTGGGCCACCTGCATGCATTACAATTATTGATTGCCCTGGGAAGATGGTGTTCCCCGGGGCTCAGGGGCAGTGCAGTCTCTCCCACATACAAAGCAATCATTGCTGTGGGGAAGTGGTGGACCCTGAGGTGTGGGGGCCACACGCCCCCGCATACATTTCAAGGCATTGCCCTGGAGAGTTGGCTTCCCCCAGGTCTTTTCAAAGCCCTAGGAGGGGGACTGTGTGCCCCCCTCCTTCATATTTATACAATGCCTCCAAAACCTGTCCCACCTGGGGTCAATATTAAAAGCAAGTGTGGGAGACGGTGCTTGCTTTTTGTTTTAAATTCATTCAAGAAAAACGCTTTAAAGCCTTGGGGAGACCGAGGCTTAGGGTAAACATGCCTTGCCACTTTTTCTTTTCTTAGCTTTGTTTTTGAGACTTGGCTGAAGCAGAGTCTCAAAATGACTTCCAACACCCCTGGTTAAAGTGTTGGCAGCCATTCAGATCGCTGTCCAAGATCAAGACGATTTGCGACGTGTTTGCGCTTCTAGATATACAAATTTGCATTTCCTTTAATTTCTCTTAAACCATTGAATGGATTTACACCAAATAACAAAAAGATCACTTTCTGGACCAAGAGCTACCTTTTTACAAAATTTGGTGTAATTCTGCCCATTGGTTTGGGCGCTATTCCTGTTCAAAATCCCTATGAAGAATGCATGGAGAAAAGATTTTTGTCCTTACCTTTTTCTTGGCCCCCACTTGACAGATCACCCCAAATCTTTCTAGACAGCTGCTGAAGTGAGCGTCGTATTTTCTTGGAAACGTTCCTGAAGATTCATCAAACGGCGTCAAAGTTAATAGCAAAACAAAAAAGCATTTTCTATAGAAGTTAGGTCTTAACTATAACAATCTAGTGGCGAGACAGCTGCATATATATATATCCTGCTGGTGGCGGAACCCCTTGCTGTTAAATAGTGGGCCATTGTCAGACTTAAGAATGTCTGATATGCTCCACACTGCAAGGATGTAATGTATAATTGTAATATATGTATTTTTTTAGATATATTTTGCCAGCAACTTTGGCGCCGCTTGACGAATCTTTATGAAATTTTCAAAACTAGTGTGCCACTCACTTTGGCTGCTGTGTTGAATGTTTCAGTATGTGGTTTGTCAAGCAGGGGCCGAGAAAAATGAGAGGGCCCAATGCGCTTTTTCCCCATTCAATTTCCTATAGGGATTTTACACATGACTACAGCCTAAAACTCCTAACCCAATTACACCAAATATGGCAGAAAGCTAGATCGTTTATCCAGAAGGAGGCCCTTTTTTAATTTGGTGTAAATCTGTTCAGTAGTTTTTGAGTTATTGAAGAAAAACGATTTACATACATCTAGGACATGGAGGGTCTGCAGATCCCAGAGATCTCAAAATGAGATCTGATTGGCTCCCACCACTTCAACCAGGAAGTGGATGGAGCCATCTTGGGATTCAGACTTGTCCGAGTCCCAAGGAAAAAGGTGAAAAAAAAAAGGCGATGGGGCAGAAATTCCCTGACCCCCTAAGCCTGGTGGTGGAGTCCTCTTGCGTCCTTCCCAGCCCAGTAGCATGCATAAAAACACACCAAACACGGAGCTCGGAATTAACATCTTTACTCTTCAGTGTTCAATGTGTAACTAACTCATGATCTCCCAATACTCTTAGGACCACACCCTGGCACCTCCCATATCGATTACGTAATTTCCTTCATAAGTCCACCCCTAGGTTCAGGGTCCTAAAATGTACATTTCTAAGACACTACGGGGGTCATTCCTACCCTGGTGGTCATAGACCGCCAGGGTAGGTGACGGAGGAAGCACCGCCAACAGGCTGGCGGTGCTTCTGGGGGCATTCTGACCGCGGCGGTAAAGCCGCGGTCAGAAAAGGGAAGCCGGCTTCCCGCTGCCCCAGGGAATCCTCCACGGCGGCGCTGCAGGCAGCGCCGCCATGGGGATTCCGACCCCCTTCCCGCCAGCCTGGTTCTGGCGGTTTTCACCACCAGAACCTGGCTGGTGGGAACGGGTGTCGTGGGTCCCCCTAACAGGGCCCCACATAGATTTTCAGTGTCTGCGTGGCAGACACTGAAAATCGCGACGGGTGCAACTGCACCCGTCGCACCCCTTCCACTCCGCCGGCTCCATTCGGAGCCGGCATCCTCGTGGAAGGGGGTTTCCCGCTGGGCGGGCGGCCTTCTGGCGGTCGCCCGCCAGCCCAGTGGGAAACTCAGAATGACCGCCGCGGTCTTTTGACCGCGGTACGGTCTTCTGGCGGTTCCCGCTTGGCGGGCGGCGACCGCCGCCCGCCAATCTAGGAATGACCCCCTACATCTTTCACCTCATTAAATAAAAAGACACAAAAAAAGACAGGATCAAATAGCAGCATCATATTTCTGTGGTCAGCCATGTAGGTGGTCACACAGCTTGGCCAGACTACAATGAACCCCAGGGGTGCAGGGCTGACTGTTTGGTCAGGGTCTCCACGTGGGGCACTAAGGTGGGGCCATAGGGACTAATGATCCATGAGACAGATGTCTGAAGTGGGATGCGAGCAGCCTTGTGATGGATTGGCTGGGACGATGTGTCGTTATCACATGTCTCTTTTGTGTCACAACTTTTAAAGATTCAACATCGAATGGGAGATCTGTCTTTCGCTTTTGCTTTTGTTTGAGAAGGACCAAATCATACTCATTGAACACAACATCTTGAGTTTGATGGTGTCGATCAGCATACATTTCAATCCGATGCTTCAGAGCAGTGTCAGCAGCATGAGTCACATCATCATGTAAGGTTTGTTCAGGTGTCCATTGTGGTAAATGAGTTTCATGGCTCTCCTGAACATTAGAGCGTCAGGGTTCTCACCTGCAGTGGTATTAGGGGTTTACCAATCAGCACAGAGGACTTGGTATAACACCCAACTCAGATCAAGTCCCTCTATTGATGCATGTTGCCTCACCCATTTCATGGTTCCATAAATTGTTCCACAACACCGTTGGCTTGAGGCCACAAAGCTGTACTTTTCTGATGTCTGATGTTAAGACTGGCTAGAAACTCCTTGAACACCTTGCTGTTGAACGGTGGACTATTGTCAGACTTGAGAATTTCTGGTATGCCTCATGCTGCAAAGATGTTATCCAGCCACTCAATGACTTTGTTGTGGGTTGTGGATGACATGTCTTCTGCCAGAGGAAACCGGGAATGTTTGTCAGTGATCACCATAAGGTGATGGCATTTGGGCAGAGGCCCAAAGAAGACAACAGCAATTCTTTCCCGTGCATGTACTTGGAGATCTGACATTGCCAGGGGATGCTGAATCACCTTGGGAGACAGGCAGTTGCATAAATGGCACTCCTTTAATTCCTTCTCCACTTTTTTGTCGAAGCGAGGGAACCACATGTGATCGATCCTTCAATGCTCTCTTGTTGGCCACAATGGCCTTCATGGGCTAGTTGAATCACTTGCTGCCTCAAAATCACGGGTGTAAAAATATGGGATCCCCTTAGCACAATCCCTCCTTTGGTAACAGACAGTTCATCTTGGACATTGCAGTATTTTTGAAATTCAATATTGTCACTTAAGGGTCGGACACTACTCCAGGACCGGGTTGCAATAATGTCTTTAAGTGCACACATGTCGTTATCAGCATTGGTAGCACAATGATTGACCTCCTCAATGGACAGAGCTGCAGGTGTGGTGGACTTTACAATGAAGTTGATGTATTGTTCAGTAGTTTTCCATGTTGAACTGTGCCACTGTAAAGGTAGTCATGCAAAATAATCAGTAGGGTTTTGATTTTCGCCTGGCTTATGCAAAATTGTATAGTCATACTCTTGTAGACACAACGCCTACTTCTTGATATAAGGAGGCATTTGACTTTCAGATTGCCAAAAATGGTGAGTAATGCTTGGTGAATAGTGATGTTTGTGAAATGCTTTCCATATAAAAACACAAGAAAATGTTCACAAGCCCATAGCTCCACTAGACTCTTATTTTCCAGCTAGGAATAGACACATTCTGTTTTAGGCAAACTTCGACTGGTGTATGCCACAATGTGCCTCTGAGTATTTAGATGTACTCTTTGCTGAGCAAGGATTGCACCCAACCCCGCTGGGCTAGCACCAACAGTTATCTCAGTGTGCAGTTTAGGATCAAAGTAAGCCATTTCAGTCACATTTTCAATTACATGTTTTATATTATTGAAGCTGCAGTCACATTCAGCAGACCATTGGAATTGGGCATTTTGCATTGTCAGCTCTTGCAAAGGGGTACTAACTGTGACAAAATCACCAATGTACCTTGAACAATAACTGGCCATGCCCAAGAAAGAACGTACACTGGTGACATATTGTGGAGGGCTTGCAGATGACAGTGCTCGTACTTTGTCAGGATCAGGAATCATGTCTCCATCAGAAAATACATGTCCACAGAGCTTGAGCTTTGTTTTGTGAAATTCATACTCTTCAGGATTTAAGTTGAGGCCTGCCTGCATCTGTAAGTAATTGACACGTGTTTGAGGGCCTTATCATGCTCCTTCTGTGTTGCACCAAATACCGGTATATCATCACTGTAATTGAAGGCATGTGTAACAGGCTGAATAGTCGTAAGTATGACATTTTGGAATGTTTCTGCAGCAGAAGACACTCCAAAGCTTAATGTTTTGTATCTTAATAAACCAAAATGAGTCGAAAAAGTTGTAATGTACCTTCAGTTCTCCTCCATTTCAAGCTGGTGGGAGCCCTTGTTCAGCTCAAGACAAGAGAAAACGTTGGCTCCATTTAAGTGCATGATCATATCTGCATTGTGCGGCCCAAGACATCTCATTCTCCCAATTGCTTGGTTGGTTTGGTGCATATTCACGCAGATGCGCAATCCACCGCCACTCTCCTTTTTTGGCTCTACCATAATAGGCGACACCCATGGTGTGGGACAAGTGGAGTGCTCAATAATGTATGTTTCAGAAAAGCTTCTAGCTCCTTCTTGACTGCTTCTTGTGGGTGAAACGCTATCCTGTGGTGTCGCTGTGCAACAGTCCTGACGTCTTAATTAATATGAAATTGCACCTTCATTGTTTTGAGCCTTCCTAGACCATGAAACAGTGACAGAAACTGACTCACAATTTCAAGTTGTGTATTTAGGTTGTAATTGATGGATGTCAACACCATGTCAACAGCAGTTGTAAAGATAAGTAGGCATGCACTGGATGAGTACCTTGAAGAATGTGAATTGGGGCCTGCACAGAATGATCCTTGACTCCTCAACGGTTTGAAGCAGTCCATGTGTACACCTTTGTTCTTGATGGTTTGAGTAATGGTACAGTTGACGCGCTGTAAATTTGTTCAACTGGCATGATGTTAATCGATGCACCACTGTTAATTACAAAAGTTGCTGGGCAATCGTTGACTTTCAGTTTGATTTTGGGGCAAAGCTCTTTTACTTTCTCAGTTCACTTGCTTCTGCCCTTCTTTCACCTTCCTTGTAAGCAGAAAGGCACATTCATGCATGTAGTTACCCTTTATCTGTGATCATTGCACATTCACCCTCTTCACTGTCTCTCGATGGTGACATCAAAGAACACTTCCAAGATGAACTTGATGGAAATCGACCTTCCTTAGTTTAGACCTGATGCAGTTGAAGTTGTGTTTTGTCTTTGTGGGTGTGGGGAGACTGTTTCTGGAACATTCTGGCATCCATCTTATCCTCCTGCCTTGATGCACTTGGGTTTTTCTTTGCCTTACAAATGGTCATAAAGTGGTTCTCCTTTCCACACCCTTTGCATGTTTGTCCAATGGCTGGACATGTATTCTTGTGTGAAAATCGAAATCTACATCAGAAACACAGTCTTTCTTTATTTGAGGATGTTAACTTCTGGGTACTGCTTGATGCTGGTGCCTACTCTTCACGAGCAGTACCTATACACCTTTTGCTATTCCCGCTTCCATGTTGGCAGCTTGCTGGTCGGCTCATTCCTCAGCTCTAGCAGCCATCAATACCTTTTCTAGACTGGGGTCTCTTGCCACATGCATCTTCTGAACGAGTCCAACAAACAACCATCAATGACTCTGAGGCGCATGGTTTCTTCACCATTAAATTCACTGAATTTGCAATGTTGGATGAGCACATCAATTCTTTCAACAAACTCATCCATCGTTTCACCAACTTGTTGTCTCCCTTGATTGAAAATGTACCTTTCATGGTCGACGTTTGGCATCAGGTTGAACTTGGCTCCTAACACTTCTTTGATTTGACAGTAAGACATTGTCTCAGTCTGTGAGAGTTTCTTTATCACTTCTTTCACTCCTTCACCAGCAAGATTCTTTAAGTGTTTAATGATTTTCTCATCATTGGCTTCTTCCAGAGCAGCTATAAAATTACTAAAGGTCTCAATCTATGTAGTATATTGGGTGCCAACATTTTGTTTTCTGACTGTATTGAATGGAGGCAGAGCTCTCAGGAAAGCAGCTGCTGTGTACTTTAACTTTCTCTCTTCTGGCATTAAGGGTGTGTGGTATTCAGGCAGAATTTGTTGTGTACCTGAATCTGCTTCTTCTTGAAGCACTGGCTCAGTACTTGAGCTTGGGTCGCTGGACCGGCCCATTGGCTGTTCTGTACATTTTCACTCTTGACGGTGAGTGTGTTTTCTGTTTCTTGCATACTCTAGTCTTTGTGTTTAATCTTTTTGTTTTGTTTGAGTCATTTCTTCATGCTATATCAGCAGCTTTCTCTTTCGGGCCCACCTTGTGGCTTTGATATTGGTGGGCCATATGATCAAGCTGCCTCGCTCGAGGGGCGATTCAGAACATAGTGGATGCTTCTTTGCACATATTGGCCTCTCCAGCAGATCTCACCCGGCATCTCTGATGCTTTAGTTAAGACCGTTATCTTACTGGTGAGTATATATATATTTTTCGTACCTGGTTGTCTCTGCCTTTGAGCGTTATATCTGGTTGTTGCTGCCTTTTATGCTGTACCTAGTTGTCACTGCCTCTAGCGTTTTCTATTGTATGATATATGGCCTGATGTTGTGGCAAAACACCTTCTTTTTTTCTCAGCCTGGCCAGCAAGTCTTGGCAGGCTTTTCTGACAGTGCTCCCTTGTTATTCGGCTTTCAACGTCTCCACGAGGCCTTATACTGGTTGGAGCAGCGCTTGCACTCCACACACGCCACTGCAGGTTCCTTCGTTTTGGCTTGGGCGCACATGGCATGCACAAACAGTTTGCTATTTCTTGCAAACTCTCAGGGAAAGCACTTCTGTTTGTTCAGGGCACAAATCCCCTACTCGTCGCCAGTTGTCGTGTCCTCCCCAGCGCAGTAGCATGCATAAGAACACACCAAACACGGAGCTCAGAAATAACTTCTTTACTCTTCAGCGTACACCATGTAACTAAGGGTCTCACTATGAGTTTGGCGGTCCCACTGGAGGACCACCAAACTCATGGGGAGGACGCCACCGCCAAGGCAGTAACTCAAGAGCGTATTACAATGTTCCCGCTGGGCTAACCGGCAGCAACATTGTAATACATGTTCCCACTGGTAAGTCCAGCGGGAACAGTTCTATGATATAGTACTGGGCTCTCTTAAGGGAGCCAAGTCATGTACTGTAGCACAGAGTCAGCCAACCAGCACCCTCTGATTGTGCATTGTCTGCAAAGCAGACAGTGTGCATTTCGATGGCGCTGGGCAGCTGGGGCCCTGCACTGCCCATGCCATGAAAAGGCTGGCGTAAAGTAGGGTTTTAATCAGCCAGGCGGCACTGAGTTCAGCGTCGCCCTGGCTGAGTACTGCAGGTCTGCCCGCCAAGGTTGTAATTTGGCGATTGCACTGCCTGAAGTGCGGTGGTCCAACCGCCAGCCTTGTAATGAAGCGTTAGTCATGATATTCCATTAACTGTTAGGACCACACACTGACACCTCCCATATCGATTACATAATTTCCTTCATAAGTCCGCCCCAAGCTACGGGGTCCTAAGACGTACAGTTCTAAGACACTACAGGTCTCAAAAGACTCCACCGGGGGCCAAAAGCATCCATTTTTTTCAATTTTGTCAGGAAACCTTGGAGGATCTCTGGATCCCAGCACAATTGAAAATAAAAGCAAGTGCGGCACCCTTGCTTGTTTTTTTTTGCTCCCTGGGTGGACCATGTCCCAGGGGGAAATGCTGTTTAAAAAAAATGTGAAGGGGGCCACGAGGCCCGCCTCCTGGGCCGATTTCAGCCACAGGACTCAATCCTCCAGGGCCTGGCCAAATTAGAATACTGGTTGCGGGACTGCACGACCCCACTCCCAGGCTGTTTTGGGCCCCAAGGACTGCATCCTGCTGGGCCAGACCTAACAAATTGGGAAGGGAGCCCATCTAGCCCCACCGGGCCGTATTCGGTCCCGGGGATCTGTGTTGCTTTACACTTCAGAATAACAGAACTATGCACTTCAGGATAGTTTATGGCAAAACGTGAAACAATCACTCTCAAACACCTTAATAAGTAGAATAATCATGTTTATTTATGGGACAAGTTCTCATATAACAAAACTGACCACACTAAAATATCATGAAAAATAACATGAGAATCACTGCAAGAATATAAGCACTCTGTGATATGAAAAATAATATGAAAGTAGCTGCTTAGAATAAATGCATACTACACCTACACACACAATATGCTCAAATGATTCTAAAATGAAAGGCTTCACTGAAAAGAGATTCTGCATCCCTCCGCCATACACCAAGCTGGGGGAACCCAAATCGACTTGCGCAGGGAGTCTCGTTCGGGACAATCAGTCCTCCTGGCATTGCATCCAACCCAGAAGAGAGTTCCTGAGCTAGTCCATAAGGGCTCCTGACCTTTATAGCATTTACTAACAGCTAGGAGTCTTTTCGAGAAAAAGACCCCCTCCTTTATAAATTGTGCAATCGGCGGTACCTTGTTCACCCTTCGAGAAGTTTCCTCGGAACTGGCCAGGTTCCCAGAAGAGGGCTCCAATGTGAAGCTTGCATTCCTCCTTGAGTACAGGCGAATCCCACTGTCCTAACTGATAGCTCGTGGAATGTAAATAGCACCCTATATACCAGGCAGATGGAGCGAAGTTGAGCAGAAAAACACCCCACCCTGCAGCTTGCAGAAGCTTGTGGAAAAACACAGAATAGTACTTCACGCACAGAACCAGGCTCGACAAGATGGAGTTGTGAGCAGAAAAACACCCCACCCTGCAGCTTGCAGAAGCTTGTGGAAAAACACAGAATAGTGCTTCACGCACAGAACCAGGCTCGACAAGATGGAGTCGTGAGCCAATGTAAAATGGAAGCAGAGGCCAATGGTCCATCGTATATTACAACGCATTATTTCATTGCCCTTATACTGCACCACTGTTTACCTTGCACGCAGTGCATGTAGCAATACAGGATCCCATCCATCTGGGCCTCAGCCATGCATACCAAAGGGAGGGGTCCATGCAGCCCCCTTCCTGGAGCCATTAATGGTCCTGCGACCCCATTTCTCAGGGCTGGGCTCCTGCTATGTACCAAGGTGCGGACAGAGAAACCTGTAATTGCTCTTTCTTGGCAGGAGCAATGTTAAAGCACCCACCAATGAAGAACAAACACTAAGGGCATGATTTAAATCTTGGGGGACGGGGTTACCGGATCACAAATGGACCATCTGCCATATTACAATTCCATTATATCCTATGTAAATTGTAACCCATCCACCAAGATCTAAATGAGGCCCTCAGTCAGCTCCCAGCAGGCGAGATCATGTAAAATGTTTCTTCTGTTTCCCTGCCCACACTGAATTGAAACAGATGAAAAAACTGCTCTGCTCGCAGGAAGCAACATTTTTTGCTGCTCCTTGCAGGTGGGAGAAATGCTGGAGGCAGTGAGCTGGCTGGGGCTGCAGGAGCACTGGGTCTGGAAATCAGCCTGGGGAAGGGGGATTTACAATATGGCGGGTCCCAGGGAGATGGGTTATCCCTGGCTAAATACCACCCGGGTAAGCGGGGCTACAAACCCCCTTCTCCTAAAAAAATGAGGCAAGTCCCAGGATGGGGTTCGGGGGCTGATATCGCCCCGGGTAGGGGGTCTGTGTGCCCCCTCCGGGGTTTGCTGCCTTTGGAGGGTTGGTCACAGGGCATGTCAGACATCACATCAGTCATGACATCTTCTATGACATCAGTGATAATATCACTGCAACATTTGCAAAAAAAATATTGATGAGAAAACTGTGCATAGCAGGGGAGAGAGTTATAGTTCCCTTAGAGCACAATTTATAGTTTCTTGAGATAAGTACAACTATAACTGTTGAATTTCTACGGTTGTATGTGTGTAAAAATCTGAACCTACCTATAACGCCCCTATAACCTATTCTTTTTAGTGAATTTCTAAGGTTTTTTCTAAATACTATTTCCTAACTATAATGTTCCTGTAAACTTTGTTTTTTTCAGTAAAAGATTATATATACATTTTATGTAAGTATATATATGTGTGTGTGTGTGTGTGTGTGTGTGTGTGTGTGTGTATATATATATATATATATATATATATATATATATATATATATATATATATATATATATATTTACTGTAACTAAACTTACCATGCATGGTAAAGGTATGCATGTTTTAATGCACCAAAAAATTCATGCATGGTAAAAGCTGCATGGTAAAAGCACTGCATGGTAAGTGCCATGTAGTAAAGGCTGTTTCCCATCATATAATAAGGAAATATCAGGTACAAAAACTACCCCAGAGTAAAACAATTACTGAGGGTCACGGTTGTACCCTGAATCGGTCTTCTGTATAGCAGTAGCTAATGACATGCTGTTTAGACCATACAGACTGCAAATCTGAATGGTATTCTGATTTCTGCAACGTTCTTCAAATACAGATTCCTTCAGACAATATATGGATGGAGCAATTGCAATGTGCGCGCAGCTGGAAATGTGAAATTAGAGGCACACATTGGGACCCAGAATGAAGCCATTAGGAAGCTCTAGATGCTTTTCCATCGCTAAACATGTTCATGCCGCCTCCGAAAATGACAACCTATTTCTTTTTAAACAAAAACGACCCATGCGTCTAAACATTCAAACATCCTGAAGTCTCCTATGTCATCTCTGATCAATTTCTCCAGTACTGTTATATTTTTTATTTATTTGGGTAATTGTAATTAAATAATATTACTCACACATTACACAGGACAACTTAGGATGTATTATTGTTTGTTTAGACAGAATGTCATCCTTCATTCAAATGATTTCCTTATAACTGCTAGTGTTTTGCTTCTATGGATTGACCCTGTGTCTGTGGCAAATGGTTATAACCAAACACATGTAAATGTATATGTATGCTTAGATATAATCTCTCTCTCTGTTCTCTTTCTCTCTCTATAAATGTACATTTATAGAGATAGGCCAACCCCCTATAAACTTAGGGGCGTATTTATAGGCCCCTAGCGCCACAGGAGCATCACTTTTCGTGACTCTCCTGAGGTGCTAAGCACTGCGCCGTATATACAAGGTGGCCTTGAATGACTTTTTGGGACAGTTATATGAATAAATGGCGCAGCGCGTGCTGCGTCAAAATTGGCAGCGCTGCGTCACTTCATAAACACAGGGATGCACCGTATTTAAGTGAGTACATCCCAACCCTGTGTTGTCCCCTGCGCTGGTGCTAAATTTTGCTGCCACCGCCAACACAGGTATCCTTGCACCATCGTGCAAGGATGTCTGCGTTGAGGGCGTGATTGTTTATGTGCAGGAAGGTATGCCTTCCTGCACATAAACAATCACTAATGGCACTTTGACACTTCTGTGTGTGCTGCACAATGCTGCACACACAGAAGTGCCAAAGCATAATTTTCAAATGATTGTTTATGTGCAGCAAGGGACACCTTCCCATACATAAACAATCATTTCTGGCATGTTGCTCTTTCTGTGCGTGCTGCAGAATAGAAAAAGCAAAAAACGAGGAGGAATAAAAGTATTCCTCCTCGTTGCGCCCTGCTAACGCGAACCCTGGGGGGGGTGACGTTAGAATTTGGTGCTGCCTCAGGCTTACAAAATTTCATAAATCTGAGGGAGCGTCAAAATGCAAAGGGTATTGCTGTGGCCCACCCATTGCACGCCCCTTCCACGCACAGTGCTGTGTTGGAAGGGGCCTTATTTACATCCCATACCCTGGGCCCAGCCATGTCTCCTGGGTGCCCCCAGGGCACCCAATGTGCAATGGGACCACGGGGGAGCCTCAAGGACCCCGCAGTCCCAGCTGGCTCCCCGCCTCCTGTGGGAGCCGGCTTTGCTCTTGCACACAGGAAGCTGCTAACCATGCTGCTCACTGTGTGCAAGAACACTCATTTCATCTCTTATTCTGCCCACATCTCTGAGAGTAGGGAAAGAGATGAACCCTCTGTTTCTACTGGGCAAGAGCACTTTGACATCTCTCACTCCGCTGGAACTGGAGTGTTTGCTCTGACTTGGCGGGAGGGGAGCTGTCAAAGCTCCTGCCTAGTCAAAGCAAACTTCTATTTTCCAGGGGTGGGCACCCCAGGACATAGCAGGAGCTGGCCTTGGGGATGGTGGTCCACAGGGCCATTTTTGGCTTCATGAGGGGAGCCACACAGCTCCCTCCAGTGTTTACTTTAGCCCTGGGGAGGTAGGGGTCCACGATGGACCCCCTTTATTATTTTATTTCAGCCCCGGCTGCAGGGGGGGGTCTTTGCGGCCCCCCTTAATTGGACTAAATTGCCCTGGGGAGGTGACAGTACCAGGTCTGCGGGGGCACACATGCCCCCAACATTCATTTCATATTTAGCTTCGGGGAGGGAGCGGTCTGTGGGGTAGGCCGTACGGGCCTTCCCCATTAGAAATTACTGTTTTGCCCCAGGGAGGTGGTGGTCTCAAGGGCTAATACAAGCCCTAGGAGAGGGGCCCTTGTGCCCCTGTCCTTTTTTAAGCCCCCAGTGCCCCTGGGACCTGGCCCACCCAGGGGCAAAATAAAAGATAAAGATAAAAGATAAAATTGCTTTTTAGCCCTGTCGGAGTCCATGGGGGACACCTAGACCAAAACTAGAGGCTCAAGGAGTCCCTACCCTGGCCCCTTTTCTTTAATTTTCCTTTTTTCTGGTACTCGTCTGAAGCTGAGTCCCAAGATGGCTGCCATCACTTCCTCATTGAAGTGTTGGCAGCCAATCAGATATCAGCAAGGGGACAGTTGGATCCGCAGAGTATTCGCATCCCTAGATATCTATATTTTTTAACCTTTAATGTCTCAAAAACTACTGAACTGATTTACACCAAATCACAAAAAGCACAATCTGCGGAACAGGATCTAGCTTCCTGCCAAATTTGATATAATTCCATTCAGCAGTTTAGGCTGTAGGTATGTCCAAACACCCTATTGAATAATGAATGGGGAAGACGCATTTTAGAACCCCCCTTTTTCTTTATCTCTGCTTGACGGATTACCCCCAAACTTTCAAGACAGCAGCTGAAAATAGTAAATTATCAGTTTTGAAAATTTCATGAAGATTCTTCAAACAGTGTCAACGTTATTGGCAAACAAAAATTGCTCTTCCCATGGAAACTAGGTCCTAACTAGAACTACCTACTATATATATATTGTTTTAAATAAATATATATTTATAGTGTGTATATATATACATATATACACACACACACACACACACACACATATTACCTAGTGGGGGTCACAACTAGGTAGTTATAGATAGGACCTAGTTTCTAAAGAAGAAGCTGTTTTTTGCTTCCCTATATCTTTGGTGCTGCTTCACGAATCCACAATATTTTCCCAAAAAATGTGACAGTCACGTGAAATCCTGTCTGGTAAGTTTTGGGGTGATCTGTTTAGCAGGGGCTGACATAGAGGCGGGGTGAAATTTAGAGTGTTTCCAATGTTAATTCATATAGGAAAAATTGAACAGCGTAAAAGCCACTGGATGGAATTACACCAAATTTGGCAGAAAGGTAGCTCTTGGTTCAGAAAGAACCCTTTTTGTTATTTGGTGAAAATCCGTTCTGTAGTTTTGAGAAATTTAAGGAAATCCAAATTTGTATATCGAAGGACGCAAAGGATTTGTGACCCCTCCCAATCTCATGCTGTGATCTGATTGGCTGCCAACACTTCAAACCAGGAGGTGTTGGCAGACATCTTGGCTCTCTGCTTGAGCGGAGTCCCAGATAAAAAGAATTAAAAAATACAAAAGGGACCAGGGTATGAACACCCTGACCCCTTAGCTCTGGTGCTGGGGTCCCAAAGGGACCCCTCAGGGCAAAAAATCATTTTTTTCTATTTTTTACCTAGAGTTAATGAATCTAGTGTAAAAAGAAATTTAGAAAACAAGCGCAGGTTCACATGCTTGTTTTTAATAAAGCCACTGGTAGGGCCAGGTCCCGGGGGCACTCTTTTCTTCTTATAACGGGTGGCCTCCTGGTCCCCCCACAGCCCTGGGAACTACCACCTCCCTGGGTCAAATAGTAAACTATTTGGGGGCCGCATGGCCCCCCACGCCCCGGAATCACCACCCCACCTGGGAAAAACTGCTTTTATCATGTGAGGGAGGCACAATGGCCTCCCCCACAGCTCCAGGGACCACCACCTCCCCAGGGCTATAATGATGTTGGAAAGCAGGTACCTATGCTTAGCAACCGGTTCAGTTAGGTCTCAATTATTTAACCCCAGCTCAACCCTTTGTAGCTTGGCAACGAGCAACAAGGCTTAACTTAGGAGACAAACTGTGTAAAGCATTTAAGTATCACAAAACAGTATACAAAACAGTTTAAAAATCCAAAACCAATTTATAACAATAGGAAATATTTTTATCTTTAACTTGACACTAAAACAATAAAATCAGATGAGGGGAACCAGAGCTATGAATTTTAAAAGAATTAATGTTTTCTAGCACATAGAAACTAAAAGCGCCCCTCGTGATATCTGGTCGCACCGTGACAGGGGCAAAGTCAAAGTTTAAGGAAGACAGCAATGGAGCCCTGCCTTGGTCAAAGGTTTACCTTCGGACTCAGTCTTTTTCTTGAAGATTTTCTTCAGTGGGACGAAGTCACCAATCTGATCCGACCTCCCTGGAGCCCTGTAGAGACACGTGTTGCAGGAGACCTCGGTGAAGAATTCTACGTTCAGACTTTTTGGGATGAAAATCTTCATCCAGGCAAAATATGAATCTTGATCCGAAGTCCCTGGAGCCCTCCTCAGATACGCTGCCCAGGAAGTCCCGGACAACTTTTTACCTTTGGACTTAGTCACTTTTTTTGAGTTTTTCTCTCCAACGTCAGGCGACCCTCCACAGCAAGTTGATTTCGAGTCAATGTCGTCGGATTGGCTTTCCAGGTGCCCCCGGTGAAACCCTGGAAGGCTGGAGCTCCGGAGCTTTTCAGCAGGATGGAACTGCAAGTCAGGCTGGGTCACGGTCAACGTAAGCCGGCTTGACTCTCGACAACGGGTCGGTTCCTTTATGGAGCTTTTTACCAAAAGTTCTCCAAACTTCTGGATCTTCTTTCAGAAGGTCTTTGAAGGTCCTTTAGGAATCCATAGCTCACCCCAAGGTTCCCGAAGCTCTGAGTTGCTCCATGAGGGCTAGGACTCCAACTCCCAGAATGCACCTGGCTCAAACTCCAAAATGACGACTAGACACTGGTCAGCAGTCAGTTTATTCAGGATTTGATACAGAGGACTCTGGTTAGCTAGTTTTCACCAGTAGCAAGCAGGGCATCCCTTCTTGAACCAGTTGAAGCCGGGCAAAGTCCTTTTAGTGGTGAAGCCCAAGTGTGCAGCTGGTGCAGTCCTTCAGAGTGCAGTGTCCATGTACAGGTCAGGGGTCCAGCAGGGCAGTCCTTCTTCTTCTTGTTTTGTTCCTGGTAGGGATCTGAGGTGTGGGTGCAGCTCTGCCATGTTTATTCTTGCTCCTGGGGTGAAAAGCAGGGGGGCAACTGTCCAATCACAGACAGGCCACTTCCCACTTTGATGACCACTTCCTGGGAAGTGTGGCAAAAATCAGTCCCAGAGAGCAACATTCTTCAAATATCCAACATGACTGATTTTTGGAGGTTAGGTCTGGCTGAGCCCACCCACTGGTGTGGCTAAAAATCCTAAACACACATCTCTCCTGCCCTCTTCTAGTCCAATCAAGAGGGCACCTAATTGTCTGGGGTTGCAGGAAATGGGAGAGGTCCTGAGCTGCACCAAATGCCCTTCCCTGCCTTTGGAGACCAGCTTGGTTGCTCTCCCCCATCCTGTTTCACCATCTGCTGAGGCAGAGCTGCTCCCCCAAGCACATCCTTTGTGTTCAGCCCAGGACACTTCACACCTCATCAAGACAGCATGGCCAGGCTGCCAGAGGCTGGCCAATCAGAGAAGGGAACTACAGAGCTGAAGTTGGCAGCATTCAGGTAGAGTTTTAACACTGTTTGCCTAAACTAGTGATATTAAATCCAACAATGGCAAGTTGTGGGATTTATTATAACAATTCATTAGATATCAAACTCAAGATATCTGGCTCCTATGGGGACTTTGTTAATTAAAATAAAGTCTCCCCATTTTAGCCTGTGGAGGCTATTCACTCCTGTGAGGGAAAAACAAATTTGGCTATTTTACCTCACCAGGGCTTAAAAGACTATTTTTATAAGGTCCCTGCTTATTGCTATATGGTACCCATCCCTAGGGCTTAGGGCACACCTTAGGGGTAGTTTAAGTAAGGTAGGTAAGGTAAATTAAGACTTTGGAAGTACTTTTAATTCCATAGTCGAATTTGCATATAACTTCAGTTTAAATGCAGCCAGCACTGGGCACCTCAGCAGTTCACCTAGGGGGCACTACCTATGCTGGGGTCCCTAGGCCTACATGCCCTACCATATACTAGGGACTTATAGGCAGTTTGATACTGCCAATTATAATTATCCTAATTTGCATATCCACTTTACACAGAGAAGTGGCCATGGGACTGATAACTAGTACCCATGGCACAGCCAAGATTCAGTAACCACCAGTATCTGTCCAAAAAGTGTGGGGTGACCAAGGCAAAAGGGAGGGCTTTCCTACAAATGAATTATGAGCGGGCTGCACATCTCCCTACGCCCCAGAGACCACCACTCCCTGGGGCAAAAATGCTTTTCATATGTGGGGGAGGCCTGTTGGCCTCTCCCACACCCCCGTGGACCACCACCTCCCCAGGGCAAAAATGCCTTGATATGGGCCTCCCCCAAAACCCCGGGGATCACCACCTCTGGGGGGCTAGAATTAATTATGAGCGGGGGCCGTGTGCCCCACCCCGTTGCCCAGGGATCACCACCTCTCCAGTGCACATACTAAATAATGTAAAGGGGGACCGTCTCGGACCCCCATGAGCCCCGGAGACCACCACCTCCCCGGGGCTATGCCTACATTGGAGAGGGGCCACGCGGCTTCCCTCAAGGAGCCACTGATGGCCCTGGGGACCGCCACCCCCCAGGGCCAGCTCCTGCTATGTCCTTTGGGTGGGCACCCCAGGACATAGCTGTTTGCTGTCGCTTGGCTGCAGCTTAGAAGCTACAACCAAGCCACAGTAAACACTCCACTTTTTGACAGTGGGACAGTGGGACGGATGCAGGGAACAGAGATGAAATGCTTCAGAAAGCAGGGAGCTGCTGTTAAACGCAGCTTCTTGCTTACAGCGCCTTGAGACCTTCCTGGTGAGTAGTGCGCTTGATTGATTGATTGACTAAAGCAATGGCACTGCGAGGTAAGCCTTGAGGCTTACCCCGAGGTGCCCGATAGCCCATAAAGGACATTTTGCTAAATATTAACCCCTTCGCTGCCAGGCCTTTTCCCCTCAGGTGCCAGGCCTTTTTTTGGCTAGTTGGGGCAGTTTGTGCTTAGGCCCTTATAACTTCTTGTCCACATAAGCTACCCACACCAAATTTGCATCCTTTCTTTCCAACATCCTAGGGATTCTAGAAGTACCCAGACTTTGTGAGTTCCCCTGAAGGAGACCAAGAAATTAGCCAAAATACAGCAAAAAATTTGATTTTTTTCAATAAGATGGGAAAAAAGGGTTGCAGAAGAAGACTTGTGTTTTTCCCCTGAAAATGGCATTAACAAAGGGTTTGCAATGCTAAAATCACCAGCTTCCTAGCTTTCAGGAACAGGCAGACTTGAATCAGAAAACCACATTTTCAACACAATTTTGGCATTTTACTGGGACATACCCCATTTTTACTATTTTTTGTGCTTTCAGCCTCCTTCCAGTTAGTGACAGAATGGGTGTGAAACCAATGCTGGATCCCAGAAAGCTAAACATTTCTGAAAAGAAGATAGAATTCTGAATTCAGCAAGGGGTAATTTGGTAGATCCTAAAAGGGTTTCCTACAGAAAATAACAGCTGAAATAAAAAAAATATTGACATTGAGGTAAAGAAAACAGCCATTTTTCTTCATATTTTACTCTGTAACCTTTTCCTGCGATGTCAGATTTTTTAAAGCAATATGTTGTTATGTCTACTAGACTCTTATGGTTGCGGGGATATATAGGGCTTGTAGGTTCATGAAGAACTGTAGGCACCCAGAGCCAATAAATGAGCTGCACCTTGCAATGGGTTTTCATTCTATACTGGGTATACAGCAATTAATTTGCTGAAATATAAAGAGTGAAAAATAGGTATCAAGAAAACCTTTGTATTTCCAAAATGGGCACAAGATAAGGTGTTGAGAAGCAGTGGTTATTTGTACATCTCTGAACTCCGTGGTGCCCATACTAGCATGTGAATTACAGGGCATTTCTCAAATAAATGTCTTTTTATACACTGTCTTACATTTGGAAGGAAAAAATGTAGAGTAAGACAAGGGGAAATAACACTTGTTTTGCTATTCTGTGTTCCTCCAAGTCTCCCGATAAAAATGGTACCTCACTTACGTGGGTAGGCCTAATGCTCGCTACAGAAAACGCAACATGGACACATCACATTCTGCATCGAAATCTGGCATGTTTTTTGCCAAGTGCCTTGCTGTGGATATTGGCCTCTAGCTCAGCCGACACCTAGGGAAACCTACCAAACCTGCGCATATTTGAAAACTAGCCACCTAGGGGAATCCAAGCTGGGGTGACTTGTGGGGCTCTCACAAGGTTCTGTTGCCCAGAATCCTTTGCAAACCTCAACATTTGGCTAAAAAAACACTTTTCCCTCACATTTCGGTGACACAAAGTTCTGTAATCTGAGAGGAGCCACAAATTTCCTTCCACCCAGTGTTTCCCCAAGTCTCCCGATGAAAATGGTACCTCAGTTGTGTGGGTAGGCCTAGCGCCCACAAAGGAAATGCCCCAAAACACAACGTGGACACATCACATTCTCCCAAAGAAAACAGAACAGTTTTTTGCAAAGTGCCTAGCTGTGGATTTTATGCCCCTAGCTCAGCTGGCACCTAGGGAAACCTAGCAAACCTGCACATATTTGAAAACTAGACACCTAGGGGAATCCAAGATGGGTAACTTGTGGGGCTCTCACCAGGTTCTGTTACCCAGAATCCTTTGCAAACCTCAAAATTTTGCCAAAAAAACACTTTTTCCTCACATCTCGGTGACACATAGTTCTGGAATCTGAGAGGAGCCACAAATTTTCTTCCACCCAGCATTCCTCCAAGACTCACGATAAAAATGGTACCTCACTTGTGAGGGTAGACCTAGTGCCCGCGAAAGGAAATGCCCCAAAAAACTATGTGGACACATTACCTGTTTTTGAGGGGGGCACCTGCGTTTTTGGTCCTGGGCTCAGCATCCATCTAGGGAAATCTACCAAACCCAGACATTTCTGAAAACTAGACACCCGAGGGAGTCTAGGAAGGTGTGACTTGCGTGGATCCCCCAATGTTTTCTTACCCAGAATCCCCAGCAAACCTCAATTTTAGCTAAAGAATCAAATTTTTCCCACATTTCTGTGTGAGATCACCACGCTGGGACAAATTTCCTACCACCCAACGTGCCTAGTTGTTTCTGCCCCTTTTGGGGGCAGATCGGCCTAGTAAAAATAGACCAATCTGCCCCCAAGGGGGGGGGGGCAGAAATGGCTTAAAATAAATTTGCCCCACCAGGGGAACGACCCTTTCCTAAGGGGTCGCCCCCCCCCCCCCTTGTGTGAAATTGGCGGAAAAAATAAAAATCCCTGATGTCTAGTGGTTTCTGCCCCCCTTGGGGGCAGATTGGCCTAATAAAAATAGGCCGATCTGCCCCAAAGGGGGGCAGAAATGGCCAAAAAAAGTAAAATTGCCCTCAAGGGAGCGACCCTTGCCTAAGGGGTCGCTCCCCACATAGAAAAAAAACAAAATATAATAAAAATGATCCCTGGTGTCTAGCGGTTTCTACCCCACCCTGCAGATCGGCCTAATTATAATGGCAGAAATGGACTATAAATAAATTGGCCCCCTGGGGAGCGTTCCTTGCGCAAGTATAAAAAATACATTCCCTGGTGTCTAGTGGTTTCTGCCCCCTCTTGAGGGCAGACTGGCCTAATTATAATAGGCCGATCTGCCCCTCAAGGGGGGCATGAATGACCTAAAAGTAAAATTGCCCCCAAGTGAGCGACCCTTGCCTAAAAGGGGTCGCTCCCCACATACATAAAACAAAAAACAAAACAAAAAATGATCCCTGGTGTCTAGCGGTTTCTGCCCCCCCAGGGGCAGATCGGACTAATTATAATAGGCCGATCTGCCCCCGGGGGGGGCAGAAAGTGGCCTATAAATAAATTGCCCTCGTAGGGAGCGGCCCTTGCCCAAGGGGCCGCTCCCCTTATGCCATAAAAGAAAAGTCCTTGGTGTCTAGTGGCATTTCTGCTGCCCGATCACATTGCGAGCGGGAAGCAGAAATGCTGAGAGACACATGAAAGGAGAGGAAAGGCCTTTCCTCTCCTTTCATGCCTCTCTGCCCCCTCCACGAGATCGGAGGAGAAATGCTTTTGCATTTCTCCTCCGATCAGTGCTGGAAGCTGAGCTTCCAGCGCGGTGGGGGAAGGCCTTTGATGAGGTCAGTGCGCAATTGTGCGCTGACATCATCAGATGCCACAGGGGCAGGGGTGGAAGGGGAAGCGATTCCCCTTCCACCCCTGCCCAGGGGAGGGGGGTGCCAGGCCCCCAGGGGGTGAGCTAGCGCTTCCCCTATGGGCCCCTGTTTGGACGTAACGGTTACATCCTGGGCACCTGAGCGGTGCTGCCCAGGACGTAACTGTTACGTCCACAGCACCCGAAGGGTTAAACAAAAAAAATATATATATGTAGGGACTGCAGGGGAGCCCTTGAGGGCTCCCTTGCATTCCCTGATAGCCCATAAAGGGCCTAAAAACATGAAAAAAGACAAAGTAATAGCTTGGTGTGAAGGTTGCATACCTTCACAGTGATCATTCAGAGTTTGAATCCAGTCAGACTCGCTTCCCTCTTCTTTTTTTTTTTAAGAACAAATTATTTAAATTTTTAAAAATGCCAGATAATTTTTTTATTTTAAATTGCACAGAAATATCACATTATAAGTATGTCATACATCAAAGCCTAAAAAACTCTCTCTCTTCCTCTCTTTCTGTGTCTCTTTCAATCAATTTCTTCCACTCACACACCCATTCAGACACTTATGACCCACTCACAGACCCACTCATGCACCCACTCACAGACCCACTCTGACCCTAGTGCACCCACTCACAGCCCCAGTCAGACCCTCAGGCACACACTTATAGACTCACTCAGATAGTTACGCACCCACTCACAGACCTACTCAGACTGTCACACACCCACTCAGAGACCCATTGACATCGTCATGCTCCCACTCACAGACCCGCACACACACTGCCGCACCCACCAAAACACTGATGTAGGCACTCTCACACCCAGACAAACACTCTCACAGCCACTCTCACCAGATAACTCTCTCACACCTATTCTCACACCCAGAGAGGCACCGGCCAATTCCCACTGCATACGCCCAAAGGGCCGTGCACAGCATGGAGATGGGTGGTTATTGGGGTTGGCCACAGGGTCTGGCTGCAGGCCAGGTCTTGCGGACAACTTTTGCTGTGCATGGGTGAAGGCCGTGCATGGTGCAAGGTTGGGTGCTTATAGGAGGTTGGCCTCAGGAGGGCCTGGCCACAGGCCAGACCCTGTTGGCCAACTAGTGATGAAAATGATTAAACATAAAAAAATACATAGAAATTCACTGAAAAAAACAAAGGTTACAGGGACGTTATAGTTAGGCTCACATTTTAAACATGCAAAACAATAGAAATTCACCAGTTCTAGTTAGTTACCTGAAGTCCCCTGGACCGGGACAGAGTCAAAAGTTCAGGCCGACCTCGATGGAGCGCAGGAAGGATACAGGGATCAGTCTTGCCTGCTGCAAAATACCTTAGTTGTGTCTTCGTTAAAGATGAGTTGCAGGGTGCAGGTGAAGTTGATGGTCCACAAAAAAAGATGATGTATCGGTTCTGAGCTGCGCAACAATGTTAATGCGGCGAGAATGGAGTTGTCGCACCACGCAGTCAGATATGCGTTGGAGTCAATCCATTTGCAGTGTAGGATATGGCAATGAATCGATTGTTCTGGAGCAGCACTTCAAACCCACTTCCAAGCGTCCAGGACTGGGTTGGCACCACATGGCATGGCAGACTCCCAGAAGACAGAGTCCCGGGGCTGTGGCAGGTGAGTTTGATTACTTTTATGTCCCTGAGCCCTTGGAGCCACTCTGGTTTTGAGTTCAAGTGATGTGGGTCCTGTTCGTCTCACCCAGGCAAGGAGGGCAGCAGGTCAGCAAGAAAGCAGTTCTTCCAGAGCAACAGTCCAGCAGAGTGGTAGTGCTTGTAGGAGCACAGCAGTCCTTCTTCCTGGCAGAGTGTCCACAGGTCCAGAAGGGTTCTGAAGTGGTATGGTCAGAAGTCCAGTTCTCTTACCCAGTGGTGACTTTGAAGTGGGGGAGACTTCCTTGAAAGAGGGGCTTTAGAGTGCACAGAGGTCCTCCCTTTCTGCCCTGACTCCAGACTCACTACAGGGTGTTAAGCTGTCCTTTGTGTGGAAATTGGACATAGCCTATTCAAGTGTAAGTCTGAGGCTGTGTCCAGCTTCTCCTTTCCATCCTGCCCAGGATGAGTTTCAGGATGTGAATGGCCCATCAAGTCACACCTAAGCCCCCTTTGTGTGTGGCTGTCTAGAGGGAATGCACAAAGCTTAGCTGTCACCCACCCCAGACATGTACTGGAGACAGGCTGCAGACACACACGGCTAAGAGCAGGAAACTTCCATCTTTCTAAAAGTGGCATTTTCAGAATTGTAATGACAAATTTGCCTTTGCCATTAAAGAGGATTTATAATTACAATTGCATAGGTATAAAAAATGACAGATCCATCCCTTCTCAATCAGGAATTGCAGCATATTAAATATAATAAGGAATCCCCAATGTTAACGTATGACAGCGGCAGGCCTCACAGTTGTTAAAAAATGAATTTGAGAGTTTTTCACTATCAGGACATCCATGTGTCCTGCCTTTTATTTACCCAGCACCCTGCCCTATCGGCTACCTAGGGCCTACCTTGGGGTGACTTATATGTAATAAAAGGAGAATTCAAGTATTGGCAAGGGGTATTAAATGGCAAGTCGACATGGCAGTTTAGCAATGCATCCATGCTGCAATGGCAGGCCTGGGACATGTTTTAAGCTTCTACTTAAATGGATGGCACAAGGAGTTCATAAGGCCCACTGGTAGCATTTAATTTACAGACCCTGGGTACATGTAGGACACTTTATTAGGGACCTATAAGGAAATTAAATATGCCAATTAGGTATATACCAATCAAACCAAGTTTAGGGGAGACAGCACAAGCACTTTATTACTGGTTAACAGTGGTAAAGTTCACAGAGTTCTAAGGCCAACAAAAATGAATTCAGCTAAATTGGAGGCAAACAGCAAAAAGTTTGGGGAAAGACCACCTTAAGGTGGACAGGTCTAACAACAATGTTTTAAATATTGTAAACATACAGTGGCCTCTTCACCTTGCTATATCAAGTGCTAAAGGTATAAGAGTAGGGCATACATGGTTGAATCCTGCATTGACCGCTGCCTTTTTCAGAGCTTGCCAAAAAAAAGGAGAGATGCGGGATTTTGAAGTGGCATAGAGCATGTTTTACCTTTTGTCTTAAGGTGCAGAGGCTTCAGATTATGAGGTGACCTGCCCCTTATATCCTTCCTTTGCAAGCGCTGGGAAGATGTGATCAGGAATTTGCTTTTCCCTTCTCTTGATTCACTATGATGCAGCGGGAACTTGCCCAGTAGTGTCTAATCAACTTCTCTTAGTAAGGTGAATAGTGCAGATGCCTTGAGGTCTTTTCACTCGGTAATACGTTTAAAAGATGTAAATAGCTTGGATCACATAATGGCTTAGTTCATGCCCCCTTTTCTACTGCTGCTGTGTAGATTGTAGAGGCACACGCTGGTAGAACAAGTGCCCTTTTGCCAGGCCAATTAATCTTCTAAGATGCACAAGCGTAGTTCACATACTACTCTCTTTGCTACAAAATTAATTGTGTTCTTCTCCTACCAGGGATATGACATAGATTCCTTTGTAAATATGTTTCCATATTTACTCATGCACATATCAAGGTTCGGTGATGTATTATGACACTGTTATTTTGTTGAATTACAGTGCTCCGGCAGTGCCCTAGAACAAGAGAAAAAAGAAGAAACTTCTATATGGAGACATTCCATGAAAACAGGTCTGTACCTTCCTGGCTGCGTGTTTGAATAAAAATGTTCAATTTTATCTTAAAAAGCTGGAATGTTGGTAGAGTCACTCGCATGAAATGTGCGTTGCTTTACTCATTTCCAATTCACTGTTCAGAACAGAAACTTCCCTTGTTGCCTCAAACAAGAGCAGGTTTATTTAGAACGGGTGCCATAAAACTACTCCTGAAAAATATACATATTATCTACACAGAAGTTTCAATCAAAAAGCCCTGAATACCGCAGTGAACATTGCTCAACCAATTAAATGGCTAGAGTTTAATTTGTGAAGTTGGTTGCTGGTAGTGGGCATCTGCACTCCGTTTTGAGGACCAAGATTTATTTTTAATCATCAGACTTTGACTCAGGGCAAGAGAGAGAGAGGAAGGCAAAGAGAAAGGCAGGGAAGAACAATGGTGAAATAGGGGTCAAAAGAGTTTACAGGAGTGAGATAGAAAGAAAGTATAGGGTGCTGGAAGCAAGAGGCATGAGCTGGAAACAATGCTGGACTGCCTTGCTGTTGGGTGATGATCATCAATCACAAAAAGATTGATTTTACACCCTCTTAATGTAAAATACAAAAATATTACAGTAAAAGGTACTGTGGTCCAAATATCAACCATATAATGATAAGTTTGTATATTTAATTGTAAGTGCTATTATAATTTATATTAAAAGTGAACTTTTTTATAAAATGTATATATTAAAAAAATTTACAACATACATTCTTACTTCACATGCCACTACAGTATTTTTGGCATGCCTCGCATACACATGTCCAATAAAACTGTACACACCAGCGATACCGTGATGGGGCCTCCCGACCACTGCGGGGATATTGGTGGGAGGAGGCAAGCCTGACTCAAGCAGGAATCCTCTTTGAAGACCGGGTGATCAGGACTTCCCAAAATTAGTTAACATGCAGGGAATGCAAGGAGGCCAATTTCTGTTGTATAGTTGATTATTGTAAGCATTTGGAAACAATGGGTCATAGACATGAAAGAACCAGAAATTCATTTCCTGTTGCAAACTCTATATACTATAAGCCACGGATGTAAACTGATCACTCAGCTCCCAAGGGCTCTGCAAGACTGTGCAGGAGTCTCTCTACACCTGGTCTGCCATAATCTCAAATCAGATGTAGTAGATCTCCCGGTGAGTGGTGGCATCTGGGACAGCTTGCCAAAGTACGGGGGTAAATATGACTGAGTTTGTGAGGGATGAGATATACCCTGTTGAGTATTTTAAATTGAATGATTTTAAAACAGGAATTTCAGGATACCTTTCGAAGGTACTCCAAAGGCTTTTTGGCCATTGCTTGTCATTGTTTGCCCATGCAGAGACTACCTCCTAATTGCCCCACATTGTCAGCTTTCTAGACCAAAGTACAACAGGCACTCTTCCTTACCACTGGGAGTTCAGATTTAGGGACAGTGGACAATTGTTTATTGGGATTATACCCTAGACCAAAGATATCAAATGCATCAACAAGGTTCATCTATCTAGCTTTGTTAATTGCTAAAAAGGAGCTCACTATAAGATGAAAAATTATGAAGGGCGAAGGGAGGTCGTGTCTTGAGCTGAGGCTGAAAGCAAGGCGTTGCTTAGAGAAGAGAAGCAAGGTGTGAGTAGGAGGAGGACGGAATGGAGCCAGAAGAAGAGATGGAACCCTATTTATCCATCACTTCATCACTGTCTCGTACCCCATCCTGAACAACTCCATCTGAAATCAGAACAGAGACCGAGGCATTAAAAAATTAAGAAGAACAAATGAAAGAGGAGAAAAAATACAGAAACAGACAAAGGACTTGCTTCTCTCTTACAGAATATACAGCAGAAAGAACGGAGGCAAATAGCAGGCAGAGTAGGAGAAATAAAAGACAGACACAGAGAGGAGGTACAAGAAGAGTCAAGAGTGGAGACAACGAAGCAAGGAGGAGGAGGAACGATGTCAAGCAACTGGTGGCAGACCACAGAAGGAGAAGCAACAGCAGGATGAGTCCAGGAGCTCTTGAAGAGAAGAGGGAAGCAGTTGCTTTCACCACTGTGCCTCCCAGACCGCGCAGTGCAACCAGAGAGTCACCGGGCCCCATCTATATTCATAGGGGAGCGTGGCTTGACCAGACTAGCTTCCGTATACCAGAGTGGGGGGGTCACACGTGGAAGAAAGGAGGAGATAATTGGACATAAGGAAGGGCTATTTTAGACAAGGAGCTCAGGAAGCGGAAGCTCACGGTTACAGGATAATGTGACATTAATTTACCAATTTGTGCAGTATTTATTTTTTTCAAATACTTAACCTAAACAGAATAAAGAATTATGAAGCCATAACAGGAAGGAGTATTCCTGATTGTCAAAAAGGGGAGTTTTTTATGTTTTTGAGTTTTTTGCCATATTATTGTTTTTTGTAATGATAGCGTCATATAGATGCTTCAAAAGGATTAATTTCAAACTCAACCTAAGACCCAGAAAAGGGAAAATGAAACTAAGAACAGGCTGGGAAATCTTTAGAGAAGGAGAAGTATAGAAGGGAAAGAAAGAAGAAACACAGTAGGGGAGTGTTAAAGGGAAAATTAAAATGACACCAAAACCTACTTGTCACCTTCTGTTCTGTCCTAGGTATCCGGTCCACTCGAGGGAAGAACCTAGAGGGAAAAGAGAAAAAGCTATCAAGAGTGTGTATACAAGAAGGACTAATATACTTATGTGGTATAAGAACTATACCAGCACCTAAAAAATAAAGAACCCTCTCTGTACGAAAGAAAACAAAACAGATCCTTCTAATACTGAGTGTCCTTTTCACCAACCCACACCTTTACACAAGGGCTCCGAAAACGGCTGATTTTAACACAGTGGGATGGGCTCACAGAATCATTGAAGGACTCTCGGAAAGACAATGTCAGACCACCTTGAATACCACTTGTCCATTATATTGTGATAGGTGTTAATGGACGTAATAAGCCCTTACCATGCAACAGCGAATGGCTCCCCATATGCTAACTGGTATAAAATCCTGACTTTAGCAGCTGTGACAGTAGCATGCTGGGCTGGGATACTGTAGGGTAACACTTGGGTGGCAGAACCAGGGAGGGGGGCTGGAGAGTTACTTTACTCTCTTGTTAGAGAGGTCAAAGATGTCCCCCTTCTTTCTTTGATGATAGCTGTTATTCATTAAGAAGTGTTGATATCTTCTGTGCTTTCTGTGCTGCTATATTAAGCGGCCACACTTATAGTAAAAAATAAGAGTGATGACATGATATATAAATCCTTCCTCTTTTGCAATGATGTATACTGTAAGCTTGAACCCCAATAAATTAAAAAACGTATAAAGCACCACATAAACATATTAATTATTTTTTCGAAAAATATTAAAACATATTTGAAATGTGTTCCACCTGTATAAACATTAAAAAAATTCCCAGACCCAATATTCTGAAAATATTATAAAAGTACAGTAAATAATTTTAAAGTCAAAAACACAATAGTAAAAAATACATCATTTAAGACAATTAATGATCAATTAAATATTCTTGTAATATCTTACAAATCTATGGTAAAGTAATATGTAGTTACCTAATTCCAAGCCAGACTTATTAACAAATTAGAGAAATACAAATCCATGAAAATTCAGTATTTTAATTCAAGTATTAGATAATTTGGGAAAAAATGAATACAATGGTGGATTAAAATGTACTATTTGAATTCCAACCTAACAAATATTGGTGAAGGTACATACATGGGGAGGGGCAAATTGAATATTCTAACCCTAGTCTAAAAAGTGGAAAAAGTATATATATTGGGTGGGTCAAGTTTGCTATTCTAACTCCTGTCTAATAAATGTTGAGAAAGTGCATACATGGGCACAGGGGGTGATCACGTTTTCTATTCTAACTCCTCTGTAGCAACATTGGGGAGAGTGATACATCGGGAGGGGATTCCTATTCTAACTTCAACATAAAAAGCATTGGGAAAAGCTCATACATGGGGGGTGCGGGCATTTCAGATTTACCATTATAGTTTGAACCTGACAAACATTGATGAAAGTTTGGGGGTGGGGAAGGTTTGCTAGTCCAACTCCTGTGTAATAAAACATGGGGGAAGTGCATACATTTGGAAGGTGGGTTTCTAGTTCACTATTCTAATTCCAATCCAACAAACATAAGGGAAAATGCATACAGGAGGCATGGGAGAGCTTCAAATTTACTATTCCAAGTTCAGTCTTATAAACCATGTGGAAAATACATATATTGGGGGGAAGACTTGCTGTTCTAATTCCAGTCTAACATACATTGGTGTAAGTCCATATGTTGAGCATTTTAGATTTACGATTCTACTTCCTGTGTGACAATCACTGAGAAAAGTGCAGACACGGAGCGGGAGATAGTCAGATTTTCTATTCAAACTCAATTTAACAAACATTTGGGATAATGCATGTGTGTGTGGAGTTCAGATTTACTATTCTAATATAAGTCAAACAGACATTGAGTAAAGTGCTTTCATTCAGTGGTTTAAATACAACACACACAAATAAAATTGATTACAATTAAAAATAGTTCATAAATAAATAAAACAATGCAAAAATCCTAAATATATTAGAAATGAAAAATTGTTTTCAGCATTGCACAAAATATTTTCTTTACAAAAATATGTAATTCAAAAAACTGTATCCCCCACCATCTACCCCAAACATAACACACAAAAATAAATGAAAAGCATTCAATTATCTTTTAATATTTTTTTTACGTTGTATTTAAGTATAGTTTGGATACTTAAAAAAACAAGAACTAATTCTCCTGCTGCAAAAACCTACACTACAAAACAGGAAAATAAAACAACTAAACAATATAAAAAAGCAGACATTAATATTTCAAAGAAATTAACCAAGCAATCATAATTGATATAGACGTTAGAAATAACAGTACATATCCAAACACAAACACACAACACTACCCGTAAAAAGCACATAAAATAATATTTACAAAATCATACATACAAATATTTTTATACATGAAAAATAATTACATATAGGTAAAAGATTGCCAAACAAAAACGCTTAATTATTATGTGAATTATTTTTTAGCACTTTAAAAATATTTACTTAAACACTAACTGCTTAATCCCCCAATAAACCCCACAGCCCAAATTAAAATATAGTAAATCATCTAAAACTGTATTAAACATATAAAAATGTAATCAATTAACTGTTAGTATAAAATGAATAAATTATTGAAAAATAAAACACTCCATATTGAAAGCCCCAATAAACCTCACTGCCTGAAATTAAAATTTAATAAACTAGTCATAATGTATTAAACATGCAAACAGGTAGATAAGAAATCAAATATATTGAACTAATAGATTAAAATGAGTTAACATATAATGTAAAAAAATAAACTATTCACCCAACCTCTTAAATGTATTTAATTTAAAAATAATCCCAAAAAATCACAGTAATTTATGTAATGAAATAAACATATAAAATAATATTATAAAAACAGAATAAGAAAACAGTATTAAAGTAAATGATATTTTAAACTTCGATGCAAACAATTTTTGAAATGATATGTTTACTTCCGAGATTTTTGTCTTCTATATAATTGTGGAACAAGGAACAGAAGTCTCTAGTTGAAGAAAAATGTGGAAATTACATGCAGTCAAATGACAATTTTAGTTGATTAAATAATTAGAGTTACAAAACAATGGCCCAGTGAGTGCCAGTGTAGAAAGGATGCTTGGGTCACCTTCATAAGTGACACATGCATGTGATAAATGTGATAATCTTGTGTGTCAAATAACAAGAACACACCCTATCATAACAAATCATATATTCAAAAGTGGTCTGTGATATAAATAGCTAACAGTGTTATGCTATTGTCATCCACAGTACAGCTCTTCTGACTAAATATACCTGTTAAGACATCCTGATATCTAGGGTTTTTATCAGCACATTCCTTCCTCAATGCTGGCATGGATTTAGATAACGAGGCCCAAGCACGGTCTTTGAAGTTCCAGTGAGAGGGGTTGTCTCATTTGGGCTTTAGTTTGCTTTGATGCATTTTATTCTTCCCCTGCACTTTGCCATTGAGTCATTTGATTTTTTCTAAATGTTTAGACTAGTGGCAAATGCATTGTCTTAATTGTTGAATTGGTTTCAAAAGAAAAATGATCAGTGCTTTTCTATATACGAGCAGCACACATATATTACATGTACTATATGCCTTATATATCTGGTGACAGAGGGGATAGAGACCGAGTTAGTATGTTAACCGTCTTGCAGAGGGGTAGAGTTTTAGAGCCATTAGTTAAGTCATGCAGACAAAAACCTACCCTAAAGCTTGTTTATTTAAAATTTCAGGGTGGGCTTGGTTATTTTTTTAGGACACTGTGTCACGACTCACGTGCTGCTTGCGCCTGGAATTTGCAGATCTAGTGGCGTGGATCTTCGATGTTCGGCTTTGGCCCAAAAAGGGGCGACTCTTTCTGGTAGCCACGGTGCTGTAGGTGATGGAGACGCCAAGAACAGACCGTGGCCTTCAGAAAATAGCGCCAGAGGGAAAAAACCCCTTAGAACAAAAGGGGAAAAAACCTCTAAACAGGAGGACTCCTGAAAAACAAGAACAAAAAGCAGGAATCAAAAAGAACAAAATTCAGGAAACACAGAGCGATGAAATCCAGAACCAAAAAGGCGAGGAAATCAGGAGCGAAGACACTATCTGAGCAGAAAGTGTTGCAGCGCAAGGAAATGAAGAAAACACAGCCCTTATATACCAAAAGACAGGAAGTGACCCACAGGAAGTGAAAGGACACCATATTAGACAGGGAGAGGTACATAGAACAAAACAGAATAGAAACAATAGAGAATAGGGAACAATGAATGCTGGGAAGAGAAAGGTAACCTGGGAAGGGAAGAAGACATAAAAAAAGTACAACAAAAAGACCCCAGAAAGAAGAAAAGAAAGAGGACAAGAAAGAAGAAAGAAGAACAGGTAAGAGGGGTCAGGAGACCCCAGCAAGGCGGTGGAAAACGACAGAGCGAGGCCCCATGCAATGCCTGGGGCCTCGAAAAGTGCATGAAAGGCTGGGGGCGTGCCGCGTTTTAGAAACGCGCTGTGCGGCCCCAGCCGAACGCCCGGCTTGTGCCGAACATTCGGCTCGCGCCGCACCACGCGGCGCGACAGTAGGTCCCCCTCCCGAAGGCCCAGGTTTGAGAGGAAATAAACGGTGAAAGCGTTGAATCAGGAGAGGAGCGTGAACAGAAGATGCATCTTCCCAAGAGCATTCACTGAGAGGATAACCCTTCCAATGAATCAGATATTGAAGCCGTCTGTGAAATAGACGAGAGTCACAGATTTCCTGTACCTCATATTCAGGAACATCGTTCACCAACACAGGAGGAGGACAAGGAAACTGACGAGAGAAAGGGTCAGGTACGTAAGGTTTGAGCTGGGAAACATGAAAGACGGGATGAATCTTCCAAGTATGAGGTAAGCGAAGACGGACAGTGACAGGATTGATCAGCTGAAGAATACGGAAAGGTCCGTAGTAACGAGGTGTGAACTTGTTCAGAGAAAGACGTGAGGGTAGGAATTTGGATGAGAGCCAGACTTTATCTTGCGGGTGATAGTCTGGAGTGGTTCCACGTTTCTTGTCTGCAGCCTTCTTCATATATCTTTTGGTTTGTAACAGATTGGATCGAATTAGTCTATGGATCTGTAAAAGTCGTTTGGAGAGGTGAGTAATAGCGGGCAAAGGAGAGGTGGATTGAGGAGAAGTAGGAAAGGAGGTAGGATGAAAACCATAAGAGCAGAAAAAAGGAGTGACCTTGGAAGCACTGTGGACAGTATTATTGTAGGAAAATTCAGCAATAGGGAGATAAGTGTTCCAGTTGCTTTGGGTTGAATTGCAAAAACAGCGAAGGTATTGCTCTAGTCCTTGGTTCAGACGTTCGGTCTGTCCATTGGTCTGTGGATGGAACCCCGATGACAGGGCTCTGTTGATATTGAGTGTCTTACAGAAATACCTCCAAAACCGGGAAATGTACTGGGGTCCTCTATCAGATATAATGGTATGTGGAAGTCCATGAAGGCGGAAGATATGATCAATAAATATCTGGCTTAGTTCTTGAGATGTAGGCAGCCTTTTTAGGGCAGTGAAATGAGCCATCTTAGTAAAGGAATCCACAGTGACCATGATAACCCGGTTTCCTGCTGAAGGTGGGAGCGAACACATGAAATCGGTAGAGATGGTGTGCCATGGAGCTGGCGGAACAGGCAAGGGCTGTAGCAATCCTGCAGGTCTGGTACGGGGAATCTTGACTTGAGCACAAATAGGACAAGCCTGAACATATCTTTCAACATCCTGCTTCCAGGTAGGCCACCAGAAAAACCGTGAGAGAAGTTCTTGTGTGGCCTTGATGCCTCTATGACCAGCCACCGGTGAATCATGGCACATTTGTAATGCTTTTTCTTTCACTCTGTCAGTAGGGAGGAATATCAAGTTCTGATAATAATGGAATCCTTGTCTCTTATTCAACAAAGGTCTTGGGTTCTCTACTTCGTGGTCCGATAGTTTGGTGTATTCCAGTTGTACTTCCTCCAGAAAAGATTGAGCCACTCCAATGATCTTACTAGGTTCCAGTAGATACTGAGATGGGGAAGGAGTACAATCTGGATAACGACGAGACAGAGCATCAGCCAGAATGTTTTGAGATCCAGGAATATAGGTGACGTAAAAATCATACTGACTGAAGAAAAAGGCCCAACGAGCCTGGCGACTATTCTAGCACACAAAATTTCGTAAACATTGTAGGTTACGGTGGTCTGTTCTAACCTCAAAAGGCTCTTTGGAACCCATCAGAAACTGTCTCCACTCTAGGCAGGATGTTTTCAAAGCCAATAATTCCCTTTCAAGTACAGAGTAATGTTGTTCTGCTGTAGAGAGGATATGAGACAAATAGGAAACAGGATGTTCAAGACCATCATCCTCTTGTTGTTGGAGTAAGACAGCTCCGATGGCTCTTTCAGAAGCGTCGGTGACAACAATAAATTGTTTGTTGGTATCTGGATGCCGTAAGATGGGAGCTTGTGTGAAAGCTTTCTTTAAACCTTGAAAGGCTGTTTCAGCCGCCTCAGTCCAGATAAACCCTTTCGTTAAATTCTCCTTCTTTAAGGTATGTGTTATGTGGCTAGTTTGTTTTGCAAAGTCCAATATAAACTGCCGATAAAAGTTTGCTAATCCTAAAAAACATTGTGTTTCTTTAATAGAAGAAGGAGAAGGCCAGTCTAGAATTGCTTGTACTTTTTCTTGGTCCATAGCTATGCCGGTGGAACTTAAATGATAACCCAGGTATTTAACCTCCGTCTTGTCGAACTCACATTTTTCTGGTTTGCAAAATAGTTGATGTGCCCGGAGTCTTTGAAGGACTTGTTTCACATGGGACGAATGGAGTTCAGGATCTCTGGAATAAATCAGAATATCATCTAGGTAAATGACCACTGTCTGGTTCAGAAGGTCAGAAAACACCGAATCCATAAATCTCTGGAAGATTGCGGGGGCATTAGTGAGACCAAACGGCATAACTCTGTATTCAAAGTGACCAAATGGGGTCCTGAAAGCTGTCTTCCACTCATCTCCTTCTTTTATGCGTAAAAGGTGATAGGCTCCTCGCAGATCAAGTTTAGTAAAACGTTGAGCCCCTCTAACTGCTTCTAGAATGTCCCTGATGAGAGGCAAAAGGATAACGGTCTTTAATGGTTATCTTATTCAGACCTCGAAAGTCCAGGCAAGGACGAAGATCCTTTGTCTTCTTGGGTACAAAAAAGAGAGGAGCCCCGGCCGGAGAAGATGAGGGAACTATAAGACCACTCTGAACATTGTCATCCAGATATTCTTTTAGAACTTCTTTTTCAGGTTCCGTGAGGGAATACATCCTCCCAAAAGGAACGATTGTGCCAGGTTCTAAGGGAATAGCACAATCGTAGTCTCGATGTGGAGGTAACACAGGTTTGGATGGTTTTTGGAACACATCTTGAAACTCCAAATAGTGTTCAGGGACTCCTTGGACTGTATTAATGGAAGAACCAGTAATACTTTCAGTGACTATAGATCTTTTCGGTGACCACTACTTGTCGGAAGCAAAACAGTTTTCATGACAAAATTGCGAAGACGAGGAAACTGTCCGGGTTACCCAGTTCACATATGGATTATGTCTGATGAACCACGGAATTCCAAGAATAATGGTATGGTTGGGGGACGTGATAAGATCAAAAGAGATGTGTTCTTGATGGTTTCCGATCTGTAAACTTAACATCAGGGTAGTGGTGTCCACTGGACCAGAGGATAATAAGGATCCATCCACGGTGTGCACCTGTTCGGGAACTTCTTTAGATTGTGTAGGAACTTGGTGAGTAGCAGCCCACGTCTGGTCCATGTATATTCCACTAGCACCACAATCTAGTAATGCCATAGTCTCTTCTTGACGACCGTCAGGAAGTTGCAACAAGACAGGAAAAATGAACAAGGAGGTTGTATTGTCATTAAAGGAGCTGATGGAAGGTATAGCTGTAGATCCCGTCCCCTCCCTTCTTACAGAGGACGGGAAGTGGCGTTTCCCGATGGCCTGGGCGGACGTTCAGGACAGTTTCGAATTATGTGACCAGCAGAACCACAGTACAGGCACAACCCTTTCTTGCGTCTGTCTTCTCGCTCGCTGGCGGAGAGCGGACCTTGGGTAGTATCTACCTGCATGGGTTCCCCTTCGACGTCTCTAGCAGGAGGGCGAGGTTCCTCAGAACGCTGCAGACCAGCTCGTGAGGTACTTGGCTGGGAGAACCCTCTACTCCTTCTCTTCTCCGATCTCCGTTCCTGAAGACGATATTCGATGGACAGTGCTTGATCCATCAGGCCACGAAGATCTTCCACTGTGGTAGAATGTACTAGTTCATCCTTTATTTCTTCTTTGAGTCCTCTGCGAAATAACGTTACCAGAGTACGTTCCACCCAAGTGGTCTCTGCTGCTAGCTGACGAAAACGGGTTATATATTGCAGAACATCTTGTGAGCCTTGGTGAATGTCGCATAAGGCTTCTTCTGCAGAGGCTTCCAATCCAGGTCGACTGAACATTTGTTTGAAGCGACTCACAAAGGTGGAATAGTCCGACAAAACTGGGTCATTGGATGACACCATCGGGGTTGCCCAGGCCAAGGCTGGACCGGATAAGGCACTGATGAGATAACCCACCTTGGTCCTGTCGTGGGAGAATTGGGTTGGTCGGAAGGCGAAGTACACCGTTAATGCATCCAGGAACTCACGAAGCTTGGTTGGTTCGCCGGAGAAACGAGGGGTAGAAGCGGAGATAGTCGGAACATCACTAGTGCGGAGAGCCAAAGCCTGTCGTAACGCAGCATTTTCATTGCGTAGTTGTTGCAATTCCTGAGCTTGTTGCTGAATCGTAATCAAAAGAGATTGATCAGAATCTGCAGCAGCCGCCACTGTATTATCCATGGTGTTTGAGGACGTCGGAATGGTTGGGCGCTGCAATCTGTCACGACTCACGTGCTGCTTGCGCCTGGAATTTGCAGATCTAGTGGCGTGGATCTTCGATGTTCGGCTTTGGCCCAAAAAGGGGCGACTCTTTCTGGTAGCCACGGTGCTGTAGGTGATGGAGACGCCAAGAACAGACCGTGGCCTTCAGAAAATAGCGCCAGAGGGAAAAAACCCCTTAGAACAAAAGGGGAAAAAACCTCTAAACAGGAGGACTCCTGAAAAACAAGAACAAAAAGCAGGAATCAAAAAGAACAAAATTCAGGAAACACAGAGCGATGAAATCCAGAACCAAAAAGGCGAGGAAATCAGGAGCAAAGACACTATCTGAGCAGAAAGTGTTGCAGCGCAAGGAAATGAAGAAAACACAGCCCTTATATACCAAAAGACAGGAAGTGACCCACAGGAAGTGAAAGGACACCATATTAGACAGGGAGAGGTACATAGAACAAAACAGAATAGAAACAATAGAGAATAGGGAACAATGAATGCTGGGAAGAGAAAGGTAACCTGGGAAGGGAAGAAGACATAAAAAAAGTACAACAAAAAGACCCCAGAAAGAAGAAAAGAAAGAGGACAAGAAAGAAGAAAGAAGAACAGGTAAGAGGGGTCAGGAGACCCCAGCAAGGCGGTGGAAAACGACAGAGCGAGGCCCCATGCAATGCCTGGGGCCTCGAAAAGTGCATGAAAGGCTGGGGGCGCGCCGCGTTTTAGAAACGCGCTGTGCGGCCCCTGCCGAACGCCCGGCTTGTGCCGAACATTCGGCTTGCGCCGCACCACGCGGCGCGACACACTGATATATTTAGTAAATGAAGACTGTATCTGCATTGTTATTAAATTCCAGCCCAAGTCATAGCTTTAGGCTGCAAAGACTTTGGGCCTTATTAGGAGTTTGGCGGTTCCACCACGGGACTGCAAAACTTACGGAGAGGACGGCACCACCATGAAGATGACATCCTCCCGAGCATATTGCGATGTTCCCACCGGGCTGACTGAGCCCCCTTAAAGGAGCCGAGTATATAACATAACACAGAGGGGGCCAACCAACACCCTCGGAATGCGCACTGTTTGTAAATGAAAAGTCTGGTGGAAAATGGGGTTGTAATCAGCCAGGCGGTGCTGAATTCATTTCTAACCATTTATTGCGTCTTTGGCTTGGTTATTGCACTAGCACCTTATCATACACAATGATTCAAGTAATTTTGCAACTATCTAGTTTAATCTCTAGCGCACATGTTGTAGGTTTTGTTACACTTACTTTAGCAGGTGTGAGTCTTCAGGGAGCATGTTACTAATTACATTTTAGTGTGCTACCTGTTGCCACCTACAATGTATTTGTTTTTATGATAGTTTTGCTTTTATTTAAGTGTAGAAGGAACGATTTCAAATTTCTTAGTTAAATGTTGTATGTATGTTGACTTTTTATGGCCTTTTGGTCGAAATAAAGTTTATGAATTTAATTGAATAGCCTGAAAATGTCAGCCTATAAGTATATCCTGTGACCAGAATTGCAGAGGTCCTGATATAGAGGCCCACTGTTGGCATAATTTTCTGACTCTCTGACCCAAGCTTGGCATGGCTGATAAATCGGTGAGATAAACATCCAAAACAGAGAAGGTAAGCAGGCTGGCCTTACTAGGATAAAAAATGTACCGGCTGTAAGGGCTTAACTCTTTCTGTAAGTTGTCAATGCCCATTTGCTAAGCAGTGAAGCATGAATCAGAAGATATTGGATCCTTCAAATTGTCAATAATACCATCAATTTCTTTCTGATGTTACTCTTTCCACTACAGTCTATAACTGCCCACCATTTGTGCCAACATGAGTGGGCTACAAGTTCTGCTGTGGTATTTCGACAAGAGTGTAGTAAACTGCTAATTGAAAAAACAGCAAGTCTAAATTTTACCTGGCTATTTGTCAATGTGGCAAAAGATACCAACTAGCAGGTTATTTCTTTGCATCACTACTATTATGCCATATTTACAAAAACTCAATTAAGTGGATTTACCTAAGGAGAAGAGACCATCTCAAAGACATTTCTGTACTAAGGTATTTATAGGATCTTTCAACCCAGGAATGGAGTTTTCTTCCACATAAAGCACCAAACTGGGTTTTGAGTATTTCACATAACTAACCTGTCTGCATTTAGGCACTAGTTTCTCAAATGCCTGCATCCATCTGACCAGGCTTTTCCGTGACTTGCTGTAGCTCATTAAATGCTTTGTGGTGCTTCATCAGTTTATCTTTATTTGAATTAATGCACACTGCATTCATCCTAGTTTTCTGTACACATATGAAGACAAGTTTTGTGACTGCGCCAACTATTAGCAACTTTGCAGCTCCTAGAAGTTACAGTATAAAAGTGGTACCCAACTTTGAGACTTGCTGGAAATTTACAGCCCGCGGGTTAATATGTCCAATGAAAATATCTTTGTTTTAATTTTGGTACTTATTTGGCTGCTTCTTTGTTCATGAAGTATACCTGTTAACTTTGTTTTTACAGTCTATATTTTCACACACCACAATCAAAAACCTTACAGCAGTGGTTCTCAACCTGTGGGTCCCTGACGCCTCCTCAGGAGGTCCCCGACTGCTTAGAAAATTAAATAATATAAACCGATTAGGTCTTCAGCTTTCAGTAATGACTCAGTAGGGGGGGGGGGGGTCCAGGGATTCCATTAATTATTCAGTGGGGGTCCCCAGGTTCCAGTAAGGATAAAGTGGGGGTCCACAGAAGTCTAAAAGTTGGGAACCACTGCCTTACAGTTTCAAAGTATAGAAAACCCCTAGAGGGCAGTGTAAACAACACACATTTTAATACAAGACTAACTCACCTAGAGACTCTCAGTCCTAAGGAGAAACTGTACCTGTTGATGTTCACAAACCCACCTTATAAAAGACAGAGGTGATATATTGACTCAGCTCTGAAAAACATTGGCCAATCAGGAAACGTAAACTCTGATTAAACTGTCAACTGAATGTTTAATCACCTTAATGTACACCTACCCAGACAATTTTAAATCTTTGTACGGTTGCCTTTCTCTCTCACCCAGCCTGTCTCGCCAGACTCATATAGCAAAAAGAAATCATATATAAAAAATACATTCATTGAAAAGGTTAGGACTAATGTATCGTCATAGAAAAGGCAAACGTCACGAAGAACCACGCAAGACACTGCAGGTAAGTACAAGAATGACAGAGTTTACTCCAGAAGAACAATAAGTAGGAAGTGGGTATCAACAGGAACTTCCACAGCTGCTCTGGATTCTGCTGATCCTCACCAACTCCCCCAGTCATTAAAAAATGCACTCCCCTCATTCCAGAACCCAGACAACACAGAACGTATGAAGTGCACTATAAGAACGCTTGACACATTTTCCCTTAAAGAAATAAAATACAAAACAAAGCAGAACCAATAAAACAGGCAAAATAGATCACATAACCATCCCCCTTATATACATCAACATTTAAAGTCTATGCAATGTACTCCCTAAATGTTGAAGGTATTTTACAAGAATGAGAACTCTTCTCAAACTCTGAACACTGTAGAAAAGAGTGTTGATCGAAACCCACACATCACCAGAAATAGAATCCCTAAAATTATCTTCCCTTACTGGCTTTTCATTAAAAAAAGATTGTGTTCAGACAACTCTAGAAACACGTTACTATCCCACTTAAAGATGTCAACTCTCAATTGATTCTCGTGTTGCTCTTGCAAACAATGGGTGCACAGTGATAGTCTACTGAGATTTCACACAGAAGTATCTTACATTCTCACAGCATTATTGAAAACTTCAAAGACCTGGGCTGGTGTAGACCACTTGAAGTCCCTTTCCTCAAATCACTAACATGTTTTAACCTTACCCAATCACTCTTTCTCACAGAGCTTTTACTGCATCTTCCCCTCTTGTTATCCATTTATCTTTTCATTTTGATATTGTATATTTTCACCCCCAGCCTTCCTAATGCCCCGATAATCCATTTCAGCATTACTGCCACATTTCTTCTTTCGTCCCCAAGGAAGTAACTTGGAGCCTGCTTTGTGACCTTTTAACAATTCTAACAGTGACAATAATGATGCTGGATTCGACGTAATTCCATATGTAAGTAACATGGCTTGCAAAGCTTTCCTCCATGTGAGACCGCCTTTGATTGCCAATTAAAAAAACATGATGCTACAGGACTCTTGTTTGAGAATAAGAGAGAATGGACCAATGATGTCAACACCTAATTTTTACCATGGACAATCAGGTAGTTCTACCAGCATTGACTCAGTTACAATTGACTTAGCCCATTTATCGCTGCAAGGGCACAGGCTGCATGTACCTACCCACTTATCTAACATAATATCCAGGCCTAGCCATCTGTACTGCTCTCATAAACGTCTCTTAGTGCTGGGTATATCAAGCTGTCCTCCGTGCACAATTAACAAGTCTAGATCTTAAATTAAAAGGAGGCATTTCTTTAGCCCCCTGAGTAGTACACCATTTTCTCTGTTTAATTCCGCACACTCTTTGTAGTAGCTTTTTATTTCTCCCTAGAAAGTGTGTTCAACAGGTCATCCTTCCTGTAAATATTGCTATCCTTTGGTCAACAAATCGTCTTACTTGACCTGCTCAAACTCCTCCTCCGAATTCACACACACACCACCATATATCTCTCTAATATGGTTGCATCCGAGAAAGTATAAGCTACTTCACACTCCACTTCATTCTGATCTTACTCAATTTCCACATTGGCAGGTACCCTGGACATAAAACTAGCATGAACACTGTTTTTCCTTAGACAGAAGCAAGTCTAGCTAATCTTGTTGAACCCAGGAAACACACAATGCGTGGAGTGTGCTTTAGGAATGCCACAGTCAGCCCTCTGCGCCCATTGGCATTTTCAACTGCCATTCCTATTTTGCCTCTACCCATCTCAGCATATAGCATGATGCCAAAGCCACCATGCTTCAGCCACTGTCTCTCTTGCACTGAGAGAGGGCATTTTGCCTGATCACATTTAGAAATCCGCCAACAAAAAAATCCACTTCAGTGCAAGCGCAAGTGGGTCAATAATATTCTTTGCAATTGTTTTTTCCATTCTTTACCTTTTTCATTTTCTTTTAGTCATTCTTGTGTGTTTGAACTGTGTTTTTAGATTACAGTAATTCAACGCCAATAGTACCTTTTCTTTGCATCATATATCATATTTTTCTGTTATGTGCATTTACGTTATCAGAGTTGAAAGTGCCTTCTAGGAAGTTCTATTAAAAGTAAATGTGATGACTTTTGTTTTTAAAATATCTTTTTATTGTATTCATAGGACCACCACGTTTAGGCAGAAGCATGTTTTCTTTTCCTTCCTTTTATGTTTATGTAATGTACTTATCGTAAAAAAAACAAAAAAACAAAAAACAGTAACTGTTATACCAGTTAGCTAAGGCGAGGCCAATTAGGTTTGCCAATGCTTGTTTGCTTTGCGTTCCCCTTCATTCCATTTGATGTTCTTGCACTCCAATCCCACCTCACGCTTTCCTACGTGTTACTTTATACTTTTGCTACCCTACGCAAGACTACTGTTTCAGGATTATTTGCTGATGATAAAATGCAGTGACATACCACAGCGTAAGGCCTCAGTATATAGCAACCATTGGCAATAATATTTGCTTTTAAAAAGCCAGACTACTAACGTTGCCACTGCGGATTTACATTGTCATTAGCAAAAAAGCGAACAATGCCAAAATGATTGCTTGAGCATGATGACACATGCAGAAGCATTCGCATTGGAATGGCTTTTCTAATAAGGAAAAACACTCCTAGATTGCCACAGATACTTGCTAATGCGCGTGCCATGATGCGCCATTGGCCATATCACATTTTAAGTTACCATTCCAGTACGACTGATAACCAATGAAAATGATCAATTAAGATAGAGCGTGCTGGAGTGCCAAAATAAATGAAGCATGTGGCCTTTGTATCTAGCGCGTTTTTTCAGCGAAAAACGAAAGATTGTTTTTTTCAAAAACTGCAGAATGGGCAGGTTTTGGGATGGAGGAGTACCAATGAGGAACAGACGATTGGTCGAGGGGTTGCAGATAGAAAGAGGGTATGAGAATGGAGTTGCTTGAGAAACAAATATCTAATACCAAATATATAAACAAGTAGTGGAAAAGGTGGAAAGCACTGGAGAGTGGGATGAAAACAGAAAGAGTAATTTTGCGGGTCTTGATGGGGAACAAGCGGACTGGGAAGAGAGCCAGAACTGTCTGAAAGGCAAGACCGAACATGGCCTAAACAAGATTTAAAAAGCCTTGGCCCAGTTTAATTTCCAGGCAGCCTATAGCCTCTCAAAATTCTGGAACAGCGTTTGTTACATTTCTGGCAGCTCTGCACACAACAGAGCAAGTATAAATTTAGTGCACAGTATTTCAAAGGTCATTCATGGCTAGTGCCTTTCTAATTCCTATAGGGACGATACTGCAGGCTCTACCGGGATTAGGAGATGCGTCAAAAACGCCATAGTTTCATGGTACTTTACTTGGAAATGTGGAACAGGTGGAAAAAATGAGGAATTTGGTACCATAGTCCTGAATCCTCTGGTAATTCCTAATTTCTGTGGGAATCCCCCAATTACACTAAGGCCCTGATTGCGAGTTTGATGGACAGGAACACCCGTCCACCTAACTCCCGACAGGGTGATCTCCACTGTAGTGGCGACTTCCCTTCCGGACCAATGTGATTTTCCCGATGGGCTGACGGACGAAAGCCAAGAGTTCCGCCCATCAGCCCAGCGGAAAAAGTGGCGGCAGCATTGTCGCCAGCTCGTAATCGAACCAACGGCAATGCTGCCGCCCCCAGGGGCACCAGCACCCTCGTAATGCGCACTGTCTGCACAGCAGACAATGCGCATTTCAAGGGTTCTGGGCAGGGTGACCCCTGCACTGCACGTGCCACGAGCATGAGCAGTGCAGGGCCTCCCCTGTGGCCCCCTGCACCTGTTCTCAACCAGCCCTTGCTGATTGCAACCTGCAGTCAGCCCGTCGGGATCACCGATCCCAGCGGAGACGGCGGTACCCTGGCGGTCGGACTGTCAGGGTCGTAATGTGGCAGTCGAACTGCCACAGCAGCAGCGGTCCAGACCATCACCATGATTCTGGCGGTCTAGTGACCACCAGACTCGTAATTAGGCCCTAAATAATCCTCAGTAACCTACCCTGCCCCTCAAACTACTGATGCTTCTAGCATCAATAAATCCAGATGATTGAATAACCGGGGGCTGGGCACTCATAGTGAAGTTGTGAGAATGGAAATACGTAATGTTGTTTTTGTGCTGTTATCTGTTGCCTAATTTTGTCTTGCAGGGCTTTTGAAGTTGAATGTTGTGCTGACATTATACAGCCCAGTTCATATGAATTACTGACAGTGAGCTCACCTCATGTGGAGATACCAATCACTGACACAGAAATAATATCAGCTGTGTCCAATGACTGCCTAACCTCTGTGGAAGTCCCTACTGCAAGGACATCAACAACTGAATATGTTTTGGTAAGATGCACTCTCCCTTATGGCACACACTTGTCTGAAAAGTTTTGTGGGAATTCCCTTCTTATCTTGCAGTTGACATATTGATAGAACACACAAAATGCCTGCTGGAATACTATTGTCAAATACCATTTGAAACAGTGTGTGTTCTAAAACACAATCCTGCAAACACCATGTTAAAAAAAACAAAAAAATACTATCTTGAACACTGCAAAAGGTGTGTGCGTACTGAACTACTGCAATTAAGGTGTCCCAAACATAGTCGGCGGGTCCGATTCACAAGAGTAAAAGTCTAAACTTAAACCAAAAGTCTAAACTTAGACCAAAAGTCTAACTTGACTACGAGTAAAGTTAGACTTTTGGTCTAAACTTATACCAAAAGTCTAAGTTTACATTCGTGAATTGGGTCCAGCATGTTTAGAAAGCGTGTTGGTTGACTTCCACAACACATTTTTAAAACATTGCTCTGCAGCAGTTGAGACAAAAAGCCAATGGTTCACTCTTTTTGTTACGCGTTCGCAGCTGTGGTTCATGGCTAACATGGCCTTCTAGGTTGTTCTCATTTTACAAGTCAGTATTTCACATCTAAATTTGCAAGTATTTACCTTAAGAGCAATAATTCATTGTCTCTGTATATTCCACAAAATACAACAGTGCATCTTCTGGCCACGAAATAGGAGAGTCATCTTATTTCCTGTAAACAACAATTCACAACTATTTTATTCCCATATAGCAAGTTTTTTTCCTGAACATTCTACATTATATAAAAATAGAGTAAACTTACTCCAATATGTGGAAATAATCTACTCCTCCATCTTGTAGACCCTTGGAACTTTGTATTTCCAATCACCATAATCCTCCTCATATCTGTTAAAATTATTATGCAGCTAAATTATATGTGTGAATTTCAATTTTCATAGTCCAAGTTTGGTTCCTATAATATGTGCTGTTGTCTGACCTTTGCCAAACAACTGAGTTCAAACGTGTGTTACAGTATGCATCTAGATTAGTTTTCAGTCCTTGTTCATATACTCCCCATGATACGGGATCATAAAATAATAAATATGTCCTGAATTCTTGTCTCTAAATCAAAAACTAACAATTCCAATTCCTCTTGTCACTATACTTCAGTATGTGGGTAGGTTGCCCTATTTGTTTTGCATGCACCTCATTCAATCTCTTAGAGTTGTTTAAAACATTGAGTCAAACATTTCTAAAATGGAAAGATAAAATAATGTTAGAATAGTACACAAATAAATTAACATCAAATATTGATAATCTTGAAACTGTATTTATACAACCCAACTTTTTTAAAATCTCAAAATATTATATCCATTATTATATTCCGTACTCATATAGTCCCTTACTATGTATTTATATATCTATTTATTTATTACTTTAGTCCTACTGTACAAAAAGAAAAAATATATTAAGAGAAATCTCTCCCATCACCCTAAACATCTATCAATCTATCCTCCATCCCCACTCTCTGACTCATCCCAAGCCCATTCTACTACTGTGATCTCCAAAATAACCCTACTTAAGCTGTTCTCTCCTCTACCGCTCCTGGCCCACCCCGAACCTCAGTTTACTACTATGATCTCCCAAACAACCCTACTATATTCTCCCTCACTTAGCTCACCTTTTACTCATCCCAAGCCTCATCCTAATACTATAAATTCTCAATGAACACTTCTGGATTCTTTCCTCCTCTATCTCTCCATTATTCCATACAAACTCACATATTCTCTTCTCAAATCAACTCATACTAACACTGTACTCATATTTCCCTATACTAATCCACCACTAATCCTTTTGGGTTCCGGAGTAGGGTGCTACTTGCTGAAAAGCACTTCAACGCCTCGTCAGGGGTAGTAAGCACTATATAAATACAATTACAATTTTCTGCTATTACATTTTGTACGCTTGATCACAGCCAATCTTGTTTTAAAAATATTGGGAAAAAGATTTTAGAAGCAAATGTGGACCATTTTAGGAACCGCGGAATTAGGACGAGGCGGTGCTCTGTAGGGGAGGCCAGAATTCTGAAGTTACTTTGAAGGTGGAGGCATGAGAGTAGACTAATAACATACAGTAAGGATGGTGACACGGTGCAAGCCAGGACTGTGTCAGGAAACTATTATCATACCGAGGCATCTGGTGTAAGTACCTGCCACCATGAATCGTCCAATATGTTAACATAGTGTTAGTGTCTGTGAAAGCTCAACTGCTACTAGAAGTTATGTTACGCTACATACTTCATGTATAGAGCCTTCGTTTCCCGGGGACTGTCTGGTGTCTGCAATTTGTGGGTTTTCACACAGGACCATATCCATGCACCAGGATTGGTCATTCAGCTTCCCATAACCCAAGTAAATGCGGGTGATGTGATTTGTGATCGGAGCGTCATCCCTGTGAATGAACTCTGTATGGGTTGGGGGACTGATACTACGATTTTCCAACCTAGCCTGTGTGAGTTTGAGTTACTACATTCTCGACAGAACCTCTATAACTTTAGTCTCTTTTTTCCTGGATTTCATGGGAACAAGATGTTAGAGAGTGGCCCAGCTTCTTCCAAGTCTCGACGGGGACAGAGGGGCCTGCATCAGGCCCAAGATTTGTCAGCCCACATTTGTACACATCTGTAGTGCAAATGTAGTGCAGCTTTAGGCAGCTTTTGCTGGAATTGCTGCATTGGAGGGTGGGGCTGTGGCCAATGCATTGGACTCTGGCCTCAGGAGCACCCATCAAGTCATAGGTTCCTCTGGCTGTTCCTGAGCTGCTTTGTTGTGTGGGATCATCTGGTGCATGTTCTCTGGGTGGAGTTTGTTGGAGCCACGGTGATGATGGGTAGGGCTATGAATGGCACAGTGCTGTAGCATAACTGCATAATGTGGTGAGAAGCCCCTGGCACTTCCATATCTCGCAGATATTCAAAGACATTTGGCTGAATGTGGAATGTGATGAAGGGTGGGGCCCCCATGCATTACATGGACTACAGGGATGTGTTACACCCCTTTCTCAGGTTATTCTGTCATTTGGAGCCCCCATGAAGTCACTGGTTTCTCTCACCCTCCCCCCCCCAACTCCTCTGTGTGGTCAATCATGGTGTCGTTTGATTAGCTTTACTCCTATTTCTAGAAATAAATGTACTTCTCAAGATGTATTCTCAGTGGCAAAAATAAAAGCATATTGTTTGCAGAAGAGGCCGAAAGTTTCAGAGGCTGTACTGGTCTTTGCACCGATAGATTCTTTCTATGCATTAGATGCTCCACATTTCAAGCCAGCAAAGCCCTTTCCACTGGGTCTTCTGCTAGGGAAATAGTCTGTCAGCAAGTTGATGCTGCTTTACCCCACGTTACTATCAGAGGCTAGACTATTACCTTAAGCCACTGCCTGCTAATGCTCTTCTCTGCCTTTGCTGCACTGAGACAGAATTTCAATGATTTAGTTGGTGTTTGTAACATGTTGCATTCTGTGTTTCCAGTGCCTCCAAGTGCTTTTGGGGGACAGGCACAAGGTTGATGTCCATGAATATTGAGCCCTCTACTTTGTGAATAAATCAGCACAACAGGCGAATTCAGATGTTTGAGTTCTTGTAGGACCTACCTGAACCTACCAGTACCTACTTGGGATGTGCTAGCAAGGAACCAATGTCTACCGAGATAAGCCTGTCTTAAGGTTATGGTCACCAAAGCACTAATGCTGATAGTTGGTGGGTCAGCAGTACAATGGATCCTACCTTATGTTGGAGCTTAGTTTGGCGCACACAGTCTGTAGCCAGTATAAAAAAGGTGTCTTCAAATCTCCATGAAATTTCAGAGCTTTTTGAGTTTTAGCAGCTGGAGAATGTTGAGTTTTTCAGAAGATGGTGTTATGAAATTGCAGAGATCGTCCTCCATATCTTTATTTACCCAGAGGGCAGGTGGCACGTGCCTTTAGGGAGGACAGTCTCAGACATCTGGCCTGCTTGGCATGCTGGATGACACTGGCTATATCATGGAGTTAGGCCAAGTTGTGGCTCATGGACTAAACACAGTATCTCGAAATTAGATCTTTCATTAATCTGGAGCCTGTGCAACAACGTCAGGATAGGTGTAATGTTGCTCTGGCATTTCAGCTCAAATATTAGTGAGGCTGCCTTTGTACTGGGCACTCAGGGCCTGATTACAACTTTGGCAATCCCACCATGGGACTGCCAAAGCTGTGGGGAGGCCGCCACCGCCAAGCAGGTGGCGTCCCCCGTCGTATTACAATGTTCCCACCGAGCTGACCGACGGGAACATTGTATTACAACGTTCACACCAATCAGCCCGGTGGGAACAGTGCTACGGTATTGGTCTCGGCTCCCTCACCGTAGCACACCAACACCATCGGAATGCGCTCTGTCTGCCAAGCAGACAATGCGCATTCTGATGTTGCTGGGCAGGGGTGTCCCTGCACTGCCAATGCGATGGGCAGGCAGCCCCTGCTGTGGCCTCTGCAACTGGCTTTCTGCCAGCCATTCCATGGGGGGTCTCTACCATGGAGAGACTAGCGGAAAGTGGATCAGCATGACGGCACTGAGTTCAGCGCCGGCGTGGCTGAGCACAACCCCAACTGCCGTCAGCCCATCAGGAACAATGTTCCTGGTGGAGACGGTGGTCCCCTGGAGGTCCGACTGCCCCGGTCATAATGTGGCGGTCGGGCCACCTGGAGTGCGGGGGTACGACCATCACTGCCAGTCTGGCAGCCCTCGGATCACCAGACTCATATTCAGGCCCTAAGCTTCTTGGGTTACCTGTTTATGAATTGCAAATTGCAATTACCACTGCTGGTGCAGATTGAATTTCACAAGAGAGCAGCAGAAAGGCTGGAATCTCCCACAGGATGCATAAACAAGTGAAATATATTGTATCATTAGGACAGTTACCTGTCAAGTGATGTAAAGGTCTTGGTCAAAGACATACCCAGGTTTTATCATTTTTCTTCCTGCACTGGAGAGTAAGAAATACATTTGGACTGGATTTTAGATGATCTGTGGGAAACTGAGAAAGTCTTGATGAATTAAAGTGATTTGCTTTTGTCGATAGCTCTGCCTCAACCCAGGAGAGGCCCACAGAACATGTATGAGATAGATTAGATCAAAAGAGAGATTAAGCACAGCTGCTACATAGCCGTCTGAGTAGCAACATAGCACTATAGATAAATGGGGGTGTTTGGAGAAGATACAAGATTGTGCACATCGACTGAGGATTTATACATTTGGATTGCACATGGCATTACACTTCACATGGTAATAATTGCATACATTTTGAGGTCCGACCACCACATTATGAGTTCGGCGGGTGGACCCACCAACAGACCACCGTCTCCCCCAGGATCCATGATCCTAATGGGGTAATGGTGGTCCTGATTATAATCAGCCGGGGAAGCTCTGAACTCACCCCGCTCTGCTGATAACAACCTTGTTCTCTGTCAGCCTTTTCATGGCAGTTTCCCCACCATGAAAAGGCTGGTGGAGAACAAGTGCAGAGGGCCACAGGGAGGCCCCTGCACTGCCCATCCCCATGGAATGGGCAAAGCAAGGGGCCCCCCTGACCAGCACCATCGGATTGCGCACTGTCTGCTTTGCAGCGAGAATGCATTCCGAGGGTGCTGGTGGGCCACCTCTGTGCTAAAAGATAGCACTTGGCTCCTTTACGGGAGTCAAGTGATATCTCATAGCACTGTTGCTGTGGGTCTGACCGGTGGGAACCCTCTATTTCAAGGTTTCTGCCAGTCAGCCAGGTCAGTCTGTTGGAAACCTTGCATTAGGGCGGGTGGGAATGCCATCGCCATGGCGGTGGCATCCTCCCCACTAGTTTGGCGGTCCTGCATTGGGACCACAAAACTTATAATGAGCCCCTAAGTGATTTGCTTAGACTCACAAACCTTAATGTCAATGTAGAGCAGGATTAGAGGACATCACCCCCATTGGCCCCCATATATACTCACATCTGAGAGTCTTGCCTCTCTTACCTCTGGACTCTGGAAGCTTGCCTGGTGTGTGGTGGGTACCTAAGGTACTTACACCTTATTCCAGGTGCAGGTATCCCCTACTAGTGTAGTGTAGACAGTGTCTAGAAGCCAGGCTCTCTAGAGGTAGCTGTGGATAAGCAGTCAAGGCTTATCTAGGAGACATGCAAAGCTCATACAATACCCTTTAGGCACACAGCACTTACACACATGAACGAAAACACTCAGTGTTAGAAAAATAAAGGGTTTTTATTACATTAACACAGTACCGAAACACTGGATAGGCAACTCCCTAATAGTAGGTAAGTAAACACACTAAATATGTACACTAGTTATCAGCAATAGGCATAGAAACTGATAGAAAACATTGCAAATGCAAATAGACAATAGTGACCCTGGGGAGAGCCCAAACCATATACTAAAAAAATGGAATGCAAACGCAGGACCCCCACCTAGGTAAGTGGAATGTGTTGAGGGGAGCTGGAGGAACTAGGAAACCCCAAAGGTAAGTACCACAGTGTCACCCAGCGACCAGGAAGAAAGGAGGAAGTTACTGGATTTTCCCCAAACCACCCAAAAGGATGAAAATGAAGAAAATGCAACACCTAAATAAGTCCAGAAGTCACAGAAGAATCCAGGGGGAGCAGCAAGGTAGAGAGTCCACAGAAGAAAAGGCAGCCCCCACAGGAGACCCACTGGACGAGGAACCAGGAGTCACAGAAGAGCCCACACAGCACACCTGGAGAAGGGTCCCATGCCACAGGAGAAGCACGCAGAGGGCTGTGTGTTGCAGGAAGGAGTGCTGAGGGCTGGTGCTAAACAGAGTCTGAAGATCCCTTGGAGGAGATGCCAACAAGCCTTGGCAGCTGCAAGAGTCGAGGTGCTCAGGGGTACTGTCCAGCGTGGGAAGGGGAAGGCAAAGGCTTACTTTCACCAAAGTTGGACAGCTGTCAGGGAGGACCAAGAGGACTACTCTGGACCACCACCTGTGATGCAGGATCCACGCAGCTCAGGATGAGAGGAAATCCATGCAGCCGGTCATCATTGCAGTTGATGCCTGTGGATGCAGGGGAGTGACATCTTCACTCAAAGGGATATTCCTTCTTCCTTCTCATGCAGGCTGAAGACTTGCCAGCCCCTTAGGATGCACAGCCGGCGGAAATGTTGCAGAAGCTGGAAGGAGCCATAGAAAAACATTTGCAAGCAGTGTCTTCATCATGGATACAGATTGTCAGTTTCTAGAGGGTCTAGTCACAGTTCCAGTGGTCAGAAGTCAAAGCAGAGGTTGCAGAGGAGTCCTGCTGGAATCTTGCAAGCCGAATCTGAGGACCCACAGAAGAGAGAGACCCTAAATAGTCCTGAAAGGGGGATTGGTCACCATGCCAGGTGAGCACCAATCAGGCGGGGGCTCTCACGTAACCTGCCTGACCTGGCCACTCAGATGCTCCAGAGGTCCCTGCCAACCTTGGATTCAAGATGGCAGAACCCAGGGACCCTCTGGAGGAGCTCTGGGCACCACCCCTGGGGTGGTGATAGACAGGGGAGTGGTCACTCCCCTTTCCATTGTGCAGTTTCACACCAGAGCAGGACTGGAGGTCCCTGAATCGGTGTAAACTGGTTTATGCAAGGAGGGCACCAAATGTGCCCTTCAAAGCATACCAGTGGATTGGGGAGGCTACCCCTCCCAAGCCATGTTACACTTATTTCCAAAGGGATAGGATGTTACCCCTCCCAACCCCCAAAGGAAATCCTTTGTTCTGCCTTCCTGAGCTTGAGCTGTTCGAGCATCAGGAGGGCAGAAACCTGTCTGAGGGGTGGCACAAGCTTGGGTTTCCCAGAAACCCCCAGAAGGCTGGTAGGAGCAATGCTGGGGGTCATCTAAGGAGCCCCCAGAGTGCATGGAATCATACTTCCACTACTGGCAACAGCATTGGGGTATGATTCTGACATATATGATACCAACCATACCTAGGTTCGGAGTTTCCATTATGTAGCTAGACATAGGTAGTGACCTATGTCCAGTACATGCATAAATTGGCATCCCCGCTCTCACGAAGTCCAGGAAAATGGAACTGGAGTTCGTGGGGGCACCTCTGCTAGCGCAGGGGTACCCTCACACACAGGTACTTGCACCCTGCCCTCTGGGCGACTCAGAGTGACCTGGTGCAGTGACCTATAGTGGAAAGTGTGCATGCACCCATTCACGCAGGCTGCAATGGCAGGCCTGCAGACACACTGCCTGGGCTCCCCATGGGTGACATAATACATGTTGCAGCCCATGGGGATCTCCTGGTGCCCAATGCCTTGGGTACCATATACTAAGGGCTTACATGGGGGCACCAGTATCCCAAATGTTGGGTGTATGTAGTTCAAGTATCCAACTTTAATGGGAGAGAGCATAGTCACTGGGGTCCTGGTTAGCAGGATCCCAGTGAAAACAGTCAAACTCCCTGACAAACAGGCAAAAAGTGGGGGTAACCATGCTAAAAAGAGGCTACTTCCCTACATGTGTGCTCCTAAATATGGGGCCTCTGCACTTCAATAATAATATTAGGGAAAAGCATAAAGGTTTTGTGGCAGATGTGAAGTTACCTGTTAGTGGGTAATGTAAATCTCGTCCACAAATAAAAAAAAATCCGTGGCTATGTATCATAAACCCCCCCCAAACTGTGGTCTTTGGAAAAACATGGTAATAACTGATGTGACAGCAACGTGTTCTATAATTGACAGCCTGCCTTTGTAGACCAGAAACAGTTAACTGTCCTAGCGTGGATAACATTTGGAGAAATCATTTTCAGACTGGAATTTGTCATAGGAAAGAAATATCTCATTTTCATGCTATGGTGCCCGCTGAACACTGTGCAAACAAGAATAAAAAAAATTACAAATGCCATTCACCTTTTACTCTTTACCTATTGATCAAAAAGTATTTATTTTCATCCAAGTTGCATACAGTGAAATTTATTTTGGTTGGGCAAAAAAACCTACATTTTTCTATTTTATATATAAAATATGGGCTGCAATTTTTGTATACGTGGTGTACGTCTAAGGAGAACGTAAGAGGTCACAGTGCTCCTACAGCTCTCAGAGTATGATCTCCGGCTGTATATACACTGTGCCTCCTTCAGAATCCATTTACTAACACTATGAACCTCAACTGCCGTCCCTGTGTCATTTATATATCTTACACAGATGGCGATAGCACTCATCTAAGGTTAGGTCAGATTTTCCATTGAAAACTATTTTTGTTTTGCCAATAACTTTTGTATATATGTTACGAATCTTGATGAAACTCTACAAAAAAAATGTTCATCCAAATTGGGTTCTCCATGGCATGTTTTATGCAGATCCATGAGGTGGTGGGGGGCAATCAAAGTTAAATGCCATTTTAATTCTCATAAGGTGCGTATAAGAGTACTACACTAACAATGGCTGCAGGGAATTATAACAAACATGGCATGAAAGCAGATCTTCAGTCAAGGGAATCCCTTTGCTTAATTTGTTGTAAAGCCATTAACTGTGCTTTGAGAAATTAGCATCAAAAACAGTATTGTAGGCCTCAAATTGAGCCAACCCATCAATCAGGAAAGACATCTGGACCGTTAATCCAAGGATGTTCCTCGAATCCGAGTTTGATAACGGTCTGCGGACCTCAAATTTAAAGAAATAACCAAATATGAAAAATAAAAAAAGTCTCCTTGTCATGGACTTTGTGAACCATGTGAGGGGTTTGGTGACCCCGACAGGTACTGACCCCTCCAAGTTTTCGTCCATAGTTAGTGGCCTGGGTATTTAGATTGTGAACTTTGGAAGTGTACCCAACAAGAGTCCATGCCTTTCATAGTCTGTGGTGCTTCTGCTAAGAAGGTTGACTATAGATACCATTTTCAAAGTACAAAGTCTGCGAACTACTTGTTGAAGCCATGGAATTTGGGTAAACACGAGAAGGAAAGGAATTAACAGATTTCCTAAGAAAGCAGCACCAGTAGAAAGTTCACATGAAAGCGGAACACCTGCTTATGTGCTGAAGGAAAGTGAGCAGCCAAATAACTTTCCCTTTAGCATGGTTGCCCTACCCTGAAAGTCAACCTATGCTGTGGCAATCAAAATCCCAGGACTGGGAATGAGAAAATTGAGGAACACGAACTACAATTCCATCAATGAGGAAAAATGGGTTTCCAGTATGAAAGTGGACGTTTGCAACTAAAATTATTGCACGATCCTGTACAACTACGACAATGGCAAAAACTAATAAAACAAATTCATAAAACACACAAAACGTTAAAAAATATTTTCTCTTGCGAACCACCAATACAATCCAATGAAAGTGATTGTCTCTACTAACTCTTAGACCCTCAGCCCCATGCACCTGGCTGGAGGATATGATCAGCGGAGGTGGGTCAATTGCAGTGGGTTGAGCACCGGACCAAAGTTTAAAGCACAGTTATGACTATCTTTGATTAAAGCACCTTAAAATATGTTTAAAACAAACCTCACACATTCAGTTTAAAAATTTCAACCATAGCGTGCACACCAAAGGCAATCCGTATGCCCACACAATATTTACATTAAAAAACCCAATCTGATTAAATAACAACACATCGTCCAACCAATAAATAAAACTACATATATAGTTATCTCTCCCATTGTGTGAAGAGCAATGCGACTGGTAATCTCAAATGTAAGAATATTTATGAAATTTGTCAATGCATAAATCGCATGGAGGTGAGGTCATCAGATTTGCATTGGGTGTGCACAGTATTTCAGTGTTTTATTCTATTTCATAACTGTTTTTTAAGTGAGCATATATGTGTGAATGTTTATATATATATATATATGTATATATGTGTGTATATATATATATATATATATATATATATATAAATAAAATCAATAATAATGAAAACACTTCAGAATCTCAGATAGCTATTTGATTGTAATGAATCCCCGCAGCAGGCTCACAAGCCTTCCACCATCTAGCCTCCCCAGCTGAAGCTAAATGGACACAATATCTTTCTTAACATTTCTTCTAGTGAACGTTGCCATAAAAACTAATAGTCCAACATAAATACAAGTTTAAGACATCAATGGAAAGCACTCGAAATAGGTGGCAACCCAGATCATAGCCTAGCTTTTTTACCACATTTATTAGTACAACAGTTCACTCACTGGTGGTCTATCGCTGTTCTATCATATTACCTAGTATGTGACAAACAGACGATATTACAATTGCTCAGATCTCAAATAAAACGAGTTCTTTTTCTCTGCACTCTGATGCTGCCTTCAAAGCATGTCACTTGTAACAACGTACAGCTTAGAAATGACCCCGTGAGAAAGCAGTTTATTTTTCTGACTTAACCCTCAAGGATTAAACAGCCAAAAACTTTCTAGAGAAATATTAATATTTAAGTTTGTTCTATAAGTGGTCATGATCAGTTACATTTCAATTGAAGCATTCTCAAACCAAGCAGACTGTCTACTATGGTTTTGTTATTCGTTCATAAATAAAATTAAAACTTTGTTGCTCCATTGAGACCCTTGCTTTATTAGGGAGTTACTTTTAGTTGAAGTCTTCATTTCCCCTTCCATAGAAGTTTCTCAGGAAACAGACTTCCTTGCTAGAGCCAAGGCTTTATTCAAACGTGTGATTCGCTGCACAAGGAGTTACTAAGAGACTAAAATTGCACCTTTGTGAAGGGAAGTAATAATCAATTATTCAGCCAGTCTTCCATCTCCAGCCATTGTGCATCAATGTATTCTGTCTGTTCAGACTTTTAGAAGGATGCTCTTGTCAAGAAAACAGAGGAAGGTGCTTTTTCAGGTAACTAAAGCTCTGCCTCTTTGATGCCATCTTCATCACTCCATTTGCCATTTGTTTATCAACCAGAAGTGCTAGCTTCATTTACAAATACTTTGGACCTCATTATGAGACTGGCGCTCATGAGACTGCCAGCCTCGCCGTGGCGGTCTTACCACTACTGAGCCGGCAGTAAGGACCGCCATATTAAGAGTTGTGAGGCTTGCCAGATGCCAAGCCTCCACAACCTCGTCTGGCCCCGCCGGTTTGGTCGCACCGCTGCGGCTGGCGGTGAGCACCTCCAACCCGGCTGCTGGCTTCAGCCTGCTGTCCAGATTATGGGGCTGCAAACCGCCAAGCTTTCTGTGGCGATCACCCCGCCACCAAAACCCTGGTGGTCATGCATCTGGCGACAGGAATTTCCATTCCTGTGACCGGCACAAACATGCACACATGTCCCCACGCATGCACACATCCCCCTACTCGTCCACACACTCACAAACACCGCCACCCCTTCATGCACACATGCATTCACATACACACTCATTCAGCATACGCATACATCAACACAGAGACCCCCACTCACTCACATTCATCCACACAGACTCCCCCATACTCATGCACATGCAGGCACACACACATTCACATTCACTGGCATACACACATGCATACACACATGCATTCACCATCCCCCTCTGCAGACACGCACCCACACTCATAGGCACCCCCCCCTTTTCGGACACCCACTTACCTTCTCCATCGAGGATTACATCCGGGAGCGGATGGGTCCTTGTCGTCTTTGATCGCCAGCACCACCACACCAGCAGGGCTCCCCCCAAGCCATATTACGGCAGATGGAGTCTTGCTGCCATGGCGGTGCTGGCAATGCACCCGCATCTGCACCGCCAACCACCAGCACAAGTGCTGGCGACTTTCCACCACAAATATGGTGGACGGCTGCCAGCACTCACCATACCTCCAGCACTGGCGGTCTAGTGGCAGGTTTGGCTTTGGCGGTCAGGGAAATTGACCGCCAAAGTCAAAATGAGGGCCTTTGTCTCTCACCTAAAATACTTTTCTCATAGAAACCTGCTTCTATCCACTGTATGTCTGTACAGAGTCGTTCTACTATTGAATGCTCCTACCTTGAGGGCGATGAATGGCTGTAGCAGCTACCTCTCCCAAGAAAGGAAAACCCTGATACTTTTTGTGCTGAGTAATCAGGCGCCATTAGAACATTTTGGCCTAGAAGTCTGCAGATTTTTATAATAGGAAATAGGCGCAATTCTTTGCATTGCTTTACAGCATGTGAGCCCGTGCTCAAACTTTGGTACATAACCCCCTCCGAGTCTCCTGGAACAAGTCTAAGATAGCTTTGATTCTCATTGCTTCTTTGATTTCATATTGCCCGTTTATGTTTACTGTTGCACGTCTTTGAATTCGTGATTACATTGAAGACATTGTCTAAAAGTCAAATATTTCTCAGAACCGTAGGTTATTCCTAACTCAGGCTGTTCAATCTTTAAAACATTTTGGATGTAGCCCACCATTGCATCTTTTTTCTCTCATGCTATGTGCACAAATAATGCAGGTTTTTTTTACATATAAATAAGTTCAGTATCTTTTTTGAAGTACGCTTAATTTGTGCCTAAAAATCCTGCTTTTTTATTCGCAAGTTACATAAAAGCCCAGGTTTCCCACAAGTTTGGTTCAAAAATGTTTTTTACGATTCTGAAACTAAATACTGCTTCATTCCCCTCACTTCATATTCGGGTGCATTTCGTGGTGTTTTGGCTTTTCCAAAGTCACTGTTCTGATTGAGCTTAGTCAACCTTCAGTGCAGTTTGAGGGGTTTTCTTCGAGCATTTTCTGAGCACTTCCAGCTCCTTCGGGCTGAGGCATTTTCTTACATATTTATTTCAATTTACCGAGATAAAACACGGGCTAACACACACATTCAAAACTGCTTTTTGGGGGCATAAAACAAATCTTACCACTCTATGGGTCCTTTCTGAAAAAATGTATACTTAATCAGGAGCTGTGAAATCTAAAATAAAATCATCACAAGGGAGCTGGCTCTGCTGTCCAGGACCGGTGCTTACTGCAAAGTTAGGACTTTATGTCTGTGACCCTGTACATACAGTGCTCCTCTGTCTTTAGGCTTTAAAATAGAAAGTGTATATATATATATATATATATATATATATATCATAACATACTGCAAAAGACCTTGAGAATACTAGAAAGAAAATGAATGTGCATTCAAACTAGCATTTTATCTCTTTTTTGTTTTAGTTTTTTTTTTCCAAAGTCCTCATAGCATTTATGGCACAAACCAAATGCATCATTACCTTTGTATTACTGTTGGGCATCGACCCCGCCATTCCACCCTAACCCTGGGATTTCAAAGGACTCACTGGATGCCCTTCAGACAGTGGACATGCTCGTCAACGATTCCCATGTGATGTTAGTTAAAAAAAAAAAGTGAAAACTAAAATGAAAACATTACATTAAAAATAAATACAATAATCCATGAATTCGTCCAGTTACACACCATTAGCTTTGACACGTATAATAACATCATTTAAATGACATATAGACGCAGATTTACTAACACTTTGTGGCATCGCAAAGTCACGCAAAGCAGCACAAATCAACACTGTTATCTTATGCCAGAAAGATGCTTTTTTGTGGGCAAAAAGTGCTTTGTGGTGCTTTGTGTCAAGGGGTTGTTACTGGGGGATTCTAGTGCAAACACCCATGGTTTTGACTCAAGAAATGATCTATTACATCGGGTCGGGCTTTGAGTCACAAACGAATGCCTCCTTAAAGCCGGCTGTAGCAAGGAGAACTATTTTCTTTCTCAAAAAGCACCAACGCTTTCCATGTGTGCTGAATTGCACAGTATTCATCCAGTCCACAGGATCCTTTTACGTTTGTCTGGACATATCAACTTGTCCTTTCAGTACAGATCCTGTGCTAGACAGTACACCTTCACCTCCGCGAGGCTGTGTATCCACAATGCAGACTTTTAGTGGCATGATTAAGAGCCACTAGCACCACCGGAGAATCACTTTATGTGACGCCCCAGTGGTGCTATGCTGTATTTACAAGGTGGCGTTAAGCCACTTTTTGTGGCTCAACGCCACTTTGTAATTACGGCCCCTCCACACGCAGCACTTTCCGTGGAAGGGGCATGCAATGGGTGTTTTTGTGGGCGTGCCATAGCAAAAACCATTACATTTTGAAGCGGCCCCAGATTTGCGTATTTTTCGTAAACCTGAGGCAGTGCCAAAATCTAGGTGCAACAAGGAGGAATGCTTTTAGTCATCCTCGTTTTTTGCTTTTTCTATGTGTGTTGCATTCTGCCACGTGCATAGAAAGAACAAACTGCCAGAAATGATTGTTTATGTGCGGGAAGGTGTCCCTTCCTGCACATAAACAATCTTACAAAATGACGCTTTGGCACTTCTGTGTGTGCTGCATTCTGCAGCACACACAGAAGTGCCAAATCGCTATTAGTGATTGTTTATGTATACCTTATCAAACCCCTCAATGCAGACATCCTTGCATGATGGTGCAAAGATGCCTGCGTTGGCGCTGGCAGCTAAATTTAGCGCCAGCGCAGGGGGAAATGCAGGGATGCGCCGTATTCTAATAAATATGGCACATCCCTTTGTTTCTAAAGTGACGCAGTGAGGTGCTGGCAATTTTCACGCAGAACCGCACTGTGCCACTTTTTGGTAAATCTGGCCCTTAAAAGTGGCATCCCATGGGGTGACAGCAACAACAGGCTGGTACAAGTAAATATTTCTCTACTACGCTGTCTCCCACTTGCGCAACGAGATGCTGCAACTTTGGTTGCTGCGTTGCTTTAAAATGAGTACATCTGCCCCGTAGTCTTGGAGGACATCTCTAACAGCAGTCCACATTTTATCTCCTTTACAGGATGCAAAGACTGTGAGCAGTGAATGGAAGAGCGACAACACACCTCAGGATGAAACATTCTGCGGAAGCCGGGGTGAGATGTCAACATTAACCCAGAGCAACCTCAGTCATGAAAAAGTTGAAGGCGTTTTGTATCCTCTGGTGCCTGTAAGCACCTCCATCAATATTCCTCCTCACGACAGGAACACCACCTTGGCAAACCGAGGGCTGAATATATATCCTGAATATTTCCCATCTCTTGTTCAAATCAGTCCTGGAATAGCCACTGTTTCTGTGGACATTCACCTGTACACCTGTATCCCGGAAGCCTCCTCCGTGACGTCATCCAGTGCTAACACCGCTACAACAGTTGGCCAGTCAACCCCTCTAATACCGCCAAAACAAGACACCTCACAGTACGGTATGTTAAACCTTGAAAAAACAAATGTGTGAAGCTATGTAACATTGTTTCCAGATGTTATGGGTGTTTAAGACATTGTTGACGTGTTGTAAGAAATGTTAGGGACAAACTCTAGAAGAACAGCTCTTATGACTGTGCTAACGCGTCCCTCTATGATAATTTATTACACATCAGGTCTCGTTTTAGGCCAATGAATCTTTTGACCCAGTTGAGAGACACCTTAGGACGAGATAGCTAATCAATATGTCAATCAATACGTCAATAATGTCATCAATATTTATCACAACAATGCATTTCACTTTAGTCAAAGACATTAATCAACTCAAGACACCACCATGACCTTGCAGTCATGAATAACCACACCAGTTTAGTAGAATTTTTATGAGATTTATTCCCTCTTGATTACAGTTCTAAACGCAGGTGTGTCAGTCTCAAAAGCAAAGCACTCAATAACATTGTCATGATTTGGCAAGTCGGATAAGACTTAACCAAAGCGAGAAACACAATTATTAGAACATAACACAGCGGCAACATAGATCAACTTTAGCAGAGTGTCATTAACGCATCAGTTCAACAAAGCATAGATTCAGTTGTTTGTCTATTTGCGTCAGTTTAGTGGACCCCTGTCCTAACCACTTATTAGCATTGGCATGTTGGGCTTCATGCAAAACAATTTAGAACACCAATTTGGAAAACATCTAGCTATGGTCTCTGTCAAAATAAGCAGTTGGTGCCTAGAAAGGAAAAGCAAACAGACAATCACAATTTCATTGTCATAGTTACCCTCCAAGGATTTGGTCAGCACTCAGGTTCGGTCTTCGTCGTCAGGACATCAGTTGATTCGCCATCAGTCAAAACTCGGCTCTGGGACAAAAAGGGGCACTTTCCTCATAAGGAGGCAAAGTGTAAAATGGGCAATCTAAGGAAAAGGATGGTTTAGGCTAAACCAAAATAAGTCACCAAACAGAGTGACAGAGTTTCTGGATAAAATCAATAGCATTTCCCTAACCAGTCTCTCCTGGTCTCCTGCTCCCTAATTCTAATTTACTTCCTGGTGACAGGGGTTTTTATCCCCTTTTCGTTGTGCATTCCCCAAAAACTCGATTGGACAAATGTTGCACCTCACTATCTTTAGCCAATTAAAAAACAGATTGTCAATAATCTTTCACTCCACATTAGTTCTCAGACAGTTTATTGGTCGGTTTGGGCGACCTTGTACATTATACTAATTTACACTGTTACATTTTAGCTATTACATTTCTACAAGCAATATGAATTTCATGAGAACGGATCTACTATAGTTACATTCAGCTTCTAGCTTGAAGGAAAAAACAAGAGTTCATGTCCTTTTGCAAGTCAGCACACTGCACGTTAGAAAAACACATTTAATATGAGAGCCAGGCAGCTAGGCCTCAACTCATGCTAACTAAGGCCTACAAAATGTATTTAGCAAACTTTAATAACATAATCATTAATAATTAGTATAAACCTATAAACCATTCTTTAATATCATATTTTATCAACATTAGTCATTTTCATTAGTCCCCGTATACGTTGGCGGCCACTCCCCGTGGTCACATTTCAAGTGCACGTTTTAGCAAAATATACTAGTTCAGTTTCTATGCGGCATTATTACACATTGGTTCATAAACATTTTTTGTTAATATAGATTATATAAGCTATGCTCTCTCAACTGTGTGACTAGCGATTCTTTGTTCTGGTCCAGTTGCTGACATGAATGGCTACAATGAGGTGCTCGAATGTGCAGTGGTCTTTGCTTTATGATGTACCACTTGCTATTAATCAGGGACACTGGAATTATGCAACACTGGCCCACAATTATCCTGCAGAGTTAGGCAAATTACTTTGCAGTAAAAGGCAAATATGCGAAATTATTGCAGCTAATCCTGTGGACGTAATATCGCGCTATTTTGCCATTATCACACATAATGATGCAAAAGGCACCCACAAATTATTCAAAATAAAAATGTTTCTTAAGAAATCAAAATACATTCAGGGGATCCTATCAAAATTATTATTTCCAAACATATAATGTTTTGCCTTTTATAGAAATACACGGACAACATGTTATTATTACAAGAAATACATTGTTGCATCAGCAGCAAAAAACTACCCATGTCCACACTACGTAATAAATGAATGTTAATAAATAAATAACAGTTATGTTTAGCACTTTTGCTCCAGTTTTTTTTTCTTTTGTGCCCACAATATGGTCCTCTTTTTATACATTAAAAAACAGCCTTGCTCTACAGTATTTTAGACTGCTTATGTATAATGTAAATGTCTGGCTAGTAGTCACTGTAAGATTCAAGACATCAGAGGTTAAAAGGAGGAGTATAACGGTTGGGATATTTCTGTACAAGAAGGTCCTGATTCACAAATGGCCGCCGCAGTCGCACTCGTGGTGGGGGTCCAGCACTCGTGCCGGGGGTCTCGCACTTGTTGCAGGTATCCCGCACTTGTGGATGGGGTCCCACACTCGTGGTGGGTGTCCTGCACTTGGGCTGAGGTTCTGCACTCGTGGCGGGTGTCCTGCACTCGTGGCGGGTGTCCTGCACTTGGGCTGAGGTCCTGCACTCGTGGCGGGTGTCCTGCACTCGGGCCGAGGTTCCGCACTCGTGCCGGGGGTCTCGCACTTGTTGCAGGGGTCCCACACTCGTGGCGGGGGTCCAGCACTCGTGGCGGTACCTCCTCAATGGGAAACGTCGATATGGAGGTCCTGCCATGAACGCGACTATGGGGGGCTTTTGCGAATCAAGCCTGTAGTACCTACTTGAAATAACTGCTGTTTTGAGAACCGTGTCTGTAGCGTAAACAGAATTTGCATGTTTAACAAAGCAAAGCCTTTCATGAAATAGAGGCAATCATTATTCCTACAAAGTTTGAATAATACCTAATTTTGTCAGGATTTTTCCATGCTGCAGATAACATTCTGTCTTCAGTCTATCAAATAAGAGCCTGGGCAGAAATGTCATCTCACTTATGCCAGTTTAATACCTCAATTCCAAAATCATTTGTTTAGCAAGTTTGCCCTGTTTAAGATACAAACATGCTTTGCTCAAATCGGTAAATTATGCAGTGGAGAGTGGAAAATGCTGTAAGTGTGGTAAATCCATAATTATCAGGAAACGCTTAAGCTGCACAGTGGGGTTTTACGGTTTCCATGTTGTCAATGCACATTCTGTATGAGGTTGATTATGTATGACTTCATGTAGCATTATATGTATTGCCATGTTTAATTACCCCCAGGTGTATTTTTATCACAAGAATCATTACCTTCCCTACCTGAACTCCACAAATGAGCCCACGATAGGACAAGAATTGCGCTTATTACTATTACCACACAAAGCAAATGTAGTGCTGTGGAGGCTCAGTACTAGTGCCTCTATGATCCTGATTTTGGACTATCTCTTATTGGTAGCAAAATGTCCCTTGTGTCAACAACAAGCATTGGCAAAGCCAGGAGGTCTCGCCTTTGTGACCGATTGGCTTTGGCAATTGCTTTTAGCCATGCTGTACTCATCCCCGATGCTATGCTGCGTGGCTAAAGTTAACAAGATTAAAAGAAACGGAAATTTAAACAAAGAATGCGCTGCCATCGCTCCATAGTCACTTTATCGCAAACATGTAATTGTTTTATAGTGCTGCTCGTACCAGTGCAGTGCGTCACACACACATTAGACAGACACAATGAATCGCTCGTTGGCAACTCATTCTAGGAAATGTTATATAAAACAATGAGGATTACAAGATGTAGGAATCACGTCATCCATACTAGTAAGCAGTATATTTTATATATATATATATATTTTAAGAGTGTTTGGTTTGGAGAAGAACAATTTCAGGATTTAGAACATACCACAGTGGTTGGGGTTGGTTTACTAATAAGAATGCATTTCTAGCCAAACTAACCCCTTTTAGAAAAATTAGGCTAATGAAAGATGGTGGGGGTGGGGCATAACTTTAAAACCTACACTATGCACTTTACATGCGGCTGATGTCCTTGACATATTTTAGGTCACTGTGTAGATTGGATTCTAATTTATGAACTGCAAGTAACTAAATCCCTGTGGCAAAACCAGTAACCCACTTACCTATCCACATAAAATAGCATTCTGTAATATGCACAATACACGTTCTGTGCAGCAGCCCTTTTTGTCCCAGAGCAGAGCCGTGCTGATGGTGAGTCATAAATTGCACCAGAGAAAACTAATACATCTATCCGTTAGGAACATTAATCACCACGTTATCTTAAGGAGTCACTGATAGTGCTGTGTAAAAAATTGCCTGCTGCCTCGGGCTGGTAGCTCTAGCTTCAGTCTGTAGTCTGTGGAGTCACTCACTGCAGACCGGTGCTCTGACAATGTTGATTAAAGTCACAGTGAGAGGGCACTGCATGGCAGACTGTCTTCAGATCTGTGACCTGCGCCTTTAGACACTTGGCGCCCGCACTCAGCATGACTGGAGCAGCCCCTGATGACCCCCCATGAGCAGGGGACGCCACCACGTTTCAATGAGGTCACGGAGATCCTTTAATTTTTAGGTCGAACGTAAGCGTACAACCTCGTGCCTCGTGTATACCGTGCCAGGATTTGAACACACGACATGCAGACAAAAGCACAATGTCTGCTGCGAGCGTTTAACTAGCTCCACTGTGGCCTGTGACAATGAGTGCACCAATGGATATTTTGAACTTTCCCTAAATTGAGCAAAATTGAGTTTTCTCCATCTCAAAAATATGTGACCGCAGCCACATGATTTTGTCTCACACTTAGTTTATAAATTTACATTTACAAATTATCCTTTGCCCAACATCGTAGTGTGTAACAACAAAACGAAGTGCAAAATAGTTATTTAGAAGTGGCACTCGTGTTTCTTTAAAAATGTGAAACATAATTTGCTCTTTTCCTTACTATGCAAAACGTGCACAGTGGATTTGCTCCATTTCAAAAATATAAAAATGCGTATATTTCGTGTTACTATTTCAGCACATTTCAGAATAAAGGGCGGGTCACCCCTTTTCTTTATTTCTGCTGGACCAGAGATGCAGGTTAAATACCTTGCTGTCTTCAAGCAGCTTCCAGCAAGAATGTGTTCCTAACCTAAATTAATGTATAATGTAATACCTTATTGTAGAAAGTGCCAAGCTGGGACAATACTTGTTTGGTTCTCACTTCCTGGTTCAGACTGACCAAAGGCTCTCAGATGGCTAATGAAAATTAAAGGTGAGAACCCCAAACTGTTAAGGTGGTCCATCTCCCTACAGGGAATAGACTTTACAGTGGAACACAGACCTGGGACTGACCGTGCCAATGCAGATGGCCTTTCCAGGTTTTTCTGGCGGGTTGAAGTGGTCTGATGGTGCCAGCATTGTCCCCTAGCCTCCCAGAGACAAAGTTCACTTTGGACTTTCTCACTGTGGACTCACTTACACCGCCTGCAGCCTCTGCCCGCAGCCCTCCTCAACCATGAGTGCTCCGGTGGAGGAAACTCGATGCCTCAAGACACCTCTGCACCCATCACCCCTGGCCTGTGGAGAAGAGGAACCGAGGTGCCCCCACATCCCCAAGCATCTCAAGATTGGAACCCACTTGTTGGGTTCCCCCGAATGGATTCCCAGTTCTAACCTGCAGCATCTTTTCAACGGGACCAATCCCCATTGACTAACATTGGGCACCCAGCGGCATACTACACCTCTGCACCCGGCCACCCGGTGTCACCTGTTGGTGTGGCCCTGACCCTTGTCCAATACGCACCTTAAGTCCAGGAGATTGGTCCAGTAAGTCGATGTACTATACCTAAATGCAGTACTTGGTTTTCTCTCCATAGGCTAACATAGGTGTCCCTTACAGCACAATAACAATCATCTCAGCAACAGAGGCTCCTTTGCATAATGGCTCAAGGATACCTGCGTTGGCGCATAGCAGCAGTTTGGGCAAAAAAAAGATCTTTTTGTTGTCATTTAGGCAACAATGTGTACAGTTTCAATGATGACGCTAAGGGGTTTATGCTGACATTTCGGTACAGATTTATGGAAAGTGGCGCTCAACAGAGTGCTTTGCCACTTTCCCTGCTCCCCTTATTGCACCCTACCGCCACCATGTGTGTGCGCCGTATTTAAAATATGGCACACCATGGCGCAATAGCGTTATTTTTTATGACGCTATTGATATACTCTGCAGGAGTAGCGCCATAATATTTCTGTCTACAACCTTTGACAACAGCTTTATATTCTGAGCCCTGAGGTGGTTCCTGAAGTGGCACTAAGCTAATTTCTCTTGATCTCGCTCTATTATCCTGTCGCCCAGTCACCATGCTTTTCTGAAGCAGTGTTCTATTTAAGTTCTAAAAGCAAACTGAGGGGCATATTTATCATTGAGTTGTGTTACCCATGCACCACACAAGGGTGACGCAACTGGTAAGATTTATCAAGCCGTGCAAGGCCACCTTGCGTTGCCCTGCATGGCTTGATAAATCTAGAGTAATACAATGCAGCGCAGCGCAAATCACTGCGTTGCATTACTCTGCCACAGGGAGGTGTTCCATGGCTGGAGCTTGGGTGTTCCCACACATCCACCCGTGGATTTTGGTGCATTCCCAGATTTACCAACACTGGTAAACCTGGGAATGCGTCAAAATGCTATGCCTTCCCCGGTGAGGCCCAACAAGGAGAAATATCTTTACCTCTCCTCGTAGTTTCCTCTTTCTAAGTGTGCTGCAGAGTATAGGACACTTAGAAATAAATAAATACCTCTGAGCATTATTTTTGTGCAGGAAGGAGCCTCTTCCAGTGCAAAAACTATCCTGCCTACAACACAAGCATCCTTGCATCACAGTTCAGGGGTGCCTGCATTGATGCTAGGCAGCCAAAAAGGGCACCAGCACAAGGAAAGGACAGAAATGTGCAATATCATTTTAAATGAAGGCGCATTCTTGCCCTTTCACGCAGCACGGCAAGGTGGCTTGCTGTGCTGCATGAAAGTTAGAGAAATCTGACCCTAAACTTCTTCAGTGAATGGGACGTCACACCGGCTGAGAAGCATGGGTAGCATTCTTTCTTCACCTTCCTTCTGCTACTGCAGCAAACTTGCTGTCATTATACACCCAAACCACTGGGACATGGACAACATCATGCAGTAATTTGTTCACATGTTAATACTTAAACAGGCTGAGCAGTATGTATGTGAATCATTCTGAACACTATGTTGAATGTTGTGTATTGAAAATATGCTAATAAATAAACTTCACTTGTTTGTTTAGGACCCAGGAGTTTTCTCTGAACGGTTTACACAAAACCTGGTCCACTCTTTGGAAGAGGAGGCAAGATCTATCGGCAGAGTTGGACGCTGGGACAAATACTACAACGAATGATGAAGAAAATGTTTTCATGTCATGAAGAAGCATGTAACAATTCGAGTTTTAACGAGTTACAGTAATTGAAGTAACATTTCTTTCGAAATACAGAAAATTATTTATACACCTGAAGTAGACAGGTCAATAGACAGAGTGGATGAATACTAGCTAGGCCAGTATGTGTGGATGGTCTCCAAGACTAGGACAGAGTTAGTCTCACTTCAGTCTTTTCCTATACCGGCACTAAACAGGATACGGTGATATTATGCTGTCTCTAATAGAAAATGTAATTTGGGCATACAAATGGAGTATCTGGGGCACTTTCTTGGTCTCACCTACCAGACAGTGCAAACTGTCTGTTTGATAAAAGGCCTTTTGTCAGTTTACATCCTCCCTTCGCTTACCATTGGTTGGCTTTACTGTCACTATCATTTGCTTACTTTTTATTCGTTAACCTGTTTGGGATTTCCTTTCCCTTCTTGTTTTTGTCCCTCCGAAGAAGCATGATCTTAATACTTGTGTCTTTCCAATGCTTACATTTCAGGCACTACTTTTATTCTTTTTAGCTAAGCACTCCATTAGCATGCATGTGTTCGACAGCTTTCTCCTTTATGTACTTCTCTTTCCCCCTTCACCACGCTCTGCATTGCCTTCTCTCGCCTCCATGCTATATTCCCCTATTTTTGTATTATGCTCACCCTCATCTGCTTCTGCCCCTGTTGTTTCTCACCTATGTGTTTCTTCATCTGCTTCACCCCTACCTTTCGTGTTGCTCTCTCTGGTCTGTGTTGTTCATTTCTCATTAAAAAGTCTTAGCAAAGTCAGGAGGTCCCAAAGGTGGGATCTATTGGCTTTGCCATTGCGTATTGCTTCTTACCTCCGAACAACATCAAAGTATTTATAGTCAAACATGGAAAGAAATTATTATTACAATAATTGGTAAAATGGATTCCATAAAAGTGATTTTGCCAACCTTTGTTCCTTTGAGATTTTATTATAACAATAGTCAATGGTATTCATTTCATCCACAAAATAGTGAGTGGTTCCTTTCAGAATTCAAAATTCTGACCTTCACAAAATCATTGTTTCCACTAAATTTGCATTACATTTGTGACTGACCACAGCAATTAAAAGAAGACCAGTTACTTGTTGAAACATGTCTCTTTGGATTGCAGCCGTTTTCCGGCATTTTAGAAATTGTGATCCACTGTGCACTGTGCAATAAAACTTTTTTGCCGATATCTGCACACCATGCAGTTTACGGTGGTTCATGTGGTAAATGTAGCAAATCCATAACTATGAAGGAAACACCACAGTGGACTCGCAATATTCTACTGGCTCTGCCCCTGGGCCAACCAGCCCCTGGCTTGCAGCTCCTGATTTCATGTCAATGGCATGAGTTCCCTACTTCAGTTATGACTAGTAATTGTGGGCCCATCAGCGAGTTGTGCAGCATGTTTTTCACTATTTATTTTCTGAAACCTACATGCTGTAGGTCTGCTCCCAAGTGAGCAGCTCATGCAGAACACTTGATATGTCAGTGTTTTTGAAAGTTCTGAAAGTCCTGGGAAGAGTGAATGCCATGTTACACTTTCAGCTTCATTGGCAAAGGTAAACTTTCACTTTTGTGTCGGTTTACATTTTTTGGTATGAATAAAATACGATGTAATTGTAGGTTTATGACTGCGGAGACTCCATAGTTAGGGAAGAGAACTCTGCCTACAAAACGATATGACAGGCCCTCTGTTTACACTTTCACTTAGCATTAGAGAATGACTTAGTAACTAATAGGGACTGTGAAATATACTAAGAGAAGCAAAATGCCACTTTGGGGTTATCAGTTGCAAGGAAATTGAATACTTTTGAAAAGAAAGAGACATATGATTATTCTCTTGGAAAAAATTATATAAATAGTGTAACCGGGGCCCATTGTGCGTTAGTATTGTGACAAAGAACCATCAAAAGTACCAGAAGAGACGGAAATGTGCAACAGTGGTTCTACCCCCACTGTGGTGAGAGTGACTCTCAGGTTGACAAGACTTGGAAGCAGGACATCTTCACAACTCCTGCACGTTGGTAAAATATACTGGAGTCTAGCTCACCACAAATAAAGGGGCCCACTTTTGTTTGTTGAAAAAACACGCTAGTGGTTCGAACGAACTTTGCAGTGTTTACAGTGCGTGCACACACCGCTCTAGGCATACATAGAGGAAAATACATTCACTCTATGCAGCTTAAAGGAGGTCTTGTAGATCAGATAGCCAAGCCGACCCCCAGTTTATCAGACCGCAGCAAGATCATCTGAGAGGAGTCATTTAGATTGCTGCAAGGGTATGTGGAAGTGCTAACTCGTCCTTTTATGTTAATTTATTACACATTAGGACTCGTTTTAGGCCAATGAATCTTGTGACCCAGTTGAGAGACACCGTAGGACAAGATAGCTGATCAATATGTCAATCAATATATCAATAATGTCATCAATATTTATCACAATACACTTCACTTTGGTTAAAGACATTAATCAAAATTGGCGATGCAACCATGACCTTTCAGCCATGAATACCCACACCTTTAATAGAATGTTATGAATTTTATTCCCTATTAGTTACAATCTATGAGCAAAAGGGTTAATCTCAATACCAAGAAGCATAATAGCATAGTCACGATGTGGCAACTGTGATAAGATTTCATTAACGCGAGAATCATAAATATTAGAACATAACACGGCGTAAACATAGATCAAGATAGCAGAATTCTGAACACACGTCAATTCAACATAGCATAATGTCAGTCGTGTGTCTATTTGTGTCAGTTTAAGTGAACCCCTGTCCTAACCACTGATTAGCATTAGCATGTTGGGCTTCATGCAAAACAATTTAGAACACCAATTTGGAAAACATCTAACTATGGTCTCTAACAAAAATGAGCAGTTGGTACCTAGAAAGGAAAAGTAAACAGACAAATTACAAATTGCATTGTCATAATTACCCTCCAAGGATTAGGTCAGCACTCAGGATCAGTCTTCGTCTTCAGGACATCAGTCAAAACGCCATCAGTCTAAACTCAACTAAAGGGCATAGGGGACACTTCCCTCATAAGGAGGACAAGTAAAAAGGGCAGTCTGTGGGTGAGAACGGTTTCTAATAAGTCTCAAGTCACCAAACAGAGTGACCGAGTTTCTGGATAAAATCAATAGCATTCCCTACCTAGTTCTAATGACCATTCTGTGACATGGGTTTTTATCCCTTTTCCGTAGTACATTCCCCCACAATTCTATTGGACAGTTACTATACCTCACTATCTTCAACCTATCCAATTTAACATTAGGTAATCCCAATTGTCACCCCACATTAATTCATCACATTTTGATTGGTCTCCATAATTGACGTCTTGGGAGGTGGCACGTCCGGTGTTACTTCACTCCTTGGCACGTCCTTTGGGTCAGCAGATCCATTGTCCATAGGTCTAAATGACCTTGTACATTACATTAATCTACACTTGTTTCAATATGCTCATACTTTTAAACCAAGGCACCGAATATGCGCTTGGGAACAGTGTTAACATAGATACATTCATCTTCGAAGCTGAAGAAAAAGAACATTTGCAGGGTCATGGCCCTTTGCGAGTCAGCGCACTGGAAAAACAGAAATATACATTTAATATGAGAGCTGAGCAACTAAACTGCAGCTCACGCTAACTTGAGGCCTACGAGGAATTTCAATACAGTTCCATCAGTACAACTGTTAATATAAGCTTAATTGAATCTAACATAAACATTTTATTCATCATTATTAGTTTGCGTATACATTGGGGGCCATTTACCGTAGTCACAATTCAGGTGCGTGTTTAAGCAAATTCGCTATTATTACAGTTTCTATGCAGTATCGTCACACATTAATATAGATATTCTGCCCTAATATAGGTTATATAAATCTACGCTCTCTCAGAAGTAAAACTCTTCCTACAAGGGTATCAGTGTAGACTCCAACCTAAAGAGGGACATCACGATGTAGCAGATAATCATGCCTCGCTTTGTGTGATCGCTATGTGCATCGAGAAGGTATTGAATGTCAATGTTTCCTCTCTGGATGCTACTGGTCGCCACAAATGACACAGCAGCAAGTACAAACAGTGTAGCTTGCACTGTTACAGTGGCTGATAGTGCAAGGAGTGGGTAGCAGGCGATGAGCTCTGTCTCCCAGATCGTCCAAAGACCAGCTGTTTAGTTGTGGGAATTAATGGCGGCTCCCCAGTTCCTCTTCATCAGAATGACACTCTTTAGTAGCATGTCCACGCTTCTGTCTTCTCCTCTGTGCCTCCCTCCTCTTCGCAGTACGCTGTATCTTGGTGACAGGAGCAGTGGTAGACATTTTGTGAATATTTTCTCATGGACCTATTTTTAAATTGGTAAGATTGCACAAAGAGCTGAGCACTTGCTTTTGTGATCTGTAGGCCATGAATGTATATCACAAGACAACAAGGCCATTTAAGACATGTCACTATGAGGTCAGCAACATGATTACGAATGATCTGGGAAATAGTGACGCTATGTATAGCTTTTACAAGTGACAGAAATGTGCTTTGATGCACTATGCATAAAATAAGTTATTGAGTCTTAACATTTCTTGGATAAATTCAAGTCCTGTCAGGAGAATATTTCGTGAATCAGACAACTTTCAGATGGAAGTGTTGTTTTGTTGGTGTTTCTTATTATTTGCATGGCCAGCCCTTGATCACTCTTTAGAATTCCCCTTGATGGGTTCTTTTCTATTTAATATGTGATCTTGCTACTCATCGTGTACCACCCATTCTCCCACCTACTTGTTTATGTTTATTCACAATCTAAGTGTGCACATTTTACAGAAGCAAGACTTGCGATGCACACATGCAGCATATTTGAGTGCAAGAACCTTTTCTCAGATATTCATTTTCTCTTAATATTCATTTTGCTCACATCCAGCGTGCATATTTTTCATTATGTGTAGAGCCAAACTAAGGCAAGGCATCCCTTTATCATCAGGCATAGGAGTTACATTCAACTCTGAGTTGAGAGAAACAAAGAAACCCAATGGTCTTCAGTAAAGTTAGTTGGTAATGGAAAACCCTCCATTTTCCAAAGAAAGTGCTAAATTTGGAGAAGAATTGATATGGGGTGTTGTATCCGCCACAAACATAATATGGTGGAAGAAATTCCACAGAAGGAGTCTTGTACTGATTAAGTGCTTTCATCAGAAACCAAAGGCTTTCTCAATTCAAAGAGCAGAGCGACATCGACATCATACTCCTTAGTAAGAAGCTCAGTTTATCATTAAACAGCAATTAATAGGGCATGAACTCCAGTACAATCGTAGCTCCAAAACCAATGATGACAACAATATATACCTCAGTTGTATTCAAAAGGTGTGTGTAGAACGACAAAGACTGTACTGGGTTCTCCCGCCTTGTGGGGGCCTAAAACATCAACACTCTGAGTTGAGATGAATCAGGTTCATATGTGCAATCGTTATTCACTAAATACTTCATTGACACCCATCCAAATACCTCAAAAAAGGCGACACAAATCCTGAGTGTCATCGCAAGGTCTCAAGCCTGCTTCCTAACACAAAGACCTCCATATGTGGTGCCTGGGGTGATGCCTGGTAAACCTACTACCCCCCTCCATCTAGCTACCGATACCAGGAACCCATGTTAACTCCACGTTGGCTGGAGTTATGTGGTATTACTGTGAGACTCCTGATGGTCCCCTGAGAAGTGAGGACTTACTAGGGCAATAGGTAATTTTAGGCTTGATTTCCCTAACGATTCATTATTTCCTTCTGGCATTGCAGCTAGAGTCTTTGGGCCAAAGATACAAGATCCGCACAATTACCATCTCGTAAATAAGATGAGGCAGTTAACTGCCATTATCGGACTCATCACAGTTAGTTACAGGTAACTTCGCAATGACGCCTAAGATGGAACCTTGCAAGATTGAAAGTCTGCAAGGCGAACATTTAAAGTAACAGGTTGTAGGGCTTTTTCACGTATCTTCTGTGTGGAAACAGGCCTCAAACGTTTCAATGTATGTGTCTTATATGGGATACTAAACCTTGTATGCTTTAGCAATTATGCTTGTAACTTCCATTACATACTGGCATCTTTTGCCAGCATTTATAAGGTTGGTTCTAAGTAATTTCGGTGTTTAAAATTATACATTGGAGACATTTCTATTATTGTTTTTGCAATATATGTTTGTGTTTGGAAGGCAGTAGTAAAACAGTAATTTTATCTGAAATCAAACTTTGTTGCTAAGTAAATGTATTCTGGCCCATAGGGCCTTACATTGTTACACCTTTCTCAGTGTTATAGAAAACCTTTTATATGTACAGTATAATTTTTTGAAACCTGTTATGTTAATATTGATTTTCTACAAGGATATTCTTGTTTGTTTTTGTACTAAACTAATAATACAATTTGAAAACCCTGGCTACATCCTTGACTACTGCTTGCACCACACATAGGATTTATAGGTTTATCAATTTTTTAATTCTTTTTTGTAGACCTCCATACCAGCTGCTTTAAAATCACAAAAAAATGCTTTGAAACAAAAAGCAAGCATCGATAAAGCCAGTAGGTCTTGCCTTTTGGGTTGACCAATGCCATTGGTCGTTATTTTTCACCTTTGGCAAAATGAAAAATATTATAGTGATTGTTGATGCTGAACAGCAAAAAAGAAAAAACAGTCAGGAAACAAACATTGGCTAAGACAATCGGTTTTGCCTATGCAAGAGCTATTGGCTTTGCCAACGTGTTTTAGCTATTTTGTACACCAGAGTGGCTGCTGTTCAGCATTGCTAAAAGTTAGTGGCATATAGGAGAGTGGTGTTGAGTGTCCTAGAGTGGAACGCCAAAGAGTGGAGTAGAGGGTAGCATAGTGTTGTGTATTGGAGTGGCATAGAGTGAAGTTGTGTAGAGTGGTGTACAGTGAAGTGACAAAGAGTAGAGTGGATGGATGTAGAGTGCATTGGCATAGAGCAGCAGTTCCCAACCTGTGGTCTGCGGACCACCAAGGGTCTGTGACACATTCCCAAGGGGTCCAAAGGCCAGGGCAAGGAGAAAGGCACTTCTGCAGATGTGACCTCTGACAAACATGTGCATGTTTTTTATATTTACTACTTCCTTTATGCAGCAGTTTTAAAAGCACTACAAAGTTCCTTGTACATCCAGCAGCTTAAAGCATCAAGATAACTTTAGTGATTAATGCAGCTGCTGGAGAGAGGTGAGTTTTACTAGTGGCAGTTTTGACTTTTTGATGGTTAATATCCCTGCTGCAAAGAATGTGCATCATGCAAAGAACTGTATTTTATGTGGGTTACTGCTTTTGTCATTGACATTCTTTTATTACTGTGCAGTTCATAAGTTACAATCATAATCTACAAGAGTGGGCTATGAACTGCCAGTAAAGAGCTGAATGCAAACTGCATGGCACACATTAGAAAGTTTTTTTCCTCCAGTCTACTATTTTCCCTATGCTTCTAAAAAAGGTTTGCTTGCATAGAAATACATTTGTATTATTAAAGTCAACGCCAACCACTGTGTTGTGTTTTGAATCCTGGGTTTGTGCGTCTGCAGACCAAACACTCTCAGAAAATGCCGACCAGTGTGGATGACATGTGAATCCTACACCTTGTAGTCCCCTGAAAAGTGTTCCAACATCCTACACTGGTATGAGAGGTACTATAAAATAAATACATTATATGTAACAGAGAGGCTGTGGAGAGATGAGAGGCCCTTATGGTTATACTTCCTTTCCCAGGACATTTTTATGTGAAAAAGCTTTCTCAGATCTTATGTACCTAAAAAATAGAAACAGAAATCACTTGGGAAATGTAGAATCTGACCTGAGGATTCAACTTGTCTAAATAAAACCAAACATTGAAGAATTAGTCGCTGAGATGCAGTGCCAATCTTCCCATTAACACTTTTTGATTTTTGCATATTTTTCCAATATAAAATAATTATATCTTTAGTAATTAGAGAATTTGTTTGGTTTGTACTTGTTTGTGTATTTTTTGTGCATTACTGTTTTAATGTTTGAAATTTAAATTGCACAAATTATTTGGGGGCCCCCCTGCTCCCAGTAATGATTCAGTGAGGGTCCTCAGGAGTAAAAAGGTTTGGAACCACTGGCATAGAGTGTTGCAGAGTATAATGGCGTAGAGTGCAGCGGCACAGAATTCATTGCTGCAGAGTGGAATGGTTTAGAGAAGAATGGCATAGAGTGCATATAATGGAGTACAGTGGTGCAAAGTAAAGTAGAGTAGAGTGGCATAGAGTGAAGTGGTGTAGGGTGGTGCAGAGTAGCGCACAGTGCCATGGAGTGCAGTGGCTTAGAGTAGAGTGCTGAAGAGTGCAGTAGCATAGCGTGGAGTGATGCAGAGTAGAGTGCAGTAGCACAGAGTGCAGAGACATAGAATGCAGTAGTGCCAAGTAGAGTGGCAAAGGATGCAGAGTCGACGGTCATGTAGTAGAGTGGAGTAGAGTGGCGTAGAGTGCTGTAGAGTGAGTAGAGTGCAGTGGCATAGAGTGAAGTTGAGTATAGTGCAGTGGCATTGAGTATAGTGGTGCAGAATAGAGTGCAGAGTCATAGAGTGCAGTGGTATAGAGTAGAGTGGTGCAGAGTGGATTGCAGTGGCGTCGAGTGGCACAGAGTGAGTATAGTGCAGTGTAGTGGCATGGAGTAGAGTGTACTGGTGTAGAGTGTTGCATAGTATAGTGGCTTAGAGTACAGCAGCGTAGAATTCAGCAACATACAATGCAGCATTGTAGAATACAGTGGGGTGGATTAGAGTGCAGTGGTGCAGAGTGGGCTGGTGCAGAGTAGAGTGGAAAAGAATGCAGTGGCACAGTATACACTTGCGTAGAGTACAGTGGCGTAGAGTGAAGTGGTGCAGAGTAGAGTGGCAGAGTGCAGTGGCATTGAGTAGTGCAGAGTGGAGTGGCATCGAGTGCAGTGGCGTAGAGTGGAGTGATGCAAAGTGCAGTGAAGAGAGTGCAGTGATGCAAAGTAGAGTGGTGTAGAGTGCATTGGCATTGAGTGCAGTAATGCAGAGTAGAGTGGTGTGTAGTTCAGTAATGGAGTGTTCAGTGTTGGAGAGTAGTGTCATAGAGTAGAGTGGTGTAGAGTGGCATAGAGTAGAATAGTGTACAGTGATGGCATAGAGTACCGTGGTGTAGAGTAGAGTGTAGTTGCATACAGTGCAGTGCTTCAGAGTAGAATTGCATATAGAGTCTGTTGCCGTGGAGTGGTGCAGAGTGGCATAGAGTGCAGTGGCATTGAGTAGATTGTTTCAGAGTAGAGTGGAGGGGTGAAGGGTAGAGGGCAGTTATGTAGAGTGTAATGATAGAGGAAAGTGATGTAGAGTGCAGTGGCATAGAGTGTAGTGGTGCAGAGTGCAGAGGTCTAGTGTGGAGTGGTACAGAGTAGAGTGAATTAGCATAGAGTGCAGTGGAGTACAGTGCAGTGTTGCAGACTGGCATAGGGTGGAGTTGTGCAGAGTAGAGTGGAGTGACCTAGACTGGAGTGGTGTAGAGTGCATTGGCAAAAAAAATAGAGTAGTGCAGAGTAGAGTAGAGAGGCATAGAGTGAAGTGGCATAGAGTGGAGCACAGTGGAGTAGAGTTCAGTGACATTGCAGTGGCGTAAAGTGGAGTGGTGCAGAGTAGAATGCAGTGGCGTACAGTAGTGCAGAGTGGAGTGGCGTCGAGTGAAGTATGCATGGTGTGGTAGCACACTGCCATTAAACACAACATATTTTCAAATGAAATGACCTTTACATTTTTACAGACTTTGGTGGTCATTATAAACTTGGCGGTGTGGCTTGCCATGCTAGAGGTGGTGGGAGGACCCGCCATCCGGCATGGCGGGCCACACCGCCACATAAAGAACACCATGAGGGCCGCCATCGGCAGCCCTCACACACCGCCAGGCTGCCTCCGTCAGGCAGCCTGGCAGTGGTCGGAATCATTATCCGACAGGGCAGCGGTGCTGCCCCTCGGATAATGATTCCTCAGCCAGGGAAAGGCTGGTAGAAGGGGTGCACCGGGGCACCCCTGTGGGCCCCTGCACTGCCCATGGACTTGGCATGGGCCCCTGTGCAGTGCCCCATTGGGCAGGTCACTGCCCGATTTTCGGGCAGTGATCTGCGCGACGGGTGCAACTGCACCCGCCACACAGAGGCATTTGCGGCGGTCAATGTCCTGGCCAGGCATTCCTGTGGCCCCGCAGGCCGAAACAATGTTTCCGCCCGCTGGCCCACAGGAATGTACATTATATGGCCGGCGGAGATCGGGGTTCGGGGTTGCTGGCGGTCAGTGGTTTGACCGCCAGCATGAACACAGCGGTTTCGACCGCCGTGTTCATTATGAGGGCCATAATGTTTACTAATAAAACTCTACAGCACACAAACAATAATTTATGGAAATGGAACGACATAGTGTACTGATTTGTTTTGATCAAATTACATCATATGGTTACAACACACTTCAGAATTAACAAAAATCTGCTTAATTTGTGCTTTCCTAATTCTGATATATTCTAAAAATCTGAAATGTGTTCTACAAAGAAAACCCTTGTCTACTCCCAGTATCTAGAAAGATTGTCACAAAAATTCACTCACTTTAAAGTGCGAGAAAAAAAAGTAAACACTAAGCTCCCTCAGAAGACAGAGCCTGACATTTTGACCTTTGTCATTGAATGCACAGCAAATGGTAAAAGAGAAGAACAAAAAAATACAGGCCTGGTTAAAGAAAGGGGCACTCTTGGAAGAATACAAGGAAAGGTAGCATGAAAAGTCTTTACTCCTTGGATGGGACGAACTCACACTGGACAGTGTAAAACAAATAAAGCCAGCAAATAGAAAGCCAGAAGATGTGAGTTACAGACCACAAAGGCAATGATAAACAACATGCGGAACACATTCCCAGGGAAGCTTTCTGAACGTCTCTGAGATGTGTGTAGCAAACCAGACAGGTTCCACTTAAAAAACGGTCCAATTACCTATACGTGCACATGTGATGGAGCATGCACATTTATGGTTATAATGTGATGACGGCACCTGCGTGATCAAGCACGGGTCATTACACATGCACACATGTGTATCATGGTACTGCAGTGGATAGATATAGATTTTTTAATTTATCATCTAAGGTGGCGTAGCAGTGTAAACAAAAAACCTACAAAAAGGCTGAGTTAGTACGAGGAAGGTCAAATCAATGAAAGAACTGGGGGCAGTAATATGGAGAACGTGGGGGGCAGGGATGTGTGGAGAAAGCAGAAAACAAGAGAGAGTTCAAGAAAACACATGCACTTTCATGCAGTGCTGAAAGTAAAAGAAAATAATAGTTCCCTGAAACGGCAGAAGGATACAAGCTCGCCAATCAAAATGATAGTGAAAAATATGTGCTTAGGGGAGGAACTTACACATGCATATGTAGGAAACTAACATCAGCCAACAGCCTCTTACATGTGTATAGTTTCAAGTTAATACCACTGAAAGAGAATATTCTATTTGGTGAATTCCTTCATACAAGAAGGAACTGCAGCACAGATGTGACCTACTTGAAGACGTGATGATACATTGAATAGATGCAGGGCAAGAGGTTACAGAGAGAGAACGCTATACATAGCAAAGGAAAGGGTTGATAATATAAAAGGATGTCCTTTTTTAAACCTGCAAAACAGATCAAAAGCAACCCACTCCACATAATAACACACAGGCTTATAACCACCAACAGCAGACAACATAATTAAGATGTATTTTACACAAACATTGATACCTGTTGAAGAGAGATGCAACAATAGGTACGGATATATCAAACAGACCTGCACTTACATTTTGAAGATCTAAATGAGGGAGGGACCAGTTGGTCAATAGTGACATTGCTAGTGAAAAGAACAGTTGGTGAAGTGACAAACTAGGCTTTTACAAATTGCCTAAGTGGTTAGCATGCAGGCATGGTACAAACATAAAGACACAAAGGTACTTATATTTGTAAAGGTGACAATGCTGTATACATGTAACAGGGAGCTGCGTTTTTTGCTGCTCTCTGCATGTGGGAGCAATGCCGACTCCTACTGGATGTGGAGAGCCAGTAGGGACAGTAGGGCCCTTCAGGCCCCCCTGCAGCCCCCAGCAGTGCACACTGGGTGCCCTGGTTTGGGTCAGGGCACCCCACATGAAGTGGCCAGGCCTTTGAGGATGGGGTTCTCAGGGCCAAATTCAGCCCAGGGAAGGGGGCCACGTGACCCCTTCCCAGTTACTAATTGGCCATTCCCTGGGGGGATGTATCCCTGGGGCCAAAATGTTCCATGGGTAGGGGTCCATATGGCCCAACTCCACTTTTACTAATTAGCTGGGCCCCGGGGATGGGGCTGAAATTGAGCTATCAAGGGGGCCATGTGGCCCCCCTCTCTTTTCACTAATTGGCTGGATGCTGGGTGATGGGGCCCCTGGGGTGGAAATCGGACTGGGGAGGGAGGCTGCATGGCCCCCTCCACCTGCAGTAATTGGCTAGGCCTCTGGGATTGGGGTCCCCAGGGCCAAAATCAGCCCTTAGAGGGGAGGGCCATACTCCCCCTCCCCTTTTCGTATTTGGCAGGGCCCCAGGGGCCAAAATCAGCCTGGGGAGGGAGGACACGGAAACTCCATGGATCTCAGTCTGAGATTTTATTGGCTGCCACCCCCTCAACCAGGAAGTCGTGGCAGCCATCTTAGGACTTGGTACTCGTTCCCAAAGCCTCAGAAAAACAACAAAAAAGACACATTGCAGGGTAGGAATACCCTGGCCCCTAGGCCTGATGGTGGGCTCTCATAGGGACCCTTCCCGGGGCCAAAAATGTTTTATTGTTACATTTTTCTGCTGATTCGTGGATACTCTGTGAATTTGTGTCAGAATGTTAAGAAAACAAGCACAGACTCCCACTCATGTGTTTTTTAAAGCCACCCAGGTGGGCCACGTCCCAGGGGGTGGCAAAATGTTTATAGGGTGCAAACGTGGACCCCTCCCAAGGCCGATTTTGACCCCGCAGTACCCATCTCTTGAGGCCTGGTGCTATTTTCATGTATTCCCTCTCCCGGGCCCATTTTTGGCCACGGGATAACATGACCATTGGGACCAGCAGCATTGTAAACAGGGAGGTCAGCACGTGGGCCCCCCTTCCCGTGCTAATTGTGGACCCAGGCACCCCATTTCCTGGGGCCCAGCCACATTTGGAAAGGTGGGCCTGCTTTCCCTCTCCCCCGGCCAATTTTTGCCCCGGGGACCCCATCCCCTGGGGCCTAGCCACATTTGGAAAGTGGAGGGCCCTGGGGACTTCATCCCATCCCCAGGGGCCAATAAGCATATTGAAGAGAAGAAGGCCATGTGGTTCCGCTTCCCCGATCAAGAGAGGTCCTGAGGACCCAATCCCCCTGGGCCAGTAAATAAACAAAGGGGGGGGCGTAGCCGGCAAGATGGTGGCTTAGATGCGTCTGAAGAGGGCTCCCACCATGAATTTTGAAATCGTGAGCCGTTGTACCAGATTCCACTTCTACAGATCGAATCTGGCTCTGTAATTCTGCTCCTTGACACAAGGGAAGTACAGAGAGCCTAGGGACACCCCTCTTTGCCTGGTCGGGGCAGCCTGGGCCTGTGCCTTGTGGTCCCCGGGGATGCGCAGTCAGGTGCATTCGTCACCTGCCTCACCCGGGAGAGTGCTCCACATGGCCGTGACCACCCCGGCCCCCAGACAAGCGGAGAGCCGAAACATCCTGCTTCAGAATTCGTGGAGCAACGGAGGTATCACAGCTGTGGCTCCTCTTTTATTTCCATCCTGCTCGCAGTGCTCTGAGCAATACAGAGGCCTGTGCAACTCCTGGAGGTGCAGTGAGGGTGCCGGGGGCACTGGTGACTGCTTGCCCCTTCACTGCGAGCCAGCAGAGACTCTGAAAGTTACGTGTTGCAGGCGGAGGCATACTCCTGTTCCATCCCCCAAGTGGCCCACTTGAAATTTTTCCCCTGAGACATGTGCATATGACGGACCAAAGGATGCAGGCGAGGGGAGTGGCCGAGATTGCGGGACCGTGTGAACGGGCTAATGATGGGCCCTGCTGTGGCCCACCTTGGAGGCTGGTTGTTGGGGGGGCCTACTCCATTTGAGGGTTTGACACCAATGTCGGGATGTATCCTAGCATCTTATTAAGAGATCCTTATGGCATCTCAGCAGGGGGGGCTCCATTGCAATGGTGCACCTCTGTTGGGACATTCTTCCAGGAGAGGAGGTGTGGTGTCCTCCTCTATTTGATGCTCTAAGAAATGCTCGGTGAGCTTGCCTGTGCTTTGTACTCCTGGACAGCAGTGAGTTCCACATGATATGGTTGCTTCCCCGCGGAGCAGGGGACACTAGAAAAAGCTCGGAGGTACACCAATCGGGCTGAAGACACTGGAAACGGTGATGGCCTATGCTCCACTCACTCTGTGGATGTCCTGCCCTAGGTGGTGGGGACTGCTTGCAACAAAAGGTATTGTTGTGCTGGACAGAGTGTTTTAAGCCTTCAAAGGGGCCTGCAATTCAGAGACTGTGCCCGGTGATACCCAAGTGTGTTTGCCCACAACGAGGGAGGGGGGCCTGTGTCATTGGCTGCTCCAGGGTAACAATTGGGTGCCTGAATTGACATTACCCACTCTCACCCCTCCCCAATATGGGAAAGGACAAGGGTCCCACGATGACACAAGCCAACAAAATTGATCATTATATGATCTCAGGCCATAGCCTGCTGGACTCTGTCCGAGGGGGAAATCTGGGCACACACCCGCAGTGCAGTCGCTGGCAACTACTGAAATACTGGCAGCTATACAGGGCACCGGGGAGGCTCTTCAAACATAAAACGGATGTTATAGTGATGGACGTAAATCACCTTAGGCTTGATCTCCGTAAGTTAGCTGACAGAGGGACAGAGGCTGAAGACAATATTTCCACTATGCAACATCAAAATACTCTAGGCCACAATAATTGGACTCGTGCAGTGCTTCGCATATGGAGGATAGGCTTGAGGACGCAGAAGGCTGCTTTTGGCGTAATTTCATCTGCCTGGCTGGTTTTCCAGAACGGGCTGAGGGCCCCTACGTAGAACTATTCTTAGAGGACTGGACTGTGAACACCTTCAAATTGAAATGCCTACCTAATTTCTTCTCCACTGAATGTGCGCACCATGCACTGGTAACAGAGCCACTCCGTGGTGCTCCACCCCAAATGACCCTGGGGTTGTGTTGTAGGACTCCATCTGGTCCACCTGTGGGAGGATTTAGGGGAGGGATGAAGATGGGTAATCTTCATTTATGGTATACTGTTGAATGGGAAGGCGTTTATGTTCATTAGGCACTGCTAGGAGGACTTAAAGGATGTATTGTTTCTGCGGCACTCACACTACAACAGTCATATATACGATGGCTACTATAATCACTACATATAAGGGTTGGGGCCTTGAACAACCCCACGAAGAGAAGCAGGGTCCATGCTTATCTTAAGAGATATGGGGTGCAAGTGCCATTCCTACAGGAAACGCATATTTGGGGAGACTGCATTCTGGCCCTACACTGCAGATGGCGCAGACAACTCTGTTCTACAGCATATTCGGGCTATGCCAGGAGGACACTTATTTGGATGGCTCCGGGTTCCCCGTTCAAGAGGTCTGGATCTGTCATGAATATTTATGTTCCTAATATCGATGACAGGGCTTTCTTTGGGAGGGTGCTGACTGCTGCTGGGTTGTCTGATGGGATTGAGAGCTTGCTGGCAGGAGACTGCAGTTACCCCCAGATAGGGATCTAGATAAGACCACCCGGGACCTCTGACTAAACCTAGGATGTTGGCAGCACTGGTCCAATTACAACAGGGGTGGGGTTGGTGGACATTTGGTGACTTCAAAACCCCCACACCCGCGAATACTCCTGCTATACACCAGCTTCTGCCACACATAGCCGAATGGGTCTCTTTTTGGTCCAATCATCAGCCTACACACCATGTCTTTGACTTATCTTGGACCATTCCCGGCTCTTGATGCGTTACGTCACCAGAGAAACCTGGCCTAGGGTACCACTTTGGAGGCACTAACTGACCTGGTGTTCCTTGCCATCTTGAGGGACGCTCTGGGCCAATATCTTGCAACTAACTGGGATAGGACAAGTAGTAGAGCAATTGAAAGGGAGGCACCCAAGGAGGTCCTGAGGGCAGTCTGTATGTCCACTTTGCTAGGCCTTGGACAGACTCTGGAAAGGGACATAACAAGAGAGGAAGCGGTGCTGGCCAGACTGGAAAAAACACTTTGTGATTCGCCTGACAACAAGGTGCAATGGGACCGAAAACAACAACAACAATGGGACACAATCTATTTCCTGGCCCATGAGAGCGGGCAGAAAACAATGAGGAGTCTCTCACTGGGTGGAGCACGAGGGGAGAAAACAAAGCATTTCCCTATCTGAAACAAAGCATTTCCCTGCCCACTCTAACCCTGCTGGAGCCAAACAAAGCTGGTCCTGCGGGACTGGAACAATGGCAACTCCCACTGCACTTGAGATGGTGCAAACAAGGAAGCAAGCGAGAATGCAGGGCCACTTGGCCTCCCCTACAGCCCCAATGTTGGACACCATGGCACCCCAATTAATAAAAAGTAAGAAGAAGCTGGGACGTGGCGGGGTTGCCACTGGGACTTACCGCTATTTAAAAAAAAAAAAGATAATGCTGCAGGGGACACAGTGGCCCTGGGTATCCCTCCACAGCACCAAAAAATAATTAAGGGTCTGGGGTGCCCTTGATGGCACCGGTACATCCCATTAAAAAATAAAACAAAGTTTACAAGGTGTGGCATGACCCAGGTGGGCACCGGGGCACACCACTATTTAAAAAAAAAAACCAAAGAATATGCTCCTGAGTTCAAGGGATCCCCGGGACTCCCTTGTGGCTTCTTCTAACAAACACAAAAGATGGGGTGTCCAAGTGGGGACCAGGACACCCACAAACAAAAAATAAAATAAAGTGAATAATAAATGAATAGCTGCAGCCTTTCATTTATTATTCACTGCTCCTTCAAGGAGCGCCGCATAATGCCCATATATTTCATTTTGGTGATGTCCCTAGAGAGGACAGGGACATCACCATTTTTTTTTATTTTGTGGAGGAGAGGGATGTAGGGAGGCGTAGGGAGTTTTGCAGCACCCCAAGGAACACTAGAAAAAAATGTACGTTTTCCTGGGCCATCCCAGGAAGACAAAGCGGGGCATATTTAAGAGCCCCTTGCACCACTGGTGCATCACTTTTCGTGAGTGTGCCACAGCGACACCCATTGAATTTTGACCTTGCCTCAGATTTACAGGTTTTTGTAAACCTGAGTCAGCGCCAAAATCCCCAAGGGTGGCGTTAGCAAAGCGCAAAGAAGAGGAATACTTTTATTCCTCCTCATTTTTAGCTTTTTGTATGTGTGCTGCATTCTGCAGCATGGATAGAAAAAGCAAAATGCCAGAAATGATTATGTGCGAGAAGGTGTCCCTTCCTGCACACAAACAAACATTACAAAATTACACTTTGGCACTTCTATTCTGCAGCACACACAGAACTGCAGAATCGGCATTAGTGATTGTTTATGTGCAGGAATTGACACCTTCTTGCACATAAACAATCAAACCCCTCAATACAGACATCTTGCATGACGGTGCAGGGATGTCTGCATTGGTGCTAGGCAACTCATTTTAGCGCCAGCGTAGGGGAAATGCAGGGGTGCGCCCTATTACAGTAAATACTGCGCATCCCTTTGTTTCTAAAGTGAAGCAGTGCGGCGCTGCCAATTTTGGCGCAGCACGCGCTGCGCCACTTTTTAGTAAATCTGGCCCACCATATTTTATTAAAGAATTTCCCAGGCTGGAGATTTTGCTCTACAGCTGTAATTGCAGTGCCACCTAGGGGCTGGTTGTAATTTATGTGATACAGTTTATCTCATAAAGTACATGACCTATATTGTTTTTATTTTTCATATTTTTAGGGTGTAAATGTTGAAAAGTAAAGGAAAGAGTTATTTTTTAAAACATATAAAAGAGAATCACAGGCATCTAGTTTAATTAAAAGATATTAAATCATTTTTAAGTAATCAATAATCGTAAAAGTATTGCGCGTCTTTCTAAAATATACATTTGATTAAAATAATTGCTAATTTTTGGAGAAAGAATATAGATCTGCTTTAAATATAGGGTGTTGGGTGGGCAGAAAGTGGAGCTGGCCACAGGACAGGGCCTGTGGCCAAACCCCCCTCTTCGGGCTTCACGTATTACGTTGAAAACCCCTAGAAATTGAGTGAAATTGAGTGAAAAACCAAAGGTGAAAATAACTTTATAGTTAGATAAAATGTAATGTTTTAAACTCTAAAAACCACAGAAAATTCACCAGATTCACCAGATATAGTTATAGTTATTTCAGGTAACTATAACTTGTACTCTGTGGCAACTATAACTTGAGCCCTCGACATGGACTGCTAATTATCCCACATATTACATCATTCATAACATATTCGAGGACATTATTGATAATATCACTATAACATTTGCAGAGATATAATTGATGAGAAAACTGTGCATGGTGGGGGTATTAGTTATAGTTACCTTAGAGCACAAGTTATAGTTACTTGAAATAACTATAACTGGTGAATTACTGTGGTTTCTAGAGTTTCAAATGTTACGTTTTCACCTATTATGTTACTTTAATCTTTGTTTTTTTCAGTGGAGATATATATATATATATATATATATATAGGTTACTGGGACATTATAAAAAGGAAATATTATAAAAAAAACAATAAAAAAATCACTTAAAAAAATAGAGGTTACAGGGCCATTATAGTTAGACTAACATTTCAAACATACAAAACCATAGAAATTCAACTGTTATAGTTAGAGTTATTTCAAGTAGCTATAACTTGTGCCCAAAGGTAACTATAACTCACGCCCCTGCCATGCACAGTTTTCCCATCAATGATGTTACTGTAAATGTCACAGTGATATTATCAATGATGTTATAAAAGATGTCATAAGAGCTGTAATATCTGGGGTGATTAGCAGTGCATTACGAGGGCGCGAGCTGTAGTTATCTTCGGGCATGAGTTATAGTTACTTGAAATAACCCTGCAGCCTACTCCATAGCACTCATGAAGTGCTTCTTTGTTTGGTGGAAATGGGTCTCCAAAATAAACGGGAAACTCGCTCGGGGGGTCTTTTTAGTAAGCTGTCCATCTTCCTGGGAAAATTGGGAAAGATATGGCATACTGCCAATACATATGGATAGGGGGTTCTAGGCCATTTTACATACTTGTAGTTTTTGAAAGGGATAACATGATCTCTGATCTCAGCAACAAATGACAAGAAAGACCCTATTTGTCACAGTCACTACATGAGATATTGCACTCAAAATAAGTAAGGATGCAAAGAAATCCATCAAGGATACAGATAACTTTTCAAAGTGGAAATTTAGAGAAAAAACTCTTGCTTTGTCTTGACCATGCACAATAAATTAGGATGGTTAGTACTTCACAGACATGAAGCTTCAACTTAGGCACCTGCTTTGTTTATATCTGTAAGTGCTTACCGTTGAGGTTTATTTTGGTGACATAAGCATTGTGGCAGAATGAATCCTGCCCTGCATATTTATCTAAGATAAATATGCAGGGCAAGATTCATTCATGTTTCCAATAAATGTTTGGGACTGCTGGGGGAGCCTCAAGGTGCCTGCAGTCCCAGCAGGCTCCCCTCCTGCTGCGGGAGCCAGCATTGCACCCCTAGACAGGGAGCTGCTGAAAATGCAGCTCCTTGTGTGCAGGAGCGATACTTTCATCTTTTTCCCTAACCGCATGTCTGCGGGCAGGGACAGAAATGAAAGCTCTGATTCCAGCAAGTGGGAGCATTTGACAGCTCCAGCTTGCTGGAACCAGAGTGTTTGCTTTTGCTTGGCAGGATCTGTCACAGCTTCCACCAAGCAAATGTAAACAACTATCTCCTGAGGGTGGGCAGCTCGGGGATAGCTGGATCTGGTCCTGGGTGGTGTGGGTCCCAGCACCATATAGGGCTCCAGCATAGGGGGCTGCACGGTCTCCCTCATTTGTTCTGCATGGTTCAGCCCAGGGGAGGTGGTGGTCTCCAGGGCCCAGGAGGAGGGCTGTGCGGACCCCCCTACTTTTTTTATTTTATTTTTTTTAGACACACAGTGGTATGTAATTTCATCACAGAACAGAAATCATGATCAATACATAAATATCAGGTATCAATTATTAGCATTTTTTATACATAAAGCAGGTAAATGTTAACGACAAAAAAACAGGAAAGTCCATTAATGGCCTGGTTTTTCTATCTATCCATTCTCGGGACCCTGGAGCCATGAAAACAGAAGTGCCCAGATTTTAGAACCTCTTTTTCAAGACGCGGCGCCCTTTATTCTATATAAACAGTATTCCAGATGATATGCAGATAAGAGCCTCATAATCCATTGATTCCAAGAAGGAGGGTCAGATTCCCGCCAATCAGACGCCACACACCCACTTAGTACAGACATTGCCAAAAACAAAAGGTATCTTGATTGATTCTTACAGACAGACTTGTCAACCCCCAGCAGCACCAGTTGAGGTGTCAAATTAATATTCTGTTTCAGAACTTTTTTCAAAAATTCAAATATTTCATTAATAAGCCTTGACAATTTGGCATATGGCAGAGATCTACCTCCGAGCTGCCACATCGCGGACATGTGTTACCCTCTATCTTTCCCCAGCTGGCAATCTTAGCCGGTGTATAGTATAAATTATACAAGATCTTGTAATGCTGGGCTTGCGGGCCAGCTGACAATAAGACATTTTGAGCCATATCTATTGATTCGTAAACTGCAGACTCATTAGCGCCTACCCGTGATTCCCATTTCTTAAATCTATAAGAAGCGGGTACAAATTTCTAATAGTACAGCCTGTGGATTTACCCACAGCCTCCACCAGCTTGATCCTACCCCCACACAGGTTTTGTTTAAAGGTAGCCAGTAAAAAGTTCCAAATCTGCAAGAATTAAAAACAATCTCTGCTGTCTAGGGCAAACTCTGCATTTAGATCCTCAAACGTCTTTATAGGACCACCCTTGGAAAAAAAGTCACCCACTTTCAGGACCCCATGACTAGCCCATCTTATACAATGCCTGTCTTTAAAAATCTCTGGAAACATAGGTGTGTTCCAGAGCAGTGTATAACAACAAACGGGCCCCATGCCTATCTTATGCTTGACCTGCGCCAATGCCCTAAAAGCAGATCTGATCATTTTGAATTTAACCTTCTTGTAGTAGCTAGATTTTTAAAATTCATAAGACTGCATCAGCCTCCTTACCCCCAGATTAGTGTATAAATTGAGGGAAGAGTGTCTTGCATGGTTCTGTCCATTAAACATAGTGTCTGTGCATATTGTAATACAGCCACCAGGTAATATAATTTGAAGCAAGGGAGCGCCCACCCCCCTCTCTCCCTGGGGAGTGTTAAATAGCGAAAAGCCCGGCGTGCTTTGGTGTAAGACTATATAAAATTGCTAGTCAATCCTTCCATTTGTTTAAACCATTCCTGCCCAATTTCTAGTGGTATAGTTCTAAAAAAGTAAAGCACTTTGGGTAGAAAGGTCATTTTAATCACATTACAGCGTCCCACCAACGAAAGTTGTATGTTATTGATACGTGCAGGTCCTTCTTAGCCTTATTTAAAACCAGAGCCATGTTTATTTCTTCTATCTCATCCAGGTTTGCGGTCAGCTTGACTCCTAAATATTGAACCTGAATCCTTTTACGCTCATCCTCAATAGTTGTACAGCCATTAACTAATATTTGACATTTAGTTTTATTCAGTAAATAACCGGACACCCTTCCAAATCGTGCAGTTTCATATTCTATGTCCTTTAAGGCAGTCACAGGGTCGGTTGTAACGACCGCAATGTCATCCGCATAGGCAAGTATTTTACTGCTGCCCCCTATCAGTTCGACTGGTCTGATCAAATTATTGCTGAGCAATTTCCTAATCAAAGGATCAATATATAGAGCAAACAGCAGTGGTAAGCACGGACATCCCTGCCGTGTAGCTCTCTGAATGATAATGGGAGTTGATTTTAGCCCTGCTACTTGCATAGTGCCAGTAGGGTTTTGATAGAGCTGCTGAACAGCCTTGATAAACCCAGGACCAATGTTGTTTTTACGCAGAGTTGTCCATAGGAAAGGCCAATGGACCCGATCAAATGCTTTTTCCCCGTCAAGCAATATTACTGCCTTGGAAGCTTAGCCACAGCCATGGCGTCCAATAGTGTAATAAACTGTCTAATATGTTCGGCTGTGCCTTTTCCAGAGATAAACCTGTGCTGCCACTGAGATGCAAGATTAGAAATCACTGAGCTTAATCGACTAGCCAGTACCTTGACGTAAATTTTGGCGTTGCTGTTAATTAAAGAAATCGGGCGATATGAGCCCGGTAGATGTGGCGCCTTGTCTTTTATCAGAAAAACTATTATCTTAGCCTCCTCCCATGAGGCCGGTTGTGGGGACCCTGTCCGTATTCCAAAAAATAGACTGAGTAATTCCTTCCGTAATTCTAAAAAAAAAAAAGGTTTTATATAACTCAAGGGTAATCTGATTTACGCCAGTTGCTTTACCACTGGCAAAAGCACTGATCACTGCTCCAATTTCCTTAACTGACACAGGGGCTTCAACCTCACTTTTATCACCCTCCTGCAGCTGCTCCAGCGAGATATTCCCCATATTGAAGGGATCCAAGATGGCGTCCGGGAGATCTGGCTGATTCGGACCAGCTTTCCAGCCTGCCCCGCTAGTCCACAGACACCACGGCGGTCTCCGCTGCTCAGCCGCGCACGCCACGCGGCATGATCGCAGGCAGTCCTGATACTACAACCACATTTTCTTGGTGGTAGGCGGTACGAAGATTAAGAGGAAGGTGCACAGCCAGGGTTGCAGGCTACAGCACCTGCACTGGAGTAGCGGCGTTGCTCGGCTGGTTTCTGATAGCGCCCAAATCCATAAAGACTCCCCGTATGGTACAGGGGAAGCCTAGCCTGGGGGCCACCGCAGTGAGGAGAGATAAAAAACAACTTGCTGCCCCCCCTAAGGATCGAACTAGTGCTCAAGGAAAAGGATCACAACGAGGCTCTTCATTGATGAAAAAAAATCACAGGGGAATGCTGCACAGGTCCCTGCAATGTTCAAACAAATAAGGAGGATAAAGCAGACCCCCCCCCCCCCCCAAAAGGAGCCATGTAATGAACAAGCTGGGCCCTCGGAAGACAACAATGACCTGGAGCCTTCTATAGGAATGGTGGCCAGAGGGACAGTCTGCCTGGATGAGACAGGTATGACTTTAAAATACGGGGGTAGGGAGGTGAATCCACCGCGGGATGTTAATATTACAGACCCCTGGCTGCTGCTGGAGGGGAATACTGAGCTGAGAGAGACCAGTAGCGGAGCAGGGACTTGCAGCTCAAGTCAAAAGGAGACATCACAAGGGACTGTTGATGCAGAAAGAATCCCCTATCATCCAAATTTAAAGCACTGAGCACCAGTTATAGGGGGAAGGAAGATAAGATTCTGGGGGCTAAAGGCGATACTGGACAAGTGGATACTGCAGAGAGCTTTTTCTCTCTCTCTGACCAGTCAAAGGACTCAGATGAAGAGACCCCATTAACAGATATTGATTCAGAATGCAGCTCCACTGCTAGTATTTGGGGGTCGAACAAACTAACTTGCAGAAGAAAATAAACCAAACGATTTAGCACTGGGGGTAACCCCGGGACAATACCTAGGGGGGTGCAGCCAAAAGATCAAGAAGGTGCAGGTGACCCCCAGCAGGCATTTTCAAAAATTGGCATTCCTAATAATACCCCAATTGGACCAATAGTTGGGTCCTCAGAACAGGCCAGGCCCCCCACGCTGGAACTAATTTACCGGACTATGGTACACAACCATGAACAAGCACAAAAAGAGAGTAGGAAGGCTAACATTGCGAATAGACAATTGCAGTCCTCCATTAAAAGAGTGGTAAAGTCCTGCCATGATATAAGTATTCGTATCACCTCAATGGAGACTTGCACCAATGTGCTGGAGACAGAGGGTAAGGCTACAGCTAAACAAACGGCCACGCAGGGGCAGCAGATTTTGGTTATGCAGTGGAAACTAGAGGATGCAGAGAACCGTCAGTGGCGGAACAATCTCTGGATTTTGGGCATAGTAGAGGACCTAAAGGGGCAAGACACCAGGGCCTACATAGTACGTTATCTAAGAAAGCTTTCCCAGACCTTCTTGAATGGAACTGGGAGACAGAGATTCAGAGAGCACATCGATTTCCACTGTTTAAGAAAAAACACATGTCTGATACCAGTGGAGGACAGAATTACCCGAGGGCCATTATTATATACTTTGATAACTTTTTGCTGCAGCAGACAGTGTTTGAAAAAACCCGGCTCAATTTAAAGGCAAATGTAGAGGGGGTATTTTTTTTTCAAGACCAGACTTTGCACATGCTACTGTAGAGAGACGATGGTGGCTGAGACAGTTGATTGCACCTTTTCAGGAGGCAGGGACGGAGGCGTATCTTCTAAGCCCTGCGAGGCTCAAAATCATCTACAAATCAACAACACAGACTTTTCTGTCTGAAATTAAAGCGGGGAATATTTGCAGCAACTAAGAAGCAGCAACAGTGGTGGAAATGTAATTGAATTATGGGTTTGGGTGATTAGGGGGGGGTCGAAACTTTAGTATAGAGTGATGTTTTTGTTTAAAAGGGGTTCCCCGCCCACTTTTGTAGTTCTTGTCTTTTGTGTGCTTTTTTCTTCTTTTACTTTGATTGCTGCCGTTGTGGTAGGTGGGAGCTGCTGTGGTGGAGAAGAATTTCGGTTATGCCAGTTTTATTAGCGGGCTGGGTTGGTGGGGTGGATGACTTCCATCTTACGGGCCAAGCGACCTGGCGATCCTATTTGCTGGGGTAGGGGTAGGAGGGTGGGATAGGGAGGGGTTTTGTTTTTGAGGGGAGGGGGTTGGGGCTGATCAGGGAGGGGGGAGAGGGTGTAAAGTGGCACACAGTGGGAAGGACAGTAACAATGCTAGGGGTTTCTTTAACACAGAATTTGGAAAGACCAGGTGGTTGGCGCAAGCAGTGTATGAAAGAAGATGGTTAAAAATATTGGTCAGGAAAGTAAAATGCGTATAGCTACAGTAAATGTTTGTGGGCTCAACAATGGCAAAAAACGCCAGGTGGTAAAGGAAGCCTCCAAGGCATTGAAGGCCGATATTATTTGTATGCATGAGACACATATTGTAGGTGTGCAGAAGCACTTGATGGAATTTCCTGGATGGAAGCTGGTGACGTACACAAACCAGAACACTACCACTAGAGGGGTGGCCATACTTACACGGATTACGTCCCTAGTGGTTTTAAAACGGTTTACGGACAAAGCGGGTTCAGTGGTTTTGCTGGAGTGTCTGGCTAAAGGGTCCAAATTTACAATTTGCTCAATTTATGGATCAAATGTGGATGATCCGGAAATTCTGGATTTAGTTAACAGGGAGCTCGTATCTTGGGCGACCCAGATAGTAATACTGTGAAGATGGGCTTACATGTATGTGTTCAATAGACTTCATTGGGTCTACTTCAAAAATAACTTAATTACATATGCGATAATGTCATATTTTTTTCTCATTTTACTCCTTTGTTTTGTTTCCTGTGCACTATGAAAATATTTCACCTGACGTTGACTCATGTGATATAGGAACCAACTAAATTTGTACCTTTTTGTACTCCTCCTGTCCTGGTCTACTTTTACAAACCATTCACTCATATCATACTCTGCAGTTGAATGTAAAACCCAATTTAGCGTAACCTTGGATGCACATGGTCATTTATCCATGTATTTCACATATTAAACACTCTCCAAATACAAATGTAATTTTGGTGCCCCATTCCACCTCCATTCTTTCAAATGGTGGTCAAACAACATCCAAATATTAATGGCCCATTTTAACTATCTCGTGCTGATTGCATCCAATATAACCACTGCTTATCCATGAATTCAACCCAATGTTTTCTACATACTACTCAAATTGACCTACCCCATATGGTCCACCATGATGTATACATGTTCTCTTGATGACCACACTCATACACTGTTTACAGCAGAGTTTTCATTTTAATTCCACTTTGACTTTGCTACAGACAAAGTATTTGGCTCTACATTAATTCATACAAAGCATTTTCTATGTGGCGCCCATTTATTTTGACAATCCGATCATGTTTGCTTTACTGCATTTTTTTTGCTTTTTTAGCAGTCTCATTCCAAGACCTGTTACTTGAAATTTATTTTTAAATTATGTCCACTTTTAATATTGTTTTATGGGTTTAGTGCATGGTTAATACCACTCACATATTTGCAACATGATTTTCAGCACTACACCATACAACCATATTGAGAAACGTGTGCCTTCAAGTTTGCAGTGCTCACTCTTTCACCCTTAGTTAGTTACATATACTAGCATACTCTTAATTATCGTTTTTTCTTTATATGTAGAGACATTTTAGTGGACCTCAAGTTTCACAAATGCAATTAGTTTTGAGGATGGTCTCATATACTTAACGCTATAGAGAACAAAACATTGACACAGTTCCACTACTCATTTGTAATTTACTTATCATTAGAAAGAATTCTGCAGCTCATGGATATGTTCTTCTTATTATCTTTTGAGAGTGGAGTTGATATAAATTTGTCTCACACGTGATTATTGTAACAACATGGTAATTCTAAAACACTGAACATATGTGTGTCTGATTACTTGTTTCGTGTCATCAAGGCCAACAGGCCACAACACAAATCAAAATTTGTACCCCAAAAAACCTCTTGACATTCAATCCTCCTTAAGTAGCATGTATTTTTGTATTGCCCCTGGAATGACTGATGTGCTCCTCCAGTCCCATCGCTCCTCCCCTGCGGCGGTTGGTGTGCAACATTTTATATTTTGAAAGCAAAAGATATATATACTTTAAAATAAATGTAAAAACAAATAGTAAACATAATATGTAAATTAATAAAATTATTAATCGAGTAATCAAATAAAAAATACTAATAATTGCACCTATTTGAAACACTAAAAATTAAATCCTATAACAAATTAAGCACAATAAAATTGACATTAAAATATGTTTATAAAAATAAAATTATTCCTAAAAAATGAAAATATACAACAAAATTAAATAAAAACATTAGCATATATGTTTGTGTACACTTCCCACCATAATAAACGAAAAACCCAGCACCCTAAAAAAACTAAATAATACTAGATAAAAATAATAGTACACAATAAGTAAAAATACTATAAAATTATTAGTAAAAATGGTAAAACACACATTGCCTTATTCGAGTTACACAGGCAGGACTGACAAAAGCCAGCCCAAAAAAAAAACCACCAGGACATTGGAGGGCGGGAAATAGGCGGCCCAACCACCAGTACTGACAGCCCGACAGCCAAGCACTGATCCTATTACAAGTACTAAATTGCATTGGCAGTCCGAACCATGGCGGTCAGAACCATGGCAGTAAGCGGCCACCACAGTAATACACAGCGCCACATTGGATGATTTAAAAAACAACAAAGCTGACACACATTCACACATACAACACACCTAAAAACCACACTATAAAACACACACCCTCACACACCACAAATCTTTGCAGCTCCCACCCAACATACACCATCCAGAGTGCCCAAAAAAAAAAGAAAACTTCCAATTTAATTGGCACCCCTCCATCTCTCACTGAGCAAATATTCCACACCCTCTACACACCCATATTGCACCCATTTGTACCCCTCCAATCCATTTACCGTCACCTTCTCATTTCCTAGTACCTCTTTTTATCATTTATTATTTCATTTCACCACCATGTCACTCCAGAAAAATTCCCATGGCACCAAAGATGAGTTAAGAGTCATGGTGGATGAAATCATTAGAGTAGAGCCACGTCTATTTGGAGCCCACATCCAGCACACTGTTATCGAAAGGAAAATGGAAATGTGGTAAACCATAGTCGACAGAGTGAATTTTGTAGACCCCCACCCCGCGCACAAGGGACAACATCAGGAATAGGTGGAACTATCCCAGGGCAAGGTATGTTCCATGGGATCCAGGCACCAGCTCCATGTCCAGAAGACTAGCAGTGGGCACCCACCCCCTCCCTTACAACTCACATCATGGGAAGAGAAGGTCTTGGCCATCCTGCATGTGGTGGGCTTGACAGGAACACCTGGGGGAGTGGAGTCGGGTAAGTCACAACAAGAAAACTGGCACCAAAATACATTGGCATGCAGGATCACTGCTCAACCTTTGCCACTCTCATTGTCACACCACTCAACAGTCCAATGTCCACCTGTCCACAGACCCCTGTCTGGCCACCAACATGTGAATTAGACCCACGTGGGTGTAGCACAGGGATTGACAGCACTACAAATCCCAGCAGGCACTGTTCAAACATTACTAAAACCAGAACAGTGTAGCATACTCAAAATGTATCTTTATTACAAACTCCACATTGGAGTGTATTCACCTGAGAGAATGGCATCTGTACAATCTGTGGGTAGGACAGGCACTAACACCAGTCCTAAGTCCAGGAGGCACTGCTACTCTCACTCTACTTAGCCGCAACACTGTCCTCTGGCACTATGACCCTTCTCCCTCTACTCAACCAGTAAACTGTACTCACCTGAGTGGGCGACCCATATACATTCTGTGTAAATCTTGAAGTAACCTGACTGTATATCCAAGGAGGGCCTGTCCTTGTAACTCTAAGAACCAGGCCAGTGCCCATATGATAATGTGCACCTTCCTGTGAACTCACATATGTGGTTTACCCACCTGGGAGGGGCCAAGATACAGATCATGGTATGCTCTGTGATGTGGCTAACCACCTAGATCCATCTTGAGCAGCTATGCCTTGATGCAAAAATTGTGGAAAGGAAGGACAGCTCAAACTGTGTGCCAAAAACATCAAAGACAGATCAAAATGCATCATATGAATGGTATTGGCAGCAGACTTATTTCCGAAGCACTGACCACATGATGACAACTATCACATATACAACAAGGTTCTGGATCTACCTGCATTACAGTCAACTAGGTATTAAGATGACCTAAACCACATACTCCCCAGCCACTGTTTACACTGCACTGCTGGCAAATATAAGTATATGACCACACCTACAAGTGCCAATAACCTCAGACATCCTAAAGCTAGTTGACTGAAATTTGAATTGGTATGTTACCCAAATGTCAAGTCAACATAGTTGATAGGATGTGTGCCATTCACATAAGTCAAATTGGCAAATCCAATGTGTAAATGGCCTTAAACAAATTTCACAGTCAATTATTGGCTGTAGATGTCACAATATAACCTGTAATATTCTATTTCTCACAGAAAGGTCTACCTGCCACTTGGACACAGAGACTGCTCCAGAAACTGCCACTGTCCCTGTGGATGAAGCCCTCTGTGAGGAAAACACTCCTGGATGTGTGGACATTGAGGATGGTTCTGCCCATCTGGGCAACCTGGTCAGATGACACCTGTCAGCCTCACCGTGACCACATCGACTCCTCCAAGTCCTGTTGTGTCAACATCTCAGCCAACCATTTGCCCCCAAACCTATGTTCCAAGGACAGTGACAACAATCTTGTGCCCAGTAGAGGTTCCTGAGTCACAGCAAGACATTTGCGACAATGATGGTCCTGGAACCAGTAGCAGGGGGTAAGCTGTGCCAAGTGCACAGGCATGTGGGGGTTGGGTGCATGTGAGGGATGGTGTGGGCCAGCGGCATGTAGCTGCTGGGGTTGGTGCTGGCCAGGAAACCATAAGCCAAGTCTAGGGAGCATACCCACAATCACAAGGTGTGATGGGCCAGGTACTTCCTGACCTCAGGAAGATGAAGGAGCTACAGAGGGACTTCCATCAGGAAATACGTGAATAGTGGGGGGCACACAATACCAGCTTGGCTTCCCTAAAAGGGGTGCTGAGAGATATCAACACCATCCTGAGCAGGGTTTGTCAACAACACCAGACCCCTTCCATTGGCAAGTCAATTCCAGCCCTTCTACATCTGTGGCACCCACTGGAAGGGATGCCATGCTAGTGGAAGGACCTGCCTAAGACACACTGGCCTTTTAGCTGAGGAATCCCCGCAAGCAGGGACATCCACCCAAGCATCCAGGAGGTGCAGATGGCAAGACACAAACCACTGCCAGGAAGTGAGCCCTTCCTGATGGAACTCCTTTGCGTGCCACTGATTCACTCTGTTGACTGATCTCCAACCACTTACCATTTTCCATGCTAGTGAGACACTGGACTTTGGACTCCAAATATTTTGGGATCTACTTTAATGATTACATCCACCAAGACTGATGCATTCACTGTCAATTTATTTTTTGGAGTGTAACCTTAATTTCCTATGCACATGTAAATAAACACACCTAACACTAAAACAGTGCCTACCACTAATTTTCTTCATTTTGTGATGTTGAATAAGAAATCCATGTGATGCAAAGAATGAATACATAAGATGGGAATGGATAGAGGGAAATGTCACAGGTAGTAGTGGCATGGAGAAGATTATTACAAACACAATGGCACAAGTGACTAGTCACACCAAACATTGTATTGCACTGTACAGCACATAGACTGCCAAAAGGTCTGGATTATCATAGCCAAGAATTGTAGAACTATCTTGAGTCAAGCAAGACATCTCAAGGGACCGTCCCCCAGACCACAGAAGAAAGGGCAATGTCAGACCTTATCCCGAAGAATAGGTTAACAGACTAGTGGAGGTTGTCCCCAGTTTGAAACTCATCACATACCAAAACCAGGTCTACCAACTTGACATACGACATGACACAGACAGTGGGCAGTACACAGTGCCTAATTATAGGTCCATCCCATTACAATGAACAAGCATCTGGTGGTATGATACCAACCTATGTCAGTGTTGGGGCACAGGCACTGTGGCCTACAATGAGGTAACACTTCAACAGCTACATACAGGTCATATAGGATCATTGTCTACATAATGTGAAGGACGAATGCATGGCCTGCTCTGGCTGACAGCATGTATCATGGCCATATGATCACGCACAAGGCAATTGGATCAACACACCACAATAAACAAGTGTATTGTGCACTTCAGAATTCCTCTAACCCACTGTCCTAGTTGCTTTTGGGAAATGACTTATACACCACAAATCTGTGAGCATCATTACCTGGGGAAATCCATGTTTAATTCATATGTCAGGACAGCAACAGCTACATGCCAATGTCACAACTCTGAAATAGCCACATGAGGTTGGCATGGAAAAGAGCCCGGAATAAAACACAATGCAAGGAGTTCAGGCAGGATAAACACATACATCTGACCAAAACCTTACATCAGAGTTCAGTAGATCCATATACATTTCCATGAGACTGACACGAACAACGAAGATAATGAAGGTATTGCTTTCAGAATTAGCTATGACACCTTGGCTGTACATTGCATGGTGTGCGCTCCCATGTCCTTTGTGAAAAACATGCCCTACTCACACTCAACACATCCTGTCAACTACAGTTTTCCATACAATCACAGGAATCACAGATTATCACACACTTACACTCAAGTAAAGTATTGATTGATGAGATCTGCCCGCAAGACTTCACCTTCCTCCTCAACACTGTGATCATCACTTGGCATTTTAGGATTCTCACCCGGTGGCACTACTAGCACCGCCTCATCTGGTATATGGGATGTTACTCCTCAGGTCAATGTTATGGAGCATGCAGCAGTCCGCAATGATCATACATTTTTGGGTGAATAGAGGAAGGCTTTAAGAGTCTTGTCTATCCTTCCAAATCTGTCTTTCAGGAGCCCAAAAGCCCATCCCATGACATGCTGTGGCTCATATTTAAAGAAAAATGACAGAGTGCAATGCTGCGCCAAAGTTGGCAGTGCCGCACTCCATCACTTTCACAATGCAGGGATGCGCTGTATTTAATTGAATATGGCGCAGCCCTGTGTTGTCCCCTGTGCTGCCGGTAAATTGAGCTGCCTAGCGCGAGCACAGGCATCCTTGCACCATTGTGCAGAGATGTCTGCATTGAAGGGTTTGATTGTTTATGTGTGGGAAGGTGACCCTTCCTGCACACAATCTCTAATGGCGATTTGGCACTTCTGTTTGTGCTTGTGTATGCCAGAATGCAGCACAAACAGAAGTGCCAAAGCTTAATTTTGAAATTATTGTTTTTGTGCAGGAAAGGACACCTTCCCACACAGAAACATGTCTGGCATTTTGCTCTTTCTATGCGGGCTGCAGAATGAAGCACACATAGAAAAAGCAAAAAACAAGGAGGAATAAAAGTATTCCCGCTCGTTGTGCCTTGCTAACGACAACTCTGGTGTGGCGTTAGATTTTGGCGCTGCCTCAGGTTTACAAAAAATGCAATGAGTTTTGCTGTGGTATGCCCACAGCAACACCCATTGCATGCCCCTTCCACGCAAAGGGCTGCATGTGGAGGGCTCATATTTATAAGGTGGCATTAAGCCACAAACGTGGCCTAACGCCACCTTGTAAATATGGCACAGGGCATTGCTTCACCGGAGTGTCACAAAAAGTGATGCTTCAGTGGCACTAGGGGCTCACAAACATGCCATTGTGTTCTTCCACGGGCATTGCTGAACTGGGCTACCCTGGCGTAGTTGGGTTCCTCACCGGCGTCAACAACCATGGATGGTTTGGGTATGCAGAGTCCACTGAAATGGAATGGGACATATTTCTATCAATCAGTCCCTCTCATTAGTTCTTCTGCAGCATACATGGGATTACAAACACACATGACATATGGGACTCACCAACCAACCAAGACCTCTCTGGGTACAGTTGTGACATCAGCTGTGGAATTGCGCTGTTCTGCTTGATGAAGGCCTCATGGACTGGACCCGGATAACAAGCACAGACCTGTGAAATGTAGAGGCCTGCCAAACAAACAACTTGGACATTGATGGAATGGAAGTTCTTCCTGTTCATAAATCCTTGTTCATTGCCATGCGGTGAAACCAAGGCAACATGTGTACCATCAATGCCTCCCACAACATGTGGGATGTATGCCAGACCATAGAAGTCAGCCTTCACGTGCAAAATCCTCATGTTGAGGAAACCGGATATAGCTGTCCAGGTGTTTCAACATTGCTAAGAGTACATCCATCAACATATGACTGAACATAGGCTGGGACATTCTAGCAAATAGAGCCACTGCATTTTGGATGACCCTATGGCTAGGAAGTGGAACACTGCCGTGACTTGTACAATGGGTGGTATGCTATTTGAATGAGAAACGGCAGGCACTAGATCCTGCTTCAACTGACAACAGAGATATACAATTCTTTCCCTATTCAGAAGGTAGATCTGAATGATGTGTCTGTCTTCCATGGCCTGAAGATGTGGCAGTGGAGGGTAGACAGGAGGATGTCTGATCCTTGCCCTCCCTGGGTACCAATGTAGGACAAGAAATGTGTATAGCCATCATCCAATTAATTATCTTGCAACATACATAATACATGTTATTGACCTACTGTGACAAGGCATGCCATGATTTTATGACATGGTGCTCGGTACACGTTACCACGGTCAATTACACAGATGTAACATGTTTCCCTATTGCCTCGCTACAATTGTGTATACATATTCAATCTGTACAGCAAATATTTTTAACATGAAACATGCTACTCATAATATGACAAAAGTTCCCTAATTTGAAATGACCAGTGGGGGAGTGTCGGTGCCCAAAATAAACTTACAAAAACATTGTCAAAGTAGAAGAACAAACATGACAGGACAAGACCAATACTTATCAGTTGTTTAGACCATTTTTCGGGGTTGTGACGCAGTTCTTATTTGCCAAATATAACTGCAAATGCTCTTTAAATGGTGGGTGCCTGACCTAATACACAGGACACTAGGCACCGCCCACTTCCACCAGTGGAAGTCGTCATGCAGTTGCTACCACGGCTGACGCAGCTATATAGTAACATTGTTGCCAGTGGTGGTCTTGGGCCAATGGCTGTGTTCACCGGCATTGACCTCAGCGTACGTGACAGATGTGACTGCATGTTCTGCAAAATCCCTCACTCCTGACACTGCTGCCAGCAAGACCTGAGCTGCTGTGTACCGCCTCTGGGAGCAATCATGCCATGTCCAGCAGGTGATCGGTTAGGGTCCCTGCCTTCTCCCCGTGGAGCTGGGGACGCTGGTGTGTGAGGTCCTACCCCTGTATGAATAGCTCTATGGTGAACCAGAGAAGCAGGTAGGTGCTTCATGTCCATTTTGTCCCTGTAGTTCACCATATTTTCCCTCCTCACATGCTAGATTGTACCCATATATGCCAAATGTGTAGTAAAGGCCATAGAGATGCAGTTGCTGTGGTTTAGGGAGCCACAGAGTTGTTGAGTGCCCCATACTTCCTGAAATCTCTGTCAGGATGCCAGGGCATGTGCCACTAGATGTCAGTTGATCAACCTAGTAAGTGGAGGGCCTGAGCAAGGTGGTGGTTTGGTCTGCAGATTGTGAAATTGTTTGTAGTGTTGTCCATGTACTCAGTGACTGGTATGTGCCATACTTGGGCATTTTGGGCTAAACAGGTGGTTCATTGTAATGTGTACTGACATGTATGTGACTCAGCCATTTTGTATGTAATCTGGGGACATCATTTCCTGTCTTGTGTTTGTGCATCCAGACAGGTCAACGCCCAACAAAGGAAAGGTAATTTGGAGAACCACCGCCAAAAAGGTGTGGACCCTGGGGGTCCACAGCCAGTGAGGCACTCACTGTCGCAAGAGGTAGGAGGACCTGAGACACTCTGCCGGGAAGATCGCGGAGGCCCTGATGGGACTGTACTCCCAACATGGATGGGGTGCCACCTGGACCATGACCTCCCTACAGGCCTGCATTCTGGCGGTGGCCTTCCCGGAGCTGGATGGGCATTTGAGGGCAGCACAGCAGGCACAATTGGCTGAATATACAGAGAGGTCTTGATTATCCCATTGCCAGGTGATTGTGTGGGGTGCTGACTGCTCCCCCTGACAATTAAGGATGAACCAATTGTCACTTAGTACTTGGGAGATTGTTTGTATTGACATGTCATGTGTATCTGACTGGTGTACCTTACCTTCTAAACCCGGGACCTTGTTCAAACCTTATGGGATTTCACACACCACTTACTCTGCAGGGTCCAAAAATAGCTGTGTCCACTCCTAGTTCATTTACTATTTGTTGTTGTAGTGAGTGTTATTTGTGAGCCAATAATCACTTCTCTGACTGTCACAGAAAAAAGGTGATTGTGTTATGGGTCACTGTACTCTGACATGTGTCTGGACATATGTGAATGTAGACATCTGACGCCCTAAAGCAAGTTAGCCACAATATATGATGGGTACTGGTGCCTCACTGCACTCTGTGCTGTGTTGGTGCTCATCATATATGTGACATGACTTACCTGGATAATTGTTTGCATAACAGCATGTGTCCATTTCCCTTTAGGAAACGTTCATTATATTAAATTTCGGGGATATCCTAGCCATGTTGATGGTATGAATTTTGTATCAACTCACATACATGTGCTATGCAAAGTGTTAGTGGAATGGTACATTTCAATGGTGTTAGATCCCATGTTGTGTCACAAACAGGAGAGTGGTGCCATTGGTTATAGTCTAACAGATACTTTCAAGCATGATGGTATATCATTTGGCATGTAGAACTGCTGTAGTAATGAAGGATATGACAGGTGACCCAAGAATGTGGGTCCAATCTGTGTTTATCTATGCCCTTGATGTGGCCTCATGTGGAAGAGTTTACTGCACGTGTATTGATTGAGGAATCTTCCCTGACTGTTGGCATGCATCACGGTGTGTCTTGCTTTGCAGTTGACATCACGTGTTTGGGTCCATGTATTCATCCAAAGATGGCTACCATGTTTGGCATGTCCAAGATGTACGTAGTGATGTTGCATCTCATTGGTCAACAGGTTCCGCTGGCCTGTTTATGCTTCCTGGTGACCGTGGCGGTCTGTGCTGCCTGATGGTGGTGGTGGACCATTGGCGGTCTTCTGTGGGTATGACCGCCAAACTCATAATACGGCGGTCTGCTTCGTCAGACCTTTGGCGGTTGGACCGCCACTGCCAACTTGGCATCACGGGACCACCAAACTCGTAATGAGGCCCTAAATGCACATAATCTAATTAACCCATTAACAGTGAAAACAATTACCACTTTTAAAACATATCTATTAAGTAATTTATAAATAAAATAATTTACATAAAATAAATTGCATTCTTAATAATCAAATTATCAAATAAAAATATCTAATAAGCATAAGCAATTACAAAAATACATATAAAAAACAATCACAACAACTCACCGACTACCAAAGCAAAATAAAATAAACTAGACTAAAAATAACTGCACATAATTAACAATAAAGCTATAACACAAAAAGTGATAAAACATTAAATAATTAACAAACTTTAATATATGCAACTAATATAAAAAAGTTAAAAAAATAGTATCCTTACCTGTGATAATTTGTCCAAAGATAATCTTGACATCTCAGTATATTTCACACAATATTTTGTGCCTCATAAGATGTACATTAATTATGTAATTTTAAATGTTGCAGTGATATTATTACTAGTGTTATAGAACATGTTGTGAGTGATGTAATATGTTGGGTAATTAGCTATACATTGTGAGTGTGTGAGCTATAGGTTCCTTAGAACACGAGGTCAAGCTTATAGACATCACAATAACTGGTGAATTTCAGTGTTTCTTTAGTTTAACACATTAGGTTTTCATACAGATTTTCACCTAACTATAACTGCACTTTAACCACTGTTTTTTTTCAGTGAATGTCTAGGTTTTTTAAATGTTAAATAATATTTTATTACCATAATCAAAGCCAAACCCTGCTGCACATAGCCTTCGGCATACACATCGTGCCATTGGTCTCGGAGGACCTCACCACATTCAGGCAGAGTTACTGACTGTGTTAAAGAGAGTCATAACAACAAAATATAAAAATCGAGCCTATTGTTTTTATGAAGGGGTGAGCATATTATTATACATCTATAAATAAAGCTATCTATCAACCTTGTCCAATAATCACCAATATTTGTAATAAATGTTATATTTTAATAATTCACACAATGCAATGCTTATTAATGTCGATTAGTATAAAATGTTTAATAAGGTTTTCATAAAAACATCTATGACTTTTTCTTTTTAGATAGCTTTTATTATTTCATTTTGTGGGTGAAAATTGTTAAAATAAATAGACGGAGACATTGTTTTTCTTTTAAAAAATGGAACCAACATGTCTCTGAGTCTTTCTTCTAACATTTTAAAAACAACCACAGGAGAACCTTGCACACCAGCTGAAGTGCATACAGCTCCAGCTAGGAGTACTTAAAAATATATGAGGTCATGGATTTAATGGGGGATGCACTGTTGTTTTTTAGATGTTGCTGGGGAGCTGCTGGACTGCCTGCCCCCAACATCAAAACAAGCTAATAGGTGTGGCGATGGCAGCTAGCCTTTGGACAATTATTTGTTGTTTGGGAATATGCTGGGCCCTCATCAACCTAAAACATAATTTGCTATAGACAAAACAAGTTTTTTGGTCCAGACAAAAGCACACACATTACCATAGTATTCCATGACTCTGTAGAGAACTACTATGTGTGTGGATATGTTCCTTTTGAAGGAGCGGCATGCTATAACTTGAAGTGAAGTCAGCAATGGCTGAAGATGGCTGATACATTCCCCTTTAATGCATGCAGGAGTGGGTGGAAGAAAAATGTGAATGGGCCAACCACAGGCTAATAGATGAAGTCTGGCTGGAGCCCCTCTAAATATGTATGTCATATACATAATTTTGATCAAATCAAAAGGTCTTGGATAGCACAGACCTAAAAAAAAAAAGTAAATCAATTGTGCATTGGCTGCAAGCCTCTTGCCTTTGAAAAAGAAAGAAGGAGAGCAAAAGGGAAGGAAAGAAAGGAGAAAGAAAGAAACTGAGAAGGAAAGAAAGGTAGGAAGGAAAGAAACAAGTAAGGGAAAAATAAATAAAAGATGGAAAGAAGAAAGACAAGAAAGAAAGAAAGAAAGAAAGAAAGAAAGAAAGAAAGAAGAAAGCAGGAAAGCACTGAAGTAAAAGAAGGAAGGAAAGATGGGAAGAAGAAAGGCAAGAAAGAAAGAAAAAAGAAGAAGTAAAGCAAGAAACAAAGAAAAAAGGAAAGAAACATTGAAAGAAAGTGAAAAGGAAATAAAGAGAGAATGAATATATAATAGTAGGTAATTATAGTTAGGACCATGTTTCCACAGAAAAAGTGTTTTTTGACTTGCCTACATCTTTGCCACTGTTTGAAGAATCTTCCAAACAACATGCCCTGGTCATTTGTGTTGCACACAGAAAGTTTCACTGCTAATTACACCAGATATTACAGCATTCACGACAACTTCTATACCATCATTAAAAATATAAATGGAACATTAGCAGTCAAATTAATGAAGAAAAACTGTGCATGGTGGGTGCGCGAGTTTTAGTTACCTTAGGGCACAAGTTCTAGTTACCTGAAATAACTAACTATAATTGCTGAATTTCTATGGTTTTGTATGAGTAAATTCAGAACCTAACTATAACGTCACTGTAACCTTTGTTTTTTTAGTGAATATATATATATATATATATATATATATATATATATATATATATATATATATAACCTACGGTTACAGGGGTGTTATACCATGCAGAGTTTTTTTTCCCCTCAAACATTTTACTAGAAATATTACATTGATATTAGTGATGTTATCAAAGATGTCATGAGTGCCGTAATTTGTGGGGTAATTAGCAGTGCATGGCGAGGGAGCGACTTATAGTTACCTTAGGGCATGAGTTATATTTACTTAAGATAACTATAACAGGTGAATTTCTATGGTTTTGTATGTTTGAAATGTGAGCATAACTCTAAAGTCCCTGTAACCTTTGTTTTTTCAGTGAATTTCTATGGTTTTTCTAACATAAAGTAATTTTCGTTACTATACATTAATCCAACCACCGCGCACGGCCTTTAGCCAAGTGTGGCAGCAGTTGGTGGCCGGGCCTGGCCTATGGCCAGACCCTGCAGCCAACCCCCCTAACAACTCAACCCCAAGTTGCACATGGCCCTTTGGCCATGCATGACAGAAGTTGGGTGTGGCCTTTCTCTCTGGGTGTGAGAGGGTGTATCTGGGAGTGAGAGTGGTTGTGAGAGTGTGTGTCTTGGTGTGAGAGTGGGTGCATCAGTGTCTTAGTGGGTGTGTCAGTGTCTGTGTGGTCTGTGAGTGGGTGTGTGAGGGTTTAAGTGAGTCTGAGAGTGGATGTGTGGGAATCTGAGTGGGTCTCTGAGTAGGTGCCTGAGTTTCTGGGTGTGATAGTGGGTGCATCAGTGTCTTAGTGGGTGCGTCTGGGTCTGTGTGTGGATGTGCGAGGGTTTCAGTGGGTCTGTGAGTGGATGCATGGGAGTGGGATTGTAAGTCGGTGCATGAGGTTCTGAGTGGGTGCTTGTGTGTCTGAGTGGGTCTCTGAGTGGGTGTGTAGGGGTCTGAGTGGGTGTGGGAGAAAGATTGAAAAAGAGAAATTGAGAGAGAAAGAGAAGTAGAGAGAGAGAGAGAGATTTTTTAGGCTCTGGTGAATGATATACTTATGAATGAGGTATTTCTGGACAAATTGAAAAGAAACATGTATTTGTCCATTAAAAAGAGTGAGATCACCTTTTAGTATTAACCTTAAACTTTTAAAGTTTAAAAGAAATTAAAGTACGGAATTGACCACAGACACAACTGGACTAGAACCCTCAACTTTCAGTCTGAGCCCTTAAACATTATTTCACAGGTGAGTGCTTACTGTGGTTTCACTATTTGAAATCATTGCATAGAGAGACCATTGCAATGACCATTCCTCTAGCTCTCTTTTCCATCCCATTATGGGAGGGAAGAGAGAGAGAGTGTGACAAGACCGCAGGGGGAGCTTCAAGGGTCCCGTGGCCCTAGCCACCTCTGCACGCCCTTTAAGTGCCATCATTGCTTCCCCAAGCAGGGAGCTGCTTCTGCACAAAGACAGATAAAAACTCAGCGGCAGCTGTTTGACAGCCCCTGCTGTCAGAAAGCAGACTGTGTTTGCTCCCAACTAGCGTCTCAGCTCCCACCCAGCAAAAGCAAATAGCTATGTCCCGGGGAGGGCACCATGGGACATAGCAAGAGCCAACCCTGGGGGAGTGGTGGTCCCGAGGGCCATCAGTAGCTCTTCGAGGGGGGCCATGTGGTACCCCCACCAATGAGTATAACCCTGGAGAGGTGGTGGTCCCTGTGGCTGCGGGGGTCTAAAAAGGGCCCCCTTCACCCTTTTATTGTAGCCCTGGGTAGGTGGTCGTCCCCGGGACTGCGGGAGTGCCAGGTGGCCCGCCGCATTGTTTATAATTACTAGCTCAGTGAGGTGGCAGTTTTTTGGGGCTGTGGGGAGGGGGGTCAAGAGGCCCCTGCACTGTTTATAATTAGTGCTGGGGGTGTGTTGGTCCCTGGGGCTGCAGGGTGGGAGGCATGACAACTCCCCTGCATGGAATTACATTTAGGCCCCAGGGAGGTGGTGGTCTCTGGGGGGGAGCAGAACAGCCCCGCATTGAATTTAATAATAACCCCGGGGAGATGTAGGTGAGCTGAAACACACACAGCCTCCCCTCTACAGGCCAATCTTGGCTACAGGGACCCCATAACCCAAGGCCAAGCCTGGATATATAATTTGTTTTGGGGGAGCAGAGCTGTTCGCTCCCCCCCCCCAAGTCTGATCTCCTGGAGCCTGGCCTAAACAATTAAATTTTTTGGGAGAGGGGTCAGGGCTGGGCCATGTGACCTTGCTGTTCCCCAGGGCACCCAGTGAGATATGTTGGGGACTGTGGGGGGAGCCTGAAGGCCCTGCGGTCCTAGCTGGCTCCTTATCTCCTGTGGGAGCCGGCATTGCTAATGCAATTGCTGTTTCTGTGCCTGCATCTCCGCAGGCAGGGAGACAGAGATAACCTCCGCTCGTAGCGTGGGAGAGCTGTTTGACAACTCTCCCTTGCTGTGAGCAGTGTTTGCTGTCCTTTGGCTGCCGCAATACCACAGCAAGCCGGGGACCCGGGGACATAGCAAAAGCCGACACTGGGGGTACCTAGGGCCATCAGTGGCCCCTCTCCAACATCAATAGCCCTGGGGAGATGGTGGTCCCTGGGGATCGGGGTCTGAAACAGGCCCCCCATCTGTTTTACAATTTCTGCACTGGGGAGTTGGCAGTCCCCAGGGCTGTGGGGGAGTTGAGTGCCCCCCCTGCATTTTCTTCATCATTACCTGCGGGGGATGGTGGTCCCTAGGGCAGCAGGCAGTACCGGGCGGCCCCCTGCATTACATTTAGTTGAAGCCCTGGGGAGGTGGCGGTTCCTCAGGCTGCAGGGGGGGCGGTAGGCCCTTCCAAATTCAAAATATGAATGCCCCCGGGACTTGGCCCACCCAGGGAACTGCAATTAAAGCAACCAGGGGAGCTGTTTTTTAAAAAATATTTTCACCTGATCCACTGTGAATTGTGGCGAAAATGAAAAAAATGCTTTTTTGTCTGGGGGGTGGGGGGGGGGGAGGGTTCCTCTGGGCCCCCAGCACCAGAGCTAAAGGGTCAGGACCCTTTTTGTTTACATCTTTTTTTTTCTGGGACTCAGCTGAAGCCAAGTACCAACATGGCTGCCAACACTTCATTGTTGAAGTGTTGGCAGCCAATCGGATCTCAGGACGAGATTGGGAGGCTTTGCGGATCCTTCAGGTCCCTATATATACACAAATTTGGATTTTATTTATTTCTCAAAAACTACTGATCAGATTCACACCAAATTACCAAAAGGTTGCTTTCTGGACCAGGACCTAGCTTTCGGACACATTTGGTGTATTTCTGTTCAGTGGTTCTGGCGCTATCACTGATCAAAATCCCCATGAAATGAATGAGGAAAAAGAGTTTTGGGATCCCCTCTTTTTCTCTGCTCCCCTCTTGACGGATCACCCAGAAACTTTCCAGATAGCAGCTGATGTGAGCGTAGAATTTTTGGGCAAAGTTTCATCAAGATTTGTCAACTGGTGCAAGTAAAAAAAATGCTTATTGTATACAAACTAGGTCCTATATATATGCATATATATATATATATATATATATATATGACAAACCTGCCGCACTCCCAGGGGTCCGTTTTATAGCTTTAATTGCCCAAGTTCGTTTAAGCACTCAATGTACAAATTATTTCTACTCTCATCGCTGACGCGATTCAACATCCGTCTTCCTCAGAGTGATGAAGATGTTAAACTGAAATAAGTTCTTTCTTTGTCATTACCATTTATACTTTCTCATCCACGGCGGGCATTGTGGTTAACCTAGTCAACATTCTCATTTAGAAGTGATTTCAGTCGTGATAATTTGTAATCACCCAGACTTCTGGGCCCTTCCTAGGGCCGCTTCCTCACAGGACAATGTTGTTGTTGTTGGCTTTTTGGTGCAGAGCTGCTGCACGGCGTATTTGAAAGTATGTGCTTCTCCCAGCTAATTAAGTCTTTCAGTGACAAGTGCATACGCCAGGTTTAGTATCCATTTCAGCTTCACCACAGACATTAATCAAAATTGTACCTGTTGCCGTGTGCGCAGTCCTTACATAATTGTGTCATCCAAAACGGGCAATCGATTGCGCACTCCAATTGGCTGGTGCGAGCGTCAAGGGCTGACCATCTCCTTCCGGTATAATTACGACAAACATGCCGTACTCCCAGGAGTCCGTTTTATAGCTTTAGCTGCCCAAGTTCTTTCAAGCACTCAAAGTGCAAATTATTTCTACTCTCATCACTGACGCGTATCAACATCTGTCTTCTTCAGCGTGGTGAGGATGTTAAACTGAAATAAGTCTTTTCTGTGTCATTACCATTTAAACTTTCTCGTCCATGAAAGGCATTGTGGTTAACCTAGTCCACATTCTTATTTAGAAGTGATTACAATCGTGATAATTTGTAATCACCCCGACTTCTGGGCCCTCCACAGGGCCACTTCGGCACAGGACAATGTTGAATCACCAATTCCCACAAGTGACATTGGCTTTTTTCTGCAGAGCTGCTGCACGGCGTATTTGCTTCTCCCAGCTAATCAAATCCTTCAGTAACAAGTGCACATGACAAGATTAGTATCCATTTCAGCTTCACGCAGACATTATTCAGAATTGTATCTGTTGCCGGGTGCGCAGTCCTTACATAATTGTGTCATCCAAAACGGTAAATTGCGCACTCCAAATGGCTGGTGCGAGCGTCAAGCGCTGATTAAAGATATAAAACGGACTCCTGGGAGTGCAGCGTGTTTTTCGTAATTATATTGGAAGGAGATGGTCAGCCCTTGACTCTTTCACCAGCCAATTGGCCGTTTTGGATGACACAAATATATGAGGGAGGCTGCATGGCCACTGTGGTCTGGGGACAACAACCTCTTTGGGGCAATATATCTAAAAAATAAAAGAGGAGTCCTGCAGGACCCCCCTCCTCCCTTGTTCCGGGGAATGCCAACTCCCCAGGGCTACAAAATTGCTTTCAGGAGTGTGTCTGTATTGTCCTTCGACTCCAGGGCCACCACCTCTCTGGGGCCAAGTAGAATTTTGGAGCCATACATGGCTGCCACCTTCAGGGCCAACTCCTGCTACCTTCTGAGGTGCCTACCCTTGGGAGCTAGCTTTTTCCTTTTGCTTTTGCTTGGTGGGAGCTGACAGCTCCTGTCAAGCAAAAGCAAACAGTCTGCTTTCAGCAAGTGGGAGCTTTAAAAATGCTCCTGCTTGCTGAAAGTGGAGTTTTCATCTCTTTCCCTACATGCTAACATGCAGGCAGGGAAAGAGATAGCAAAGTTGCTCCCGTGCGCATGGAACTGCTATTTGCAGCAACTCCCAGCGTGCAGGAGAAGTGCCGACTCTTACAGGAGATGGGAGATGGCTAGGACTGCGGGGTCCACAGTCCCCATAACTTTTAATGGGTGCCCTAGGCACCCAGGAACATATGGTTGGACCCTAGGGGATGAGGTTCCCGGGACCAAAATCAGTCTAGGGATGAGGGCCACATGCTCCTTCCCTTTTTAAGAAAAGTGTTTAACCCTTGGGAGGTGGTGGTCCCCATGGCCCTGGGGGTGGGGGGTCCTTGTGGCCCACCATAAATATATTTAAAATAGCTCCTGAGAGGCGGTGATCACAGGGGCATGGGGGGTGTCCGCACAAGCCTCAGTTTTTAAAATGTAGCCCCAGGGAGGTGGTGGTCCACGGAGTGTCCCTGCTATCCCCCCATATTATTTTATGTGGTACCAGGGAGGTAGTGGTCCCAGGGACCTGAGGGGGTCTGCGTGGCCCCTCCTAATTTTTTTTTATATGTAGTCCTAGGGAGGTGGTGGTCCCTGGGGCCCGGTAGAGTCTGCGCAGACCCCCCAGCTTTTTGTTTATTAAGTAGGCTTGGGGAGGTGGTGGTTCCCCCGGCCTGGACGGTTCTTGTTCTGCTAATCCCTTTTCACCCGATGTTGATCCTCAGGAAATGTCTGGGGATCCTTGTGTATTGGTTGTGGCATTATAGGTTATAGTCCTCAACAGTTCAGGCTTCTTAGTCTCGCTATGTTGTGACTTCCCTCTACATGCCTCCACTTGCTCAGTTTACATTCTGTGACTTTTCTGGTTTGTCTGGGTCCTGAACATACTGTCCTCATGTGAGTGTGGTGCTCCTGGAGAATGGTGGGCACTCCTCTCGATCCATGCCTTCTATCTGTGCCTCAGCAGAATATTTCTGGCAGTTGAGCTTGGTGGGATGCCTTACAAGGTCTGCATGCTAGACTCTTTGTTGATCTTACTCTCTCTCTTGGGATGTCTCCTTTGCTTCATGTCCTGCTATGTTCTGTGTGCTAGCAGGTGGGCTTTGCTCGGACCTACAGGGCTCGTATTTATGTTCATGGCTTGGCAGGATTCTACTTCAGTGCTTTGGATGTTAGCCTGCTGGGTTCTGGTTTGCTAGATTGTGATGTTTGCTGTGGGAGAGGATTGGGCCAGGTCTTCCTGATAGTCCTCCCGGCTGACAGGTACAGATGATTTATGTGCTACCTGTTCTTTGATTCTTTGCTGCATTGACCAAGGTACATTTGGTCTGGAGTGGGTTCCGGGCTGTCAATGGTTTCTGGTGTATGCCTTCAGCCCTGCTGTCAGTCACATGTCTTCTTTTTGCTGTAGCTCGCTCTCTTCTCCTCTCTGTGTTGATTTACTGATAGGGGATTTCCAACCACGAGCCTAAACATCCTTTTGGTTTCCATGTAGATTGGTCAATGATTTGCTCATAGTGTAGAGGGTAGGCCCTCTTCAGCTCTTCCTTCTAGATTGCTGTCTGCTGGTCCTAAATAGTGTACTTGGGTGTTGGGGTGCAGCTGTGTGCTTAGTGTCTTTTCTGCCTCGTCCTTCATTTTGCTTTGTGTTATTGTTTGCCCTAGTGGGGCACTCAATTATTTTGGGTCTTCTTCCTAGATCTCCTGCCTTGGCAGGCTGTCCAGTGTGTGCTTTGGGTGCCTTGCCTTTGTTAATTTTTCAGTTGGCCAGGTTGTGGGTAGATTTTTTTCTGCTTGGTGTAGCGTGACAGAATGAGGACTGTGATGAGGAAGACCAGACAAGGTGGTACTGTCCTGATTACTTACAGGTAATCGTTATTGCTCCAAGTTCAGGTCTTCCTCACCACAGTTCTGCAACCCTCCTCAATCATTCCTTTGACTTCTGCAATCCTAGGCTTCTTAGATACAGGCTATCCTTGGAGTAGGGATGAGAGTTATGGGCAAGAGTTGGAAGAACCACCAGCAGTGAAGTTAAACAAGTAAGCCCAGGTTTTAGAGAAGTATAATTCCAAGACGTACTCAGTATGCATTACCTGCCTCACTCTCACACAGTTAGAACCATGACGAAGAAGATATGAACTAGGAGTAATGAGAAATATCAGTAAGTATTTGGGGCACTGTGCACAGACAAACTTTATTTAGATAATCCATTGGCGCAATTGAACAGGGATTCAGGTTATCGCTAATGATTTTGAACTATATAAATTTGAAACAAATGAAGACTTTTGACATTTCTGGATTAAGAACAAGCCTTACATATTATGGATCAGTCTCTAATAAGAAAGGCATTTCTAGAGATAGGTAACTCAACTTGCTGGGCTGTCACACCAATTATGCAGCACTCTAGCAACACTACAAGTGTCAGACACAGTCCACAAAGTGAACGAATGAGATACTTTGCAGTTAACATAGGTATTAGACCTAGTTGCTCCCTGACTCTACCCATAGTTAATATCTTTATAAATCAAATAGTCATCCCAATCTTTACTACTACCATAGATGGCCCAGTCCTCAATGAAGAGTCCACTCCTTGTCCACGGTACTCTAATGATGCAGTGTTATGAAACTGACTGACAGTGTAGCACAAACATCTGGCAGCATTTGAAAATCCTGGTCTCTTAAAAAAAAATCCAAAACTTAATGTGAATAAATAAGTATATGGAAAGATCTCCAATTACGAAGGTCACAAGTCTCTAGTAAATGATGTACAGTCAACAGCCTCAAATTAAAGATAGTAGACAACTTTAACTACTTAGGCCCATATTTATACTTTTTAGCGCCACATTTTGATGCAAAAACGGCGCAAAACTGCAAAATACAATTGTATTTTGCAAGTTTGCGCTGCTTTTGCGTCAAAAAATGACATAAATGCGGTGCTAAAAAAGTATAAATATGGGCCTTAGATTGAAAATTCAATTAGCAGGGTTCAAGGGAATTTCGGATTGCAAACAGTAACAAAACCCTGTTTCTTTATGCATATACTTTCGCGACAGGAGGTGGCCTATTAATAGCAGCTTTGATTACGTATCAGTATTAAACTGAAGTTAGAGATTTTAATTACGGCTGTGGTCTTTGGTCCTATGCAGTACCATCATTTCAGGGTGTAAATTGAAACTTGTGAGTCAGAAAGGGGACTGACTTTTTCCTGTCGTTTTTTTAGATGAAAATAAAACCCAGGGTTGTTTTTCCCTTGTCCATTTGTTCCTTGTTAAGTGCCTCATTTTGATGCGTACCAAAGTGTTCCCTCTCTCCATGCTATATGTTCTTTATTGCTTTCAGGCTATGCAATAATGCGGGAGCAGAAGTGCTGACTTTCCAACTTTGCACGCAGAAAAGGAGGCAGTTCGCATCAGAGTCCTGATTAAGATCACTAGTGCCCACAGTGCAGTCGAAATGCAACACAGATAATATCCTAAACTGAAGAGCGCCTAAACCTCTCTTTGGACAATAATTCCCAACAGGATTAATGTAAATGACTAACAGGGTTTCAAAAGAAGTGATAAGCCTGTATCCTTAGTGGAACCAAGTGATTAAACTTGCCATAGAGAATCTTTGTAGGGACAGATGGCTGTCTATAGAGGATCCGATCGCTTATTTAGAGACAGTACTAAAGATTTTAAATAATGTTTTGATCTTATTTGTTTTAGCTTAAAATGATATAATGTGTGGTTTATTTTGAGACGGTATGGTTTGAAAACTCATGGGTGTCAGGTTCCACAGGATTGAATCACTTGTAAATATGCTACTTTTCGTTTCCTTAAATTACAGATAAGCATTGGGTGCTTCTCAAATTATTACAGAATTTCACGAAGACCTAAACAGACACGAGTGCCAGCCCCGCCCTAATTCATTTTGCTATTTGATTGACAGTTGATGAGATGCTATCTTAAACTGAATTCTATTTATTGGCCCCACCTTTAGTAGCTTTTACAGAGCCACGCCCCTGCGTAAACACACCAAAGTGTTTAATATCATTGTTTTAGTGCAATAACCAGTGGCGGCTCCTCTATTAGGGTGGAGGAGCATTGCCCCCCGCCCCCACCAGCAGCAGCAGCTGCAAATCCTTTAATACACGAAACAATAATAAACCATGTTTATTATCGTTTCGTTTGTTAAAGGGGTGGGGCATTGGGCATGATGAGGATATGATGTGAGTGCATTGTGCACTCCCCTTTGGCCGGCCATCGTGGGCAAACCAAACACACATGCGCAGTAGGCTCTCCCCAGCCCAGCAACGCAGTTGCTGGGCTGGAGAGAGAAGGCACAGACTCCCAGTCTGCCTGGGAGTGCCCTGTCTAGGCACTCCCAGCCAATCCTGATGCTGCTCTGAGCAGCGTCAGGAGTGACCGCAGGGCAGGCTGGGAGCCTGTGCCTGTGAGGAGACGGAGGAGTAGCATGCGCGGTGCGGCGCACAGGTAGTTTTTATTTATTTTTTAATTAAATTTTTACCACCCCTGCACGCTGCACCCGCCCCGCCTCGCGTGAGGGCAGCAAGCCACGACTGGCAATTACACAATGTAACAGCAAAGGCATTACGCCTTGCTATGTGAAATGTTATGGTATAGGCGATGTTCTGTCCCCTGACTTTTCCTCACACTAACTTGAATGACCTTTTTAAACCAAAACATTCCACTTGGGACCCAGGCAGCAAACCAAATCCCCATTGTGGGCTTCGTTCAGGGACACAGCGCTACAATAAGAGAAAAGATGCTGTAACACATCTATGCAAGTCTGTAAACTGTGTGTCCTGCTGAGAGAAGTTTCTGCGGACGTTGTTCCCAGAGATACTCTGGGACCTTTCACTTTTGGTAACAAATAACAAATACTTTAAAATAAATCCCATGATACAACACATCCCATAGGGGCTTAAGGAGCGAGATAACAAAATTTAAGCACTTTAAAACTCTAATTTGGGTTGTTTTATTCTCTCTCAATTGACTCGCAATGCATTTAGGCCCTGTGGGGAATGGTGTCCATTTTCAAGGACTATGGATACCTCTCAACAAATGTATATGAATTAAGAAGCGTTGGCACTTCAGTGATAATGTTTAAGTAAATTTCGTTACTGCATGTCAATGCACCTATGAAAACATCTAAAACTGCCTCTAATAACAACCCAAGACAGCCTTCCCATTTGCTGCAAAAGCTATGTAAAGCTCAAAGGTACGTCATAAGCGGGAGATACGGCTAACTTGTCTTTCTGCTTCTCATGTGTCCTTGCCTTTTGTGGACTTATGACCTTTTGAAAAAGGGAAAGGAATGATTGAGCTCCCACTTATCAAAAGAAAGGTTGAGGAAGAGACTGATCCAGAGTCTAGCACTATTACTAATTTCTTGGGCCCATTGAATCTTTTCCTGAGTTCCGAGGGGTGAAGAGAAATTCATTAAATCATCCAACTTAAATTACAGTGTAACCCATTTGGGCACTGTAGGAGGCTGACTCTCTATACAGTGTACACAAATTATATGCACTGTGCAAAGAGTCCGAGCAACTCCCACCTTGGTTTACAAAGGTAAAAACTACACCACCTAATGCTCTAATTTTTATGGTAGCTTGGATGAGCAGTTAGGCCAATTTTGGAGAAGTGCAAAACATTTGCTGTACTCACAGTATCAATAAAAGTGGACACATACTCAAAGGAATAACTCAAGACCAATTTACGAAAATACTTCAGATTGTTATAACATTTTTAAGACCAAGATCATTAAAATCAGGTAAGTACTTTTTAAGTTCTGATTTTTCAAAGTTCAGAAAATGTCTTGTTTTTGTGTGTAATTACGCACCACAGGAATCAATGGGAGAAAACTTTAAAGATGCATATAAAATCAGGCAACGTGTTTGCCAGAGTCTTCTTTTGTTTTTAGGTCGAGGTCATCAAGAGGTCCTGTAAACCAGCCGGAGAAGTTTGTGCGGTTCCTGGTTTTCGCAGGAGCAGCTGCCGAAGAGTCCTTGGAGCTAGTGCAGGACCACTCCGGGGGACCACTTGGAAAACAATGCAGGCAAACTACAAGGTGAGTCCGTTGAGTCCTCTTGGATTGTAGAGGTTGCAAGGGGTGGGGGACCCTTAGAGTACAGCTGGTTCTCCAACGCAGGACCCAGGGAGGCTGGGTGCAGAGCAGATAGGTGTGCCAAGAGCTGTGCGCAAAGGTGCCCTTGGAAGCAAAAGGCAGGTCACTTTGTGGGTGGATTGCAGGCAAGCAGGGCTACTCTGGAGGGTGGTTCTTATGTGTCCTAAAGTCCTTCAACTGAGGCTTGCTCCTGGTCCTATGGGAGTCCGGAGTGGACTTTTCTTCTTGGTGTCCGACATTGAGGGTCCAGTACCCCTGCTATTGCACGGTTCAGCCACTGGAGGTCGCAGTGCCACCAAACTTGGCACACTTACAGGGTTTTTCATCTGAGTCCATTGGGTGGAATTTGGTTCAGCTGCTGTGTTTGGTTCCCTGGTCAGAGGCTGGTCAATGAACTGGACTTCACTGGTCTTTGATTCTTTGCTGCAGGGAGTGATGCCTTCACTCTGAAGGGAGATGTTTGGTAATTTTCAGAAGGGTGGAGGTCCTCTGGGGTGTTGCAGAGTCTGTCTGATGTCCATGTAACCCCTCAGCTACGATTGTCGAGTCCTGGGTGCAGCAATGAGGTTTTAGCACCTTTTCCTTTGTGCATCAGGAATGCAGTTTTCGAGCATTGGGTCTTCTTTGCTGCTTGTCTTCTTGTTTCCTTGGAATCTGATCTGTAGGTCTAGGGTTGCCCACTAAATACTGCATTTAGTGGGTGTTTAAGGGAGTACCTAGTAGTAACTAATGAGTCATCTACCTTAGGAGGGCTACATCCACTTTGTGACCACTTCCTGTGTTCAGAGGTCACTTCTTTATCCCTGATAGGCTATTGTCCTTCCATGGAAGATAGAGGAAAATGAAATGGAGAGGTCACCTTGCATGCAACACCTTAGGATGATGCAAGCTGGGTGGGGGGTACTCCTCCTATTCTTTGGGCATTTTCCTGCCATTGCTCCCAACAAAAGTGGGAGTTTGCAACAGGGCGGCCATCTGCTACTAGCAACAGGGCGGTCATCTGCTACTAGCAACAGGGCTGGGGGTCAAGTTTCAAGGACAGCAAGCCCTTTGAAGCTCGCAGGCAGGGCTGTGCACATTCCTGGGGGAGGAGATGTAACACCTCTTCCTAGGAAGGGCTTTGTTTTCTGAGCGCAAAGGGTCTTACTCCAGGGTTCCAAAATCTTGCTCGTGGTGCAGGCTGGTTGTGACCGGCCAGCAACTATGCCAGGGTTAGTTAGCTTTTGCAGGGGTCAACTCTAAGGTGCCCCCTGTATACATTTTGCAATAAATCCAATACTGGTACCAGTTTGGATTTATTGATTTGAGTTGTTTGATACCAAACAACCCAGGGTCAGAGGGGCCATCATGTACCTGTGAAACTCGTACTGACCCCTGTCCAGCACATGGACTTAAAATGGCTGCTCTTTATACTTCCTATGTCCCGGGTTTGGCAAGGAAACAGAAGGGGCATATTGCTCATGCACCTATGCCCACACATGCATTATAGTGCACCCTGCCTTAGGGCTGAAAGGCCTGCCAGAGGGGTGACCTACCTATATTGCATGCAGTGTGTATTGGATAGGTCACAGGCTGTGTGCCCTGTCAGTTTTGCACGATGCATGGTCCCTGAGGGTGGCACAATCTGTGCTGCTGCCCTCAGGGGTCTACCCTTAGTATCCCATGCTCTGGGTACCTAAGTACCATTTACTTGGGACTTAAGGTGACAGCTAAAGGTGTTTCCAAATGTGCCAATGCATCACAACAATTTTGGGAAAGAGATCTGGCCCAGGGAACCTGGCTAGCAGGGGCCCTGGGCACTAACAACTTTGAAACAATATCAATTACCAGGCAAAAAGTGGGGGGGCTAACCATGTCAAAAGAGGCACTTTCTTACAGGCATACATTGAATCTCAGAGGCAAAATTAAGTTCTAAAGATTTATCACAAATTAAAAGCCAGACTTAAATAAATGAGCCTCAAAAATGTACTGTAAAAATTAAAATGACCAACGGTGCATTAAACAGTCAAACAAAGTTGAAATGCAGCAACATCAAACAAACCAAGACTTCAGTAGCAATGATACAGACAATAAAAAACAACGGTTGGTGCTCTGAGTTCAAGCCTTGGTTCTCCTGTCTAACCATTTAACCTGCACCTACCCAATTCCTGTAATAATCTACAGGGAACTCTAAAAGGATGTACATTGCAATATTTGGAATAAAGCAAAGTGGAAGCACCGTGGAAACCTCAGTAGAAGGTTCAACAAGAGAAATGTGTGTATCATAAAGCCACATCAGTCAATCAATAAGGAAAACAGAAGTCTGCACCTCTCTAAGGGGCTGAATTAAGAGCTCCTATCGCCTCCTTGTGCCACAATAGTGCCATTTTTTTTTTAATGCTAATGTGGCCCAACAGGGCCAAAATCGCCGTGCCAAATTCACAAAGTGGCGCAATGCATGCATTGCGCCCCTTTGTAACCCTTTGCACAACATTATGCCTGCGCTAGGCACAATGTTTGCAAAGGGGGGCATTTGCCCATGGGGGGGTGAAAAAATGTCATTTATTTCGGCATTTTTAGTTCCTGCACAGAGCAGGCGTTAAATGGAGGTATGCCATTGTTTTCAATGAGTCTCAATGGGCTTTGCAGGATTAGCGTAAAACATTTTTACACTAATCTTGCAATTTTCCGAACTAGCGTCAAAAATGTTGACGCTAGTTCCCCTAACTACTGCCATGGTGCACCGTATCCTAGCTATGGCACACACATGGTGACGTTAGGGAGGCGCTAAGGGCCGCAAGAAAAGTGGCGCTGCACTGGGCGCAGTGCCACTTTTCTTAAATCAGGGCTTAAGTCAAGGGTCAAGAAGGGTCTGAACCTTTAACTAACAAAAACACTCCTATGTTCTCAAACTTCAGATATTTGACGTCATTACCAGTAACTTTCCATAGTTGGTGCACAGTAGTGAATGGTATCCTTTAATTAGGCCTTTTTACATCTTGATTCAGCAATCAGGACGATCTTGGATTTGTTCTCGACTTCAGGAATCCAAAGGTGAGTTCTCCTACAGTGCTCCTTGTTAACACTTTCTTCATTGGTGACCTGATTCCACATACTTCCTTATATATTGCTAACAATAAGCTTTTCATTAAAAGAAGACTTCTGTGTATGCACCTGCATCGAAAGAAATACACAGCAAAACAGACTTTCACGTTGAAGATTGAACACAAGCCCTCTCTCTCAGCTTAATTTGGCCTGACTCTTGATACACATTCAAATACATGATTATGCTGCAGTCCATCTAAACAGTATACATGAAAAAGAACTATGAAAATGTCGACTAAGTAGAAAATCATAATATTCATTCACGGAATCATATAGTAGACATGTAATTTGCATATGATCCTTCTAGTTCCCTATTCATAAATGCATTTACGGTTCATTTCATAAGGTCATTTTCTTCGTTTACATGGATACGTATTATATATACATTATATAGGTTGTCACATTCATTGTATTTTCTCTTTCCGTGATGCATAATGGCACAGCCAAGTTATGCTCTCTATTGACTACTCCTGTTTATCCTCAGCAGAATATTCAGGTCGAGAGTTAAGACTCACTGGAGAAAACTGGGAAAGATAACGTGACATTTAGTAATGTCCCCATGGTAGCATTGATGTAGAATACAAAATTGGAGAAAAGAATGAAACCCTGTTAGAAGTCCCTTAGTACAGCTCTTGTGTGGTATTCAGTATCAGAAGGGACACACTTACATAACTGATTTTCAGTTTTGAGGTGCCAAAAAGCCCATTTGTATAGAAGTAACACATTTATCTCAAACAAATGAATTACTTTACTCATTTGTTTGTCTGGTGTAATATTATGTGAAACTAGAAACCTAATTTTCATTTTGTTTTTTCATATTTAAGCACACCCCACCTGGTATTCTTTTTTGAGTGTACCAATTGTAATAAATTGTATAAAATGCCTCTAAATGGTGTTAACGTTTGCTTTCTTTCCAATAAATTGCCTAACCACAATGATGACCATGCATAAATCTGAATTCCTCTCTGCACTTCATGATACACTATAGTATCGACTCAGCGGTTTAAATTGTCAAATTATTAGTTATTGACTCATTTCTTGTAAGGGTTAGAGTAACTGTTCTGTGCTTATTTTCTGGAAAAGCAACTTGCAAAAAGAAAGATGTGGACATTGTCTACAATACTTCTACTACGGCTTCTTGCACGCTTTTAACATTATTGTACTGCATTTAGGGCCAGATGTAGGTAGCCAAAAAAATAGCGAGTCGGAAATTGCGAGTCTTTGCGACTCGCAATTTCCGACTCGCAAACAGGTATCCAACAAGAAGAAGCAACTTCATTTTGCGACTCGCAAATGAAGTCGCACCGCAGATTGCGAGTCCACTGCTTGCAAGGTCGCTTTTTACGACCTCGCTAAAAACGAACACGCAAATTGCGAGTGGGTGTCGCAAATTGCGACTGTGCCGCAAATTGCATGCAGGTGCAGCAGAACACTCTGGAAAACACTTCCTGGCTCTTGATGATGACATCACAGCCAGGAAGTTTACAAATACACCTGGGAGAAGGGAGGACCACAACCATTTCCAACTGCTGAACAACCACCAGGAGGAACAGCATCAACAATGGAGGACTCAGGCAGGAAGATGAAACTCAAAATCTCAGAGAAGGAACTGGAGGTGCTGACAGATGAATGCTGTCAGCACCATGACCAACTATTTGGAAGGGCTGCCCTCAGTGTGTCAGAGTCTGACAAAAGGAGGATTTGGACAGACTTCCAGGAGAAGGTGAATGCAATCTGGGTGAGCCACAGGAGCATAGATGAGCTGAAAAAGCGATGGTAGGACCTGCGCTCCAGGACCAAGGAGAGGGTGGCAGAGCGCCTCCGGGAGATGAGGGGCACAGGAGGAGGCCCATTTACCGTCCCACCACCCACACCCATGGAGGAACGAGTGCAACAGACCCTGGAGCCAGAGGCAGTGGCTGGAATAGGAGAGCTAGACACGTCAGCGCCAGGACCATCAACAAGTGAGTACCATGAAACATGCATGTACACCCATATCTGCCATACCCCCACCCACCCAGTACACAGCAGCATGCACAACCAAATGAGCTCCATTTCAGAGTAGCAACCACCAGAATGGTGCATTATGGGCAATGTAGTCCAGTAGGCAGCTGATAGGCAACAGTTTATTAGGAAGCATACAACAGATGTTAGATACTGACAGTGTGTTCCCTATGTCCCACAGGTCTCCCACAAGACATCTCCACCAGCCAGTCCGTCCAGGGTGCAGAGGTCAGCCGACAGGCAGCACAAGACCCAGGAGCAGCCACCACAGGGCCCTGCACCACCCGACCACAGTCCCCTCCAGATGCACCATTTGACATTGTGGAGATTGACCCAGCACCCGGTCCCAGCCACAGTGCCAGCCAACAGGACCCTGATGCTCCACCGCGTCGCAGACGATGTGTCCATGTCCCTGCAGTGTCACAGGGAGATGTAGGGGACTCCTCCATGTCCGCCGCCGAGGCAGCTCTCATCAGAGGTCAGCGCCTGCAAACAAGGCAGATGAGAGTGATATCAGGGGCCATGCAGCGAATGGAGAGAAATTTCACAACAGGGCTGGCACAGGTCCACACAGACTTCCAAAACCTGAACAGTCATGTGGGTGACCTTGCACTCTCCATCAGGCAACTAGTGACTGAACTTGTTACAGAGAGAGAGAGAGTGCAAGCGCCGTGAACGCCAACTCATCCCCCGTTTGGACCGCATGGCTGCCTCCATCGTCCGCCTGGCTGTGAACACAACAGGGCTGTCACGCCGGACAGTCAGTTTGCAAGTAGACATGGGCCACTTTCCAGGCGATGTGGCTTGCGGCCTGGGATGGATAAGCCACGCTGTGGACATGATGGAGGCAAGACAGGTGGCTAGGGGCACGGCAGACACGCCTCAAGATAGTGAGGAGGGCTCCACTATCAGTAGTATATCTGCCACGGACACCAGGGTATTGAGGAGTGGCAGTGCACGGCAGGGATCTGCTGACTCTCCAGGCACTAGCCATGCTGGGCGTCCTTGGCGTAGGAGTTGAGCTACGCACTTACGGACAATTGAGGCACATGAGGTTAATGTGTCCTCATAGCAGGTGGACATTTACAGCACCTGACCAACAGTTCAGTTCTATAGTTATTTAGTTCACTTAAAAAAAGTTCTTGTTTGTTCCACTTCACACCTGGGCTCTTTGTGTGTGACATTCGTGTGTGTGGAGACAGGCAGCACATACCTTCCAAAGTATTGGGTTGCAATGTGGTCCCGTCTCTGTCTGCCTTGATTTGCAATGCTTCTATTCCCATGATGGCGATGTGGTAGCTCTTGCTCGTCATCCTCCGAATCTGGGTCTTCAGGGGTGAGATGTAGACTATGGCCCTCATTACGACCCTGGCGGTATAGAACCGCCAGGGCCGCTGGACGGGGAGGCACCGCCGACAGGCCGGCGGTGCCCCGCGGGGCATTCTGACCGCGGCGGTTTAGCCGCGGTCAGAGAAGGGAAACCGGCGGTCTCCCGCCGGTTTCCCGCCGGTTTCCCGCCGGTTTCCCGCCGGTTTCCCGCCGGTTTCCCGCTGCCCCCAAGGAATCCTCCAAGCCGGCGCAGCTTGCTGCGCCGGCTTGGGGATTCCGACTCCCCCTCCCGCCATCCAGTTCCTGGCGGTTCTCCCGCCGGGAACCGGATGGCGGGAGGGGGAGTCGCGGGGCCCCTGGGGGCCCCTGCAGTGCCCATGCCAACGGCATGGGCACTGCAGGGGCCCCCGTAAGAGGGCCCCAAAATGTATTTCACTGTCTGCCTTGCAGACAGTGAAATACGCGACGGGTGCAACAGCACCCGTCGCACCTTCCCACTCCGCCGGCTCGATTACGAGCCGGCTTCATCGTGGGAAGGGAGTTTTTCCCTGGGCTGGCGGGCGGTCTTTTGGAGACCGCCCGCCAGCCCAGGGAAAAACTCATAATATCCTCAGCGGTATTATGGAGGGCTGAATTCTGGCGGGCGGCCTCCGCCGCCCGCCAGAATCAGAATGAGGGCCTATGTCTGGTGGCAATGTTGTGCAGTATAGCGCATGCTACAACGATCTTGAATGCTGTTATTAGGGCATACTGGAGGGCACCTCCACTTCTGTGGAGGCATCTGAATCTGGCCTTCAACAGTCGAAAGGTCCTCTCTATAACATTTCGGGTCCTCCTATGTGCACTGTTGTATCGCCTCTCAGTCTCATTGCTGGGTGTTAAGTACGGGGTAAGTATCCATGGTCTTAGAGCATATGCACTGCCACCTGTTTGACAAAAATAAGCAATGTTAGCAGGGCATGGATGGTATCCACATTGACCTGTGTGTATGTCTTCAAGGTGTATTCAGCTATACCTAGGAGATATCTGTCTCCAAACTCCCCATGTTCTAGGCGTTGGTGTATCCCACTGTGCCTGAAAATGTAAGAGTCATGTGTACTCCCTGGAAATTTGGCCACCATGTCAGTGATGACATAATGGGCGTCACATACCACCTGGATGTTCAGTGAGTGGGTACACTTCCGGTTGCAGAACAGATATTCCAGATTTGCAGGAGGACATATTTGTATATGTGTCCCGTCCACACACCCTATTACATGTGGGAAGTTGGCAATCCTGTAGAATTCCAACTTGGTGCTGTTGATTTCTGCCTCATTCCTGGGTAGGTAAATGAATCTGGACATGTGTGTGAGTAGGGCATCTAAGAAACATCTGAAAAACCGTGAGAGTGCACTTTGGAATACCCCACCTGCCACAGCAATGACCCCCTGATAGCTACCCGAGGCCAAGAGGTGCAGTGAGCATAGCACTTGCACATGTGTGGGGATGGCGCTGCCGCGCACAGTCTGGCGTTGAAGCTGCGGATTGAGTAGGTCTATTATTTCTAATATTGCTGCATTGCTGAGTCTGTATTTATCATAAATCTCCTCCTCAGTTTGTTGGAAAAGTGTCTGCCTGGTTCTGTGTATCATCTCCTGTCTCTGGCTCCTCCTCCTCTGCTGTGCGGCGTGGACTCTCCTCCTCCTTGCTATCACATATATCTCCGCTATCTTGAGTAACCCAGGTGCCTTCTGAGTCTCCTTTTATACTTTGGTTCTGGTTACCACCTGCTCTGAGTTAGTGGTAAATTGGGTGTGCAAAATGGGCTTTTTGCGACTAGTCGCAATTTGCGAGTGGCTTTTTCATATGGTTTGCGACTCACAAATTGCGACTTCCTATTTGCGGGTCGCACAATTGGGTCGCAAATTTTGCGAGTCGGTATTGGCTCGCGTCGCTATTTGCGATTCGGAAATGGGGTTTTTGCATCCCATTTCCAATTTTGCGGGGTCGCAAATAGCAATTCGGGCCATTTGCGACTCGCACAATTTTGCTACATCTGGCCCTTAATTTGCTCACTATAGAAAATGTTGTCCTTAACCTGAGAATCCTATAGACGTTTTTCTTCCAAGCCAGGAATTAGAAACAGTGGCATTCCTGCACAGGATCTCTCCTGAATCAGGTTCTTAATTTGAATGCTAGACTAATGGGATTCAGAACACAGTCATTATTTTGGACTGATTATGCATTGGTGACATTAAACCTAGAGTATGGGCTTTCTCAGGACAGTTTCTAGGGAAGTCCAGGCTGTGAAAATACGACACAAACTCATTTTAAGGGTCTTTGGGGACCTGAACACCGACATACTTTGGAGTCCTCTGTTGGAACATTTAGATCAAAATGCTGTTATAAATTTTACATTATTGTGACCTTGCTTATCAACATGTCGCAGCGGCCTTGAACTCTCTAGGAACCCACTACCAATAGTTATTTATAACTAATCATCAGACAGTTCACAATCTCAGCCATTGGATCTGCAGACTGGATCCCAACATCCGGAACCTATCTATGACATCCCAGATTTCATACATCATCTAACCCAACAATATATTTCTCGAACTTGAAACTCAGAGGCAGCTCCAGACAAATTTTAAAAGATGCAGTATCCTACCTACTTGACACCATGAGCATCAAGCAGCCCCATTAACTAATCCAGACCAGAGTTAACATTTGCTGTCTGGTTTCACAATCATGCAGCCTTCCTGATGATGCTATACAGACAAGGCCGCCATCATGATCATCATCCCTTCAACACCAGCCACCCACAATCATAAGTCAAAACCGATCAGATCAAGGTACTTACTCCTCACTAATGAACTTGCACTTGACTCCAAATCTTCTTAGTCAATCACATCAACCAGCCAACAAAAACACTAACACCCCACTGAAAGTGTTTTCTAAACAAAGCAGTGCTCTTAACATCAGGATTTACTCAAGAACTCACAAACAGCAAATTACCTCTCAGCAAAGTAGAAAAAAACTGCAAAAAACAAAACTGAGACTGACGCCTCTCCACTGCTCATTCAGAGAACTGGTTTCCACACACTTAATGTGGAAGACTCTAAAAGAAAAGGACCTAAGGAATTGCCCACTTAGCCCCATGCTTATGATGTCACATACAAATGTGGTTCCCAGATGGGACTTCACAAAGGAAAAACACAACTTGGGGTGTTCTGCAAGCCGTAAGCTCTTCCAGCAAACTCCTGAATCAGAATAACTGATCTAGACAAACAATGAGGATGTAACTATGTCCACCTCGCCAGTCACAACCCCACCTCAACCAGAATGACTCCCAGCCTAACCCAGAGCACTAGAGTATTCACCCCATTAAGAAAATTTATGGTGTGGCAAAACACACATTCACACAAAAAACAGTCTTTGTACAGAGAGAAGCCTTACTTCCAAAACTAAATGATAGTCTAAGGCCTGCCCTTTGTACTTTACCAGATGGCAAAGCAGAGTAATAAACAAAGTTATGAAATTCACACATTGAGACACTGTCTTGATTTCGTTCCACATATCTCAGAGAAGGTCTTCATTTCTTTGGATCTAAATATTCTAAACACTCTGGCCTAGATTTCCAAACACTTTGCATTGTGATTGTGTTGCTTTACTAATTGAAACCAGAGACAAAGGGTCCCATCATGACTTTGGCGGTCTGACGGTAAGACCAACGCAGTGGCGGCCACCAAAAGACCACCATGTTGGTGGCAACCCGACCGCCGTATTAAGAGGCACACAGAAAAGTCAGCCAAAAAACAGCAGCCAAATTCCTGAAACTGCCAAGACATTGAAGGACGGAAAAGAAGCGGTCCGACCACCAGCCCAGCCAGCCCGACAGAAATCCCCCATCAGATTACGATTCACAAATCACAACAGCGGTACGTCCATGGTGGAAATCCACTGACGGTGCGAACCGCAGCGGTCTCAACTCCCAGCACAATAAACACAGCACTACATTGGATAGTTTGAATACCCCACACCTGACACACACACACAACACGCCTACACACTGCACTATATAACACACCCCTACACAACCCACAATCCTTTGCAACCTGAACACCACAGACAAGCGAAATTGTACACCGAAGTAGGAAAACCAATATAAGGCATCCACATACATTTCACTACACACACACCTGCACAACATAAACAACACACATTTTTCTACCACACACAATTCACTATAAGTGTCACTCACTCACATCACAGCACCTACACCTCACCACTTACCTTTTACATCAGCCTTTCACCTTTGAACACAACCACACTGTCTTCATCACCACTACCATGTGCTTACAAAAACACCCATGTTTCACGGATGAGGAGTTGAGGGTCATAATGGACAAAATTGTTTGGGTAGAGCCACACCTGGTTGGAGCACAGGTCCAGCAACCATCAATTGACAGGAACATTGAGTTGTGGCAAAGAATAGTCAACAGGGTCGATTCTGTTGGCAGCTATCCACGCACAACGGAGGATATCAGGAAGAGGTGGAACGACCATAGGGGAAAGGTAAGTTCCATGGCCTCCAGACACCAGCTGGCAGTACTCAAGACTGGCGGTGGACCCCCCCCTCCTCCCCCTACTTTCACATTTTGGGAGGAGAAGGTCTTGGAAATACTGCATCCTGAGGGCCGGACAAGAATACTTGGGGGAGTGGAGTCTGGTAAGTCCCCACAAAATACATGTCACCCATTTGTCATGTCCTGCATGCTCCCTTACCACCTTAACCCACCCAAATTCACATACCACCCACCACACCTATGTCCAAATGTTCCAATACCCCTCTCTGGCATGCGACATGTCCACTAAACTCACCTGGCTCCACAGGCTTTGAAAAGGGCACGTGAAGTACTGGCAACTCATAATACTATAATTCCCAGAATGCAATAACCCCTCATTGGGAAAATCAGAACAGTGCACAAAATGTGAGATGTCATGCATCTGAAACTAACTACCAAGATAAGCCATCTTGATTGTGCCAGTGTGTAACAGTGAATGGCAATGACAACAATAAAATGGCACACTCCCACTATCATCACCAAGAAAACAGAGCTATAGCTGAGTGTCCAATCACAATGCCCATAGAATAAAGGTACCTAAGACTAAAATGTATTCACCCGGGATGGAAGTATTGATGTAAAAGTGGATGCACATGCAGTACAACCAGTAGGAGGTCAATGTCTATGGCATTCTCCCATACTCTATTACTACTCTGACTCTATTGTGCATTGTACACCTCTCTGTTGTGCCATGTATCATGTAAGACACTTCAGAAGGCAAGAAAGATGAATATCCATGGAAAACATCTGACAACATAAGATGGTATCAGCAGTTGATGGTCTGCCACTAGTGGGAGAGGGCACACTGTGCCAGGGGCACAGGCATGTGGCGGTAGGGTGCGTGGGAGGGATGCTGTGGGAAAGCAGATGGGGCTCCAAGGGACAATACTGACCAGGAAACCATCTCCCAAGTCTTGGGAGCATACCAAAATTCCCAAGGTATGATGGGCCAGGTAATCACCATGATGAGAGAAATATAACAGCTGCAGAGGGACCGTCACCAGAAAGTCATGTGGCAGGCCCAAAATGCCTGCCTGGCTTCCATTACTGGGGTGCTGAGGGACATCAACACTACCCTGAGAAGGACTGCAGCACATCAGGCCTCTTCCTCTAGCAACGAGTCTACAATCCCTTCTTCAACTGCGGCTGCTAGTGGAATGGGGGCCCTGCCATGGGAAGCACATGCCTCAGGCACCCCACCCTTTGAAGCAGAGGGACCCTCCCGCAAACCTGGAAGTCCACCCAGATATCCGGGAGGAGCAGATGCCAAGACAAACCCCACTGCCAGGAAGTGAACCTCTCCTGACCATCCTGTTGACTGTTCTTAAAGCAAACTCAATTATTCCATGTACAAGGACACTGGACTTGTGCATCCAAATGGTGTAGCAGCTACCCTCTTGATTCCAGCCACCATGACTGAACCCTTCACTCTTTATTTTGTGTTTTTGTTAGTTACTAGTCACACATATTATTTATCTGTTCACAATAAATCACACTTTAACACAGGTCCTGTGTATGTGATATGAATCTACCATGTACAACTGTGATGCATAGCAACTCTACTATAAATGTGTTCCTCTGTATTGTACAACCTATGTCATGAACATCACACATGGACACTATCAACATAAGACTCATTACATTAGGATTCAAACATGGATAGATTTAAAAACAGTATGCTACATCTACACACATGTATTGATAGACATGCAAGCAGCACATTGAGTATAACTGACAGTAACATCAAGATGTCTGCTACGATGGCAGACACTACTAATCCACTGGAATCAGAAGTTAACGATATATCAGTCTTCCTACAAGCCAGAAAGCATACAGAATGTTCCTTTGTAGCACATGCTAAAGCCTTATCACATGACCATACCTTTGCTCCCTAATGTACATACCCCATGGTGCAGACAAATATCAGTGCTGATGTCCCCAGTCCAGTGATCATTCTCTTCCAAGGGTCACATACCTGTAGGGTTGCCTCTCACCTATGTCAGTCCACAGAGACATGCACATTGTTCTGCAAAGTAGGGACACACTGACAACTAGGTCCAGGGTAGGTTAGATACAACAATAAACATTGTGATGGTAGAGGCTTTGGTTCCACATTTTCACGTGCCAGACACATATTGACACACCAATTGCACCATTTCACCACCTCCAATACCCTCCAGGTAAACTTGAGGGCTAGACACAGTTCCAACCTGTCCTGACAGTCTATCCATGTAACTTACTCCCCACAGACTCATTGCATTCAGCACCTGGTTTCAGCCATGTCCACTTCTCATGTGTGGCTGCAATTCCCATCTGCCTTTGACACGGACTGTGACTTGCCAACGATGATGAGCCAAACTGAAACTCGCCAAATCTGTGATTCACAGATGACAGATAGGACATGCCAGAAAACAGTCCTCAACGCAGACAAGTCATGTTCACAAGAGTGTCATTGCAAGTGCATTAACAATACATGAAACTGTATACCAGTCTGTTATTTCTACAATATCACATTACAGTTTGCATGCACAACTCACTCATAGGCATTTCAGCTCCCTAATACCCCACAGCTGATGGCAAAGAGGAGGTAACATGCTACACATCAACACTAGTTTAATATCTTTAATCCTTGCATCATGAATAAATCACATACTTTGAGTCAGTTGAAGTACTTATTGATGAGATCTGCCTTGGTGTCTCCTGCTTCATCCTCATCTGGCTCATCATCACTTGGCAAATCAGCATTTCCACCCACACTGCAGGCTCTCCCTCATCTGGTAGAAATGGTATTTGACGTCTCGGGGAAAGATTGTGGAACATGCAGCAGGCAACAATTATTTAATATACCTTGTTGGGTGATTAAAGGAGGGCTCCTCCTGAAGTGTCCAAACACCAAAATCTTGCCTTCAGGAGCCCAAAAGTCCTCTCCATGACACGCCTTGTCATCCGTGGGCCTCATTGTAGCGGACTTTCCCTGCGTGGTTGGGTACCTCACTAGTGTCAACAACCAATGACGGTTAGGATAGCCAGAGTCACCTGTAAGTATTTAGGTAGAACAAAACAAACATATATGTGGGACATGAAACATTGTGATGGCAGGACACATACTTTGGAAACACACATTACAATTGTAACTTACCAACCAGCCAGGCCCTCTCTGTGTTGAGTTGTGTCATCAGCAGTGGGACATGGCTGTTACGCATGATGAAGGAATCATGGACTGACCCTGGATACTTAGCACTAACTTGTGAAATGTACTGGTCTGCCAGACACACCACTTGAACGTTGATGGGGTGGTAGTTTTTCCTGTTCCTATATACCTGTTCATTGACACTGGGGGGGAACCAAGGCTACATCGGTGCCATCTATGGCTCCAACCACATGTGGAATGTATCCCATAGCATAAAACTCTGCCTTCACATAGGCCAAATCCGCGCGTTGGGGAAACCTGATGTAGGTGTTTCAACAGTGCACACAAATCCTTCAAAACCAGACTAAACATGGGTTGAGATATCCCTGCAGTTAGGGCCACTGTATTCTGAAAGGCCCCTGTGGCCTGGAAGTGTAGCACTGACATGACTTGAACGATGGAAGGTATGCTATAGGGATTGTGTATGGCAGGCATCAAATCTGGCTCCAACTGATCACCAAGATCCATGATAGTATGTTGATTCAGCCTATATGTCTGGATAGTATGTCTTTTCTCCATTGTGTACAGGTCTACAAGTGGACGGTACACTGGTGCTTGTCTTCCTCTCCTCATGGCAGGGTAACAATGTGGAAACATTTAAAATAATATGTGACATGAAGCATGCACATATCATGTAAATGTCCATATACAAGTCGCACATATCTGCTGTCGAGATCAGTTACAACCTCTGACATCTACACTACAGCACATAGCTATGCATCCAATGACACACTTCTTGGTGCACATTCCCTCAATTACTTAATGAACTACACTTGCATAATCATCTATGACTATATTTGTTTGTTGGTCCAACCGACTTGACATGTCGTCCACATATTGTTGCACATTATCTACATGAACAACACACATAAGATCCTCAGAATAGGCGTATATTGACATTACCACACGTCTTTCAGTTACACAGCCTTTACTGCTCATATGCACAAATAGAGAACTAAACATGAAGACAGTACTTACAGATATACTGCACAATATAGGGCTTTGTTCTGGGCATTGAATATATAACTCTTCCATACATGAAATGTGCTCAAAGTGGCAGCCGGCTGACCTACTGTACTGGACATGTGAAAGTGACCGAAGTCCGCCGGCGGACCTCGTCATGGCAGTCGGCAGTTACAACCATGGTGCCAATTGCCATTGGTACACATTGCTGCCTTTGGCGGACTTGGGCCACTGGTGATGTCCACTGGCGGTTACGATCCTGTACGTGGCAGTCGTGACCGCTATCTTCTGCAGTATTGCTCACTTGACTCCTGACACTGCTGCCAGCAAGAACTCCACTACCTGAGCTGCTGTGTACTGCCTCTGGAAGATATCATGCCACATCCTGCAGGTGATAGAGCCCCAGCCTTCAGTCCTGAAGAGCTGGAGAAGCTCATGGAGGAGGTCCTACCCCTGTATGAATATCTATAAATTGCACCAGAGGAGCAGGTGAGTCCAATGTTTTCCCAATGTGTGAAAGGTGTACCTGAAATGTAAAGTAGTGAAGTTGTTGATGCATGCAGATGCTGATTTGTACATGAGTGCCAACTGAGAGGATAAGAATGTTTGCCTACTTGCTGTTACTGAAGTGTTCTGTCCACTATTATTGGTATGGTGCATAAGGACATGATTTTTTGCTTTTGTCTGTGTCATCCATGCAGGTCAACGTCCATGAAAAAAAGGGAATCTGACGGGCCATCGCCAAGCAAGTGCGGTCCACAGCTGGTGGAGCACCCACTGTAGGAAGCGGTGGGAGGACCTGAGACGCTGGGCCTGGAAGACCGCAGAAGCCTAGCTGGGGATGTCCTCCCAACGAGGGAGGGGTGCGCGTCGGACCTTGACACCCCCTAATGGCCCGCCTATTGGCGGCGGCCTACCCCGAGGTGGATGGGCGTTTGAGGGCAGCACAGCAGCCACAAGGGGTAAGTACAGACAGAACCCCTGTACAAGCCTCTGCCAGTTAAGTTTGGGATGTCTAAGTATTACAGCTGTGACAATGTGGTAAGTGCTACAGCTAAAGTGTCTCGTAGGAAGATATAGTACTACAGTTGCCAATATTGAAACACAGATGTGGCCATTGTATTGTGTATAGGGACATATTATTCACCTATGTCAACCAAATAGTATGACTGCATGTGGAGATGCACATGTGACTGTGTCATATGTGTAACTCTACTGAGCCTTATATATGTGTAACCAGCAGTGTCATCCTTCCCACTTAGAGGGTCATTCTGACCCTGGCGGCCGGTGGCCGCCAGGGCCACCGACCACGGGAGCACCGCCAACAGGCTGGCGGTGTTCCAACGAGCATTCTGACCGCGGCGGTTCAGCCGCGGTCAGAAGCGGAAAGTCAGCGGTCTCCCGCTGACTTTCCGCTGCTCGTTTGAATCCTCCATGGCTGCGGAGCGCGCTCCGCAGCCATGAGGATTCTGACCCCCCCTACCGCCATCCTGTTCATGGCGGGAAAGCCGCCATGAACAGGATGGCGGTAGGGGGGGTCGCGGGCCCCTAGGGGCCCCGCAAAGTATTTCAGTGTCTGCCTTGCAGACACTGAAATACGCGACGGGTGCCACTGCACCCGTCGCACCTTCCCACTCCGCCGGCTCGATTACGAGCCGGCATCCTCGTGGGAAGGTCGTTTTCCCCTGGGCTGGCGGGCGGTTTTTCAGCAACCGCCCGCCAGCCCAGGGGAAAACTTGTAATACCCGCCGCGGTCTTTTGACCGCGGCGCGGTATTTTGGACGGCGGCATCCTGGCGGGCGGCCTCCGCCGCCCGCCAGGATCATAATGAGGCCCTTAGTGTTCCCAAGTCCATTTACCCAAATGGTAAGTTCTATTGCTCTATTGTCTCTGACCAGTCCTAATCTACAGGCTTTTGCTCTATGTGCAACATTGGGTCTGACAGATGAGTAACGGGGCCAAGTTATCGTGTGCCATGATATAGATGGTAACTTCATGTGAGGCTGCCACTCCAATCAGGATTTTGTTATGGCAAACTTACCACACTCCCTATGAAGTTTGAGCAAGTGACCATATTGTCATGTCAGATTCAAACATTGGGAAATGTGCAGTTTGATCAGGGTGGACATCCTACATACTGAAAATCATGGTGGTAACAATACATTGACATTTCAAGACATAACCTTGACATGTGTCCAAATACCTTTTATTTGAATGTATTTGGTGTTAAGCTGGTAAGTGGGTAGGCTGCTAATCCCTTAGCCCATGTATATTGTCTATGCTACACATACAGCCTAAACATACCTATATGGGTGTTGTTAGACTTTTCATTCTTGGCATGGTCTCCTTTAACTTTTTGCCTCTGCTCCCCAAGTTGTTGATGTGTACTGGACTCTGATTTTACTGTTTTTGTTACTCTGGGCACTTTACCACTGCTAACCAGTGCTAAAGTGCAAGTACTCCTTTACAAAATGTGTACGTAATTGGTTTATCCATGATTGGCATATTTGGTTTGCTAGTAAGTCCCTAGTAAGGTGCACTAGAGGTGCCAGGGCCTGTAAATCAAATGCTACTAGTGGGCCTGCAGCACTGGTTGTGCCACCCACATAAGTAGCTCTGTAATCATGTCTCAGACCTGCCACTGCAGTGTCTGTGTGTGCAGTTTTAACTGTAAGTTCGACTTGGCAAGTGTACCCACTTGCCAGGCCTAAACCTTCCCTTTTCTTACATGTCAGACACCCCTAAGGTAGGCCCTAGGTAGTCCCAAGGACAGGGTGCATTGTATGGTTAAGGTAGGACATACAGGGAGTGCAGAATTATTAGGCAAGTTGTATTTTTGAGGATTAATTTTATTATTGAACAACAACCATGTTCTCAATGAACCCAAAAAACTCATTAATATCAAAGCTGAACAAAGTAGCAACTGTTAAGTCAGGTTAAATTAAATTATCACAGCAGTGGCTATGATCAGCATAGAGAGAAAGTCTCCCAACAAAAGATCAGGGAAAGGGGAAAATCATTGTTAGCTCTAGCTTACAGTAATTTGGCCAGAAATGGCACAGACAAGTGCTAAAGGATACAGCAGGGTGGGTGTGCATCGAATGCATTAACTTTCTAGCTAGGAACACAAACTACAGGGAGTGCAGAATTATTAGGCAAGTTGTATTTTTGAGGATTAATTTTATTATTGAACAACAACCATGTTCTCAATGAACCCAAAAAACTCATTAATATCAAAGCTGAATATTTTTGGAAGTAGTTTTTAGTTTGTTTTTAGTTTTAGCTATGTTAGGGGGATATCTGTGTGTGCAGGTGACTATTACTGTGCATAATTATTAGGCAACTTAACAAAAAAATATATATACCCATTTCAATTATTTATTATTACCAGTGAAACCAATATAACATCTCAACATTCACAAATATACATTTCTGACATTCAAAAACAAAACAAAAACAAATCAGTGACCAATATAGCCACCTTTCTTTGCAAGGACCCTCAAAAGCCTGCCATCCATGGATTCTGTCAGTGTTTTGATCTGTTCACCATCAACATTGCGTGCAGCAGCAACCACAGCCTCCCAGACACTGTTCAGAGAGGTGTACTGTTTTCCCTCCTTGTAAATCTCACATTTGATGATGGACCACAGGTTCTCAATGGGGTTCAGATCAGGTGAACAAGGAGGCCATGTCATTAGATTTCCTTCTTTTATACCCTTTCTTGCCAGCCACGCTGTGGAGTACTTGGACGCGTGTGATGGAGCATTGTCCTGCATGAAAATCATGTTTTTCTTGAAGGATGCAGACTTCTTCCTGTACCACTGCTTGAAGAAGGTGTCTTCCAGGAACTGGCAGTAGGACTGGGAGTTGAGCTTGACTCCATCCTCAACCGGAAAAGGCCCCACAAGCTCATCTTTGATGATACCAGCCCAAACCAGTACTCCACCTCCACCTTGCTGGCGTCTGAGTCGGACTGGAGCTCTCTGCCCTTTACCAATCCAGCCACGGGCCCATCCATCTGGCCCATCAAGACTCACTCTCATTTCATCAGTCCATAAAACCTTAGAAAAATCAGTCTTGAGATATTTCTTGGCCCAGTCCTGACGTTTCAGCTTGTGTGTCTTGTTCAGTGGTGGTCGTCTTTCAGCCTTTCTTACCTTGGCCATGTCTCTGAGTATTGCACACCTTGTGCTTTTGGGCACTCCAGTGATGTTGCAGCTCTGAAATATGGCCAAACTGGTGGCAAGTGGCATCGTGGCAGCTGCACGCTTGACTTTTCTCAGTTCATGGGCAGTTATTTTGCGCCTTGGTTTTTCCACACGCTTCTTGCGACCCTGTTGACTATTTTGAATGAAACGCTTGATTGTTCGATGATCACGCTTCAGAAGCTTTGCAATTTTAAGAGTGCTGCATCCCTCTGCAAGATATCTCACTATTTTTGACTTTTCTGAGCCTGTCAAGTCCTTCTTTTGACCCATTTTGCCAAAGGAAAGGAAGTTGCCTAATAATTATGCACACCTGATATAGGGTGTTGATGTCATTAGACCACACCCCTTCTCATTACAGAGATGCACATCACCTAATATGCTTAATTGGTAGTAGGCTTTCGAGCCTATACAGCTTGGAGTAAGACAACATGCATAAAGAGGATGATGTGGTCAAAATACTCATTTGCCTAATAATTCTGCACTCCCTGTATAGTAATGTGTTTCATATGTCCTGACAGCGAAATAAAGCAAAATTCGTTTTTCACTGTTGCAAGGCCTGTGCCTCTCATAGGTTAACCTGGGGGCTACCTTTAAATCTGATTAAAGTGTAGATTCCCTTTGGGAGTGGATGGACATGTGGAGTTTCGGGTCTCTGAGCTCACAATTTAAAAATACATCTTTCAGTAAAGTTAATTTTAAGATTGTGTGTTTGAAAATGTCACTTTTAGAAAGTGGGCATTTTCTTGCTTATACCATTTCTGTGACTCTGCCTGTTTGTGGATTCCCTGTCTGGGTCAGGTTGACAGTTGGGCTGGTTGCACCTCACACTAGGCAGTGACTGGGGTGTAGCCTGCATATCCTGATGAGCCATCTATGCTAGGAGGGAGGGGAGGAGTGGTCACTCACAGCTGAAAGGGCTGTGCCTGCCCTTCCACAATGCAGTCTCCAACCCCCTGGTGAGTGTCTGGGGCCTGGCCTGGGCAAGGCAGGATTTCACATTCCAAAGAGACTTTACTTAGAAGTAGGCCTACTTCAAATGAGAAATTGGTTATAAGAAGGTCACCCAAAACCACAGACTTTAGAAACACTTCTGGAACAAGAGGAACCTCTGCCTGGAGAAGAGCTGAAGAGCTGAGGAAGAAGAGCTGCCCTGCCTGTGACTGTGCTTTGTGGAGCTATCCTGCAGTTGCTGCTTCTGCCAGAGTAAGAGGGCAAAGACTGGACTTTGTGTGCCTTCCATCTTAAGAAGAAATCTCCAGGGGCTTGATTTAGAGCTTTCCTCCTGTTGTTTGAAGTCTCAGGGACAGCAAAGACTTCTCACTGCCAGCACCTGGCGTCCCTGGAGAGACTCCTACTCTGCCCTGTTGTGTCAATCCAGTTCCTGGGACCCTGAAAGGAGAAGCTGGCAGCCTAAAGACAAGGAAATCCATGCACAGAGTGCCGTGTGGGGAAAAGATCGATGCCATTCCGATCTGCGGCTGAAGGGACGATGCGCCGCCGGCTCCGCAGCTGAGAAACGGCGCTCGCAGGAAACGCGACAGAAGAATCGACGTACAGAGCAGGAGAAACGGCGTGCAGAATCGCCCACGCTGCAGGGTATTTGGATCATCGTGAGGCTGGATTTCCGACTCAAGTACCGCTGTGTGTGGAAAAACAATGCAAGGCCTGCCTGGACCCGAGAGTGCTGACCGGATCGACGCATCGCTCTCCTGCGGACAGAAGAAATGACACGCCCCAGCCCGGCAAAATGAGAAACGATGCACGGTTCCACTCGTGAGTGGAATCAACGCATCGCAAGCCCTTTTTGATGTGCACTCGCCCTTGCGGGGTTATTTTTGACGCGCCCAAGGTACTTTTTCACGCTGACTGCGTTAGTGTGTGATTAAAACTACGTAAAGACTCTTTTTGCATTTTTATTGATAACTTGACTTGTGTATTCTTGATTTTTGTCGTTTTGGTCTTGTTTTGTTTAGATAAATATTTCCTATTTTTCTAAACCTGTGTTGTGTCATTTTGTAGTGGTTTTATTAAGTTACTGTGTGTGTTGGTACAAATACTTTACACCTAGCACTCTGAAGTTAAGCCTACTGCTCTGCCAAGTTACCAAGGGCGTAAGCATGGGTTAGCTGAGGGTGATTCTCTTTTACCCTGACTAGAGTGAGGGTCTTTGCTTGAACAGGAGGTAACCTGACTGTCAACCAAAGACCCCATTTCTAGCAGGTGTAAAATAAACTATTATGTGCTTACACCATGTGTCAATTGATACTGCATGCATATTGTTATATTTAGACCTCATCTTGGCCAGACTAACCTTTGCTAATCGGAGGCTGTTTGGACAGTTCTCTTAATGGATCTGATCATTTCTTCCTGATATAATAGTGTAGCAGGGTTTTCATTTGACATACACATGTTGTTCTTATGGTATATGTTGTCATTCAATTTGCTTAACTCTAGGTGAATGTGTCATTCATGGTTACATCAGTAAATAGTTTTTTAAGTATTAGTTCTGGACTTAGGTAATGGGATTCACATGTCTGTACAGTTGTTAGTGATGTAGGTGTTTAGATGTTGTCATGTAGAGGTTTCTAATCAGCATGTATAGTGCAATGGTATGTGGCATTCATGCACATTGTTTGGTGTCCATTGTATTGGAGGCGTTGGTATGCTCCGTGCGGTTGTCTGTGTTGTATCCTGTGTGCTAAGTACGGCCCTATTGCAGGAAACTGAAATGTTGTCTATGTGTCAGTGAGTTAGATAAGTGGGTACAGATACTCTTTAGAAAACTTTTTATAGTATTTATAGATGTTTCAATGACATGCTATGTTGTTTTGTGAGACGCACTATTTGGGTATGCCATATGTAGTGTCTTTATCTGAGGTATTTGTCATTGTGAAAGATATGGACAGATTCACAATTTAGGTATGTGATTGCAAAGCAACATGCTGTGTTGCATTTGCAGTGAGATGAGTTTACTTTCATGGAACATGACTACAGGTGTTGGACTGGGCAAGTGTGGAGTAGGGGAAGGCATGATATTGTGTTGTTAATTAACTGCATTTCCTAGGAATGATTTGTTGATACACAGTGATGATCTGTATGGGGAGATACTTTAGATGTAGTCAATTAATCTTGTGCATGGCCTTTATGAGTTACTGCTGAATTGATGGGATGGTGATGGGATGGTGATGTAGTGGTCAGATGGTTGGCTTATGTTCAGGGCACACGTATGTGCACTGTGTGCATTGTGTACTTTTACAAAGGGACTGGCCTATGGCCTTTGTTTTTCAAATTTGAGGATACAAATAATAATATAAACCAACCAGTTGTTGGTTTTCTGGTTACATCTTTGTAATGCATTTCTTTCCTTAGTATATAGTTGTTCCTGGCTGAAAGTTGTTGTGTGTCTGTATGTGTGTGTGTGTATGTGTGTTCTGCTTGGGCTACGTGTGTTGTTTAGGCTGTATGTGAGGTTGTGTCCAGTGATTTTGCACGAAAGTGGTAGGGTATGTGTTTTGTGATGTGATGTACATTTTTGTGTTCAAGTGGTTTAGTTGGGCTGGTATTGTTTGGTGTTGTGATGTGTGTGTTAGTTGTTTGAATGGCTTTGTGTGCATTGACTGTGTGAGCGATATGGGCATGAATGTTGGACACAGAGGGGGTTATTCTAACTTTGGAGGAGTGTTAATCCGTCCCAAAAGTGACGGTAAAGTGACGGATATACCACCAGCCGTATTACGAGTTCCAAAGGATATAATGGACTCGTAATACGGCTGGTGGTAAATCCGTCACTTTTCCGTCACTTTTGGGACGGATTAACACCTCCTCCAAAGTTAGAATAACCCCCAGAGTTCTTTGTAGGTGGTTCGGTAAGTAGTATGTTTGTGAATTTGTATGTGTGTTTTGGTCTGTTGGTGGAGAAGTCTGTGTGATGTGTCCCTGTGTAGAGTACCCTGTGGGTCCCTGCCAAGTGATTGGAGATGGTGAGGTTGTGTTGTTTTTGTGACATGTTGTGGTGTTATGTGGTACTGTGTGAGTGTGGACCTGTGCATTGTTACCACGCGTACCTGTATGTGTTTGTGATTTGTGTGTGTGTGTGTGGCTGTCTGTGAGTGTGCGTGTTAGTGTGCTGTTAGGTGTGAGTGTCACCCTCGCACCCCCTTCCAGAATGTATGTTGTGTGTGTGTACAAAAAAGGACAATGTACAACAATACCCGGAAAGTTTGTATGCTTACGGTTGCTGGCGTCGTTGTCGTTGCAGATTCCGAAGTCTTTGTGCAAGCAGGAGCAGCGGGAAGATGTGTAGTTCTAGTTCCATGGCGGTTCCGGACGTGTATGGCTTTCTGAAGGTGGGTGTCTCCTTTTAAGCATTTGGTTTCCGCCTGGGTTTCCTTGGTGGTGCGACCACAGTGGAAACCTTGATGGTGTGCAACTTCGTAATCTGTCCTGCAGAAACATGGTCCCTGGTGGCCAGCAGGTGGCTACTGTCATCCGTGGCGTCCAGACCGGAGTGGTGGTGCCTGCAGTTCTTTCGCTGTATTCTGTTGTGAAGACCGCAATGGTCATAATATAATGGTCTTCTCCGCCAGCCTGTTGGTGGTACGACCGCCACTGCCAACATGGCAGTCCTGGGACTGTCAAACTTGTTATGAGGCCCTAAGTGTTCAGGTGGGATTAACTATCTAACACAGATGTAGATTTGCATTGGATAGAGTGCCAAAGTAATGCAAAGCTGTGCAATGTGCTACCTTGCATTATTTTACATCAAGGGAACGTTCCACTGGTGGTGCATGGGTGTTCCCATAAAACCACCCAAGGTTTTTGACGCAAATCCCTATCAAGAAAGAATAGGGTATTTGTGTTGGCACATGGGTCCATATTTATACTTTTTTAGCACTGCATTTGCGTCATTTTGTACTCAAAAGCAGCGCAAACTTCCTAAACACGATTGTATTTTGTACGTTTCTGCTGATTTTGCATAAAAAAACGATGCAAATGTGGCGCTAAAAAAGTATAAATATGGGCCATGGGAACGAAAAGTGCACAAGCCCAGGGAGAAAGAACAGTGTCACATTTTATTAGATATGGCACTGTTCTGTTCTCTCCCTTTCACATAACTTAGGGCAGAAACTTTACTTACTGTGCTGAGTTACTTCTTAGAAAATCTGGGCCTCTGTGACAATTGGTGTGAAAGGATCAAAACATTTTGTCTTGCAAGTTTACAATTTTATTTTAGACTTTGCAAGCTTCGTGAAGTGCTATGTTTGTGAAGTTTAAAAAAGGGAGAAAGGTTAGCTTTAGAGATACTGCACAATACAAAGAAAATGTTTCAGCTACCACTCAAGACCACTACTGGGTGCCTCAACTCTACCGCTGTGCACTTGAAAGTCTGAGCTATTAGAATCCCACTCTCCAAGGTTAGAAGACTCCCAGTGGCAGGCAGCTGAGCGTTTTACTCTCTTCTGCTCAGGGCTAAGGGCAGCCTGGAGAGGTAATGGGTAAAACCTGAAGCCTGGAAACCTGAACGCTGCATGCACAGAATCATTCCCTACGGTCGGTGGTCACGCTTTTCGAGGGTCCACGGAGTCATTTGATGTAGGGGCATATTTATACTCTGTTTGCGCCGGAATTGCGTCGTTTTTTTTTGTACGCAAATCCGACGCAAAGCTAACTCCATATTTATACTTTGGCGTTAGACCCGTCTAGCGCCAAAGATCTTGGAGTTTGCGTCATTTTTTAGCGTGGACACCTACCTTGCGTTAATGATATGCAAGGTAGGCGTTCCCGTCTAAAAAATGACTCCAAGGCATGTGCGCCTTATTTAAACTCCCGTGCAAAAATGGCGCACAGGAGTGGGCGGGTCAAAAAAAATGACGTCCTGCCGATTTTGCGTCATTTCCTAACGCCTGGTCAGGGCAGGCGTTAAGGGACCTGTGGGCTCGGAAGGAGCCCAGAGGTGCCCTCCCATGCCCCCAGGGACACCCCCTGCCACCCTTGCCCACCCCAGGAGGACGCCCAAGTATGGAGGGACCCATCCCAGGGAACTTAAGGTAAGTTCAGGTAAGTATTTTTTTTTTTATTTTCTTGTGGCATGGGGGGCCTGATTTGTGCCCCCCTACATGCCACTATGCCCAATGACCATGCCCAGGGGACAGAAGTCCCCTGGGCATGGCCATTGGGCAAGGGGGCATGACTCCTGTCTTTGCTAAGACAGGAGTCATGTCAATGGAGGGTGGGAGTCACAAAAAATGGCGCAACTCGGGTTGAGGCAGATTTTTTGCCTCAGACCGACTTGCCCCATTTTTTGACGCTCAAGGTCCATTTTCCCGTACGCCGGCGCTGCCTGGTGTGGGTCATTTTTTTTGACGCACACCAGTCAGCTCCGCCGGCTAACGTCATTCCATAAATAAGGCGCCCGCATGGCGCTTTGGAATGGCGTTAGCTGGCATTAACATTTTTGACGCACAACTGCGTTGGCGCAGTTGTGCGTCAAAAAGTATAAATATGGCCCGTAGTCTCTGCGACTGTAGTGCTACACAAAAGGGACTTTGCTGGGCTGGGGTAGGGATGGGTGGTTTTCCAAGTAGGTGGTAGTTTGAATATCCATGTTGAAATCCATAATGAAGAAACTATGGCTAGCACTGCCGGACTAATGGTTTGTATAGAAATCTGGTGGGTGCAACCCATAAAATGTAAATTGTTTGATAATAAAGTCTGGGCAACTCTATTTTATGAGTGTGAAATTTAGGGTACTTCCCCGGGCATGGTTTGGTTGATCTACAATGCAAGTGACCCTGGGAACAAAACTGCCTCTAACTTTGATCCTGGTTAAAGAGACAATGGCTTTTAATGCAATACAAACACACAAAATATAAGTTTGTGAGCCTAGGTTTGCATTTGTATTCTTAGCTGCTACATGCTACATAGATCCTACAAGGATAAGACGTCCCCTAAGCCCTCGATTACTATTTGGGTTAAAAGATTCTTGAAATCAGAGTGTACCAGTCTCCTTTGTGCAATTAGCAAAGTAAACATATCTGCATTCATGAAAACAATCCCCAGGCATGATAATCTCTGGTGGCTCACGTTTACTTCTTTCCTGCTGTGGGCCAGAAAACATAAATGTCAGAGTTTAAGGAATACCTAGTTTATTTGTATTTATAATGTAGAAATGGAGACTGTGATGTATGTCGTTTTTTTCCGCAGACATTTTGAAAAAGAAAACAAAGTGCTAAAATCCATACTTAACACCGTTTCTAGATGGGAGCTATGCATTCCTATTAGCATAAAATGTGACAAAAGACGATTTGTATATAATGTGACAGATTGTAAGACAAGCCCCTCTGGTCCAGTAAAAAGATGGAAGCCATTAGTCACGCACTCCTAAATAAATACTCTGGGCCTGATTCACAAAAGGCCTAAAGTGCAGTCGTGGGGGAGTCTCCGCACTCGGGGGGGGAGTCTCCGCACTCGGGCGGAATCTCCGCAATGAGAATTCACACTACAAGGATACCACCCCGAGTGCGGAGTCTCCCCCATGACTGCGGGGCCTCCACCACGAGTGTGGAACCCCCTTGTGAATCAGGCCCTATGTTCCTATTTTACAGCTGAGAGTGCCTGGCCTAGAAATATGGAAAATGAACTAGGACCACATAAGAAACATGTATTGAAATTAACATAATTTTATGTTTAAATGTACAGTTATTGGGGGCAAACAGCAGTATCGATTTTTTTTGCTTAGCGATATTGGGGGTCATTCTAACTTCGGCAGGCGGCGGAGGCCGCCCGCCAAAGTTCACCCGCCAGAATACCGCAGCGCGGTCAAATGACCGCCGCGGTAATTCTGACTTTCCCGCTGGGCGGGCGAACGCCAAAAGGCCGCCCGCCCGCCCAGCGGGAAAGCACCAGCAACAAGGAAGCCAGCTACGAATGGAGCCGGCGGAGTTGCTGGTGTGCGACGGGTGCAGTTGCACCCGTTGTGATTTTCAGTGTCTGCCAAGCAGACACTGAAAATCAATGTGGGGCCCTGTTAGGGGGCCCCTGCAGTGCCCATGCCATTGGCATGGGCACTGCAGGGGCCCCCAGGGGCCCCACGACACCCGTTCCCGCCAGCCTGGTTCTGGCGGTGAAAACCGCCAGGACCAGGCTGGCGGGAAGGGGGTCGGAATCCCCATGGCGGCGCTGCTTGCAGCGCCGCCGTGGAGGATTCCCTGGGGCAGCGGGAAACCGGCGGGAAACCGGCGGGAAACCGCCGGCTTCCCTTTTCTGACCGCAGCTTCACCGCCGCGGTCAGAATAGCCCCAGAAGCACCACCAGCCTGTTGGCGGTGCTTCCTCCGTCCCCTACCCTGGCGGTCTCGGACCGCCAGGGTAGGAATGACCCCCATTGTTTCGTACTGTTACCCTGTGTCGGAAAAGCATAATGGGTGGAGCATGTGGGTTCCTGCGCATTCATCCAGGCATTGTCACGCAAACGCAGATTTACTAAATACAGTAAACCTGGGTTTGCAACCAAATGGTGTGCCAATAGACATTGGTTAAGGAGGAGAAATAGCGTAATTTCTCCTCATTACTTTCTCTTTACATGGGTGCTACTCTGTGCAGCACATATGCAAAGAGGAACACGCCCCTAAGAATAGTTTTTGTGCGGGATGGTACTCCTTCCTACACAACAACTATTCTTACTACAGTGCGGGCACCCTTTCATTGGGTTTCAAGGGTGTCTGTGTTGGCAGGAGGCAGAGGCAGAACAAGTATGACAAAGCGAGGTCATACCAGATGTTCATCTTATATCAGTAGATGTGGCACATTTCTGTTCTCTCCCTTTGATGCAAAGCAGCACAGCAACTTGCCTTGCTGCATTACGTTGCATCAAACGTTAGTAAATACAGACAACAATGTATTTCAATGAATTTCATTTGTAATGTGTATGTTATTTTAATGGAATACTCCAAATAAATACATTTAACTGCTAAAACTGTTAAGTAATAATCAAAGGAATTGAAAAAGATTGTCATGCTCAATTAGCTGTCCCGAGTACCCATTGAGGTCATAAGATGATTTCATAATATGCTCAAAGAAATAGTTTGTTCAAAGAAAACAAAATAACACCAATAAGGGTGCGCAGAGAATTAAATTTTTAATGTAACACCAGATCTGTTAAGAAAAAAAGTGTTGTAGTCAATTAAGGAGAAACTTGTGGTTGTTTACTTTTTTCTTTATTTTTGTTTCTAAACATAATGAAAAACCTTAGGTGTGCTTGTTGCACACTATGCCATTTCCACGTTTTCAAAACTAAGGGCCAGATTTAAGAAAAGTGGGGCTACATTACATGAAGCACCACTTTTCTTGCGAACCCTTGCGCAAACCCCACCTCCACTATGTGTGCGCCATACTTAAAATATGGTGCAGGGTAGGGGGCAATAGCATCAGAATTTCTGACGCTATTGATGTACTGGTCAGGGTTCTAACCCGGAACAATACATAGGGACCAATTGAAAACAATAGCATGCCCCCTTTTAACGTCTGCTCTGAGCAGATGTTAAAAATGCCAAAAAAAGGACGCAAATAAATCTTTTAGATTTCTTGGCGCCATTTTTATGTCTGCCCCCTAACGGGGGAACACCCCCTTCCATACATTTTGCCTGGCACAGCCATAATTTGGTGCAAGGGGTTACAAAGTGGTGCAATGCATGCAGTGCATCACTTTGAAAATTTGGCACAGAGATTTTGACCTCGTTGGGCCACATTAGCGTATAAAAATGACGCTAATGTGGTGTAAGGAGGCGCTAAGGGCTCTTAAATATGCCCCAAACTTTGGAAATGTTATCCTATGTTTCCTTCCTATGCAGAAACGTGGTTTTCTTTGTTGGAACACTGGTGATGAGCTCAATCGGCATTAACTCTTGTTCTTCTCACTGGTGCATTCCAACTTTATTTAATAAACATTTAAAATTGAAGCCTAATAACAGACATACAAAAGTGTTTTCTGGAAGCAACGAGGCAGTATATTGTACATAAATAGGTCACCACCTGGAATTGTACCAATGAAAAGGATATTTCTGGTAATCTCAGGGATGAGGACAATGTTAGCCTCTATAAGATTCAATGTGAGTGATTCACTTGACAGCTAGGCTTGGATGAAGGCCAGGTCATTTATAAGTAAATGCAAAACTGGCTTTAGCGCTGATGATGCCTGGTGCGGCATACCCTACTCGCATCCCCCAACAACTTCCCTTTCCACAGACTTCTGCACCCCCACTCTCCAAAAGTAGCCCCATCCATCCACAGGCCTTCGCTCACATGTATTTAATTTGATCCATAGCATCACTCATATCAGTGTAGGATGTCAAAGAACCCCACATCACACACGCTACACAGAGACAATGAACACACGTGTGCAGATTACAGAACGGAAAATGCTACACAAGACAAAGAGGACCACAAAATGCAGGAGCCTTATGCCATCCACACAGAGAGGCAGTACATTTCAAGAGTGCTTGATCTGGAGGAACATAAATTCAGGATCTGAAACGCAATACAGAAACTGAGGTTGACCACACCAGTAAGTATTTATTTCCACCCCCTAGCCTCATCAGGATAACAAAAGACCAGGGAAAATACAATGGCCCATATTTATACTTCATTTGCACCAAATTGCATAATTTGTTTTCTGCAAATTCAGAGCAAACCTAACTGCACATTTATATTTTGACGTTAGACATGTCTAATGCCAAAATATAGGAGTTTGCACCATTTTTTGGATGCGTGCACCTACCTTGCGTCAATAAGATGCAAGGTAGGCGTTCCCATCTAAAAAATGTTGCTATCCCCATAGCCCCATATTTATCCCCCATGCTAAAATGATGCAGTGGTGGGAGGAGGGGCTAAATAATGGTGCAAAGCTTGCTTTGCACCATTATTTAATACTTGGGTCAGACCAGGCGTTAGGGGACCCGTGGACCTATTTCCATGGTTAAACACCATGGAATGGGTCCACAAGTGAAGGAACACCCCCACCTACACCAGAGGGACACCAGCGAATGGGGGACCCTGTCCCAGGTAAGTAGGGTGAGTATTGGTAGGTATGTTTTTTTTTGTGCCATCGGGGCACTAACTTTGGGCCCCTTGCATAGCTTGTCCCCTGTGCTGGCCACTGGGGTGGTGGGTATGACTCCTGTCTTTCCTAAGACAGGAGTCATGTTTTTGGTGGTTGTGCACCAAGAAATGGCACTAGTCTGGTTTGAGGCATTTTTTTGCCTCTAACCAGGCTAGCGTCATTTTCTGACTCACAACCTCCTCCTTTCCTACCACCACCCCACCCGGCTAGCGTTTTCTTCTAAGACGTAAGCCCAGGTTTTGCACCAGCTTGCACCATTCAATAAATACAGCGTCTGGCTGGCGTTGTTAAATGACACGAGCTGGTGCTAAACTTTTTGCTGCAAAACTGCGTTAGCACAGTTTTGTGGCAAAAAGCATAAATATGGGCTAATGTTTCAACCTATACCTTGCAGTTTGCATGGAGTTCCCCAATAATAGCTCAAGCTCAGTGCGCTACGCTATGATTCCTACTTATGACCTGCAAACAACAAAAGGATTGCTCTTACAAAAACAGTAACCTACTCAGCCATCTACATAAAACACAACTCTATGATCTGCCTTTCACTTGTGCATGCAGCAGACATATCAACCCTCTGCGCTTCTAGACAAAACAGATCTCCCTCCAGCAGATAAAGGAATCACCAGAGTTATATTTAGATTATTATTGTTACCTGAAAATCGCTGGACACACCAGGAACTCTACAGCAAGTGCTTTCAAATCTATAAAATATTTCAAAACACAGCACCCCTGAGATTGGCGCCCACTGCAGAAGCACCCATCAGACCGCCCTAAAGCAGGCTCTGAGTGAATGAATGCTTTGATTATGGAGCCTTGCAGATTAGTGTATCAATGTAATATTGGTATATACTAAGAGCATGGTTGACAAACATGATTCCATGAGGCTCCATCTACATGTCAAAGATAACTGAGAAAAACATAGGGCCACACTTACAAGCAACTGGCGCGGCGATGTGCCAAAATTGGCAGCACTGTGTCAGTTCTGAAACGCAGGGATGCGCCATATTTACAAAAACACGACGCATCCCTATGTTTCCTCTAGCGTTGGCGCTATATTTAGCTGCCAGTGCCAACACATGGAATCCTTGCACTAAAGTGCAAGAGTGTCTGCGTTAAAGGGAATGATTGTTAATGTGCAGGAAGGTATCCCTTCCTGCACATAAACCTTCTACAATGGCAATTTGGCACTTTTATGTGTACTGTAGAACGCAGCACACATAGAAGTATCAAATCGTCATTATTGAATTATTGGTTATGTGCAGACACTTTCCTGCACATAAACAATCATTCATGAGGTTTTGCTCTTTTTAAGTGTGCTGCAGAATGCAGCACACATGGAAAAAACGAAAACGAGGAGAAATAAAAGTATTTCTCCTTGTTGCGCTATGCTAACGCCACCTGTGGGGTTGCATTAGTTTTTGGTGCTGCCACAGATTGAATACTTGTAAATCTTGGGCAGCGTCAAAAGCAATAGGTGTTGTAGTGGAACGCCCACAGCAACACCCACTGCACGCCCCTCTGCCGAGGAAAACAGCATTGGAGGGGCCCTTACTTCCAAGGCACTATTAAGCAAACAAAAAGTGGCTTATCGCCGACTTGCAAATATGGCGCAGTGCACAGTGCCACAAAAAGTCTCGCTCCGGTGGTGCTAGGGGCTTGTAAATATGCCCCATAGATCCTTAAAATGTTCCAGGAGTCACTGATAGCCACTGAGAAATGGAACGACTCATCTATTGAATGCAGCCAAGATATTGATGATTTTACTGGATGGCAACCGATTTTTTAATTACCTTCCTTAGGAACAGTAAATGAGTAATATGATCTCCGATAGCATGATTTAAGGCCGTGTTTTAATTCTGTAGTGCTAGTTCTTAGACCCTCTGTCTTTTGTCTGCCTCAAATTATATGACATGCTCAACGGAGACATTAACTATGTTGAATGGTGTAAAATGCTTTTCCACAGATGGATTTCATGATGGTGAATGTGAGGATGTCACTACAGTAAAGTTAAGGACCGATAAGTACAGTATGTGCAGAATTTGGTGATCCAGTTTGTTTAAAGTTAAATGGATTGAGCCTGTGTGCCTACCTGTTACAGTGCGTCTTGGGACTGGTCAGCAGTTTTCTGCCACCAGCATCGTCATAACAGGATGTCACTGCAGACATGGTCTCTTTGAGGGCATCAATAAATTAAGGAGTTATTTAGGATTTGGCAGACAGGGTGTGGCGGAGTACCCTGTCCACCAAACTGTTGGTTCACCTGTTTTTTTAAAGATTCAACAAGCAATACTTCCGGCAGCACAGCATCGCTGGTGCTGCTAGCAAATATATTAGACCAACATTTCCACAGACAACGGGTCATTTGATCTAAGTACCTCAGAATGTCCATCCTTCGTAGGGTGGACCTTCTAGCGTACATTTTTTCCACTTTTGGACTGATATGAAAAGCTATGCATTCTAAAAAGAACAAAATAAAACTTATTCCGAAACTCTGGGAGAAAACTCCCAGGGGCATTCGTTTTTTTGTTTTTCGAAGACAAACTACCGCGTTGGGAGTTTGTGTTTGAAAAACAAAAATGATTGCTGGGTGGCTGTAAAACTGCAGCCGCTCCACAAACTTACAGTGTGGCATTGCAAGGGCTCCTCTGAATGTACAGAGATCTTCTCGACGCAAGTTGAGATCTCTAAATATGGCAGTCAGTCATCTTTCAGGGTTGTGGATGTTATGACCATCCCTGGTGAGACAGCTAGCTACATCCTAAACACTAAGGGGCATATTTATACTCTGTTTGCAAACCGTGCACCATGTTTAAACTTTGACGCCCGACGCTTTGACGTTTCTAAAACTAATAAGCCATTGTGAATGCTTGTGGAGAAGGAAATGGGTGCAGTATCTCTTCGGTTCACTTCTGAGACCAAATCAAGGAGGCATCCTGAAAAGCCCCATCCACCAAACATTTTGCCAACCAATGAAATTGAGCTGCATGTGATAGTGCTCAGAATTTGGGACTCCCAGTGCTCCTTTCTCTTGTGGCAAGTTCAACGTTTTAAGTGACTCTCTACACTTGCTATCATTCCGTATTAAAAAGATGACCAATGTATTTTGCCCTCTGAAATGGCTCAGGCGTAATTTATATGGTATATTAGTGTAATAATAAAGCATCTTAGGAAGCACCACAATCTTGGCTAGCACCACCCTTAGCATTATACTTAATGGCAATGATTTCAAGAATTGAACATGTTGGAGCGTAGCTCTTATAATCAAAATTAACATAAAAATGTTTGTGAGTTAATGCATATTAATGCTGCATAGAAAGATATTGCTGTGTTTTATTAAACGTGCGTTCAAAATGTGCCCACGTGGAGTGGCCGCCAATATATACGGTGACTAATAAAATTGACTAATAATAAATCATTGAAGTACTAATGTATGATTTTGCATTGAGTATTAAGAATTATATGTTAAGGCTTTGCTAATTAATCACTAGGCCGTAGTTAGCATGAGTCGAGGCCTAGCTGCCCGGTTGCATCTTAAATGTGATTTTCTAACGTGCAGTGTGCTGACTTGCTGAAGGACATGTAGTCGTATTTTTCCAGAAGCTAGAAGATGAGTGTAACTGTAGTAGATCCGTTCTCATGAAACTCAACTTGCTCAAGGAAACATTCTTGCTGACTGCAACAGTGTAAACTTGCAACAGGTACAAGGTCGCCTAAACCAGTATAGACAATGGAACTACTGACTGGGGATGTGAGAGGACCACGAGAATATGAAATCATACCGGACATTCTACCCGTTGGAGACGTCAATCACAGGAGCCAATAAACTACGTGAGAACTGTTATGAGGAGACAATTTTGATGGGACGATCAGTAAACTATTGGACAGAGATAGTGGTGTGCCAAACCTGCCCAATTGGAAATTAGGGGACTGTACAACAGAAAAGGGATAAAACCCTTTGACACGAGGAGTCATTAGAGATGCCGTTGCAAACTATTCTTGCTGTTACCCGGCCATTTTGTCACTCTGCCTAAAGACTTTGTTGTTTGACTCTTCAACCCATTCTCACCCTTACCTTGCCCGTTCTATACTTCTCCTCATTATGAGTGAAGTGTCCCTTCTTACCTTGTCTTGCTGAACTTTGCTGTGTTTCCTGGTTGATGGCGAATCAACTGATGTCCTGAGGACGGAGACTGACTCTGTATGGTGACCCATTACGGAGGGTAACTATATGATGATTAAACTGTAATTGTCTGTTTGCCTTTCCTTTCTAGGTACCAACTGCTTCTTTTGACAGAGACCTTAGTTAGATGTTTTCTAAATTTGTGTTACTAAAATTGTTTTGCATGAAGCCCAACTTGCCAATGCTAATTCGAGGTTAGTTAAGGGGGTTCACTAGACGGACGCAAATAGACAAATGACTGAATCAATGCTTTGTTGAACAATGCGCTAATGATACTCTGTTAAAGTTAATCCATGTTGACGTTGTGCTATGTTCTAATATTCATAATCTTTGCTTTGATGAAATCTTATTCGAGTTGCCATATTATGACAATGTTGATGTGCTTCTTGGTTTTGAGACTAATAAACTTGCTAGTAGAGTGTGATCAATAGGGAATAAACATCACAAACTTGCTAAAATCTTGTGTGGTTATTCATGACTGAAAGGTCATGGTGGTGTTCGAGTATTATTAATGTCATTGATTAATTTGATTGAATTGCTAATGTGATTATTGACGGGATTATTGATCATTAATTGACATGTTGACTAGTTATCTCGTCTTAAGGAGACTTCAATCAGGGTCAAAAGATTAATCGGCCTAAAACGAGTCCCAGAGTGAAAAAATTATCTAGATTGGGACGCGTTAGCAAACAGATGATCGTGATTTACAGATTGGTCTATGCGATTCCACTGTGTCATTTTTAGCGGCCATTTTTAACGTCTGCTCAGAGCAAGTGTTAAAAGAGGGCACACCATTATTTTTAATGGGCCCCTATGTACATTGCAGGATTAGCAACAAGATTTTTGGTGCTAATCTTGTAACGTACTACAATAGTGTAAAACATGTTGGTGCTATTGTCCCTAACCTGCGCCATGGTGCGCTGTATTTTAAATATGGCACACACATGGTGGCGCCAAGGGGTGCACAAAAAGTGACGCTGCATGCAATGCAGCGCCACTTTTTTTTAATTTGGGCCTTACTCTGTCTGCAAAAACCTTCTTCTTGAGACCTGAGGAAGTAGTATTAGAAAACTCCCATGGTGTGGTTGCCATCAGTGGTTTTTAACAAAAACAAACTCCTGCTTTGGGAGTTTGTTTTTGAAAAATAAAAAACATAGGAAAAGTTTAACAGATGGTATCATACTTGATGGTGCAGTCCATCTAACGTTTTCTAGATCAGAGCAAGTGTTAAAAGAGGGCACACCGTTATTTTTAATGGGCCCCTATGTACATTGCAGGATTAGCAACAAGATTTTTGGTGCTAATCTTGTAACGTACTACAATAGTGTAAAACATGTTGGCGCTATTGTCCCTAACCTGCGCCATGGTGCGCTGTATTTTAAATATGGCACACACATGGTGGCGCCAAGGGGTGAACAAAAAGTGACGCTGCATGCAATGCAGCGCCACTTTTCTTAAATTTGGGCCTTACTCTGTCTGCAAAACCTTCTTCTTGAGACCTGAGGAAGTAGTATTAGAAAACTCCCATGGTGTGGTTGCCATCAGTTGTTTTTTAACAAAAACAAACTCCTGCTTTGGGAGTTTGTTTTTGAAAAATAAAAAACATAGGAAAAGTTTAACAGATGGTATCATACTTGTTGGTGCAGTCCATCTAACGTTTTCTGCATCAACAGGTCCTGACATGACAGTGATTCCTGTTAATATATAGAGTTGTCCGCAGGGCCAGCAGACATATCATAATTTGGCAGGTGGGAGTTCCTTAGGATGGTGGAGTTAAAGTCCTGTACCATCCCGAATAACTTACCTCTGTCCGCCAAACTCAAAGGCAGGTCCACCGATTTCTACAGGCTCGATTACAATGGGTAAGATATGACATTTGACCAGATTTGCTTCATATGTTTTGTTAGGGAAGTATTAATGAGATGTGGACGAGAGTGCAAGATGTTATCTTACAATGATTATATGATGATGATGGAGAATGTAGTTTGGCACAATGGGAAGATGGTAGAGAGGTACATGGTGGTGATTTTTGAAGTGGGGTAGAAATTTGGGCCCTGATATATACTTTTACACGCAAAACGGCATTAGTGCAGTTTTGCGTGTAAAAGTATACCGCCGGCTAGCGTCATTCCTGGACACCGGCCGGGTGTCATATTAATGGAATGGTGGTGGCAGTTATGCCCAGTTAGCGTTATTGGAAATTATGCTAATCGGCTGGGGGAGGAGTAGGGGGAACTGAAGGTTTGCACCGAATTATGGCACAACACTGTTTAGAGGCTAAAAATGCCTTTAAGCAGAGTAACGCCATTTTCTGGTGCACAACCCCCATGGACATGGCATGGCTCCTGTCTTAGTAAAGACAGGAGTCATGGCCATTGGGGCCAAGCAGCAGGCCCTGAGTTAGGGCCCCCAAGAGGGGGAAAAAAAGATAAAATACTCACTGGGACTTACCTGGGATGGGTCCCCCATCCTGTGATGTCTCTCTAGTGTGGATCAGGGTGTCCATAGGCCCAGGGAAGGGCACCTCTGGCTCTTTCCATGGTCTCTGACCATGGAAACATGCCCACAGATCCCCCAAAGCCTGCCCATAATCAGCCATTAAATAATGGCTCTAAGCAAGCTTAGAGCCATTATTTAAGGCCCAAATCCCCCTGTGCTTGATTTTAGCACGGGGATAAATATGGCGTTAAGGCCATATCGTCATTTTCTGCATGGGAACGCCTACCTTGCATCTCATTGACACAAGGTAGGTTTCCACGCCCAGAAAATTACGTTAACTCCATAACTTCGGCGCTAGACGGGTCTAGCGCAAAAGTATAAGTATGGAGTTAAGTTTGTGCTGAATTAACGGCATTTATTTTGACGTTAATTCAGCGCAAACCGAGTATAAACATGCCCATAGGTCTGAGAACGGAGTGTTGGAGAGAAACTTGGTGGAAGAAGACAGAGAAAGGGAGTGCAACTGGTTAGGAGATTAATGAGAATGTGGGGAACAATCAACATCCGTCAGGAATTCATTGCCTTCAATGAATCGGATTTAATTTTGCATCGAAACACATCTTCGGCATTAGTCTTTTTATTTTTATATACGATGAATATGTGTGGTGCTTATGCATCGAGATACCTCTTACTGGAATTAGAACACCAGTACATTCTAGTTAATAGTATGGTACTGAAAGTCCTGCAGGGAATCAATTGCTTTTTGTAATTGTATGGCACAGACATTGCTAATAAAGGAACTGTTTATGTGTGAATGATTATTCTACAGGGAGCTCAACACTGGAGAAAACAACACTTGTAGACGCCTATTTGCTGTATGAGGTTGTGTTTCTTTTATGAATGTGGAACACTGATGCCGATATAAAAAATAAGCTCATCAACAAACATATATGGAGTTTTTTTCTGTCAGCTGCTGCTTATGGCCACACAGGAAGGAAGCTACATTAGCATTCATTGCCATTAGTGATTTTTTTTTTTTATCTGTTGAGAAAGCAAATTGAGCATTTTTGCTGACGGATATGGGGCTCCAAAGCGCTTCTCCACTCACAAAGATGGTGAGAAAATGCCTGCAAAAACATGCACTAGACTAAAGGCATTGATACACACTATTATGTCAATGTACTAACAGCAGGTACGCTCCTTCTGACGTGCTGTGCTATGATACGGAAGACATATTTCATAGAATACTAAACGTTTATAAACTCTGCTCATACACAAACGCAATGAACACGTATGTGTAATAACTGTGTCAAAGGGCCTAGAGTTAGGGTATAAAGAAGCATGTAACAGTTCACTAATGTGATTCGTACATAGGACCAACATTGAAACGGCAATAGAAGATACATTCATTCAATCCAATGTCTTCCTCGTGATCCCTGCAGGCCAACACAGGGATTCAGTGAACGGATGATACACAGTAAGCCACATGAGTGGAAACAGCACATCATATAACAGCAGATTCCTGCTGATGCTGGAGACCACTGTAAGAGTGGGGCGTTGGGCAAGAAAGACTCAGCCCGTTTAAGGCTGATAACTATAACAAGGCGATGTACAGGAAAACCCAAATTGTAACCAAGATTCCTCAAACCAAGACCCATTCTCCTATAAGTTGCTCTTTGTTGTGGCACTGACTGAACTGCTTAACTTAACTCAGCTGCAGAGTTAACTGGTCCAATCTCATCAGAAAGATACATCATCACTCATTTATCATGGATCAAAGCTTTGGGATTCGAGAAAAGCACAGAGGATTAATTAAAGTAAAGAGATGACTTAGATTTGCAATCTACATGAACCCCCCCCCCCCCCTCCCCCGGGGCTAGCGTGTCCCCTCCCCTTAGGACTGGGCTGCTGTTAAGATAATGAGATGAGTGCTAAGTGCTGCAGACGAGAGAGTATTTAAAGAAACATCCTTTCCCACACGTTGGGTCAGTGTTGGTCCATTTCTTGCATTTGTGTTTCTATGTAATTACCTACCTGGCTCCGAATCACCTGAACATATTTCCATCAACCTGTTTTTTTCTACGTGTTTTTTAATTGTAAAGAGGTAAGCAAAGGTATTCCACTTTGAATGTGATATAGGGTGCATGCGAAATATCTAACAGACCTCATTACCTGAGATTTGAAGGAAATGATACATACTATTGAAACAAGCGACCGGCATCCATTAATACATTTATTCATTTTTACTACACTATAGAGGAATACAAATGCATAGCACAACGTTCCCCACATAACTGCAGCAACAATAGATTAATAATACATTACATCATGGTACGAGCTCAATAACCAGTGCAAGAACAAGTGCAACTGACGACAAAAGGAAATCAGCAGCAGGCAAAGCAGGTTTGGACCAGACAACCCAGGCTGAAATGCATAAACTTGGATACAACAAAAGCAAAATCACTGATTACCAGGGGTTATCATAGGTACAAGTAAAATGCAGACTAATCAAAAGGTTCGGGATACTTTCTGTAGATTTTTTGAAACGTTGATTAGATTATTTTAAAACAGTATAATATATTCCAAATATGCTTCCTTAGTTAATCTAGTTTTACAATCTGTGACGTTTACAAACCTTTCACAGACAAGGTGGTTTCAAAAGGCCAACATCCATAACTAATAAAAGCTTATTCAAGTATGGAAATGCAGCCATACTTGGAATGTTTCTTCCATTTAAGACATTCTTCCACCAGTGAGGTGAGAGGGTACAATTGATGAATCCATGATCATACATGGTAGCTGGCTACTAAAGCGAAAACTACTTATTTTAATCCAAGATTGGATATTTTTTTAGGGTAGTACAAGAGGCTCTGAAAAAAGATTTTAAGTTAGTTGCAATAAATGAAGTTGCTTGTCTGGCCTTGAGCTTTTGAAGAGAAAATATTTTTTTCGATGCTTTTATTCAATGCCTCACTAGAATGTCGATCACTGATTGGCGATGGTTCACCATTTGCTGTTGGGTTTATCTAAGATAGCCCTGGAGCTTGGCTTCAGGACTTACCTGTGTTCACAAATGCTGACATAACAAGTATCTGACCACCGCACCTCCATAGTTCACAGTAAGGCAGACTCTTCTTTTGCTTGATGCAAGGAACACTCGTATTTAAGTTAAAGTACAATAGCCACTTTTCGATCCAAGCTGGCCAAGTTACTTCAAGTGTTTTTTATAAACATTGAGATACAAACATTGGATCCTTGTTGCTTCTTATTAGTGTACGTTTGGTGACCCTCCCGCAGCATTGGTTGTCCGCAGCATTGGCTCTTTCAAAGGAAGGTTGTGCGCTTATGCCACACCTCCTAAGGAAATGTTTTCCGGTTTGTGTTGTCCCACATTAATCTTGGTAGAACAGTAGCATGTACTTCCTGTATCCCAAATCTCTTCTATTCGGGGGATCAAGTAATACAATGCATTTTCATCATAGACTCAGAATCAAGAATAGCACAATAGGACACAAGCTCTTCAAAACGTGGCAAGCCACTGTGTTGCCAAATTTTCTAATGTCTATAGAAGCCGTGACAGAATTGTCATTTTTATATTCCCTAACCGTTGCAGATGTGTTTTATCATCGGATATTTTTTCTTTAGGTACTTTTAAGATTAATCTGGCCTTATTTGTAACATCAGACATTAAAAATGTGAACTACTTATCAAAACGTTATGCAACGCAGCAAGCCACCTTGCTGAGCTGCATGACAGGGCAGGAATGCCCCATCTTTACAATTATGCAGCGCATTCCCGTCCTTTCGAAGCGCTGGTGCAGTTTTGGCTGCTAGAGCTAAAGCAGGGACGCTTGCATCATGTTGCAAGGGTGCATGCATTGCAGGCAGGATTGTTTTGTGCAGGAAGGGACACCTTTCTGCACAATACCAATCCTCAGAGGCATTTTCCTCTTTCTAAGTGTGTTAAGAATGCAGCACACATAGAAAGAAGAAAGAATGAGGAGAAATTAAGATATTTCTCCTTGTTGCACCTATGGTGGAGAGGAATATAGTTCTGACGCATTTCCAGGTCTACCAATGTTGGTAAACCTGGGAATGTGTCAGAATCCATGGGTGGATGAACTGGAACTCCTCTTTGGGATTCTCAAGATTAACACAAAAACCTTGATAAATATCCCCCTGTGTGATTGTCAATTGTCATGTGAGAACTGCCTTGTTTGTATCCCCCATGTAACAAGGTGGCTCTGTGGGTTATCTGCTATTGTTACTATGAGCCTGATGTAAGATTTCACACTTGAAAACCAGTGATGTGAAATTTGCACACCAACTGGTGTGCAAATGTGAATGCAACCTATGTACAAATAGGTCACAGCACAAATTGTTCATTTATGAGTAGTTTCGAAAAGACTTGCCCACTGTCTTTGGCTGTAAATGCAGGGGTGAAAGCATGCAAGACACAGCAGACATCCACCCATGCAGTTGCAGTCCCAAACAGGAAACATTTTTTTAAAAAGCAGCCCGTGTCCATTAAAGGGATAAGCCCTGTTATTTAAGTATATACATATTTCTAGTATGGGACTGTTTCGGCCCCCTGGACCTCTGTCTGCTTCCCCTGAAGCAACTGACATGATTACCAGAGTGGACAGCTTCTCCCTTGCGAACCAGTTACCACCCCAACATGGGGACTAGGAACTGATCAATGATTTGCAACTAAGGTTGTGATCACAACCCAATGCTACATTCCGTTTCAAATTCCAAAGAATAGGGAGACACATGTTTCATGCTCTTATTTAAGATTCGCAAGAGACTGCCAAAGCCCTAGTATTCATTTACATTTATCAAAATTTCAAAAGGGACTTGATGAAATTGAAAAAGTTGTTTTGCAGTTGATACGCCATTTTTTTAAAAAAAGAGTGTTTTGCAGTCGCAATCCCTGTGTTTTTTTTAATCCCAAAGTTTGTGACCACTAACACTTTTACACGCCACAGGTTTATGATAAACAATACACAGACAAGGGTGAATGAAAGAATAGATAAACAGATGAACAGTCTAATGGGTAGCGAATGGAAATTACCTTTGAAGTGTTGGAAGGAGTGGAGGTCAGCATACATCCGTTTTTGGTCTCGTCTTAAAAAAACTCACTTCTATTGCCTACAAACTGATCTATGCACACACATAGGCACAGGCAATCAGAACCACAGACACACAATATATTTATTACGTCTTTCAAAACTGATTTTCTTGAGAAGCTTTGCCTAAATTCTGTGATTTTGAGTGCACCTTTCCAATGTGTATTTTATGAGATATTCTGTAAACTCCCCAAAATCACAGGTATTAAGTTGATTCCTAGCCCTAATCCTAGTAGATCCATATTCTAACTTTTCCCTTGCACTCTCACGCAAACCCTGTGACTCATCCTTTGTGAAAGTGCAAAGTCATGCTCCAACACTCTCGAAGACATATCAAAGATTTTCCTGGCATCCGGCTCATCCTACACCACAGTAATTTCCGGAACGCTTTTGTACATTTTTATGCCTCCATCATACAAGATGCAACTGTTTTCGTAGAGGCTTGACTTTCTACCCACCCATGGGAATTAAATAGGAGTCATTGCGCCATTTCAGGGAACAGTGGCTCTCCTTCTGACAAGAACAAAGGTTGCTGCACATACTGCAGTCGCTACAACCAACACAAAAAGCAATAAACTTCACATTAATTTATCTAATAGGGTAACATCATAGGCTTCTACAATAGTTACCTGGAAATGGCCTTACCCCACAAATCTGGCAAGGAACAATCCTATGGAGCCTCCTCATAAATCTTACACAGCACTCATGTTGATAAAGTAAGGCATGCCGGCATTTACCCACTTAAAATTCAAGGACTCATCCTGAGCATGCTGAACCCCTTGTTATGTCTCCTTGCTGCTCCCCGCAGAGACGTTTCATTTATTTTTAGTGTGGGTGATGTGAGAGTCTTTTCCAGACATTTTGCAGAAAAGTGTTGTGGTCATGTCTCATGCAACATCCATAAAAAGTATCTTTTAGGTCAATACCGGGACCTCACCTATGAGAAATGGGGGCTTGGGGGGGTGTCACAGAGATTATTTGCAGCAAGATTATTTGTAGTAATATTAGTGAGCTGCTGCTGTGCTACAATATTGAAAACACAAGTCACTAAACCTGAATATTAGATGTGAAAACATTTAGAATATGCCTGTGCACGTTCAGTAAACTGGCTGAGGAGGGCATGGAAGAGCTGAAATTGGATCATATATTTAAAGCTGTTCTGAGCAGGGGCCCCCTAAATAATTTTGGCCCAGGGCCCTGAAAATTCTTGCGATGTCCATAGCTACATGTCCTTCAGACACAGTCCATAAGGTCTTGTTGCCATTCCTTCCATTACCCTTGGACAGACTCTGCTTCACTTACTACTAGAGCGTAGATAGAAAGTGTGAATATGTGATCTACTCCTTTAACGCCACTTCAGCAGCTCGCTTGACTCATTATTATCTTCTGCAAGGAGCCTCCACAATGCACAGTGGAGTACATCTCTCTAATGCACTCACTGCATGGGAAAACACATGTAAGTGGTCACTCATTACTCTGTTTCTCCAAATTACACTGCAAACCTCCTCATTCATGAGCGAGGCATGATTGGGCCCAGATTTATCGGCTTTTGACACAGTGCAGCACAGAAAGTCACCTTGCTACTCTGCCCTGTATCAAAGGGAAAGGGCAGGAAATCACCATATCTATGCAATACAGCACAGTCCTGTCCTTTTTCACTGCACTGGTGCCATTTAGACTGCCTAGCACCAACACAGACTCCCTTGCACCATGGATATCTGCGCTGTAGGCAGGATTGTTATTGTGCCGGAAGGGACATCTTCCTACAAAAAACAAAAAAACTATCCTGGGATTCATTTTTCTCCTTCAGATTGCAGCACACATAGAAATATGGACAAAAGAGAAGAAATAAAGATATCACTCCTCGTTGCGAATTACTACTCACCTCATGAGGATGAACACGCTCTGTCAGTTAACTATTCAAGTGATACAAGATCATTGGTCACATGTAGCCACCATCGTCTGTGGTAACATCTAGCTGTAGCTCTCAGCCTGCCTGACCCATGGATCAAGAAAGAGAACCCCGACAGGAACTAGACAATGATGGACAAAAGCAGGTAGGGAAGGTTAGAAGGATGAAAGATCTGCCTGCAGTGTTGAGGGACTATTTTCTGAAGGATATGTGACAGCCTTTCGAATGTGGTCAGAAATCCTCCATTAGATCTGATTCCTGCGGATCTCTGTGCCGTAGCTCAATTAGTCCCTCATTCTAAGTGTTAAGTAATTTCGGATTCAAATGATAATGAAGTTCCAGCCAAATCAGGAAAAATAAGTGTCATGGAAAATATTAATTTTCCGTTTTTTTATCCATATATTTCACCAATAAAACCTTTCTAAACATGCAGGTGAAAAAAAGATCAGTTAATGAGGAAAAACTTATGTGAATGTGTGTCGAAGCACCGATTGGCAAGTTTATTCCTCCTCTACAAAGTGCAAAACATGTAGGCCCATATTTATACTTTTTGACGCTAAACTGCGCTAACGCAGTTTAGCGTCAATAAATTTTGCGCCGTCTAACGCCATTCTGAAGCGCCATGCGGGCGCCGTATTTATGGAATGGCGTTAGCCGGCGCAAGCAGACCGGCGCTGCCTGGTGTGCGTGGAAAAAAACCACGTAGACCAGGCAGCGCCGGCGTTGGGCAAAAATGACGTTAGGGCGTCTTAAAATGGGGCAAGTCAGGTTGAGGCAAAAAAATCGTCTTAACCCGACTTGCGCCATTTTTTAACGACGCCCATCCCCCATCAACATGACTCCTATCATTGTAAAGATAGGAGTCATGCCCCCTTGCCCAATGGCCATGCCCAGGGGACTTCTGTCCCCTGGGCATGGTCATTGGGCATAGTGGCATGTAGGGGGGCACAAATCAGGCCCCCCTATGCCCAAAAAAATTATTAAAAAAAAAAAAAAAATACTTACCTGAACTTACCTGAATGTCCCTGGGGTGGGTCCCTCCAGCCTTGGGTGTCCTCCTGGGGTGGGCAAGGGTGGCAGGGGGGGTCCCTGGGGGCAGGGGAGGGCACTCTGGGCTCATTTTGAGCCCACTTGTCCCTTAACGCCATGCCTGACCCAGGCGTTAAAAAGCGGCGCAAATGCGCCGTTTTTAGCCACGCCCACTCCCGGGCGTCTCTTTTGCCCGGGAGTATAAATACCACGTAAAGGCCTGGGAGTCATTTTTTAAGACGGGAACGCCTCCCTTGCATATCATTAACGCAAGGAAGGGGTTCACGCTAAAAAATGACGCACATTCCGGGAACTTTGGCGCTATACGCCTCTAACGCCATAGTATAAATATGGCGTTAGTTGGCGTTAGTTTAGCGTCGAATTTGCGTCGAAAAAAACGACGCAAATTCGGCGCAAACGGAGTATAAATACGGCCCGTAATGTCCCCGTATTCCTATCTCCTGGAATTACTGATCCCGGAGGTATTGGTACTTTTGGATGCAGATATTTAGAATGATTAATCAGAACACTTTAACCTGCATTGCGTGTCCTAGTACTGATAATCCTCCCCTCCTTACATATCTGCTGACTCCATGCCTTTACATCTTGCTTTGTCCATAAGTGAAGTGGAGTTGAACTAGAAGCAAGTAGCTGCATTGAAACTCTTACTATACTTAATGTATAGGTTTATTGTCATTGTCAGCAGAATACACCACTAGCAAAATGATCATTTGCTGGTTTTAGAGCTGAAATTGTTACAATGCAATAGAGAATTAGTGGGCAGATTTAAGAGCCCCTACGCCTCCTTGTGCCACATTAGCGTAATTTTTTTAATGCTAATGTGGCTCATCGAGGCCAAAATTGCCACTCCAAATTTACAAGGTGGTACAATTCATGCATTGCGCCACTTTGTAATCCTTTGTGCTACATTATGCCTGCGCTAGGCATAATGTATGCAAAGGGGGAGTTCCCCCGTTAGAGGTCCTCTTCCCCTTGGTACTCCTTCAGGACTCCTGCTTTGCTAGATATCTATACGATTCGAAGTTAAATTTCTATCTCAATGGACAATAATTCAGAGTTCTTTGGGTCTGCGGTGCTGTGCCACAGAAGATTCTTCGTTTATTCATTCATTCACCTATCCCCACATTCAGAATTTTCCTCAATAGTTCCTACAACACAAACACCAACAAGGCATGCTCCAATATCATCATGTCAGCTGTCATACTGTACAAAAAATTGTCTGAACTCAAAGCAGTCATCAGAATCGCTCTGTACAAACTGTTTATTTGATGGAAATCGTTTCCCAACTTTCTCTAAATGAAGTCCTCCTCTCCTAATACTTGTGTATAAAGTGCCTTTCACTGAGAGACATCATAAGGCACTTGAGGTTCCTTTACTCCTTGCCAAATGCCGTTAGAATGTTTGATTATATGATGTGATAATGCACCCAATACAGTTCTGCCCCCCTCACTGTGCAGTTAGACTATTTAAGTGACAGCGAAGCACAGTAGGCTGATTTGTCTCTTCCCTTCAAAAGGAGACATGCTGTTGGAGCCAACTTCAAAAAGAAATCATCAACAATGAAACATTCTAGTCTAGAACCCCTATTCTTCATGGTTATTAGAGATGCAGCAAAAGGTAAAGCTAGACCCTTGAATGGTGGGTTGTTTAATGTCTTAATACATGTAATGCTTTGCTGACACTTTCCTGTGCATTTAGCATATTATGTTTGACAGTGAGTTGTGATATAGTGCATGTGAGTACACTCTGTCGTTGTGGACAGTTACAGTGTCTCATTACATGTTGTTGCTCTTTCCCGTCCCTATGTGGTTAGAAGGTCGCACTGTATGCAGTGACGTCTTAATGAAAATGGGGTTCTTCAGTCCACTTTGGTCTGCTGTTGGATAGTTGCTTTACGCATCACACAAACCCCATGTATGGAGACAAGCAGCCTCATTTTCATTATTCTGACTGTGCTGCGGTCTTACGTGAAACGCCAATATTCAGATGGCGTGAGGGGGCATACAATGCCTCAATCAGTGAGATAGTCAGGCTGGGCCGATGGGACCCTTGTAGTTATCACATTAGACTGAGATTTCTATCCCAGGGAAGAGGCCTAGGCACTAGGAGTAGGAGACCAATCACTGCAATCTCCAGCACCAGGTCTTAAGCTCGGACAGATGCATTAAAGCCACTAGAGCCTCTCCTCTCTTCTTGGGGTGACAGGAGTGAAAAGCAATAAACTACACACAGGTGGCGTTGGACAGGTGCCATGGCTCTACTGCATGGAAGGGAAGGAATATGCCTCTGCCGCCTTATTTCCGCAGTAAACACAGCTCTATTTTGAAAGGAATGTACTCTCGTACCACTGCACCTGCTGCCCCAGTGATAGCTGCACCGCTTCAGTGGAGTAAATGATGAAAGATGCATTTTCTGAAAAGAAAGAGAACGATTTCTGTTCAAGATAATTCACAAGAACTCTGGTAACGATAGATTTAGAATGTCATGTTCTTAGATGATTGGCCTTCTAATTCTTTTGTGATTTTTTTCTGACTTCTGATCCGTCATATTGGACTGTGGTAGCTGTGACTCAATCTCACCCCAAATGCAAATCTATTGCTCTGTTTGGCATACACATTTGTCAATGCATAATTCATAATGTCATAGGTTTAGGCTGTGCACTGTACTCCCAACGCCGCACCTTGCTCAATGATGTACATTCAGCACAAAGCTTTAAGGGGCATATTTATACTCCGTCTGCGGCGATTGTGCGTCAAATATTTTGACGCACAATCAGCGCAAATGTTGCCCCGTATTTAAACTTTGACGCCCGAGCCCGCGGACGTCAAAATTCCGCCGTGTGCGTCATTTTTTGGATGCGGCAACCCGCCTTGCGTTAATTATATGCAAGGTAGGCGTTCCCGTCCAAAAAATGGCTTAAAGGGCCGTGCGTCGTATTTATGCTTTCGGGCAAAAATGACGTACGGCTGGGAGGCGGAGCCCGAAAATTACGCACAGCCCGATTTGCGTCAAAAATTAACGCCTGGGTCAGGGCAGGCGTTAAAATGGGGCAAACACACCTGTATTTAATCAGAACATACAGAAAGAGCAGCAGAGCAGCAACAGGGAGCCATGGAGGTGATTCTAATCCAGCGTGCACGCAGACGCAGAGCCCAGCAGCAACAACAGCAGCTACAACAACACCAGCAGGGTCCCCAAAGGCAGCGCAGAAGGCAGGAGAGGATATTCCGCCCAAGAACAACCCTTCAGTGCCTCAGGGAACACGACATCATACAGAGGTACCGGTTGAACTGGCAGGCCATTCAGCAGCTGCTGCAAAACACTGAACAGCAGTTGGCCCCCACTTTGGTGACACCCCGCACCATCCCAACAGAAACCAAGCTGCTTGCCGTACTTCACATGCTGGCACTTGGCTCTTTCCAAACAACTGGTGCCCTGGTTGGCGGAATATCACAACCATCATTCTCTGCCTTTTTGCCCAAAGTACTGGATGCCATCATTCGACTGACACCCCGCCACATCTGCTTCCCTAACACACTGCAGAAGCAGCAGGAAACTAAACAGGGGTTCTACGCATTCAGTGGCTTCCCACACGTCCTTGGTGCAATCGACTGCACACATGTAAGCCTTGTGCCACCTGCTGCAACTGAACACCTCTACCGCAACAGGAAGCACACACATTCCATCAACTTGCAGGCCATTGTCGATCACCCGTGATTGATCACCAACATCGTGGCAAAATATCCTGGGAGTGTATAGGACTCATACATCTTCCGTCACTGCACCATCAATGAACACTTCCAGGATGGACGGTATGGCAATGGACTACTTGTTGGTAAGTACAAAAACCTACTTATATATACACTGCACAGCAACCCTCTAGGACACACAACACATACACCACAACAGCAACATGTCAACAGGAACACACTGAGGTCGTGACTTCACTAACCATGTTTATTAAGTCACCATTGAACCTGTCACACATCGGAATTTACTGTACAGCCTAATGTGAAGACGTCAATGAGTGTGGTTGCCGAAATGTCACCTTGCAAATTGTAAGTGTCCCAATGACCTTTACATTAATACATTGCATAAGTCTAAAGGTATGGGATGTCCAGGGTACTTGGATATGAACTTGTTAACAACACTTTCAATTTTAACTGTGCATGGAACTATCATCTCACCCCCAGTGAAGACACATGGACACCTGTATCACAAGTGACAATGCTAGGGAGGGCACACTGTACTGCAAATCCCAAAACATACTGCTGACAAACGGTTAGCAGACAAACTCTCGTTCAGCCAAGGAAACAACACAATGCAGATGGTATAGCCTACAAGCATAGGATGTCACATTAGTACACAAAAGAGTCACAGACAACACAAGACAACTACTGCCATGAAAGGTCATTTCAATAGTGCCAGCTACATCAACATGATCCCATTCATTTTCTCTTGCAGCTGATCAGGAGTATGGCATCCAGCCATGGATTATGACACCATTTGGCAACCCAAGTACTGCTGCAGAGTGTGCCTACAACGACGCACATAGGAGGACACGCAGCATTGTCGAGAGGACCTTCGGCATCCTCAAGTCAAGGTTCAGGTGCCTCGACATCACTGGTGGTAGCCTCCTATATTCCCCCAAGATGGTCTGTAGGATCATCCTCACATGTCAATATTGCACAACATTTGCATCAGAAGAAACTTTCCCCTCCTGGAATCAGAGCCACACATGCCTGAAGAGGAGGAAGAGGAGGATGCTGGCCTGCAACAGGAGGGGGAACTACAGAACACAGCTGCTGGTATATGCAGGCGGCAACAGATTGTAAATAATTTCTTCTGAATGTGATCACCTTCACCACTTTAGTTAACAAATTTAAATAAACACCTATTATAATCACCATATCATGGTCTGGCTATTCCTTTTTACACACCTTCATCTCTACTTATCAGAATAAGAGTGTTGCCTCATGGAGCATTGCTGAGATACTGAGTAGGACACAGAACATCCCAGAGCTTATGTGATGCCTAACATACAATGGTCACATACACACACACTCTTAATGACATATATCATGTACTTTTCTCCTTTGAAGGCCAATAGCAGAGGACCACAACTATTTCACACATACATGTTGAAAGCAAGGTCCAACGCAGCATATGGCACACAACTATGACACCATCACTCAATAAGGGGAAAACAAGCCTCATACATGAGGCAGTCGATGTGCTTTTGCATCAGTAACAGGAATGTCTGACAAGACCCTTGACAGCAGTTAGTCCAACTGCATCCAATATTTGCAAGGAATATCTGTGACTAGAGTTCAATAGAAGCAGAACATAGACAGCACAAGTGCCACACATATGACATGCATTGCGCACATGACATTCCATGCACATGTCAGCCCATTTCCTAACTCCTGACACACCCATGCACCTGGTCACAACCCACCTGTCGGAAGAGGTCCCTGGAATACTAAGATGTGTACCCTGATATTCCCTCCTCTACACACACAGACCAACATTAGCAAACCAGTGTGCTACACCCTTTCCTAAGGTATGCCATTGTCATAGAACATCTGACTTCATGGACGTCAGGTCAATTTATACACTGTCTTCTAGTTTCAAAGCCCTTTTAGCACATGTAGATTGCTTCCCCTTGTGAAAATGTCTGTTGGCCCTTAGAATGCAAGTCTCACCTACAGGACTGGTGAGAAACAGATGCAGCCCACACCTGTGATCACCTCCATGCACACCACCCATTTCAAAAAGCACTGCCCCTGATGATGCCTGGAACAGCATAGGAGTTGCCATTATGTCAAATACACCGTCAACCATTGATACTAATTAAGCCGTGTAACACAGCCCTTGGGTTCATTTGTCACCTTCAAAAACACAGGACGTACACAGATTGACTTGTCAACTGTCTAGTTTGTCCTCCAAACAGTCTCAGTCAGACCACTGATTATGTAACTTGTCCAGTAGCTGGCTCCTGAATCACCTTGCATTCTGTCAGCCTGACTGGCAACTGTCTGTGCGTCACACTAAAGTATCCGTGTGTCTACATATGTACCACACTTGCGTTAGCAAACCTGCCATTCATCAGGGGGCAGTGGGCATGGGCTTCTTCCATGCATACACAAATACATTGTATAGCATCATCTGCCTTTTAACTGTACCATTTGAGTTACATCCTCTTGGAAATGCCAAATTCATGGCCCATCCCTTGTCTGGGTTGCATATATGCATGAATGACAAAGTGTGACAGTGTCCCAGGGTCATAGGCGGGGATTGGGTAAGGGGCTTTCAGCACAACCAGCAACCTCTGATAATGTACATGAATAATACACAAATGTCAGATCCATGACAGTTCACACACAGCATCACAGTGCGCACAACATAGTGATGGGCCGTGTGTGGTGAATAGCTGCGAGAATAAACAGCACAGAGGCTATGATGTTCCCAGATGCAGTGAGAAGTGCAGAGGCCAACCTGTGTACAAATGTTGTAATGACACCTGCCGGAACATGACAATTGAGACATTATCTCACTCAGCACACCAAGGTTGCCCTGTTGACTGTCTCATTACACGTCTTTAGTGACAGGGTGGGACCATCCACATGTTGGTTCACATGTCCACATCTACTTTACTCACATTGATGAACAAAGGATACTCAGTAGTTACAGGAATAGCTGCCACTGACTCATGATGAGTCCTGGTCCGAACTGTGACAAATTACACCCCTAACAATCTACAGGATCATCATTGGACCACACACATGAACAAGACACCTATGTGCAATTGATCACTGGAAATATGTGGACACGTGCTGTCTTGTATGCTGGTCCACCACAGCCACTTGATAGTTGGGCCTTACTTCTATGGCCTCAACTGTGGTGTCATCATACATATGAGATTGACCCTTGTCTGTCTGTGCAAACAACATGGTACCCACTTCCTCAATGCATGTGTATGACTCACTGTGGGATTCATCAACTAGTGCCTAGGAAGCTCTTACCAATACTCTAGGACATAGGATGTAGAAAATGTGGACCTTTGACATGAACATGCGTCTGCCATCCATCTGGTGCATGCTATGTCACATGTGGTGTCTACGTGACCCTAAAACTTGGAAGTATACTTTACGGGTGTTGTTACATGTATGACTAACACATGCCCTTTCTCATTTCAATTTTGACTTGCATCTTAGGGTTGGACACATGGACGTCACATTCATACAACCAAATGTACAATAATGCTTCATGTGATATACACACACACTTGGTCAACCAACAAATTAGTTGTCAAAGCACACACTTTGAGCCAAAGGCAATTAGGTATTGTACATCTGTGCGTCACATTGCTATCCTCTCCTTATGGCAAACATGCACTATTTGTGCCATACATATATGTAGGCCGCACTTATGAGCATCTATGACGTCAGCCAACTGTAAACATACTGTGAAGGGTGTAGTGGATGATGTTCCGCTGGAGTATGATGTCACACATGTGAACGTACACCATCAACACCATACTGTCTTCAATTAGCCAATATTTGATGTGTTCCAAATGTAAAATAACCAAAAAAGAAGTAAAAATGCCCCAAATTTTGACGTCCCTTTCGGTGTGCGCCATTTTTTGTTTACCAAAACTGTATTTGCGTCATTTTTTTTGACGCACAGGAGTGAAATTTAGCCCGCATCCAGATATTTGTACAGTCCATGTATCATTATGTGGATGCGGGTTAATATTCACGTCTGTGCGTAAAAAAAAAATGACGCAAATACAGTTTTGTGCAACAAAAAATGACGCATAACGCGAAAAAGGCGGGACTTTTCATACAGGAAGTGATGTAATAGGATATCCTGTTTACAGATCATGTACAGTGGGTGCACTTTCACTTTCACTTTGCAGTCTATGATCCTTCTAGACTGTGTGGCTGTGTAGAGAGTGTTGTCCAGAGATTTTGTTCTGTATTTGTCCTGTGTGCTATCTGTAAAGTCCTTTTGTGAAATAAATATTGTTTGTGTATACTGTAGTACTGTGTTTTGTCTACATTTGTCCATTTATCTTGTGTATTTCTTGTTTGTGGGAGTCTGTTGTGGGTAGTGTTAGTTTGGGGATAGTTGGGCTCTTTTAGTGTTTAGGTTTACTTTTTTTCTGTCTTTTTACCCCTACTTTCACCCATTTCCCCTTTATATTTCTTTTACCCCTATTCCTTCTCTTCAATTATAAGTATGTCTGGTAGGCCACGTCTTGGCAGGATGGGGGAAGAGGAGTTGGGGGGCTTCATCTGGCTGGTGACACATTTCTTGCCACTCATGATCCAGGCAGGGGGCAGGGTCATACAGGGGTACCCGACAGAGGCGCGCAGAATCTGGTGGGGAAAGGTGCTGCATCACCTGCAGAGTGTGTATGCCAGCCAGAGGAGTGATCACCAGCTGAAGCACCGTTGGGCTGACCTCATCACCAGGGAGCAGGATCTCTTGGACCACTTGGGAATCATGATTGGTGGCACTGTTGGTGAGTACGACTATTGTTATTGTGCACGATTAAATGCTCTGTAGTGACATCAGGGGATTAGTGCAATGTCTGCCAGCTAACCTGCTCACTGTGTGTAATGCTGGGGAAATATAATGGGATAATTGATGCACTGTGGCAAGGATCACAATTGCTAGCTGTCAGGTAGCACGTGCTCAGCAAACTTACAGGTAACTTTACCATGAAGGAAATTTGTGCGGCCTTTTTGTCAGCACAGCTAACAAAATAGGAGCCAATTATGTCTATATAGGGTATTATTGACATAGAAGTACAGATGTACCAACATTTAGGCCAACAATGTTGACACAATTGCTAGACTGACTTTAGAATCACATGATGCTGAAAATGAGTGCTGCCTTCACGTCAAATGATAATAGCAAAGTGGCTCAAACATTGGTCTCATGTTAATCTGGTGAGTGTGGAAGGAAAGCATTCACAGAAGTATTATGAATGTGTGGATTATTGTGTTTCTTGATCTTTTAGGATACATGTCAGTTCATGATTTGAAAACATTGTGAAAAGGTGTAAGGTGCCCTCAGCTAACATCTCAAGATGTTTGTTGGAATCGGTTGAGCCACAATCCAAATATGGATGGCAGTCCAAGTGTATGCACATGGCTTCACATCTCCATGGTTGGTGCAAATCACCATAGCTGGGCTACATCAATTGACTATACTGTAACAACCGGATGGCTTACAGGAGTCCCTGCCCTCCCTCTGTACATTGGGCCTATGTGCAATAAATGTGTCATGGCCACAAGGCATGTTTGACTGGTAATGCAGTCCTCAAGTAACCGGGCGTTGGATGTTTCTCTTGGATGCACGTGATGAGACGATTACACTCCATATTTTTTAGTGCTCACCAATTATGGGGCAAGTTTGCAACCACATGATAGTTAGGGCCAATGTATGTGTGCAGATATGTGTGTAACTGTCACAGGAGACCCATGCTATGTACAAGTTGGCCATGAAATATCAGATGCAGTACCATCATGTCTGAATGGCTGCCATGTCCTTATTCAGCCTACACATTGTAAATGATACTGAAATTGTTGCCCTGTGCACAGATTTTGAGCACATTTCTTTCTTCCATACCTTACAGGTGGACCGACACCCTACACTGTGGGAGAGGTTGCGACATTTGAGGACCCCGACCACTCCAGTAAGTGTTGATATGTCTGTTATGTGTTGTGTTTGCTGGTTATGGACTCGTGTGAGTTGGACGCATAGCAAGGTGTGTTGCGTTGGGCAAGTTTTTCACTTGTTCCATGAGTGGGAATGCAGTTCTCACATGTTTTGAGTTAGCCAATGCGTATCCAATGGTATCATGTAGGGATTGTAGGACATCCCTGTAGGACCCACTGTGAGTACAGGGGATAGTCATGTGTCTGACACTTGTATCACCAAGAGTCGCAATGGAAGTCAGCCCCTATTTAGTCAGCCTGTCAGACCCACATTCTCTAAGATTGGTGGAGCTAATAGCTTCCCAATAGACATCTGCTTCACTATTTACCTACGTTATTTTGAAACAGTAGGTAGAACCTCCTAGCAGCATGTACTTCCACATGTAGTGCATCAAGTCTGTGGAACCTGAGTGTAAAGGCCTAGGTGTGCATGCAGTTCATGATCATGGGTGTTCTAGCAACTCTGTGTCTGATGTAAGTCAGGCCTCACTGGAAGTATATGTTGTGTACTAAGTTCTGCATTTCCTGACATGTCTGACCCTATGAGTGCTCTAGGGTTTGCTGACTCCAAAGTGTAGATAGACCTTACCTGTGGTGTGTCTGTAGAGACAAACATGTGTGGAGTTGCCTATACACTCCTCGGTGTACATGTTGTTGGCAAATTATGGTTGTGTATCCACCGCCCCCCCTCAAACACAGCCATGGGTTTGTGAATGGGGTACCTAGTAGTGATGCTACCAGTATGTTACACATACCAGTGAATAAGTGACGGTTTGGTTACATAGTAGTATACATACTCAGGTTTGGCACTTGGTACCATACTGGAAAGTCCAGTTACAACTTGCAGACCATGTGGCTTTAGTTTTGCTTTCCGTACACTGAAATTTGTAGCCCAGCTCTTGGTGGAGGATATGCAGCATGATTCTTAGATGTTAACTGTCAGAACTCAGATTGCAAGTCAAAGCCAGTTGTTACCCAACTTGTGGGTTATGGATGTGCTTTGTGTGATGTCACCTTTGTTGTCTGGCCTGCCATATACTTCCCCAGGGACATTCAATGCTCTGTATCGTGATATGAGCTGTTACAAGTACAGTAGATGTAATGTCTGACTAACTTGCTGTGCCGTTTCACACAATGCAGTTACTAATGTGGCATATCTGCATTTGTCTTCACAGCAGCTAACATGACTCCAGACCAGGTCAGTGAATTTCAGCGTCGGGCCATGCGATACCAGCACATCCTGCTGGTGGAGTCGGGGTTCCGGAGGATGGCCCGGCGATATCGCCATGAACGTGCCTCCGGGGCATGGCGAGCCTTCCCACAGGGTGGGCCTACTTTGCCCACCACAGCCACCACAGAAACAACCACCAATCAGAGCCAGGTGGCCCCACCCACAGCTGCCTCTGTTGATTCAACATCTGCTGGACTTCCTGGCCCCAGCATTGCCACCGGTGCAGGACAGCCCACACAGACCTCCTCCACCGGTACCCAGACTGCCACTGCTCCAGCTGTTGACCCTGCAGCCTTCAATAGACTTGAACACAAGATGGACAAAGTGCTGCGCAAGGTGAGCCACCTGAGCCGGGACGTGCAGCACATTAAACGGCGGGTCAAGGATATAAAGAGGACCCTCCGGAGAGCCAACCTCTAGACAGTTGAATAGATGGACATGATACCCTCCCCTCCCTCCTCTTTCCTTGTTCCTATAGTTAGTGGGCTTAGTGTTAGGTTAGTATAGACTGTTAGTTTAGTCAGTGTTAGTGGGTGGGGGAGTAGGGGGTCCTGCTTGTTTCTTTTTTGACTTATTACATGTGTTGGCTATGTTGGGGTTCTTGTGTGTAAAAAAATAATAAATAAAAAAAAGCAAAAAAATTTATTAAAAAATTTTTACCAACAAAACATATATTTGTTTAGGATAGTATAGTATGTGTTTAGGTTAGTATGTGTTGTCCTCAATGTGTCCCGTCTCATAAGGGGTGTGGGGGGTAGATGTTTAGAACATTTTGTTACATGTGATAAGTAAGTGTAGCTTAGGTTAGTTAGGGACAGTTGTGGGTAATGAGTAGTCAGGGTAGATTAGGGTAGGTAAGATTTTTCCTTCAGTTTCCTCATCTATAGTTAGCTTTTAATAAATATTTGGTTACCCCTTAATAGTATGTGTTGAATGGTACTTGATCGTGGGTTTGGATTCAGTGTACATCTCTTTTGTACTATGACATCTGTGTCCAATGCTACAAACAAATCCCAACTGAGCTGCACGATTGGCAGCTAACCCAGAGCTACCTTGCAAAGTGTCTACCCTTTGTTGCAACCACCAATCACAGTTAATATGGATCACAATGTGTTTCTGTTGATAAGTGTGTTTTCAAAGTCACTAACAGTGCTTCCAGACTTGATATTGGGGAAACAGTTTTAGGTCTGACTGCAGTGTGATGATCATGCACACCCTTATAAGATGAGTTCTCATTGGCAATCTTGTATTCTTGTCTTCATGACCCTCATACATCATTTGTGACACAGTTCGGCATGATTACCTATTTGTATGTTAACTCAGACACCTTCATTTGTGCAGTTTTTTGTTTTTATTTACTTAGATTAGTGTGGCATGTTTATTGTGTTATTTCTGCATGTTGACAACATTTAGCGGGCACTATTTGATGACTTACTTATCGCCTGAGGAAGCATTCTTCTGTCCTACACAGCATGGTGGTGTATGGTTTCTCACTTCATCAGATTATTCCCTCAGGATGGGCAGAGTATGATGCAATCATGGTCACTGTGCAGATTTCTCTAACTACATAATATCTGGACAGTTGTATTGACAAGCTACGTTATTTGACAGTAGGCACATTTCAGTTATCTACTGCACAGTTGATATGTCACATTACCCAGAGCCAGATTTGTTGTGTAAGTGCTATTTATTGAAAAGTGCTGTAGTGCTATATGTACATTGTCCATGATTGTGAGTCCATTATAGTGATATCTTCCATTGTGATCCAACACAAGGGTTTACCAAAATGCTTTTTTCATGCTGGGGTTGCTGTTTCAGACAGTGCAGAGGGACAGACTTAGCCAATGAGTAGGAGAGAGACAATCACTGGGCTGGGTGACAAGATATACAGTGGTTAGCAGAACAGTGCTTGAGTACAGTTGTTGTAAGACTGTCATGTTTCAAAACGCAGGACTTTGGTAATAGTTGGCCATGTGGCAGGGACTAGTGCTTCCGGGTACTTTTCCTTGTGAATGTGATCTGTTCCATGTCTTCTTCTTCTGATGTGTGTGTTGCCTGCTTTGTCCTTGTCGTTGTTGGTTGTGAAGGGGCAACACACACCTCAGTGTTAGAAGAGTTGGAGTCAGACATCCCGGTCGCTGCTCCCTGTGAAGGTCTTAAGGGCAGTACTGCTGCAAGGAGGGCCTGCTGGTTCTTGAGAATAGCAGCCACATCACGATGGTAGGCAGCCAGGTCGGCCCTGAGGGGTTCAATGTTGCATTCGGGCACGCGTTGACAGGATTGCTGTTGTAGGTGTTGGGTCAACTGTATTACAGCTGTGCTGATTTCCTTCTGGGTTTTCTGCAGTTCCTGAAAGATAGATGTTAGGGCTTGCATAGCTGCTGCCTGATCTGCAAATGACATCATGCACAAACGCACCCCTTCAAGGCTGGCTGCCATATTTTGCATCCCCACCGCACCTCCTTGGCCAGCTCCCGCTGTACTCCAACTACAGTTCTCTCAAAGCTGGTGCCAGTGTCGTCAGAGTCCTCAGTTGTATTGGAGCTGGCAGGTCTTACAATTGGGGTGGTTCCTCTGCGATGGCTGCTTGTTCTGTGCTCCTCCTTGTGACAGAAGGTGGGGTCTGGAGGGTTTCAAGGACCTTTTGGATAGTCTCCTGGGGAATGTTTATCGGCTCGTCATCCATGTCATCAGGGAAATCTGGGACAGGCATATCGGCAGGAGATCCATCTTCCTCTGCAATGAAAGAGGGTACAATTAGTGTGTCTGTGTTGTGACAATTTTGATGTGACGTGCCTGCCTTTTGATGAATTCACTTTGTGATCCTGTTTTGTATTAATATCTGCAGTCCTTCAGATGGGCATTGTTTCAGGCCTATGGCCCACCTGTGTGTCATGTGTATGTTATTGAGTTATCAGACTTGTCAGCCTCATCTCCTCTAGGTGTTGGTTTATGCGAAATAGAGAATTGCCACCTTCTTGTCCTACTCAACCCTCCGTGTACATCCATTCTCATGGTGAGACCTTTCACTGGCTTTTGCTTGATATAATCTTATAACCCCGCAATTGACCATTCTTTTAATGCCCCAAATCAAACCCTATACATGACAATAACATCCACCACACCCACCACTATGACATCACTGCCCTGGTTTTTCGTTCCAAAAGAGATTCAGAACACTTTCTCACCAAGCAGTGACTGACATTTGGTTTCAGGTACACCTTTTTAATCCTTTTGATTGTACACAGGGGTGGCAGGGCGACGCCGTCTTGCTCATCAACACCAGCCACCCCTTCCCAGATGTGCTTGTCAATGTGGGATTGTTTTAAGTGAGGCGGGAGAATTAAATTGGTAATCTCACACGTGGAGAATGAAAGAGTTATGCGTTTTTTCATGCCAACCCCAAGGTTTGTAATTTTGCCACGCATGAAAATGCAAAGTTGTAATGGGAAGGGAAATTACTCCATGTAGGAGCACTGTGATATGTGGATTTCCTGCCACAGAAAACAGGCCATCTTCCATTAGGATCCGGAGGCCTCCAAAGCGGCCCACACTCCCCCCGCCAGGAATACACGAGACGACAAGCTTTACTCGTTGGAAGAAGTATCTTTTATTTCAAAAAGACATCATTCAAAATAACTCATAACTTCAACAAGCCAAACATCAAATAGCAAGTATAGCAAGGTTAGTCAACAGGGAAAACATTTTTATTTACATGTTACTGAGAAATTCTTGTGACCATAACCAATCTGACAGGATCCCTTCCTGTCCTGAACCACCATTTGGACCAAACAGGTGACCCATGTCTCACCTGTATCCATAGGAGGGACGGTTACCCTGACTACACGGTACCTTGTCCTCCAGTTTCGGGTTCCGCCCCCCCTCCAAACACCAATCAGCCCTGGGGTGTAATGGGGGGAGCCAAGAGCTGGAGCCCCATGTTCTCCCCCAGCGATCTGAGGTCTCTTACCCCCTGATCTGGTGTGTACATCCGCTGGTTGGCTCAGAACTTCAGGATCCTATCCCAGATGTCCTCCTGGGGGCCCCACCTTGGGGACTCCCTCCTATTGTTTCTAGTCACATTTCTTATCTCAATTTCCGCCACAAGGGCGACCAGGGCCCAAAAGGTCCTTCGCCCTCCCCACCCAAAAAACAGGCTGCAGGCAAAACCCCACATGTCACGGATAAATTGGTTGGTTCCTTCGTCAGATAAATGAACCTGGTCACTGTGAAACAGGTGCGCGCCTTTCAGCAGTTTGTGGGGGATAATCCATAAGCGCCCTGGGCCCGGGCAGTGTTGAAGGCGACCAGGGGCCCAGGGTCCTTCGCCCTCCCCACCGAAAATGAACCATGGGAAAAAGGCCCCAATGACCTCACTGCATCGGTCCGTGCCCACATCAGAGATATGCACCCTGTTCTTAGCATCTGACTGCACCACCACTAGTCTTATGTAGGGTATTCCCCGTACGCCCTGAACCAGGGCAGTACCATGGTAGGCTTACCCTTCCATGACCAAGTCTCACCTGTATACGGCAATGAGGTCCGGGAACAGAAGTCCCCCGCCCCCCTCCACCTTCAGGACCAGTCGTTGTAGGTGAGCGACTCTCAGCCCAACGATCACCACTGTGCATGCTGCGCAGCCCATGTCGGCCTGGGCTTATGGAGCAGAGGCAACCTGTAAGCCGCCCGCCAGACAAAGGAGTGACTGAGCATTCATAACCCGTCCAGCTACTGAAACAGAAGAAAACAAGCATGAGTGTGTTTTACAGAAGCGAGGCATAAGCAAAGCAGAATAGCATTTGCCAATGCATCACCGGCTGAATACAACGCCAGCAGCAGACAGGGGGGGCCCTAGCCGCTTGCTCCTGCTTCCCCCGAGAACATACCAGTGTTTGCCGCCGCGGCAGCCGGCCCTTGAAGAAATGACCGACAAATAACCAGTTGGGGGCCTCAGTTATTCCTGAGTCCGCCGCCCTGTCTGAAGAGGGCCAATACCGAACCCGTTCATCTTCACCCGTGTGAAGGAAAACCTTGCTGAGGAAGTGCACACCTCTCTAACAGGAATTGGGGGGTGCTGCCTTACAGATTTCAACTGCCCACCAACAGGATGCCTTTAAGTCAAATGAGCAGCTGCTCGCTGCGGTCTCAGCCGAATGTTGCTGAAGCATCATAGGGTTCTGGCCGGAACAGGCCTCCTAGGGAGTGGGACCACGGGGGTTCCAGCGACAGGGCGAGAGAGAGACGGCCCGCTAAGGAGAGAGAGAGAGAGAGAGAGAGACAACCTGCAATTGACCCAGCAAGGGTTTGCTATGCCCTCCCGCTAGGCTTGCATTGGGCAGGGAAAGGAGCCCCAAGGCTCGAGAAGGGGGGGGACTCGTGTAAGCTGTGCAATGACACATGAGATGTGAGTGCAGTCATGCTGGCGCACATTGGTGCCCCTCTGCCAACACCACCATGATGAACAGCGCCAATTAACGGAACGAAGAGATATGTATTTGACCAACATACCTATGAACCCAAGGGCAAGGAACTGAACAGGTATCATACGGGTACCCCTTTGAATTGCCTGAGTCATTTACGGACTCACAGTAGCTTGGTTACTGTAAAATTGGTATTCATTGTTCTGACCTCAAAAAGGATAAAGGGGGTGGGCTCCCAAATGATTAGGTATCTCACCCGCCATAGGTGAGAGATAGGGTGGCCCGGGGCAGGAGCCCCCACCCCCCTCAATTCGAGCCACTAGGCAATTAAATATGTTCGTGTTTAAGCCTTTCACCCCGCGTTTTTTTTTTTTTTTTTTTTTTTTTCGGGCACCAGGTCCCGCCGCCGCACACAGGAAAAGAAGGTCTAGCCTTCTTGGGGGGGCCTTAAATAGCCCCCCACCAGTATGCGGCGGCCGGAACCGGCACACGGCGAACGCCGGCCCCACGTCATACCCCCTGCATGATAGACTTCCGCCCTAACGCCTCGCGAGGCGCCAGGGCGGAAATCCGGCCGAACTTCGGCACCCCCGGCAGAAGGAAAGGGGGGAGTGCCCCAGGGCCTTGGAGGCCCCGTCTCCTAACGAGACGCGCCCCCCCACTGCGGGGCGGGCGCTTTTCCCTTGTTCGATTCTTAACTCGGTATAAGTGGTTTTCTTTTTAGCCATAGTGTTTCAGTGGAAGTCAGGTTATAAGGTTCAAACACAGCACTCTTGTTCAAGAGCTCACAATGTACTTTTCTAGACCTTAGTGTTTGTAGTGCCAATGTGGCTGTGTACTTGCCCGCAACTGAGTCTGTCCATGTGTGAGAAGACAAAGCCTCTTTTGCAAGATCAAAAGCTGACGCTGATATATTATTCCAGGTATACACTATTTTAGAGCTTCGTTGTAGAACATTGTGTATTTATTTAAATATCGTTTGCAACATTTCTCTGCCAGAATGTTTAATTCTTTCAGCAGCTTCTTTTCCTGAGTCTGTTTGCCACTTATCGTAAACTGCATTCCTTGTTGCAACTATAAAACCTTTAATTTTAGTTAGATTTGGACCTAAGAGAAAAATACATATTTTCATAAATTCTGTACAAGTGCTCCATAAAAGCCCTTAGGCTGGAATGCGCTAGCCATCATTGACACATCTTTCCCACTCTGAATGTGGTAACAGTTACTGATGTATAGCTATCATACCTGGGGTCTAGGTTATTAGGACCAGGAGTTTTGGAAAGAATTTGATGCATGCATCGGGAGTAACTTAGTCAAATCATATGTACAATTGTGTACTATTTTGGATAATTCCATTTCAATCAAACTGTGAATGTTCTCTTTTGTAATGAATGGTGTCAAATAGTCTGCTGGATTGCTTTATTCAGTAAAATTATCTCTCTCGGTCTAAGTAGGACTTCTTGACCTTGAATTTGTCAAACTTTTAATCCTTAAATACCTTTCTCATCAATATTTTCCTTCCAATACCCAAAGTCTTGTATAGCAAGATTTTTAATATACTCTTGCATGATGATCGTGTCACACTCTGTGAGAAGAATGCAGTGGAAGTTCTCGAACCACAGCTAAAGGCACAGTTTTATCAAGACCATAATGTCCATTCGGTAATAGCAAAACAACAATCAGCACAACGAGCCACATCTGAAGGAAAAACCTCCTGAACAATGCAAAAGTAGGAAAACTGTGGTATTATCTACTTGTTGCAAAACCATTAAGGAACAGAAGGCAATCAGTTGGATTGAGTGACTGCGGAGTATGTTGGCAAATCACTTATTTCAAAGTTAGAGTTATAAGCTGTTCATAAACTGTTATTTCTTACAAATGCATCATTTAGATTGGTATTGGCTGCCGGGGTCCATAGTAAATCACAGCTGTAGTTGAGACTTTTGGAACTCCTGACATTTTAACGTCAGGTTCTTCTATGGAAGGTGGTATTTGGTGTAAACCTGGAGACACTGCAGGTTTGATAGTCCCTGGACTGGGACTCAGGCTTTGCTATACCCTTCTACGGGTAGCTCCTTCAGAGTAAGGTTGCGAGGCTCTACTTCAGAGGTTTTTTTGGTGTCAGAGGTGATCTGCTGAACAGAATTGTCTACATACCGCTTTTAACATGTCCAATGGACACATTTCTGTTTTCCTTTGAATAAGGCAAGTAAGGCAAAATTACAGCTGGTGTGCCTTGTTCCCCAAGAAGTTGAAGAGGTTTTCCGTAGGAGGCCCAAATATATGTTTATCAGGGTTCATCGCTTAAATTAGATCATCTACTTTAGATATCAACCCATCAGCAGCTTTAAAAATGTTTTCTTTGCCAATGGTGCAGTCGTAATGCTTCATAATTGATAGCAGGTCTCTGACCCCTTCGACTGTCTGCAAAACAAATACACGGTGGGGGCGGGGCCAAGATGGCACAGAGGACGGACGCTCCTTGAAGAGCTCCGTAGCGGCCTCTGCCAAATTATCCTTTTTAAAATATCCTAACCCCTCTGGGACACACCGGAACAGAAGGGGAGAGCCCCCCCCCCCTTTTTTGGGGATCACTGACCAAGAAAGTCGTAGAGCGACTGGGGCGCTCTTGTGTGGCTGCCGAAGCAGCGCGGCCGGCCCGGGCCTGGAGGCAACCCCACCGCGGGAGACTGAGCGAGGGCGGGGTGCCTCGGAAGTGAGGAGCGGCCGAGACGCAGGCCCTCAGATCTAGGGATCTGTCACAGGGGTGCCCCTGGAGCACTCGTGGCTGGAGGACTGGCCTGTCCCCGATGGTGTGCTGAAGAGGGCTGAGACGGTGCGGCACGGCCCCCCTCCAATCCCCGCCCTCAATTTTCCCTGTATGAGGTGCTAGAGCCAGGGCTGAGGGACATTGAAGATCCGTTGCCCACAGGAGGATGAGAAGGGGCATGAAGGATGAGCCCCCGCATATCCAGCAGACAGTGGCCGGTTGGTGGTGATCAACGGGCCTGGAGAGCGGGGAGGAAAGCGAAACTCCTAATTGCCCCGGAGCCCTTCAGGAAAAGGTGAGGGATTGCTGAGGGGAGACACATTTCCCCCCTCGTTGAGGAGGAAGAAGGAAGGCTTGGCTGCAGGACTGTGCAGGTGGGCGCCCGGGCGGACGCCTGTCCCGGGGGTCGGGAGGGGACTGAAGGTTCCCCCCCCGGGTCTCTTCCAGCGGCTGGGTGCTGCGGCGCATTGCCTGACAGAAGGCTACTGGTGAGTGGATGGTACGGAGGAGCCTGGCGAGGTCTTCCAATGGCAAGAGATAAGAAGCCTAAACCGCCTCAACAGGGCTAAATGGATCGGTACACCAATTTGGTATCCCCCCCGACGCCGGTGACGGACCCTGTGGTGGCCCCAGATAATACTGCGCTTCTCTCGGTGATCCAGGCATCCAGCGAGGCACTGGAGGGGTGAATGGGTGAGGTACATTCGGAGGTCTCCCTGCTGCGTCAGGACCTCCGAAAGGTAGCAGAATGAGTTACATCTGCAGAGTCGCGCAACTCCGAAATGGAGGACACCGTTAGGGACCTGCGGAAACAGGTGTCAGAGATCAAAGTCCTTAACAAGGATATTATTTGGTGGCTGGAGGATGCCAAAAACCGAGCACGGCATAACAATCTCCGCTTTGTGGGTTTTGCAGAAGGACATGAAGGGACTGATATGAACCAATTTTTGGATCAATGGCTCCGGAGAGTCCTCCCGCCTGAAATGTTTTCTGCCTGCTTTGTGATTGCACGTACCCACAGATCGCTGGGGGGGGGGGCCCTGCCTGGGGCACCCCCTAGGCCAGTGATTGCCCGTTTTCTGAACTATCAAGACCGGGGCATGATCCTCATGGAAGTACGTAGAATGGGTGAGGTCCGGGATGAGAACTCTAAGATCCTGGTCTTCTCTAACTACACTAGAAAATTTCAGAAACAACGCCGTATCTTTGATTCGGTTAAAGCCAAGCTTTGTGGTCTCCAGCTCCAGTATATGCTCCTCTTTCCTGCCAAACCGAAGGTCCTGTTCCAGGGGAAGGCCTTCTTTTTGCAGTCTCCGGAGGAGGCCTGGGCTGGCTCGAGGAGCACCCCCAGCTCTCAAGGAAAGGGAATGGAGGGACTGAAGAAGTGCCCAGAGAGAGGGAAGGTGCGAGGCCCAAAGAGTGGTCCCTCCCGGTACGCAGGGGATGGCGATGACAGAGAGTTGGTAGAGACACGCCGTGGCAGCTCCCCCGACGGGCAGAGAAGGAAGCGGACACAAAGGACTCTGAAGGGAATCGTAGTGCAAGCATTCGGAAATGAAATAGAAGTGCAGATATGGATTCTTTAATGCCAGAGAGTCGCCTTGAACTGGGAGGGGAGTCCCCTCATCTGCTGCTGGAGGCTATTGACAATATGGAGGCTGGGAAAGAGGCCCCGGAGGCCCAGAAGTCCAGAGGGGTAGTCATATGAAGGGAGGCCGTAGGAGCGAGGATGGATACTAACGCTCCCCCCCAATTGACTGAGGCTTTACATAAGTCTGAGGGGTTTTTGAACGGGGATAAGAAAACCCTTATCTATTGAATACCAAACAGTGCGGTCTCCACTTTTAACAGTAGCATACCCCCCTTAAGTACGTTCTATAAGTTTGTATTGTTGGGAGGGTAGGGAGGGGGGGCTACAGACCTCTTGACTCCTGTGGGACAGGGGTGTGGAGATGTACACTCACAGAGGCCATTGGGAGGTGGGGAGGGGGGTGGGGAGGGGTTCTACTTAAGGAAGCTTTTTTCTTTTTCTGTTGTCAAGTTACACAATTAACCCACAGACACAAATAGTTGAGCACCTTATTCTTAGGGAGGTTGATTCTCGATCCCCTCATTTATGCTCCTGGAGGCCTGGGCAGCCGCAGGGATTAAGAAAATATGATCTGTTGTATTAGATGGCCCCCATGAGTAAAGTTAAGGAGACGCCCTCTGAGTGTGAGCAGGGCTTTACTATCCTCTCCTGGAATGTGAATGGACTGGGGGACAAGGTTAAACACGGACTAGTGTCCCAATATATAAAAAGGCAGAGACTGGATATAGTACTCCTTCAGGAGACACATTTCTGGGGTACGAAGTGTGCTTTCCTGAGTAGAGGCCCCTATGTTGTGTTGGTGCATGCAGGATTTACGTCTGGTTCCAGGGGAGTAGCGATCTTGATTTGTCAGTCTCTCCCCTTTCGTGTCACCCACCAATGATTGGACCCTGAGGGTAGATATGTGGATGTGAAGGGGTTCTGGGGATGGAGAGAGATTTTGCTGCTGAGTGCATATTCCCTGCCGCGACTCCAGGCCCCCCTCCTAGAGAAGTTAGCAAAGATCCCGCTAGAGTCCACTTCCCCACTCCACATAGTGGGAGGAGATTTTAATGATGTGATGGAGACGGGTATGGACAGATCTGGAATGAGGAAATCCTTGGGTCCCACGACCCCACTGTGCGATTTTGCTGCAGCCTTGGGATTGTCGGACCTGTGGAGAAGGGCTCATCCCACGGACAGAAAATACTCTTATTTCTTAGGGGCCCACAGGGTTTTCTCCTGACTGGATTATGGGGGTCATTCTGACCCTGGCAGTCCATGACCGCCATGGCGGAGGGCGGCGGAAGCACCGCCAACAGGCTGGCGGTGCTTCCTGGGCGATTCTGACCACAGCGGTAAAGCCGCGATCATAAAAGGGGAGCCGGCGGTTTCCCGCCGGTTTCCCGCCGGCCCAGGGTATCCGCCATGGGGATTCCGACCGCCTTCCCGCCAGCCTGTTTCTGGCGGTGTCCACCGCCAGAACCAGGATGGCGGGAACGGGTGCCGTGGGGCCCCCTAACAGGGCCCCACAAAGATTTTCACTGTCTGCTTTGCAGACAGTGAAAATCGCGACGGGTGCCACTGCACCTGTCGCACCCCTGCAACTCCGCCGGCTTCATTGTTGAAGGGGCTTTCCCGCTGGGCCGGCCGGCGGTCTTCTGGCAGTCGCCCGCCGGCCCCGCGGGAAAGCCAGAATGGCCGCCGCGGTCTTTCGGCGGGAACCGCTTGACGGGCGGCGACCGCCGACCGCCGCGGTCAGAATGACCGCCTATATCTTTGTCCCGGCGGGAGAGGTGAGTACTATACAGCAAGCTGAATACCTGGCAAGAGGGGTGTCGGATTGTTCCCCTCTGGTGATGCGTCTGGGAGGAGGGGTGAAGGGGCGTAGAGGGTGGATGTTGGGTGCCTGGGATCTACAGGACTGTGAATCGGTGCAAGGGCTTCGAGCAGACACTGAATTATACTTTCAAGAAAATACAGGGTCAGCCGGTTCAGCAGTGGTGTTGTGGGAGGCTTTTAAAACGGTACTTCGAGACAGCGCACAAAACCTAGTAGCCCAGAAAAGACAGAGAGACAATGCACAGCTGAGTAAAATGGAACGCAAGCTCCTAGAAATAGAGGGAACAGTGGTGCAGGCGCCGACACTTTTGTCACTTCGTCAATTAGAGTTGGCGAGAGTTGAATATCGAGAGACAGCAGAAAAGGAGGCTAGGAGTTGTTTGCAGGCGGTCCAACATAGGATGTATGAGACTGGGGACAAAGCCGGGAAACTCCTGGCCTGGCTCGGGAAAAAGGAGAAGGAAGCTCTGTGAGTACAGGAGGTGGACACTCAGGAAGCGATTAGAGTGTCCACTGACAATGATATAGGAGAGACTTTTGCCTGCTACTATAGAGATTTCTACAGGGCAAGATTACTAGAAAATGCCAACCACATCACTGAATACCTAGACAGTATAGATGTTCCTGCCTTGGAAGCAGAGGGGCGGTGTAGGAAGTTGGCTCTGTGTATACTATTTCAAAGTAAGAAATAGTGTTCACAGAGTCCAAGGGTTCCCCTTAGAGATAAGATAGTAGCAAAATTAGATAATTCTAATGCTCTATTATGTGGTAGTGTGGTCGAGCAGTAGGCTTATCAGAGGGTAGTGTTAAGCATTTGTTGTACACACAAAGGCAATAAATGAGGAACACACACTCAAAGACTTACTCCAGGCCAATAGGTTTTTATACAGAAAAATATATTTTCTTAGTTTATTTTAAAAACCACAGGTTCAAGATTTGCAGTAAACACTTTAAATACAAGGTAAATAAATAAAAGCAATATCATATACAGACTTTGTAAAAATGGCAATGTTATTTTCAAAGTGGACACAGTGCAAAAATCAACAGTTCCTGGGGGAGGTAAGTAAAGGTTAGTTTGTGAGGTAAGTAAAACCCTTACAAGTCTCAGTTCTGGGGCATAGGCAGCCCACCGTTGGGGGTTCAAGCTAACCCCAAAGTTACCACACCAGCAGCTCAGGGCCGGTCAGGTGCAGAAATCAAAGAGGTGCCCAAAACACATAGGCGCCTATGGAGATAGGGGTACTCAGGTTCCAGTCTGCCAGCAGGTAAGTACCTACGTCCTCGGGGGGCAGATCAGGTTTTTTTTTTAGAGCACTGGGGGGACACAAGTAGGCACACAAAATACACCCTCAGCGGCACAGGGTCGGCCAGGTGCAGTGTGCAAAGCAGGCGTCGGGTTTTGTATTGGGTTCAATGGAGGGACCCGGGGGTCACTCTAGCGGTGCCGGCAGGCACGGGGGGGCTTCTCGGGACAGCCACAACCTGGGCTAGGCAGAGGGTCGCCTGGGGGTCACTCCTGCGCTGAGGTTTGGTTCCTTCAGTACCTGGGGGCTGCAGGTGCAGTGCTGGTTCCAGGCATCAGGTCCCTTGTTACAGGCAGTTGTAGTAAGGGGGAGCCTCTGGATTCTCTCTGCAGGTGTCGCTGTGGGGCTTCAGGGGGGTCGTCTCTGGCTACTCACTGGCTTGCAGTCGCTGGGGAGTCCTCACTGTGGTGTTTATTCTCTGGATCTCAAGCCGGGGCGTCGGGTGCAGAGTGTGAAGTCTCACTCTTCCGGCGGGAAACGTGCAGTATTTGAAATTTGCTTCTTTGTTGCAAAGAAGTAGCTGGTTTTGAGCAGGGCCGCTGCTCCCGGGAGTTTCTTGGTCCTTTAGTCCAGGGCACTCCTCTGAGGCTTCAGAGGTCGCTGGTCTCTGTCGCTGGTTGCGGGTTTTCGAAGTAGGAGACAGGCCGGTAGGGCTGGGGCCAAAGCAGTTGTCATTGTCCGTCTTCTCTGCAGGCTTGTAGGTCAGCAGTCCTTCTTGTTTCTTCAGGTTGCAGGAATCTAATTTCCAGGGATCTGTGGTGCACCTAAATACTAAATTTAGGGGTGTTTTTAGGTCTGGGAGGGCAGTTTCCAATGGCTACTGTCCTGGAGGGTGGCTACACCCTCTTTGTGGCTCCTCCCTGTGTCAAGGGGGGGCACATCCATAACCCTATTGGGGGAATCCTCCAAAACTAAGATGGAGGTTATGTAAAGGCAGGGGTCAGCTCAGCTCAGGACACCTTAGGGGCTGTCGTGACTGTTGGGTGACTCCTCCTTGTTTTTCTCATTATCTCCTCCAGCCTTGTCATCAAAAGTGGGGGCATTGGCCGGAGGGGCAGGCATCTCCACTAGCTGGGATGCCCTGCGGCGTTGTAACAAAATGGGTGAGCCTTTGAGACTCACCGCCAGGTGTTACAGTTCCTGCAGGGGGAGGTGTGAAGCACCTCCACCCAGTAAAGGTTTTGTTCCTGGCCACAAAGTGACAAAGGCCATCTCCTCATGTGGCCAGCAACATGTCTGGTGTGTGGCAGGCTGGCAGAAACTGGTCAGCCTATGCTAGAAGTCGGATTGGTATTCAAGCAACATCTCTAAGATGCCCTCTGGGTGTATGTTACAATAAATTACACACTGGCATCAGTGTGCATTTATTGTGCTGAGAAGTTTGATACCAAATTTCCCAGTTTTCAGTGTAGCCATTATGGAACTGTGGAGTTCGTGTTTGACAAACTCCCAGACCATATACTCTTATGGCTACCCTGCACTTACAATGTCTAAGGTTTTGCTTAGACACTGTAGGGGCATAGTGCTCATGCACATATGCCCTCACCTGTGGTGTAGTGCACCCTGCCTTAGGGCTGTAAGGCCTGCTAGAGGGGTGACTTACCTATGCCACAGGCAGTTTGAGGTTGGCATGGCACTCTGAGGGGAGTGCCATGTCAACTTAGGGCCGTATTTATACTCTGGTTGCGCCGAATTTGCGTCGTTTTTTTCGACGCAAATTCGACGCTAAACTAACGCCAACTAACGCCATATTTATACTATGGCGTTAGACGCTTCGGGCGCCAAAGTGCCCGGAGTGTGCGTCATTTTTTAGCGTGAACCCCTTCCTTGCGTTAATGATATGCAAGGGAGGCGTTCCCGTCTTAAAAAATGACTCCCAGGCCTTTACGTGGTATTTATACTCCCGGGCAAAAATGACGCCCGGGAGTGGGCGTGGCCAAAAACGGCGCATTTGCGCCGCTTTTTAACGCCTGGGTCAGGCATGGCGTTAAGGGACAAGTGGGCTCAAAATGAGCCCAGAGTGCCCTCCCCTGCCCCCAGGGACCCCCCCTGCCACCCTTGCCCACCCCAGGAGGACACCCAAGGACGGAGGGACCCATCCCATGGACATTAAGGTAAGTTCAGGTAAGTATTTTTTTTTTTTTTTTTGTGGCATAGGGGGGCCTGATTTGTGCCCCCCTACATGCCACTATGCCCAATGACCATGCCCAGGGGACAGAAGTCCCCTGGGCATGGCCATTGGGCAAGGGGGCATGACTCCTATCTTTACAATGATAGGAGTCATGTTGATGGGGGATGGGCGTCGAAAATAAATGGCGCAAGTCGGGTTACGATGATTTTTTCGATGTAACCTGACTTGCCCCATTTTAAGACGCCCATGCGCCATTTTCCCCCTACGCCGGCGCTGCCTGGTGTACGTGGTTTTTCTCGCGCACACCAGGCAGCGCCGGTCTGCTTGCGCCGGCTAACGCCATTCAATAAATAGGGCGCCCGCATGGCGCTTCAGAATGGCGTTAGCCGGCGCAAAACTTTTTGACGCTAAACTGCGTTAGCGCAGTTTAGCGTCAAAAAGTATAAATATGGGTCTTAGTCTTTTTCTCCCCACCAGCACACACAAGCTGTGAGGCAGTGTGCATGTGCTGAGTGAGTGGTCCCTAGGGTGGCATAAGACATGCTGCAGCCCTTAGAGACCTCTCCTGGAATCAGGGCCCTTGGTACCAGGGGTACCAGTTACAAGGGACTTATCTGAGTGCCAGGGCTGTGCCAATTGTGGTTGCAAAGGTACAGTTTAGCGAAAGAACACTGGTGCTGGGGCCTGGTTAGCAGAGTCCCAGCACACTTTCAATCAAAACTTAGCATCAGAAAAGGCAAAAAGTTAGGGGGTAACCATGCCAAGGAGGCATTTCCTTACAGACGGGAAGAGCTAGGAGAGATAGCACTCTAGATGAGATCACAGCCGCCCTGACAAGGCTCAGACCGGGCAAAGTCCCAGGACCAAATGGGTTTCTGGCAGAGCTCTTCAAGAGCTTAAGCGTTATCCTGGCTCCCCATCTCTTAAATATGTTTCTGGAGGCCTGAAAACAGGGAGTTCTCCCCCCGGACTTAAGGAGGGCTGAGATAGCAGTGATTTGTAAAGAGGGGAGACCCAAATGGCAGTGTGCGTCATATAGACCGATATCCCTGCTGAATGTGGAAGTGAAAGTCTTGGCCACAGTGTTGACAACTTGTATGCTAGGTGTTATTTCTCCATTAGTCCACGTGGATCAGACGGGCTTCATGCCTGGACGCTCCACGAGACATAATCTGCGACGGACGCATGTGTGGTTGACCACCATAATGGGCCGATTGGATCCTCACTTATTTTTAGCCTTGGATGCGGAGAAAGCTTTTGATGTGGTGCATTGGCCTTTTTTTGGAAACTACACTAACACAATTTGGATTTGGTCCGAAATATAGGGAGTGAGTGCGCCTGCTCTATTGTAACCCAGTTTTGGCAGTGAAGGTAAACGGGGTCCTCTCCTCTGACTTCCCCATTGCGCGGGGCACGAGGCAGGGATGCCTGCTGTCCCCCTTATTGTTTGGCCTTACCCAGGAATCCCTAGCGTGTAAAATCCGCACCTATTGGAGCCTCTATGGTTTCAGACTAAGAGAGGAGGAAGAGGGGGAGGAGCTTATTTCTTTATATGCGGATGATGTCCTCCTATACATAGCACGCCCAGAGATATCCCTTCCGACGCTCTTTCATCTGAACTGCATTAGATGCTGGGGTACTATTGAATCCTTCTTCCATGTACTATGGGAATGCCCCAAGATCAAGGAGTTTTAGAATGAGGTGGTAGGAGAGATGGAGGAAGTACTGTCGGTGCAGATTCCCTTGGACCCCAAATATACTTTATTGGGAATACCTAACGATATTGACCTGCCCCGACAAAAGCTCATGTTTTGTAGACTGGGACTGATGGTAGCGAAAAGGGACATAGCCTGCCTGTGGGGCTCAGAGACATGCCCCTCTGTGGATGTGTGGAGGAGAGGGATGGATGGGTTCATGATGGGGGAAAAAGTGACCTACATAAATAGAGGATGCCCGTGGAAGTTTAAAAGGATATAGGGAGCTTGGATGACATATTATTCCTTGGAGATACAGCCGCTTGTCGAGTCTGGACTCCTAGGGTAATGAGAGGGACACATCATAGTACATTGAAAGCTGAGCGACCTCTGGGATGGACGAGAACACTGGGAAGACTGAAATCAGGGACTGATCAACGTGCTGATGGGTTCTGTGTCGGGATTGGGTGGAGAGGGAGGGAGGGGGATGTTTGACATATTTTTAGTTTAGGTGCTTTGCAAAGAGATTGCTATGTAATGTCTATTTGGCTATGCTACGCTTTGGTTGAACTCAAATAAAAAAAAACAATTATAAAAAATAAAAAAAATACTCGGTGGTCAGGTCAAACTTTTGTTTTTCCATCACCTTTCCTGGTTCATCAAGGACAGATACATTTACAGATACTCCAAAGAGCATCTTATATGCACTGTGATCACCTAATACTACTCTAGGCAAATTATTTTATGCTCTCTGGACCCCATACAGTTTATGCGGCCAACTCAGTTCTGTATGTAACACCCTTGTGGTCAAGGCTTATTTAATCATACCGTTGGTATGCTCTATTAACCTGTAGCTCTCTGCACAAAAGACGTGTGAATAATACTCTCAAAGCAGACATAGTATCCCCAAATGCCTACCCAGCAAACACATGAACATTGTCTCAATGAAAGGTATGAATTGTGCTAATGGCTACTAATCACTGCAAGTCTTTTATGACCACTCAAGCATCAGCATTTCTTTGTGATCAAACCTATAGCAATCAGGAGCATGACTCAATCAGACCAATAATTGCTTATATTGATTAGCTGATATGAGAAGGCCAATATAATCAAATAAACTACACTAAACTGGAGATTGGAGATGTTAGGGGGAGTCAGTGCTGGCCTTGAAATGGAATGTTTAGTTTATTGGCAAATATTAGATTCTCTCACATAGTTTTAGCTTGTTTAGGGAAATACAGCCACCAGTATCTCTGCTTCAGCATTGCTATTGTGGTACTCATGCCAGCATGGTCAGATACCTCATTAGCTGCTTTAATTGTATATAGTTTAACTTGCTCATTAGTTATTTCCCACTCCAGGTAAGGATGCCATTAGAGTGTTATCTGTGTTATCTGAACTGAGAGTGTAGTATTTTTTTTACCGGGAAACCCATTTGGAGGCTTTTCATCCTTAACTGTTGCTTGGATCAATGTCGAAATATCTGTGTCAATCTTCGTTTGAGATCTGGTTATGGCTGCCACTTTAAAAGTATGAATGGCTGCCTTTGAAGGTAAGTCAGCTGAACAGTTCTCCTTTCCATGATCTCCTCACTTTTATGGGCCATGGTATGCTGAACGTGGGCCCATGGAAACTTGTCTTGGAAGACAACTACCATTCCCCACATCTGTTTATTTTTTATTTAATTTCCCCTTTGAATTTGTTCAGAGGCCAGTGTACAAAAGTGACATTGTAATCTTGCACATAGAAGGACGAATCCCACAATATTAGTGTAGGAACTGCAGGATCAGTCTTCCTTAGTGCAAATAACAAGGCATGAATTTCTGTGAGTCGTGCACTGCACTCACCTAAGGTTTCAGTGTGTGTATGCAGTGGCTTGAATTCGTAATCTTTGAAATTCCTTGCCCAGCAGAATAAACCACCAAGTATTTGTGTTCTGTAACAACCTCTGGCTGTGCAGAGCTGCCTATGAAAAAGATGCTCTGATAGTTCTCAATGGGTAAGATGTTACATGTCTGTGGTAGATTTTGTGTATATTGGAGGAATTCTTGCATGCAGAGAGCTGCATCATATTAATTTTTTACATCAACTGCACTTAAAGAGGCCCACTGCATCCAACACAGGTGTGCAGTGTAAGCATTAGGGCCCATATTTATACTTTTTGACGCAAAACTGCGCTAACGCAGTTTTGCGTCAAAAAAATTAGCGCCGGCTAACGCCATTCTGAAGCACCATGCGGGCGCCGTATTTAATCAATGACGTTAGCCGGCGTTAGCCCCCGGCGCTGCCTGGTGTGCGTGGAAAAAAACGACGTACACCAGGCAGCGCCGGCGTAGGGGAAAATGGAGTTTGGGCGTCAAAAAATGGGGCAAGTCAGGCTGAGGCAAATTTTTCGCCTCAACCCGATTTGCGTCATTTTTTTTCACTCCCAACCCCCATTGAAATGACTCCTGTCTTAGCAAAGACAGGAGTCATGCCCCCTTGCCCAATGGCCATGCCCAGGGGACTTATGTCCCCTGGGCATGGTCATTGGGCATAGTGGCATGTAGGGGGGCACAAATCAGGCCCCCCTATGCCACCCAAAAAAAAAAAAAAAAATACCTACCTGAACTTACCTTAAGTTTCCTGGGATGGGTCCCTCCATCCTTGGGTGTCCTCCTGGGGTGGGCAAGGGTGGCAGGGGGTGTCCCTGGGGGCATGGGAGGGCACCTCTGGGCTCCTTCCGAGCCCACAGGTCCCTTAACGCCTGCCCTGAGCAGGCGTTAAAAAATTACGCTAACGAGGGTAGATGTCATTTTTTTTGACCCGCCCACTCCCGGGTGTGAATTTTGCCCGGGAGTATAAATACGACGCACATGCCTCGGAGTCAATTTTTTAGACGTGAACGCCTACCTTGCATCTCATTAACGCAAAGTAGGTGTCCACGCTAAAAAATGACGCTAACTACATGGACTTTGGCGCTAGACGCGTCTAACGCCAAAGTATAAATATGGAGTTAGATTTGCGTCTGAATTGCGTCAAAAAAAAATGACGCAATTTCGGCGCAAACGGTGTATAAATATGCCCCTCGGTGTGCTTGCTTTTGTTGCTGCTTCTAGTGTAGGAACGTGAGAGCCAACTGACGCTCTTTTAAAAAGGCTGTTTGCACCACAGTAAGAATTTAGCCTTGGAGTACAAATATGATTGTCTACCCCCTCATTTTAAACTATGCAAGTGAAGACTGAGGTGCTAGGAAGAATTATAAAAGCTAGGCTTATTTTGTTATTTCTAGTCTATTAATAGTATTTCTTTACTATGTCTGCTTGGAATCCATGCAAGATAGCTGTGTGTTATTCAGTTTATTGTTCTGAAAGTTTTGCAGAAATAAAGTCATACAAGAGTGTAACTTGCTGATCTTAATGTGACAAGCAAGCTCTCCTGAACTTGGGAAGTCCAATAGGATCTTGCAATTTTCTAAATGTATTTAGATTCTGAAATGTACCACATTTCTGCAAAAAAGTTTGGTGCAAGCCCCTGACCTCACTGGATAATTCATAAGCAAGGAAAATTACATTCAAGTAAGTGATTTTCGAAGTTGATCTTGTAACCATATGTAGTCAGAACAAGGTATACAAGGGTGTAATTCACTGAACATAATGTGGCAAGTAAGTCCTTCCAAGGTTAGGAAATCCCATCAGGGCTTGTAATTTTCTTAACGTGTTAAGAGGCTGCAAGGTAACATACTTCTGCAAGTCCTGTGCAAGATGCTTGCCTTCACTGGATAATTCATACCCAAGGAAAATCACATTCAAGTAAGCAATCTTAGCATTTTTAAAGTTAATCTTGTAACGGTATGTAGTCAGAATTGTCAATATTCAGTCCACCAATTCAGGCGTGTATTTAAGTCATCTGTGATGTAAATGTCAATGTAAGATAGAGGCTAGAGTTCTGGTTGTATGATCTCCTTATTACATGCTGCACATAAAACAGGACTATTCCCATAGGCGCATGAGCATTAATTTAAAACAGAACGGAAATCCATTAAAGGAGAGAGCAGTTCAACACTAGCTTTCAGGTGCAACGTTTTCACTGAAAAAAACAATAAGACATGTTCAGGGTTGTTGTATATCTTTGTTTGTCATAAGCTTTTTACTATGGGCATTTTGTACAGCATATGTTTGTGTATGTGAGTTTAAATGCCTATACTCTGACACTGGTCTATAGGATCTGTCAGATTCTAATATAGGAAAAAGAGGGGTATTGATTCTTGAAATACAATGTGCTGTGTGCTCTGATAATGTACATGGTCTAAGATAGCATTAATGTTGCGCTTTGCTTCTATTTCAGAGGCCCTTATTATGACTTTGGTGGTCAAAACAGTTGACCGCCGAAGTCACACCCGCCAGGAGACCACCAGTGATGGCGGTCTCATGACTGCCATATTATGACTCCTGGCAGGTCTCCGCCATATACTGGGCAGAGAGCCACCAGCAGCCATGATGGCAGTTAGCAGTCTAGTGGAGGTTGCCCTGCTGGCACTGCCACCTCATTACAACACCGCCCGCTGTATTAAAACTTTGTAATCGGTGTGGTGGTGTTGTGGTGATGGGGTGGTGCCGGCGGAGCAGGCCCCATGGACCCCGTTCCCTCCCAGACAACCACCGCAACCACCAGGTATGGGTGCTTGACCGACATGGAAGGGGTGCGTTGAGTGTTGAGTGTTGTGTGTGTGAATGGGTGTGTGTGTGTGTGAATGGAGGGGGTGGGTGTGTGTGGTGTGTGTGTGCGCGCAAGTGCCTGTGTGCTTGTGTGAATGCGTGTATGTGGGGGGTGGGCGTAGTGTTGTGGCCATGTGTACATGTGTGTGAGAATGAGTGAGTGTGGATGTGTGCGCGTATGTCTGTATGTGTGGTGTGTGCATGCGTGGATCGGGGGCCACTATGGGGATCGGGTGTGGGGGGGGTCAGTATGGGGATCGGGTCAATATGGGGATTGGGGGGTGAGTATGGGGATCGGGCGTCGCTGCTTGGGAAGTGTGGGGGGCTCCTGGTGGGGTCGAGGTGAGGGAGTCTCATACAGGGGGTTGAGGAGTCCTGCAGTGATGACAGGAATTAGTATTCCTGTTGCCAGTATCCTTACCAACAGGGAGGAAAGGATACTCATTATACCACGGGTGATGTCAGGTAGACCACCGGGTCAAAGGTGGTCAACCTTTGGCCAGGCTGTCCCACCCCCTAGCGGTACAGGCGGTGAGAACAGGCTGCGATGCAGCCAGTTCACTGCAATGGTCATAATCTGTCAGTCCTGCACAGCCACGCTGTCGGCTGCCTGGCTGCCTCTACCAAAGTGGCGGGGCAGGACCATCAGGGTCATAATGACCTCTATAGTCAAGATTCTGTGCTTCAGACCTGTCAGCTTCACCAAAAACTGTACAGTGTGAGGAGGTGGCGGGGCCTTGGGGAGGGTGTGGGCTCATGCTGAGAAGCACCTAAAAGGCACTTTTGACCCCAGCCCAACCCAAAAGAACCTCCTCTAAAAAAATAACTAAAAGCTTGCTGAGGCTGCTGCTGATGTCCTGGGGTGTTTTCACACCCATTATGTGACATTGGCAGTTAAAATCCTCCCAAAAACAAGCTGAAAACCACTGTTTATAGTGGTTTTCAGCTCGCTTTCCCTACCACTATGTGATATTGGCTCCTCACTGGGTGACCATGTGAGGGGAGCCAAAATCGTGTGTCACCTTGTGAGTTGGCAGGTCTGCAGCTTGGGCTTTTTCTGAGAATAGACCGCTTCTAAATGGTTGGTCATGTAAGCAATCCAGAAGACAATTCTTAGTGTTTCATGGACACTTTGCCAACAATAGGGTTTATAGTCTGTGGACTGGTTGCCTGTTTGGCAACCTGCCCTGTGATGGAAGTCCTACTGGAACTGCTCTGCCTGTTAAATTCTTTAGTACACACTGCCTAATTTGTCTGTATAATTCTACCAAATGAGGCAAACCCAAGTAACCCTTAGACCTGGGTAATTAAATCAAATATCAAAAATCTTTGGTCCTCAGGGAGAAGTGTAAGCCTACACTTCCACAGCACCTTTAACTTTCTATTGAGAGGTTATTTATAACCAAACATACCATTGTTGAATCAATATACATTACTTTTTTTTTTATCATCTTTAACAAAATCATTCTTCAATTGTAAGAATTTTTTTTCATTTCTAAATCATGAACCTTAGGTGCTCCCAAAATATAACGGTGCAGTGCAGTGATTATAGTGACAATTTAAGTGCAAAAGTGTTTAATACAATATTTACAACAATGTGGTTAAAAACCAGGACAAAGCAGTGAACTTCAAAAGGACCCCTTTATTCCAGGTGTCTTGAAATCACGTTGTTTACTAAACCACATTTAATAGTCAACGTTTCAACCCTATATAGAATTAATTAAAGGGTCATCTTCAGGACTAAGAGTTTTTTATGTCGGTCGCACCTATATTGGTAAGGTTTTTTTCTTTAATTCCAATGATTTCTTCTGGCCTTCTCTGGTGTAAGTAAGGCTGTGCCCAGCTCCTCTCTTCCATCCTGCCAGGATGGGCCATCAAGTCACACCTAAGCTCCTATTGTGTGTGGCTGTCTGGGGGAATACACATAGTCCAACTGCCAACTACACTCAGCCATGTGACCAGAGACAGGCTGCAGGCACCAAATGGCTAATGCAAGAAAATGCCAACTTTCTAAAAGTGGCATTTTCAGAATTGCAGTTTAAAATCCGACTTCACCATAAGTTAGACTTTTAAATTGTGATTCCTGAGACATCACACTTGAAGGAATTATCTCTTCCCATTTGGAAATTACGCTTATAAAATGTCATAATGGAACTCCAATGTTATCATATGGGAGAGATAGGCCTTGCAGTAATGAACAATTAATATACATGTTTTTCACTACCAGGACATGTAAAACTAAAAAATACATGTCCTACTTTTTAAATACATTGCACCCTGTGCTGTGGGCTGTCCAGGGCCTACCCTATGGTATTAAAAAGGAAGGCATGGACTTGGCAAAAGGGTTATTTGCCAGGTTCAAAAGGCAGTGCAAAACTGCACACAGGCTCTGCAATAGCAAGCCTGAAGCATGTTTAAAGGGCTACTTATGTGGGTAGCACAATGAATGCTGCAGACCCACTATTAGCATTTAATTCACAGGCCCTGGGCACATGTAGTGCACTTTATTAGGGACTTATAAGTAAATTAGGCATGCCAATTGGGGATACGCTATACTACCTTATTTAGAGGAAAAGACACATGCATGATAGCACTGGTTAGCAGTGGCAAAGTGCTCACAGTCCTAAGGCCAATGAAATGAATTCTGCAAAAATAGGAGGAGAAAAGCAAAATGTTTGGGGATGACCCTGCAGAAAGAGCCAGGTCCAACAATATTTATGCCCCAATACACAACATGCAATAAGTAATGCACAAGAGGAAACAATTTTGGTGTTAGTTCTAAGCAATCACAGGAACGCAAGCTAGAATCAATAATGAGTACTCAGAAGAGTTGATGATTGCCAGTCTTCTTGTTGACGTTATTGTAGTTAAGTTGGTATTTGTCTTGCAGGTAACCCCAGGTACCTTGCTGATACTGCTGATCAACGTCCTCTCTGATTCACTGCTCACATGTGAACCCAATTCATGGTTTCCTGGCTTTCTTTAGATTGCAACCAACAATCTGACTGGATCGACTTGCCTACATTGAGTGGAATACAACAACGTAGATGACTGTGCTGACAAGTCCTCAGCCTTAAAAGTGGCTGTATAGTACTGTGTACCACAGCTTATTTCTATTTCTCATATCTCAACACCTTTTCCCCTACTATTGTCAAATCCTGGTTTCAACTCAGCAGTTTGGGCAAGAGAGCTTAGGAGGATTTGCATGACTCTTTCAAGGCATTAAAGGTCACAGGTTAGTGCTTGTTTTGGGATTTTGGGTGATCTGACAGCCAAAGGGCATTTTGAGCTACAGAGAGAAAGATGGACAAGGTTAGCAAGGCAAATGTACTCATTTAAATGCTAGCCATGTAATTTGCTATGATGGATAAAATACTATTATTGATAGATTCCTCAGACAATACTTCTAGTGTCCGAGTGTTAGGACTTGTGCACTAAATGTCAGAGTGATGAGAAAAAGCAATTCAGAGGGTTGCAGTAGAAATTGTGAATCTATAGATATATTGAGGATAAAGACCCCAAGTGAAAGGTGTACTTTTTATTAATCAGGGTTGCACCATAAAAAAACTAAACCTGCCACCTGCGAGAGCTGTCACCAACTGCCATTGGAACATTCCAAGGTAGGGGGGCTGGAGAGTCAAGAACAAAAGACAGGGAAAGAGACTTATGGAATTGCAATGATAGTAAACAGGAGTAAATCAATCTTTGTGGGGAGGAGGGACACATTGAACAATGTGGGCAGGACAATCTTCAGAGGCTGAGTAGAATATATTTGTGGTACTCCCTTCAATGCTCTTGTACCCATGTTTTAGACAGGCTGTCTTTTCCTAGCAATATTTAGGGCATATTTAAATTTAAAGTTTTAAGCTACACCTCTCTCAGCAGAACAAGACAACCTTTTAAGTGTATTTGGGGCTTCTTTTTCAATAATTTTTTACAGAGTGAATTACAAATGTTGCATTCTAAGACACGTTATGCCTGTAAGCCTAGAAGTAGGTGGACTTTTAGGTTCTAGTTTTTATTGCAAATGGTAAATTCTAAAACACACTGGGACTGTTAGTTTGGTGTCACCCTCATGTACCCTAATAATAAATGTTTTTGAAGGTAGTGGGTGCCCTGCTCCCAAATCAGATTAAACTCATAAACAAGAATTTCAATAGAAAGATGAAGAAACACGGTGGTGATTGGCATTAACTTGGTCTGTATAGACTTAAAGAAGGTCCCAGAAAGGTCTGACTTGAAAAAACACAAAGAAGGAAACAAGACATGTGGTGTCACGGCTGGGATGCTGCAGGGTTAAGATGTAAGAAATGACAGGAAGGTGAGAGAAAAGTATAAGGATTAGGAGCAGAGATATTGATGCAATAATATTTGTCTAGTGGGCCTTCAGGAATTGGCTGAGAGCCAATCGAGATATGATGGTTTTAAAGCCATGAGTTTGTTTTCCATCTTCCTGGAGAGGGTGCAAAGGGCACCTAGAAACCACCCCATAGCACCTCCATACAGTCATATTTTGTTTATTAAAATACTGAGCTAAATATGTTATCCTTCAAGCTGCTGGTATGTCACAACAGTTGAGCTTTCAAAATGTTATTTATTAACAGGCTATTCTCAGACTTTAACAGGGGCTACGTTGGAGCAACACATCACAAACAACTGCTCTAAAGATATAAAGTGGTCCCAATGTGCTTGAACAAGCTGGAAGGGCAGCCACACAAATGCCACTCAAGTTCTGGGAAAAAGCTAAAATGTCAAGATCAGGCTTTGTGAGCACAATGAAGAAACAGACGTAGAGTCTTGAATATTGGATGTGAGATCTGATCCTTTCTTTTAATGCCTTCTTTAAAACATCTATTGGGCATGTTTCATCCTGCATCATCACTTAGACTTCCTAAGGGCTAGAAAACAAATCCAATATATACAATAAATATGTCATCTCAGATTCAACAAAAGGATTCCCTAAGCACAACCGAAAAAGATCCTAAGTGGATTCTAAAGCTTAAAGTCTCATAGGTATTTACAACTAAGCAATTAAAGGTACTGTATATAAACTCATGAACAATTTATTACACAATTGGTCAACCTTGTGGTTGATTATTTACTGGCAACTTAAAATGAGAACACAGCAGTTTTAAGCATACTCCATTATTAGCACAATGTGCTTAGCATGATGGATATCAATTCATAAGGAAAGCTTATGCATAGTATTGCAGAATCAAGGTGTGCAAAACCACCATCGTTTGGTGTCGCATTCGGAGTGGATTCTCAAATGGTGTAAATAGAAGAAAACACAAGGTACTGGAAACTAGGAGAAATGTAGACAAATAACAAGCAACACAATATGAAAGGCCCCACCTTATTTAGTCCAAAATCTCACACATCGTAGCTCTTTCTAAGGTAAACAAAAACATTGATTCATTAAATCCAACTAAGTAAAGCCCCCAATCACGTGCTGATACTACTATTGTGAATAAATCCCATATTATCACACAACATACTTCACCAGGTGAGCATAGCCACAGAAAAACCATAACAAGAATCACAGCCCTGTGATGCTGTTCCTTTCATAAGCTATACCAAAATATATTCCCCCATCACCCAATCTCTTGTTGATACTAGTGTTGAGTGGATACTAAGTCTAGAAAACCCAGAATCAACAAACTCAAAGTTACATTAAGGTCCACAATGTATGTAGTCAACACAGTACAAAATCAGACATAGTGTGAGCCGACATCTAGAAAGCGAATGCAAGAGAAGTACCTTCTTGTCAGTATTCTACATAAACAAACAAGGAAAGATGCCAGATTGTTGCACGCACTGAATACTTCTCTAAAATCCATGCTCAAGGTGAGAAAGAGGACACAACACACAAGTACAATATTATTCCAATGTTAGATTCCTTAACAGTTACATCCAATCCTGAGGATAGAGATGATCCACACATTATTATCATAATAAGGTGGTACTTCAAGGAGGTTGTAGGAGATTTTCTTCTTCATTTTTAACCCCAAATGTAAGAATGGCGGGAGGTGGGGTAGCTTTAAAACTTTCATGCACAGATGCATATGAAGACCCCAGAAATACTTTACTTATCCACTGCCTACACCAGCTGAAACCTTTCCATTGATCCCATAATATTCCACCTCACCTAAGCTCCTATAACCTGATGCTAATGGGCACAGGGGTCTCAGCACCAATTCAAGATTAATACACTACAGTCTCTGTTCTGCTTGCACTACAGCTGCACCCTGTGCATAAGTATATGTCAAAAAGCTCCAGTGTGTAATAAAGTACATGAATGTCTTGGATCATTTGTCCAGTCTACACAATGCCCTTCACCACATATTCCAAGTCCCACCCAATAAACGCGCAGTATCAGTTTCCACAAAGCCCAAGTAATGCACATACTGCCCAATTTCCAAAATGAAGAATTTGGTTCATATTCCACCCATCATCATTTCCAAAATCTCTCCCAAAACATGAATTTCGATTTCCCATTTTGCTCCAGTAAACACGCTTTTCAATTTTCAACTATGCCTAAGAAATGTGCATATCAGCTTTTTCAACAATGTCTTAGTAATGCACACGTAGCTGGTATTCTAAACTGTTCAATAAGGCCACAATCGTGCACGTTGCCTATTTTCAGCAATGCTCATCTGTCATTTGACATATTCCACACTGATAAAAAAAATAGAAGTTTCCACAAAGGCCCAATAAAACACGGTGTCATTGTTATTAATTCCATTACAATCACCCATTTGCAAAGTCTGGTGCGCTCCTGAAATCATGATTGCCTAGTTTCCATTCTTCTGAAGTATATTGCATAACTTAAACAATGCACTAGTAATCCACACAATTTTTTTTTTTAAATAAATACTCAAGTAATACACATACTGGCTATTTTCTACAATGCCTGGCTAAAACTCATATTTTCCATTTAAAACACATGCCCTAATAGGCATGCAATAGATGCTTGCATGATATTCGTTGAGTTACCAAGAACCATTTTCCATACTAATTCTGTAAATGCACATTGTCAGTTTACACAACGCCTCAGTAGGTACTCATTTACAAGTTCCAATACGGATAAGTAAACACACATGGATAGTTTATGCACACAAAGGCACAGATCGACACAGGCATATACAGTCATGTTTACACGCATACTACGGCACATGCATGCAGACACAGACGTAGCAAATCACAGACATGCACACACAAGGGACACATAGGCACACGAAACACAATATACACATGTACTAGGACACCAAACCAAAAGCAAAAGGCATGCAGGGCATTGTTTACATTTTAGTGGCCTCTCCACTTAGCTGTATTCGTGACAGATATAGTACCTCACGTTTATTATACGATAATTAAAAAATATTTAGCTAAACACAGTTTGTTTAGTTCATTAGTAATATTATTCAGCTGAATGATCCCCAGCTCCCTAATAGGTAGCATCAAAACTCATATGAGAAATGGGTGAAGCTGTGGCCAACCAGATGTGTCACAAGCTACCTGCGTAATGCCGGCATCAATATTTGCAAACTCTCTTGTTGATCAAAACCATAAGAATATTTTCTGCTTGAGGGTATGACTGCAAATGCAGAAGTACGACCCTACCGGCCAGCAGGTGCCATGGTAGTAAATTTCAAGATGCCTGTCTGGGCCCTGAAACAGCTCCCGCATGCATCGGAGAAAGGGGGATCGCGGCTAACTTCTCCGGCCACCAGTTAGAATTTAAATGGTAGAGGTTCTCCAAAACCCAGGATTGTAGTTTGGAGGAGTTAAGCCTGAGTGATTAAAGGTTCTTTCAGTATACAAAAGGAGGACATGTTATGTTCAAAATTTAAGCAGAAAGACTCAGGGGCATATTTATACTCTGTTTGCGCCGGAATTGCGTCGTTTTTGTTTTTACACAATTCCGACGCAAAACTAACTCCATATTTATACTTTGGCGTTAGACGCGTCTAGCGCCAAAGTCCATGGAGTTTGCGTCATTTTTTAGCGTGGACACCTACTTTGCGTTAATGATATGCAAGGTAGGCGTTCCCGTCTAAAAAAGTGACTCCGAGGCATGTGCGCCGTATTTACACTCCCGGGCAAAATTCACGCCCGGGAGTGGGTGGGTCAAAAAAAATGACGTCCAGCCGCTTTTGTGCCGTTTTTTTGCGCCTGGACAAGGCAGGCGTTAAGGGACCTGTGGGCTCGGAAGGAGCCCAGAGGTGCCCTCCCATGCCCCCAGGGACCCCCCCTGTCACCCTTGCCCACCCCAGGAGGACACCCAAGGATGGAGGGACCCATCCCAGGGACATTAAGGTAAGTTCAGGTAAGTATTTATTTTTAATTTTTTTGTGGCATAGGGGGGCCTGATTTGTGCCCCCCTACATGCCACTATGCCCAATGACCATGCCCAGGGGACAGAAGTCCCCTGGGCATGGCCATTGGGCAAGGGGGCATGACTCCTGGCTTTGCTAAGACAGGAGTCATTTTAATGGGGGTTGAGAGTCGAAATAAATGGCGCAAATCGGGTTGAGGCGATAATTTTGCCTCAGCCTGACTTGCCCCATTTTTTGGCGCCCAAGCTCCATATTCCCCTACGCCGGCGCTGCCTGGTGTACGTCATTTTTTTCCACGCACACCAGGCAGCGCCGGCGGCTAACGCCGGCTAACGTCATTGAATAAATACGGCGCCCGCATGGTGCTTCAGAATGGCGTTAGCCGGCGCAAATTTTTTTGACGCAAAACTGCGTTAGCGCAGTTTTGCCTCAAAAAGTATAAATATGGCCCTCAAAGTCACTATCCAGCTTGAAAATGATTTGGTATCATCGGCATAAGAAACAGAAGGCCAAGTAAAAAAAAACTCATAACGCAGGCTAGTGGTGGGACAGAGTGATTAAACAAGGTTGGACACAGTAGAGAATTGAGGGACCCAACGCTGAATACATCTTAAACTTGATTGAAAAGGATGCATTAAAAAGGTCTCAGAGCAGTCTGAAAGAAAAGATGCAAGCTGACCTAGAACACAGCTTGTAAGCACTGGGTGGTAAACTATGTCAAAGGTGTAGGAGGCTGGCCTGGTTTGTAGTGGGTACCTTATACCAGGTCCAGTTATCCCTTATTAGTGAAGTAGTAGTGTTCTTAGCAGCTTAGGCTGATAGAGGTAGCTATAGTAGAGCAGCTTAGGCTGAACAAGGAGACCTGCAAAGCTCATGCAATACCACTTATAGTTGCACAGTACTTATACACAAGTAAAGACAATACTCAGTGTTACCGAAAATAAAAGTAGTTTATTTGGGTGACACAGTACCAGAAATATCTTAGAGGCAATACTCCTTCTGGAGGTAAGTATTATACACAATATATACACTAGACACCAGAATTAGACAAGTAATTATTCATAGGACAGTGCAAACAATAGGACATGCTATAGAATGCAATGGGAGAAAATAGGTCTAGAGGCAACACAAACCATATACTAAGAAAGTGGTATGCAAATCACAAATTCCCCCCTAGACAAGTGTAGTGTGTGCAGAATTGCTGGGAGGGTAAGAATACAGTAAAGGTAAGTAAATTACCCCACCTCAGAGCCCAGAAAAGCAGGAGTAAAGTACGGCAAGTTTCGTTAGGACACACTACACCTCGTGATTGGGATTTTGCAGTAACCAATCAAGTCTGTAAACAACAACTGCAAGATTCCTGGACCTGAAGACCTGCAAAAGAATGGGACCAAGTCCAGAAGTCAAAAGAAGTTCCAGGAAGGGCAGGAGCCCCTGCCAACCCAGAAGAGGGTGCAAAAGAAGAGTCCCCAGTTAGTCGAAGACTGCAGGAATGCACCCTAGGAATCCAGTGGATTCCTGCATAATGGAAGGGATGTCACACAACATGAAGATGGATGCAGATGTGATTTCGTGTTGGAAGTCGCCAACAAGCCTTGGTTACGACAAAAGTGAATTTTGCATCAAAATGGTGCCGGATGGACCGAGGAGGGACCTGGGGGCCTCACCTCCGTGTGAGGAGGAAGAGGGGGTTCTGAGCACTTTAGAGAGCCCTCAGGATGCTAGACAGCAACCACGGGAGTCCCAGGAACTGGGGACCTGGGCCAGGCTGTGCATGAAGGAATTTTGCAAATAGTGCACAGAGGCCTCAGGAGGTGAAGAAGACGCAGTACACAGGGGTACCGTCGCTCTCAGGGAAGGCAAGGTCTTACCTCCTCCAAATTGCGTCAGCAGGACCTCAGGACAGTCTATGTAGATGGGGTCCACCCTCTGTGTCCTTAGGAGCACGCTCGTCACTGTGAGAGGAGTCCAAGGGTACCGGTCGTCGTCTTGGAAGGTGCCTGCGTGAGCAGGGGAGTGACTCAGTCACCCCACAGGAGATTTCTTCAGTCCTTCTGGTGCAGGATGAAGACAGGGAGTCCCCAGAGCGTTCACACCATGGAAACTGTTGCAGTTGCTTGCTGGAGCTGAAGTTGCAGAAGAAAAGTATCCCTTGTGGATACTTTGTTGCTGTTACAATGGTTCCTGGAGCAGGCTGCGGTTGATCCGAGGTCAGAGGATGAAGTAGTAGTTGCAGAGGATTCCTGAAGGAAACTTGCAAGCAGAATCTGAAGAGAACCCACATGAGAGACCCTAAATAGCTCTGAGAGGGGGATTGGCTACCTTATCAGTCAAGGACCTATCAGGAGGGGTCTCTGACGTTATCTGCTGGCACTGGCCACTCAAAGCTCTCCAGACTTCCCCAACACCTTGCAACTCAAGATGGCTGAAGTCTGGGACACTCTGGAGGAGCTCTGGGCACCACCCCTTAGGGTGGTGATGGACAGGGGAGTGGTCACTCCCCTTTCTTTTGTCCAGTTTCGGGCCAGAGCAGAAGACAAGAGGTCCCTGAACCGGTGTAGACTGGCTTATGCAATGAGGGCACCACCTGTGCCCTTCAAAGCATTTCCAGAGGCTGGGGGAGGCTACCCCTGCCCAGCCTGTAACACCTATTTCCAAAGGGAGAGGGTGTTACACCCTGCTCTCAGAGGAAATGCTTTGTTCTGCCTTCCTGGGACTGGGCTGCCCAGACCCCAGGAGGGAAGAACCCTGTCTTTGAGGTGGCAGCAGCTGTAGCTGTAGCTGCAGTGCAAGCCTCAGTGAGCGGTTTTGACAGTACTGGGGGTCCATAGTGGAGCCCCCCGGATGCATGGAATTGGCTCCTCAATACCAGATTTGGAATTGGGGGGCAATTCTTAGACATGTTACATGGCCATATTCGGAGTTACAATTGTGAAGCTACATATAGGCATTAACCTATATGTAGTGCACACGTTTAAAGGCGTCACCACACTCACAAAGTCCAAGGAAATGGCCCTGAACTATGTGGGGGCACTTTTGCTAGTGTGAGGGTGCCCTCACACTTATTAACTTTGCACCTAACCTTCAGCAAGTGAAGGTTAGACATATAGGTGACTTATAAGTTGCTTAAGTGCAGTGAAAATGGTTGTGAAATAACGTGTGCGTTATTTCACGCAGGCTGCAATGGCAGGCCTGTGCAAGGGTTTGTCTGAGTTCCCTATGGGTGTCAAAAGAAATGCTGCAGCCCATATGGATCTCCTGGAACCCCAATGCCCTGGGTACCTAGGTACCATATACTAGGGGCTTGTAAGAGGGGTCCAGTGGGCCAATTGAAATTGGTAAATGAAGTCACTAGCCTATAGTGACAAATTTAAAAGCAGAGAGAGCATAAGCACTGAGGTTCTGGGACATACGGGTAGAAGTGGGGGTAACATGCCAAGGAAGATGGTACTTTCCTACAAAAGGGTGCTGGTAGATCATGCAGGATTAGGATGGCAGCATTGCCAGAGTCCAAGAAAAGGATACATTCCTCTAGAACTCATACAGGCACTGTCTCCGTGCCTGCCCTGCCTAGAACTGGATTAATGTGAATCCGTATATTGTGTAGCCTCAAAATCAGAGGCTAGTATATTAACGTATTCAACCGTTTTTGCAAAGCCATGGAGGGGGAAAATAGACCCATAGTTGACGAGGGGGTCGCCAGTAGGGATTTTAAGGAGAGGGAGTACTGCAGTCTGCTTTCTCTCATAGGTTACCTGTCAACTGCCACTAAAGATAGGTTATATAAATTGGGTGAAATGAAGGGACAAGATTGGGATCGATTATCCAGGCCGTTTGCAGAGGACTCATCAAAGGGAGAGCCAAAGGGGATAATATAAAGTTTGCAGAGAAACAAATCTTTCTAATTTGAGGGAGAGATGGGTGTGATGGGGGAACAGTCCAGCTGAAAGAGGGCCATGGCAGGGAGGTGAGTGTCAGCTACAGAGTAAATGGAAGTGTCCACAAAAGTGGTGTTGGAAGCAAACGCTTGCAAAATCCTGGCGAGTTTGTCCTAAAATAAAAGCTCATAGTTCATCACGCAGTGGTTGTGAGGGACTACAAGATGAGGTTCACCCTAACAGCGAGTTCAGTTTTTCACAAATATTGAAAGCAGAGTTGATTTAATCTCCCCAAAATGTAATTCTTGCTTAAGGAATATTTTTCTTGTAGTGTTAAAGAGCTGACAGGGATCGGATTTTGTCTTGTGATAGATACTGTGATCTCCACTTACCCTTCAGACATTTAGGGGCATATTTATACTCCGTTTGCGCCGGATTTGCGTTGTTTTTTTTTACGCAAATTCGACGCAAAACGAACTCCATATTTATACTCTGGCGTTAGATGCGTCTAGCGCCAAAGTTCATGGAGTTTGCATCATTTTTTAGCGTGGACACCTACTTTGCGTTAATGATATGCAAGGTAGGCGTTCCCGTCTAAAAAATGACTCCGAGGCATGTGCGCCGTATTTACACTCCCGGGCAAAAATGACGCCCGGGAGTGGGCGGGTCAAAACAAATGACGTCCAGCCGCTTTTGCGTCGTTTTTTTGCGCCTGGTCAGGGCAGGCGTTAAGGGACCTGTGGGCTCGGAATGAGCCCAGAGGTGCCCTCCCATACCCCCAGGGACACCCCCTGCCACCCTTGCCCACCCCAGGAGGACGCCCAAGGATGGAGGGACCCATCCCAGGGAACTTAAGGTAAGTTCAGGTAAGTATTTTATTTTATTTTTTGTGGCATAGCGGGGCCTGATTTGTGCCACCCTACATGCCACTATGCCCAATGACCATGCCCAGGGGACATAAGTCCCCTGGGCATGGCCATTGGGCAAGGGGGCATGACTCCTGTCTTTGCTAAGACAGGAGTCATTTTAATGGGGGTTGGGAGTCAAAAGAAATGGCGCAAATCGGGTTGAGGCGAAAATTTTGCCTCAGCCTGACTTGCCCCATTTTTTGACGCCCAAGCTCCATATTCCCCTACGCCGGCGCTGCCTGGTGTACGTCATTTTTTTTAACGCACACCATGCAGCTCCGCCGGCTAATGCCGGCTAACGTCATTGAATAAATACGGCGCCCGCATGGCGCTTCAGAATGGCGTTAGCCGGCGTTAGATTTTTTGACGCACAACTGCGTTGGCGCAGTTGTGCGTCGAAAAGTATAAATATGGCCCTTACAGTTTTGCTTGAATTCTTTAAGGAACGGTCCGAACCAAGGCACTGAGGCCCACGCACCTGCTTAAAAACTTCATGTGGAAAGAAAGTTTCTAAAGCTTGTGAAAGCCACTTATTATGGGTAGGAGTGTGGTGGTTTAAAACTCTGGATCAAGGAGGGCACATAGTGAGGGCTTGTTTTACTTTGTCAATGGATTCTTTGGCACTAGTGTCTTCTGGGAGGTGGGCTTGTGGGAGAGCTGATCCGTCACTTAAGGAAGAGTGACGGGTCCAGCTTAGTGCTCTGACCACACAAACGGAGCACACATACAATCACAATGCAATGAATGATTTGGTGTTACAGCAGAAAGCAGTGATAAGCTCCAGGAAGACTGGTACACATTGCTGTTATGGGCAGGAGGCCTGTATACCAGTAGCAATCTAGGCATATACTTCTGTGACATAGTAAGGGGCAGGTACATAAGCGCAACCTCCATTAAGGATGGAGTCTCTACTAAGAGAATTCAAGTAAGACACGCAAGTAAGAGACCAAGAAAGAGAATTGCTGAAAATAACTGGTGGTCCACCACGTTTTCTGTGCAAGTGGTGTTGTCTGAGAATTTTGTCAGCTGGGGTAAGGTCAGGTTTATGCCTGGGTTTCAATAATCTTTTAGCCAAGCTTAAGTAATAAAACCTATGTCGAGTTTCAACTAGACATCATGGATTTCTATATTGTGTTTAAGAAGAGATCTGGCATTACTTACAATGCATTTTATAAGCGCTCATGTTAGGTGAATTTATTAAACAATGAGCACTTGAAACAATTTTCTCCAGCGCTTAGGGCACCGTTTTAGATGGCAAGCTAGTATCGGTGGGAATATGCGAGGTATCAAAGGGCCAAAAACCGAGAGGTAGGCTTTAAGGCTATTAGAGCATCTCTCTTATATGAGATGATACTGTTAGAACTTAACTTTCAACGGGCATAAGCCTGTGTCATTTCACAGAAACAAACAACACACACAAGCACAGATAAAACTGCATAGGCTACACCATGCTAACCTCTAGGGCAACGGTCAGCGACCCTAGGTATAGTTCTCTCCATCTGCAACTGAGTGCACCATATTTCCCCTTTGACTAGGTGAGCACCACACTGTGGGATTCAGACGGTGATAGGGATCAACTATCCAGTAAAATAAGAACTCCGAAAACAGAAAGCTTCACACCCAGTGTGTACCTGGTCCTACTAATATCTCTGCAGGTAGTTACTTTTGTTCCAGCACTGGTGGGTTTTGACAGTGGTTGACATTTTCTGAACTATAACCTTACACATAGTCGGGGGGGAAAACAACATGGACAACTTTGCCTCCTTGGTTGGGTCCAGTGTCCGATGTTATGAATTTTTAGCACATTTAAGTCATCTCACCACAGAAACATATGGAGACAAATGAAGGTCCTCCTTAGAGGACGATGTTAGATTATAACGTGTTAATTAGGGAATATTTATTTTAGGGAACAAATATGACGGCACAACTTTCCCAGAATCAAAATGAAGAGTCAGAATTCGAAGGTAAATCTTGCAATGTTTACACTACATGAATTATTAAAATGTCTTCATGAAACCTCGATGGTTTAGGGTGTGATACTGGTCTCTCAGAATTGCTTGCTTCTTTTTGTACAAGTGCTGGTGGGATCTGGTGGGGCTGGTAAAATTGTGACATTGTTAGGTGTAGACAGGGCTGTACAGAAATTTGCTACCTTCATTAATACTTTCAATATTAGTTTCAGCCGCCATTTGTTAAGACAGTTTCATTGATAAGAATGGAGAACGGAAACCTGACTTTGGTGACGGAATTTGTCCTTCTGGGACTTTCAGAAAACCCAGACCATCAGCTTCCATTGTTCATTATTTTCCTGATAATGTACTCTATTGCAATATTAGGTAATGCCATCATCATTGCGGCCATCACCACTGAGTCAGAGCTCCACAGCCCCATGTATTTCTTCATCTGCCACCTGTCATTGGCAGACATGTGCCTCACTTCGGTCACTGCCCCCAAAATGCTGGTAAACATCATGTCAAAGGAGAGATCCATTTCTTTCAGTAATTGCATCACACAACTGTACTTCTTTGTAGCGTTTTTATGCATAGAGAGCTACTTACTTGGGGTCATGGCTTATGACAGATATGTTGCAATATGTAAACCATTTCATTATGTCCTGGTGATGAACATGAGAGCCAATATCCTACTTGCAGTGGGCTCCTGGACCACAGGTTTTCTAAATTCCTTGCTGCACAGTGTGATGATTTCATTGTTGTTGTTCTGTGGACCTAACTTCATTGAGAACTTTTTCTGTGACATACCAGCAATGCTGAAGCTTTCCTGCTCCGACACTTCTACCAACGAGCTATTGATCTTAACTGAAGCAACAATGATGGCCATGGCCTCCATCTTGACCATTGTGATCTCCTACATATCAATAATTTCTACCATCCTGAGAATCCACTCCAACGAAGGGAGACGTTGCACTTTTTCCACCTGCTCTTCTCATCTCATTGTGGTTAGTTTATACTACGGGACCATTATTTTCAGTTATATTCGACCAGCATCAACCTATTCACTTCAGAAGGACAAGGTGGTGTCGGTGATGTATACCGTTGTCACCCCATTGGTAAATCCTTTTATTTACAGTTTACGTAACAAAAAAGTGAAAGAGGCTATGCAAAGATTATTGAAAAGACAACTCTTTTTTCAACGAATATAGAAGTACATTGAATCACCAACACAAGATGCTCATGCACTACAATATAAATTTCTGTTGCACTGAGGAAATATGAATTATACTAATCTCACTAGAATGTGTACACCCTATATAAAGCTTCCATTAGAATGCACATGGCTCACTACTCGACCCTAGATGCACACATTGTTCTGCACTATATACATGTAAACATCCACTGGAAAGGACATCACTCATTTTGAACCTGCGCCATGTGTGAGAGATGCACGTTGTAGAGTGTCCAACCATTCACCACAACATGAAACATAACTAATCACGTCGCATTGCTTCAGCCACCTGTTGAAAAAGTCGGTCATATTTACAACTTCACTCACAGCGTGAACGCAGATCCTTGGCAACAGTTTGGATAAGTGAACAGAAACTCTGAGGCCCGTATTTATACTTTTTTTAGCGCCGCATTTGCGCCGCTTTTTGACGCAAAACGGCGCTAACCTACAAAATACAATGGCATTTTGCAAGTTTGCGCCGTTTTTGCATCAAAAAACGACGCAAATGCGGCGCAAAAAAAGTATAAATACAGGCCTGACTGTCTCTTTCCTGTCAATTTCATTTGAATGACCCAACTTCGCTCAAGCACCTCATATTGCAGGCTGTTCATGCCCACACAAATACTCAGATTATGAGAGTGGGGATGGTAATGATAAGGCATACTTAGGGTCGAAAGTATAAAGTAGAATTATCAATGACATTTGAGAATAATTAAACAGTAGTTAATGTTTAATAGTTTTAAGGTTTATTAAACCTTTAAAAATGGGCACTTGCTTGGAACTTTGGGAAGCATTTGATATCACTGAACATGGAATAACTTTAGATGCACAGAATGAAAACAAGCATTTATGGGAGGTTTGGATTCGTTGACATCTTTCCTCAATGAAGAACATATTGGGCCATATTTAAGAAAAAGTGGCGCATCGGAGCTGATGCTCTACTTATTCTGCACCCTCGTACCAGCAACTAACACCACCATGGTTGCTCGTATTTATAATAGGGCACACGATGGCGGTTGTTAGCACAATAGCGTCAACATTTTTGACGCTCTAGTGGCACTTTGCTACACTAGAGTAAAAAATGTTGACGCTAGTGTAGCTAAGTGCGTGGAGGCCCATAGGTTTCTATGGGAGAATCATTTTAACGCCTGCTCTGAGCAGGCATTAAAACTGATGCCAAAAATAGCGCAGTGAAATCTGCTAAATTTCTCTGCACCATTTTTGCAGGCCTCTTAATGCCAGAATGCCCTCCTTGCATACATTATGCCTGGCTTAGGCATAATGAGGCACAAGGGTTTACAAAGTGGCGCAATACATGCATTGCACCACTTTGTAAATATGGTGAGTAGAAATAGCCACTTGAGAGCTGCCTTAGTATTAAAAAAAATGATGCTATTACAGTGCAAAGGTGGAGCTAAGGGCTCTTAAAAATGCCCCGTTGTTTTTGCATTGTTTGTAAAGAGATCAGATACCACCAACGCTCCATGTGCTTTGTAAGATTCCATAATTGCTCAGCTTTTTAACTTGTATGTTATTCCACTGTTTGGTCTTATGAAAAACCTCATCAGTTTCACACTTTTTCTGATGTTAACCTATATTTCAAGCAGGTTGCCATCTGAATATCGGAGTTAGAATATTGTAGGGTAGGCATATATGACACAATATCAAAACCAAAGTATCAAAAGGGAAGTATACATTTTGAATACCTAACTCCACATATATGTACCAAGTTAAAGGGCAAGTTACTTACCTTTGGTAATGCTTTATCTGGTATAGACAAATACCTATTTGCAGATTCCTTACCTTAGAATTTCCCCCGGCATCAATCTGGATCCAGAGATTTGTTTTGAGCAGTACCCCTGTGCACAGTTGGGTGGCATCGATCTGCTCTGCATCCGTCATCGTCTGCGCCTGGTATGATGTCATGGGTCCTATATAGGTGCCACTCCGGCATGCTGACATCAGTTTGTTTTCATGACTTTCCACACTAGAAGCGCAGAGCCATGAAGAACACTGACCTCTGGTGCATCAAAACCTGGGCCCTGAAAGCGAGCCTCTGTTCCTAGAAATCAGTTTGCGGGGAGGATGGGTGGGTCAGTAAAGAATCTGCATCTAGATACTGTCTCTACCAGATAAGGCATTACTGAGGGTAAGTAACTTGTCCATCTAATAAATACAAGTAGTGGTAGATTCCTTATCTTAAATTAGATCCCCAAGCAATACCATCCCGGGGGGTGGGTCTGGGAACAAGGATACTACTAGAAACTCCTGCAGGACCGAACAGACAAAGTGCCCGCCCCTACGGAACTGAATGTCCAGGCAATAATGTTTGGTAAACATGTGCAGAGATGCCCACGTTGCCGCTTGACAGATGTCAATGACTGGAACTCACTGTGCTAGCGCAGCGGTCGCAGCTTTTGCTGTGGTAGAATGAGCAAGCAAACCCTTAGCCAGTGCATAGCACATTTTAGTGCAGAGTATGACCCATCTGGAGATGGTTCTCTTCTGCACTGCCGGACCTTTCTTCGCACCCACATAACTCAAAAAGAGTTGATCATCTACCCAGAACTCTTTGGTACGATCAAGGTAGAACGCCAACATTCTTTTAGGGTCCAGGCAGTGGAGTATCTCCTGTTCCGAAGACGGATGCAGGGGTGCATAAAAAGTAGGCAAGGTGATGGATTGGCCTACGTAGAAGGATGTAACCACATTTAGCAGAAAGGAGGCCCTAGTATGAAGCACCACTTTGTCACGATAGATGGAAAGGTAAGGTGGCTTAAATGACAATGCTTGCAGTTCACCCACCCTGTGGGCAGATGTAATGGCCACAAGGAAGGCTGTCTAAAGAGTGAAGGTCTGAGAGGACAATTGTGGAGAGGCCCGAAAGGAGCGCACATCAGAAATGTCAAAACTAAATTCAAATCCCATTGAGGCACAATGAATAGACATGGAGGAAATATGCGAGTAAGGCCTTTAAGGAACCTATTTACAATTGGAGACTTATCACAAGAAAGGTTGATCAGGGAACTGCAAAAAAAGCAGAAATGGCAGACAGATAACCTTTGAGAATGCATAGAAGAGCCCTGCTAGGCCGGGAAAAGGATAAACAACAAAACCTCAGAAACAAGAGCAGAAAGTGGGCGGGTTTTGGGGGGGCGGGGGTCAACAGACTTGTCTGTGCACCATGCCACAAATTTCCTCCAACGACAGGCACATACAGTTTTGGTGGAGGGATGCCTGGCTGACAAGATTACATTGCAGACTTTGGGTGAGGGATCAAAAGCTGTCAACTGCTGCTGCTCAATCTCCATGCAAAGAAGGTGGAGACTGGACTGGATTCAAGCTAGCTTGGCTGATGAGGGGTGATACCCTGAAACCGGTCCCAGGATGCTTGTTTCCAGCCAGGGAGGACCCTGCCTGGCAGCTCGGGCTGGACTGTTCCCATGGAGAGTAGGTTCAAGACTGATTTGTATATTGGTGGGTCCAAACCGTGGTAGCATGATGAGGAAAAGAACAATGGAGTTAACCCAGATCTGTGACTGGGGGTGAGTGTTTGAAAAGTGTCAGCACTCCATCCATCATCCTTTTATGTTGCTAAAGTCACCCTAAATGGCCAGGGTATGCCAATACTTGGGTCCCTTTCTCACTGTGCCACTGGATTCAAGCTAGCTTGGGTGATGATAGGTGATACCCTAAAACCAGTCCCAGGATGCTTGTTTCTGGTCCAGGGAGGGCCTGGCATGGCAACTTGGGCTGGACTGTTCCCATGGGAAGCAGGATCAAGACTGATTTGCATATGCTTGCGTGCACATTGGGATGGCATGGTGAGCAAAAGAACAATGGATTTAACCCAGATCCGTGACTGGGGGTTTTTCAAACATTTCAGCACTCCGACCCTTACCTTTTGTGCTGCCAAGATTACATTATAGACTTTGGGTGGAAGGTCGAAAGATGTCAACTGCCTCCGCTCAATCTCCATGAAAGAAGGCAGAGACTGGACAGGTGTGGGTACAGAACCCTCCCCTGCTGCTGAGACAGAAGATCCTCCCAAAGGGCAGTCTGATCAGAGGTTTGATGGCCATGCTCAATAGCTCAGGATATTAGACTCTTCGTGCCCCATCCAGAGTCACAAGGATTACTCGGGCCATGTCATTCTTGATCTTCTTGAGAACTCTGGGCTGAAGTGGTATGGGTGGAAAGGTATACTGGAGGCCACTCAAGATGAAAAGCGTTGCTGAGCGGCAGCCACCTTTGAAACTCTAACGTGCCATACTGCTGACATTTCACGTTCTCTGCGGAGATGAACAGGTGTAACCAAGGCTCTCCCCACTGCTGAAAGAGACCTTCTGCCATCTACGAATGGAGATGCCATTCATGATCGACCAAGCATTGTCGACTGAGTTCATCCGCTCTGGCGTTCAGAGAGCCTGCCAGATGTTGAATCACCAGTGAAACTCCCTGGTGCTCTAGCCATGTGCAGAGGCGCAGAGCCTCTTGACAAAGGGTCCATGACCCCACCCTGTGATGCTTGTTACAGAACCACTTGGAGGTGCTGTTGTCTGTAAAAACCTGCACTATGTTCTCTTTGAGAGAGGGAAAAAATGCTTTCAATGCTAGTCTGATCATCTGGCGCTCCAACGGGTTGATGTGGAGCTTGGACACCTCTGATCTCCACCCAATCGCAGTTTGTTAGCCACCACTGCACATCTTGTGCAGTTCCCTTCAAGATCTGGACCATGTCGGAGGGAATTCCCTGATGCTGTGCCCACTGGAACTTCAGGTTCCACTGTAGAGCCCCCTTATGCCACCTGGCATGAGTCACTAACAGGATGCAGGAGGCCATGAGGCCCAGCAGCCTCAGAGGCATTCTCACGGAAATCCAAGACAGAGGCTGAAACATCGGTATCATAGCCTGAACATCCTAGACTCGTCGCTTGGGAGGATAAGCTTGCGACTGCACTGTGTCCAGAACAGCTCAGATGAAAGGGAGCATCTGCGAGGAAGTTAGGTGTAACTTTGGTATATTTATAGTGAACCCCAGTGAATGCAGGAGGTCCACCGTAGTCTGGTGGTGGAGACGATAGCCTGGGGTGATCCCACCTTCAACAGCCAGTCATCGAGTTAGGGGAAGACTGAAACCCCTGAGTTGCGCAGATCAGCTGTGACCACAGCCATCATCGTGCTGGTATGGCCAAAAGCAGGGTGAATTGAAAGTGCTCATGGCCCACCGTGAACTGCAAGTAACGTCAGTGGGCAGGCAGGACAGGGATATAGAAATACTTGCCCTGAAAGTCTAACACTACCATCCAGTCTCCGGGGTCCAGAGCAGAAAGAACCTGAGCCAGAGCATTTTGAACTTCTCCTTCTTGAGAAAGAGTTTGAGGGACTGAAGGTCAAGGAAAGGGTGAAGGCCCTTGTCCTTTTTGGGCACCAGAAAGTAGAAGGAATAACAATAGAAGGAATAACAACAATGACCTACTTCTGGCATAGGGACCCCCTCTATATCTCCCTTGGCCAAGAGAGACATAATTTCCTCATAGAGAAGTGCCTTGTGATCCTCGGTCATCTAATCATAGGATGGTGGCATGGATGGAGAGGTACTCTCAAAGGGGAGGGCGTAGCCCCTTCGGACTGTCTGCAAAACCCATCTATATGACATAATGGATTACCAGCGGAGCAGGGGAAGGCAGATCCTGCCTCCGACTGGTCCCTGGTGGGAAATCATCAGACTAGGAAGGTTTGGAGGCAGCATTGGGGGTTTGCGCGGCAGACTGGCCTGATCGATGGCTCCCTGATCCATGAGGGCGGTAAATCCAAGATATTTGGCCTTGTAGAGGCTGGGCAACATGTGTGCCAGGGTGGCTGGATCGGAACGGATGTGGCTGGGCACCCCTTCTGTAGCCACGAAATGAGGTAAAAAGCAGACTGAGGGGGTGTATGAGGATGCCCAAAAACCTGGCCTTAACACGAGAATCCTTGAAGCGATCGAGCGACGAGCCTGTTCGCTCCTCGGAGAAATGGGTTCCATTGAAAGGCATGTCCATAAGATTGTCTTATACATCCCCTGAAAAGCCACACGTCCTCGAATAAGTGTGACGTCTTTGAGCCACGGTCAATGCAACCAATCTGCCCATTGAGTCGGTCGTGTCCAGTCCACATCGGATCATGAACTTTGCTGTGTCTCTCCAATCAGCAACTGCTAGGGAAAGTACAGTTCGGGCCTCCTCTGTGACCTGTTACAGCACTTGCACAACTGTATCCTAAGGCGTGTGGGAATAATGGCCCAAAAGAGCTGCAGTGTTCACGACGGCTGGCGGAAGAAAACATCTTATTCCGAAGTGTGTCCAGCCTCTTGGATTCCCTATGTTAGGCCGGTGTGCAGAAGGGAACATGCCCTGGGAGGTGGAGGCTTGGATAACCAAGCACTCAGAGGTGGGGTGTTGTGTCAGGAAACCTGGGTCACCTGGTGCTGGGGATGGCGGCGGGCAATTGTCCTGTTCACCAGAGCCCTTGTGCTGGGTTAGGACCAGGTACCCAGTCGGACATCCATAAGGGCTTCATTAAAGGGAAGCAGGGGTTCAGAGGATGAAGGCAGAAGCACGTCTATCAGGAGGTTAGTCCTGACTGCCACAGAAGGCAGCTCAAGGTCCAGGACCTCAACTGTTCTCCACACCACCATAGAATATGAAGCTCCCTCCTCCGTGGCAATGGTAGGAGAGAGCATGCCAGTATCTGGTGAGGAATTCAGTCCACTGGCTTCATCCAGGTCCATACGCCAGTCCATGGGGCCTTAGAGCTGGTATTCTGAAGGGTCCAGCGACCCTTCCCTTTCCTCACCATCACCTAGCCCACAGTAATGAGGCTCAGGGTCTGACAATGAAGGCAAGGCGCCCATCCAGCTTTGTGGCGAAGTCGGCAATGGGGACGGGATGGCACCAGGATCATCAATACTGGGGCTGGTACCGGGGGAAGGTTGAGCCGGTGCCGGTCCAGATCTAGCAAGGGATCCATGGGTGCCCCTCAGAGCTGAGGCAGAAGCCGCAAGTGCAGAACTTGAAAGGGCCCCTTCCGACTACACGGGGCCCAAAAGCATGCCAGCGGAGTTGGACTGTCCAAAATGAGGCGCATGGCCTCATAAAACTCCTTGAGTTGGGCAGGGATTGATCTGGCTCCCAGAAACTCGAGGAAGCGTGGAGTCAGCCCAAATGTAGTCTCCACAGAAGGAGGCCTAAATCACTCCCACGTCTCATCGGCCGACAGATGAGGTGAAGTATAAGAATGCTTTGCTTTCTTCAACTTCTTATTATGCCTCAACTTGCCCGATGGTCCCGAGGACTTGGAGTGGGACAACAAGAGGGAGTGGGAGGGGCACTCCATGACCAATCCCAAGACTTTCCTCTTGACTAGGATCGGGGCTTAAGTGGAGCCGAGCGCCAGGCTGCCAAGAGCTTTAGAAACCGCTCCCTCACAGCTTTTGGATTCATGGCCCAGTACTCAAAGCACAACTTTGGGTCACGGTTGTGCTCCAAACACCACAGGCACACGAAGTGCGGATCCATCATGGACATCGCCTGATGAGTGGATCTGCAGAGCTTGAAACAGGTCTTTTGAGAAGACATCCCTCGGCGCATCCGGAAAGAAATACTCAGAAAATGTTTTGACAAATGTCGAAAATGACCAGTCAAAAAATGACTGAGTGATAGCTCTTTTTTCACATCAGCGCTGACTGCCATGGAAAGAAAGTAACAGGTGTCAGTGCACGAGTGGCACCTCTATAGGACCTGCAACATCATACCTGGCGTGAATGGCACCGACGATGGGCAGAGAGCTGATCCACGCCACCTAACGTGAGCAGGGGTACTGCTCGAGAAAAATCTCCAGATCCAGTCCGACCCCTGGGTAAATTCTAAGGTAAGGTACCTGCAACTAGATGTCTCTATCAGATATATATTGACAAGGTACATATATCTAAAGATATGAATTGTAAATGTATACTTCTTCTATATGCACTTACCGTTCAATATCTTAGTCTTCGATATTTTGCCCACAATATCCTGGTATCAGGATATGCATATTCTCAAAATTCATAAGTACAAACCTTCAGCTGATAAAATAAGAGACAATTATGCAAGTACACTACACTTTAGGGTATCCTGGGTCAAATGCAGAGGTACACTCCCAGGGCAAATGCAGATGTACAAGAATTAGAACTTAAGAGTTAAACTCTCATAGGGAAAACCAATACATGATGAAGTTTTATCAATCTTTCATGATGGAAAGTTCGTGTAATACTAAAAGTTTCTAAATGTAAAACATTGGGAGGTAACGATTCCAGCATTTAGCTAAACGAACAGATAAACGTAATGGCTCCCCACTGTTGCATATTTTGAATATCCTGACCATTATTAACACCTTTTTATCCAAACAAGTCTAAATATTTACTGCTAGGACACTCATATCTTTGAGTATACATTACTGTGACTCAGAAAACTGCAGAAAATATCAAAACGTTTTCAAATATCTTGTTATTCACAGTAGAGCTGCACAGATTGTAAAAGCAATCCCCAGGAGCAAACATAATATAGCTGCAAAATGAGAAATGTATTGCTTCCTGGCAAACTAATGGGTAGACGTAAGGTATTTTTGCTTGCACATATCGCCAATTATGTCAAGTTCCCTGTACAGCAATAAATAGCTTTAAGTGTATCAACCATATGAATTATTGGCTCAGCTCACTCAATTTTCCAAGCTGTCTCTTCACAAATTAAAGTTGCCTTACAGGTAAGAGAATATCGAATTTAACTGCCTCAAGACTCTGGACACCCAGAATTGAAAAATCTGAATGAGAAAAAATACATGATAATCGGAAAACAAATCAGTATAGCTGAATGGTTGAGGTAAGTGTGGTTGTTACCTCCATCCTCCAAGTTGTAATACTGGTCTCTGGGCATTGGTTGATGATTCTGTAGCAGGAAAACCTGCAATCCTGTGCAAGCAATTGCCTGTCGCAGTACTATGGTCCAAGCTCACCTATGCACAGCAGTAGGGAGTATGTAAATGTCCTCCTGACGGTGTTACTAGATCCCGCCTGCTGGGAGACCATTCTGTGCCACTCTCAATCGTCCTGACATGTGCCCAGAACTAGTGAAGGGCTATCCAACAGTAGAAAATAACAGAGACTAGTGATAGAAATAGGTAAGTTAATTTCTAAATGTGACATGCACAGATGGCAACCTAGTAAAGTCAACTTATTCAGGCGCTCTTGCAAAATCTTTTGACAACAAATGACAAGTTATCAGCTACAGATTGCTTGTGGGACACATTAAACCAAATTTAACCAGACCCCTCGTCCATAACAACAAAATCACGATTGCGTCATACCCGAAGAGCTGATAAAACAGACTGCTTATTTCTGACATCACTAGTCTCACAGTAAGCACGATTTGAATGGCTGTTGAGTTTGTTCCAGTTTGTTCAATCGGTTTGACAAGACATTAGGCAAACATTTTACGTACCATTAGTTGTGCTTAGGTTTACTGCAAATCTTTTAGGCTGAGAAATGGCATGACAGGACGAGGAAGAGGCTAGATTGTGCTTACCATCCATGTTGCATGGGAAAGTGCCACCAAAAGATAACGCAAAAAAATAGCAAAGTGGGCTTGTAGACAAAGTGCACCGTCTGGGTTGCTTATTATGATTTGGTGTAAATCAGCCTGGCATGTTTTTAAATATTCCCAAAGGCAGTGGCAGCAGCTAGCTTGGAAAAGTGATGCGACAGCACAGGGGGGCAAAAACATAAACTTACCTTCTGCCTCGTTACACTCTTCAGCTCCCGAATCCCAAAGCACATAGGCTCCCAGACTCCCCTGCGCCAGCAGGGAGTGGGAGTCTGTGCTCCTGAGCCACGCTGGTATCCCCAAGCAACAGTCTGGAGATGTCCAAGTGCACATGTTGGTTTGACCGTCCTGAGACGTCCGGCCGAGGAGACATGCTACTGGCAAACCCTGTGCCCACCACTCATCCTGCTGCTGATGGCCCCACCCTCAAGACTCAGCTGCGGCTCCTTCAAGTAAAATATAATGATAAGGCAGTTTTATTCATTTATTTATCAGTTTTTAATGTTTTGATCTGCTGGTTCCAGCAGAGGGGTGAGGCTCCTTCGCCTTAACAGAGGAGCCGTCCCTGTCCAAATGGAAATAGCTGGTTTGATGAAGAAGTTCAGGAACCAAAATATTAACCTGAGTTTTGACTCTAATGGGATGAGTAGAACTAATCACGCTAGCTATGACAGCCTATCCCAGGTTGTAACTTCACTCCAAATCATATCTGTGGAGCACAGTGGAGGCCGGTAACTTACGCAGGAGGTGGGTGGGAGGGTTGTCCACATATGCACACACACACATACACTCACCCATCTACATGCACACTCACACACACCGCAGTCACAAGCGTGCACACATACTCATGTTTCACAAGCACACATGCACACCCATAACACACATACTTTCATACATTCATACACACCAAACATAAAAATCAAACAAAAAAATGTACTTGCTGTAGAAGTAATCACAGCCTCAGCGGTTCCTAGAGGATTGGGACTGCTGCTTCTCCTCATTGGCTGCCCTTGGGTCAGCCAATAAGAGGAGGTGGCAGTACCTTGCTCGTCACAGAGTGGGATTGGGTCAGTGAGAGTTGCTGGCCCCACCTGACTCTGTGATGAGATGTAATTTCATTGACAGTCGGCCCTGAGCACTTGAGGGCTCAAAACAGTCGCTGCCAGGTCTGAGACTATCAGTAATGCTCTCCCTCCATATGAAGGGGGCTGTGCTCCAAGCGAGTTGCTGAGCAGAGGAGCTCTCCCCAACAGGGCTGTGACATTTATAGTGTGGCAATGTTCAGCTTAGGCAGCCAGGAACTTGCACATGTATAGCATCTGGCTGCCTCACCAACCCAAAGAATGCCTATTGTCTGCCTTTGCCCAGCCTGAAAGACAGTCTTTATGTCTGCCGAAAGATCGAGGGATGGGCTGCTGATGGTGGAGCCCTATCTGCTCTGGGTCCCTAGGCACCCCACAACCTATGCAGATATACTCCGAAATTATCCACGATCTCTATCAGACTCCACAGTAACATACTCAGAAAGTAAAATATACTTAAGATGAGTAACAGTGCACTGTAGATTTGTAAGCAGTCGAGTGAATACATGTTGCATCTTCGTCGAGCACCAGACAAAATCTCATGGATGGTCGAAAATGCTCCTTTTCCAAGAAGAAACCGCTAAATAAGACGATATGAGACAACCTCACATTAGGTGCAGAAACCAATATGCAAATGACTTCATCCTTGCTTGACTCAGTGACATGACATTACCATCCCTCTTTCATACACTTTTAGTATTGACCCTGACCCTCCACAGGTACAATTATGCACTGCCAGCAGTGCAGGTCTAAAGTTGTGTCATTTGTTAATGGCATGCAATGGCACTGGCTGCAACCACTGAAAAAGAATATTATGAGCCATTTATAACTGCTGCTACATTTGAATAACATGCATGTAAAGTTCAAGAAACAAAATATGTTCATATATGTATGATGTTGGAAAGATGGGGGGTAGATTGGCATAGGAGCGGAATTAAAAGGGTCCTCAAATGTTGATATTTCTATCGAAATTTTCATAGGAATGCTTGGAAAGTGAGAATACAAAAACTGAGTCCATGACCAAGGTTTCTTTACCGTACCAAGCAAAGGTACTGGAAATAAAGCACGGTTAAAGGACACCGCAAATAACCCAGCAGAGGTACTGTTGCTTTAGTGTGTAACTGCAGCAGGCTATTTTCTTCATCGAAACTGCAAATTGATAAACAATATTGGAGGAAGCCAAATCACGGAAAACCAGTTTTAAGAAAAGACAATTATAAGGGAATTTAAAAAAATGAAAATTAAAAGGAAACGTTTTAAAGGAAAGGTAATTTTGAGGAAAAATCCAAACACCTTTAGGCCCATATTTATACTTTTTGACTCAAACCTGCACCAGCAGAGGTTTGAGTCAAAACGTTTAACGCCGGCTACTGCCATCCCAACGCGCCAGCCATGGGTCATATTTAAGGAATCACAGTAGCCGGCGCTGTGGCCTGGTTAGCGTCAAAATAAATGATTCTAACTGGGAAGCGGAGGCGTAGGGAAGACTGGGGTTGTGCGTCAAAGAATGGTGCAAGTCAGGTTAGAGTGAAAAAAAATTACTCTAACCTGACGAGCGTCATTTTTTGGCGCACAACCCCCATGGAAATGACTCCTGTCTTAGCAAGGACAGGAGTCATGCCCCCCTGCCCAATGGCCATGCCCAGGGGACTTCTGTCCCCTGGGAATGGCCGATGGGCACAGTGGCATGTAGGGGGGCCCAAGTTAGGCCCCCCCCATGCCACTTAAAATAAATAAAAAAAATACTTACCTGCACTTACTTGCACTCACCATAGATGGGTCCCCCCCATCCATGGGTGTCCTCCAGGGGTGGGCTTGGGTGGCAGGGGGTGTCTATGGGTGCAGGAAAGGGCACCTGTGGACTGCTTCCATGGTCTCCCACCATGGAAAAGAGCCCACAGGCCCCTTAACGCCTGCCCTGACGCAGGCATTCATTTTTTACGCAAATCTGGATTTACGTCATTTTCCGGCTCCGCCTCCCAGCCGTGTGCCCTTTTTGCCCAGTTGGATAAATATGGCGCACAGGTGTTTAAGTCATTTTTTTAACGAGAATGCCTACCTTGCATGTCATTAACGCAAGGTGGTTTCACGCATCCAGAAAATGACACACACTGAGATATTTTGACGTTTGCGGGGTCTAGCGTCAAAGTATAAATATGGTCTTAGTTTTGCGCAGAATTTGCATAAAAGAATTATGCGGATCTGTCACAAGCAGAGTATAAATATCGGCCTAAATTTGGGTGGACTTTAGGACTACAGTGGGGTTTTTGAATTTAATAATGGATAACGTTTAGGGTAATGAAGGTCTTTTAGGGGTCATAAGTAACTGGAGTTCAGGCATAGAAAGGGTTTTAGGGTTCAGGAAGGGGTGGAGTGTAGGGGTGGTGAGGGGCTTTTAGGTTTCACTGATGAGTGGTGTTTAGGTGTGTGAGGTGTTTTTAAGTTTCAGTGGTGGGTGGAGTGTAAGGATGCTGAAATGTTTGAGGATTCATGCGGGTAGAGTTTAGGGCTTTTGAGTATTTTCAAGGTTCAATTTAAGGTAGCAGCGGAGGTGGTGAAGTGTTTTAGGGTTCAGGATTGAGTGGATTTTAGGGTGGTGAAGGGATTTTACAGATTCAGGGATGGATGGAGTTTAGATCATGAAAGGGGTTTTTAGGGCTCACGGATGAGTAGTTTAGGGTGATGCATCATGGATGACTGGTGTTTAAGGCAGGAGAGGGTTTTGTAGGGTTCAGGGGTGGGTGGAGGGAGATGGATATGCTGTTCAAGGGATATGGAATGGGGGTTTAAGTATAGAAAGGGTTTTTAGAGTTCAGGGATGGGTGGAGTTAGGGATAGTGAGTGATTTTATGATGCAGGTATGGTGGAAGTTTCGGGGAGATAGGTCTTTTAGGCTTTGGGGGGAGTGTCGTTTAGCTTTGGTGATGGGTGTTGGGGGCAGGGATTGATGGTGTTTATGGGTGGTGATGCGACAGCGAACTAAAAGCATCCAGAGTAATTGTTTTACAGTGTGTAACATATAAATATGAAACCATGCCCCTGAAATATAGCACAAAAATAAAATATATCCACCTAATCTGTTTCTGAAAGTGAGATTTACAACCATTCCATTCACACTTAAAAAATAGGCATTCAAAAGCCAATTTCATCCACAAAAGCATTCTATGAATTGGATTATACGAAAAGGTAAACACCATTCATTCTGAAAAAGCTTAGATGAAATAATTTCTCAGTAAGCGTATTCCATAAAATCGTTTTTGTATGAAATCACATACAACCATTGCAGTCCATGTGCTCAGCATGTGGAAGTAGTGCAACATGAACTGGCTTTCTGAGCCTCATTGCAATCCTTGGCTGTGGCCACAGGCATCGGTTATGAAATCACCCTGTGCCAAACCATCGGCACCCAGGCAGCAGTGGGCACAGCTTTCCAGCGTGCATTGTTGTCTGCGGAAACTTGGAGAAGCTTCTAGCAACTGACCACACACCTGATAGCCCACATGATGAGGTTTGTATACAAAGGTGTGTATTAAATTTTGATATTGAAAAGTGTGTCATGGTCTATTGGGCTGCATGTGTGTTTAGTGCAACTTTAAACAGAAGAAGCCAGTCTGTATGTGAAAAGAACACCTGCAACCTCATGCCCACGTGTTATTTTTATTTTTACTTAAAACACCTATCAAACTTTTTTTTTTTTTTAAATAGTCACATCACTATGTGGTTTTCATTTTGGCACATATTCTGTAGTAAGAGAATGGAATATGTTACTTACCTTGTAAGCATCTGTTTGTGGCATGTAGTGCTGTAGATTCACATGCTCTGCATACTCCGGCCATCTAGTGTTGGGTCTGAATGTGCGCAGGTTGTTTTCTTTGAAGGTAGAGTGAATCCTCTTTCTCTGTGATACTGCGCATGGGCATCGACTCCATTGTTAGATTTTCCCGCAGGTGGGTGATAACGGAGTGTAGAGTAAGTGTAAGAAATGAGATGTCCATGTGAAAAGAGTGAAAAACTGCAACAGCCACAGGAGTCTTGGGAGATGGATAGATGCATGTGAATCTACAGCACTACATGCCACAAACAGATGCTTACAGGGTATGTAACATACTTCGTTTGAAGCATGTGTGGCTGTAGATACACATGCTTTGCATAGCCTGTAAAACAGTCCCCTTTAAAGCTGTGGCTAACCTGTGGGTATTGCAGTTGTTTGAAAAACTGTACATAGCACTGCCTGACCTATGCTGGCTTGTTGATGTGCTAAAACATCCACACAATAATGTTTGGTGAAAGTGTATATTGTGGACCATGTAGCTGTCTTACATATGTCAGCAATTGGAATTTTTCCTAGAAAAGCCATGGATGCTCCTTTTGTCCCAGTAGAATGTGCTCTAGGAAGAGTAGGTAAAGTTCTTTTGGCTTTAGTGTAACATGGTAAATGCATTTTGCTATCCATTTTGTTATGCCTGATTTGGATATAGGGTTACCTTTATGGGGAGGTGAAAAAGCAACAAAAAGTTTCTTTAAGAATGTCCATATATTCTGTGGTAAATTAAGCTAACCAAACTCTTATGACCTCTGGAGCCACATTGCTAAGTTGAGTGATTTCTCCATGGTTCTGAGTGAAAAGGTCTGGCCTGTTGGGGAACTTCTTTTGCGGAACTATCGAGAAGTCTAGTAGTGTTGTGAACCAGGGTTGACAAGCCCAGGTGGGAGCTACTAGGATCATTGTGAGAGATGTTTGTCTGAGCGTCTGAACCAGAAATAGGAGAGGGAGAGGAGGTAAAGGAAAGGCAAATATCCCTGATAAACTCATCTATAGTACGCTTTCCTTGGATAGTGGGTGTGGAAACCTGGAGGCAAAGTTTGGACATTTTGCGTTTTCAGCTGTTGTGAAAAGAACTATTTGAGGGAACCCCTATTTCCGAAAGTATGAGAGTATGACTTGTGGGTAGAGTTCCCATTTGTGAACTTGTTGCTGCAGGTCCATAACGTTGTTGTCCGTTCCTGGGAGATATTCTGCTAGGAGATGGATACTGTGATCCAATGCCCATCTCCAAATGGTCTGTGATAGTTGTGAAAGTTGCAGAGACTGTGTTCTCCCCCATTTGTGGATAATACATGGCTGTCATGTTGTCCGCCCAGACTAGGACAACCTTGTGAATAAGGTGAGGAAGGAAGGCTTTCAAGGCTAGATGAAGAGCTTAAAACTAGAGGATGATATGGAGAGCCTAGGGGCTGGTGTCCCATATACCCTGTACAGTCAGGTCCTTCAGATGTGCACCCCATCCCGTGAGTGAGGTATCCGTTGAGAGATATGTGGGGAACAGGGTCAAGAAAAGGCCACCCCTTCAACATGTGGGTGGTATTCAATCATTGCAGAGAGTGATAAGTTTGTCAGTCTATCAACACTAGATCTTGTAAATGACCCATCGACTGAGTCTAGTGGTGAGCTAGACATTCCTGTTACAGAGGCATGTGAAGTTGGGCATTGGGTATTATAGCAATACAGGAGGCCATCGTTCCTAGAAAACGCATTGCTGTCCTCACCATTATCTTCTGATTCCGTTGAAATTGAGGTTATAGTGTCTGAAATTATGGTCGTATCTGTATAGGTTGTAGGTGGGACTTGGGAACATTGATTGTGAATACCAAACTGTGAAGCATGTCTATTGTAATCCGAGTGTTCTGTTGACACTGTTGTAGAGTGTTGGTTTTATTAAGCCAATCATCCAGGTACGGAAACACATGTATCTGTTGTCTGTGTAGTTGGGCCACCACCACCACTTCCAGGGACTTGGTGAATACCCGCAGTGCAGTAGTCACCCTAAATGGAAGGACTTTGAACTGATAGTGGTTCCCACCCACCACAAATTTGAGATATTTGTGATGAGCTGGGTGTATTGGTGTGTAAAAATATGTGTCTTTTATATCTAGTGTAGTCATAAAGTCGTTCTGTTGAAGGAGCAAAATGACATCTTGCAAAGTGACCATGTGAAAGTGCTCTGACAGGATGTATTCATTGAGTGGCCCTAGATATAGGACTGGCCACAGAGAAGCATCCTTTCTGGGTATGAGGAAGTATAGGGACTACACTCCTCAACCTTAGTGTTCAAGAAGGATGGGTTCTATACCCTCTTTGAGAAGGAGAGCTTGGACTTACTGTTGGAGTAATGTTTGATGTTCGAGTGAGAGCTGATGAGTGTGTGATGGAATGTTGGGAGGTGTAGTAGTAAGCCAAGGACAATAACCGTGTTGGATAATGTCCAACAACCACCGGTCTGATGTCGTCGTTCGCCATGTGTGGGGAACATTTAAGTGAACCCTGACAGGTGTTATATGATCGGGGGAAAGTGAAGGAAGTGATAGCCTAGTCGTGGTAGTGCCACCACATGGGGAAGCACTTTTGCCTCTACACTTGGTATTTTTCCTCATGTAGGAGCCTTTATAATAGCCTTTGGAGGAGGGTATTGACTCTGCCTATGCTGGTAGGAAATTATTAACCTGGAACCCCAACGATAGCTGGAACAGCAAAAGGAACCCCTATGTGTAGATGTTTGGAGGGCCCCCATGGATTTAGCCGTTTCTCTGTCTTTTTTAATTTTGTCAAGGGTCTCATTGTCAGAAATGGGGTCTCTAGTTGGCAGAAGTATACACCCTTGTCCAAGTAACGACCACAATCCTAGTCAGGGTAAGTCATAACACAATCCAAATTATCCTGTGCCCACCCTCTGGTAGCTTGGCACAGAGCAGGCAGGCTTAACTTAAAAGGCAATGTGTAAAGCATTTGTGCAATAACCCATACAGTAACAGTGAAAACATCACAAAAATACACCACACAGGTTAAAAAAAAATAGATAATATTTAAAATAAGGTCAAAACGACAATAACCCAATAAGAACAAGTTGAACTCTCACCTTTAAAGATTTAAAAGAGTCTCGATCCTAAGAACCAGTTATTGTTTCTTTGTAACACACAGTACTTGGGTTGCCTCAAAAATAATAACACACGGGGAACGCAGTGGAGATGCGTGGAAAAATAAGGTGTGGTGTTGGATTTTCCGGCATGGCACAGACAATGCGTTGTTTCGTTTCATGCTGCAAGGTGATGCAACAATTTCCACGAGCACAGCTTTGGGTCCTTACTGTGATGCGGGGATATTTTGATGCCCAGGGACGATGCAGTGAAATTTCAGCTGCGAGGAAGGTGCTGCATCGATTTCAGGCTGCAAAGCCAGCTCTGCGTTGTTCCAGTCGGCGGTGCAATGATTTTCCAGCTGCAAAGCAGGGGCTGTGTCAATTTCTGCAGGCGTTGCATTGATTTTCCGATGCACAAGGATGTCTTCAAGAGGTGAAGTCTTTGTTGGCCCTGAGACTTCAGAAACAGGAGGCAAGCTCAATCAACGCCCTTGGAGAGCACTTAAGGAGGTGCTTTGTCTATTTTCTTCCTTTTTGCTGGAGCAGGGGAATCGAGAGTCTCCTGAAAAGAAAACTGTCTTTTAGAAGATGGCGATATTGTAGTTGGAGGCCTTGCCAAAATACAGCCAGTCTTTGGCAGAATTTGTATTTGTTGCTTCAGAGAATGTCACTTATGAAGAATTGGCTCCAGTAGTATTTCCATGGCCTTTTGGGGAGTCGACCTCGAAGCTTTCGGATCAGAGCTGGGTTTGTGCTTCAGCACTCAGCGTTGAGGCCGTGGATGTTGCCGGTCGGCTTGGCACCAATAGGAGGGTAGGTGCTGAGGTTTTTGGCACTGAAAGCTTCAGGTGATGTTTTGGTGCCGCGCTGGAAGACAAGCTGTCCAACCTTGTCTCTTGGTGCTGTACATGGCCGACAGGCAGTGGTGGTTCGAATGTCTCTTGTTCTGGAGACAAGTCCTGTTTTGAATATTCAACCAAATGTTAAAGGGCAGGGAGTACAGTACTCACTGTCCAAGTCTCCTGTAAGATGGCAGTGATTTTGAATTTGAACTCTTGGTCTGAATCGGAACTGGCCTCGACACAAAATGCCACTTCTTCCGCTACCGAAGCTTGAGGATGTTGTTCCTCACAGGAGTGTCCTTAGTAGTCCTCCACTGCATCACAAGCCAGGATGCCCTATGGTCTCAGTCTCTTTTTTTAACGGAAGGAGCGAGAAGCCTCGTAATCTGACTCCTTGTGGTCCAGAGAGAAACACAGGTTACAGACCGGATGGGAGTCGGTACGTGGATATTTGGCATGACATTGCGGGCAGAAATGGAAGGTCATCTGTTCCATTACCAGGAGGGCATTCTTTGGAGATCCTGCTGGAGACGAAGTACAAAGTCCCAGAAGGGCGGGGCCCTGTGGAGGCTGTGACGAGCGGTTATACCTCGATACGCAGAAGGGAGGAACAATTGAATACAATACCAATGAGGGTAAATAGGAACTGAAGAGCAATGCGACGACAGTCTTGAAATGGAGGGCAAGCAAACATGTCTGAACCCGACGGTGGAGAGAAAACAATCTAACAATGGAGTTGATGCGCAGTATCATCACTCTACATCGTCACTCGAATAAAAGAAAAACAACCTCCACACATCTGGACCCAACACCAGATGGCAGGAGTATGTAAAACATCTATAGCCAGACATGCCTTTGACATTTACTTTCTAAAAAAAGACATGGGGAGGCGTTAGTGTCCTAGCAATCATTAGTGCAGTAGGTGCAGTGCCACTGGGGCCAAAGGGTGTGAAAAGCTTACTTTAATTATGGCTGTCTTAACATAGTTGCTTGGTTTGTTGCTACAGTTACAAAGCGTTAATATACACTATAACGTGTTCCTGATGTGTCCTTCTGTCACATTGGGTAATACTGGATTGTTTTCCAAGAGCACTGAAGCTCATCAAGATCATAAGAAAGGGGTGCTTAACCCTGATATTTTAATTTGAAATTAGAATTCTTAGTCATGCCTTTACTGGCATATCCAAATGGCGTGGTCATGCTGCTCAAAGATCAGCTGGCTTGCAATGGACTATTGATGATCTTTTAGTGTATTTAAAGAAGAACTCATTGGAAGCTAATAAAACTATTATTGCTACACAAAATCAAGTTGTGATGAATTTCTTCTGAATTACTTAAAACTGAAAAACTTCAATGTAAATACTTCCTTACTATCGCTTCTCAAAGACATCATTTACCTTTCTCATCCAAGTTATCAGTCAGACATAAAAACATTTCCTCTCTATTTACCAAATAAATCTACAGGAGTGTCACCACATTTTATATCATCAAACTAATATGCTTTTTCTTGGTCTTGATTTTCTGAAATGTAAATATGCTTTTCTGAGAAAAACTTTTCTTAAAAATACATCTCTTGTTAGCAGGCACGGAATTCTTGTTGAAGAGGACACTACTCTATCCCCGATTGTTTTTTTCCTACCATGCAAGATGGAGGAAAATGAAATGGGGGGGGGTCACCTTGGGGTTGGTGCAGGCTGGGTATAGCCACTCCTCCTGTTCTTTGAGCATTTTCCCGCCGTTGCTCCCACCAAAAGTGGGGTTTGCAATGAGGGCAGCCATGCACTACTATCAGCAGGACTGGGAATCTAGTTTCCAGGGCAGCAAGCCGTTTGAAGCTTGCAGGTGTGTGCACATTCCTGGTGGAGGATGTGTAACACCTCTGTCCAAGAAAGGCTTTGTTTTCTGAACCCAGAGAGCAAAGGCTCTGATCACCCCAGGGTTTAAGAATCTTCTCTGGTGGTGGCAGACTGGTTGTGACCGGCCAGCAACCATGCCAGGGTTAGTCAGCTTTTGCAGGGGTCACCTCTAAGGTGGCCCCAGGATACATTTTGCAAGAAATCCAAATCTGGTACCAGCTTGGATTTATTGCCTGGAGTCATTTGATATCAAACAACCTAGGGTTCAGAGTGGCCATCATGTAGCTGGGAAACTCGTACTGACCAGTGTCCAGCACATTGCTGCTCGGTACCCTAACTATGTCCCAGATTTGGCAAGGAAACCGTAGCGGCATAATGCTCATGCATCTATGCCCACACATGCAGTATAGTGCACCCTGTCATAGGGCTGAAAGGCCTGCTAGAGGGTTGGCTTATCTATATTCCATGCAGTGTGTAGTGGACAGGTTTGGACGTACCTAGTGCACTCCAGTCCAAGTTGCATTCAGAAACCAGACAAAATGTGTGTGTGTAGGGGGGTACTGCAACAAGAGGCCAGTTTCTCGCACTGAGTCGGCCCACTTCAGCATTGCAGACCTTCACTTTGAGTGACTGCATTTTGATACTGTCAATGTATACATCCACCTAAAATAATAGTCTTTTTAAAAAGTGTTAGACGTTTGAAGACACTTGTATTTACCAGTGACTATTAATACCAATGTATAGAAGCATGTCCTTACTGACTTTGATAAAAACAATGTTGACATTTATTTAAATCTACAATACTGACTCATTATGGTAGACCACTTTGTTTTGGCATATTTATTTATAACAAATTATAGATATAGCAAAAGCATGTATGCATCGCCTCAGCTTTGTTAGGGTCATTTGAAGCAACTGCATCTGACTCAACATGGACCACTAGTAACCACTTGAAGTACTGCAGCTTCTTAAAAGAATTTCCAGACTTTGGCATCTGATTGTAGAGGGACCTCCAGTAACCAATTGAGGTAGCAAAGGTTTGTAGAGACTTCAGTAGATCTTTCTTGAAACCACCAGAGGTATTGTGGCTTTGTGAAAGAATTTTGAGGCTATTGAATGTGAAATAAGAGGGACCTCGTGGAAAGACTTGAGGTAATACAGGTTTGTCAATGTCTTGCCAGCCTCATGAAAAATCCATAGTAATAGCCAAATAAACAAAAAAAACTTTCATCAAGTATCTTTATCTACTGCTTTTCTCAACTATCATTGACAATTTGCTTTTTCCTTGTGCAGCACACAGCATAGGTCTATTGGCTTTAATGTAAGCAGCTGTAATGATTGGCACATCGGTATAATGACACTCAAAAATAGTTTGCAAAAATAAGGTTCAAGTCATTTAAATAACCAGTGCCTGCTGGTATGTATGTGTAACAGGACATCATCACAGGTGTTCCATAGTAAACCAAATGTTTATCTAAAGTTGCAGTGCTTGCTCATCATCAAAAACCAGCTTTTGCATATGTGCTTGTCTTATAGAAAACAAGTACCATTCATGAAAGTAGCAAAAGTGTATATGCAAATTTCCACATTGATGCCAGACCCCTCAATTTTGGGAAGGGCACTTGAAGCGAATGCACCTGACTCACGCAGGACATCTCATAACGATTTCACATACGGAAGGTTTGGGAATGTCTTGCCTGTCCCAAGGAAAAATCATAGCAAAAAGATATAAATATATTTGAAAAAGACCCTTTGTCAAATGTGTTAATCCAATGATTTGTTCGACTAACATGGACATTGTCCTTCTTTCTATCACAACCACAGCATAAGGAAGTGGGCTTTAATGAAATAACAGCCTTTCACTGGCACACATTTAAAGTGCCACTCAAAAACCAGTTTACTAACATAAGGTGCAAGGGAGTGGAATTTACTAGTGACTACTAGTATCCTTGTATACTAGGTTTTCATCACAAAGGTTCCATAGTAAAAATACATTAATTTAAAGTTCCAATATTGACTCATCATCAAAAATCAGCTTTGGCATACTTACGTATCCTATAAAAAACAAGCGCAATTCATTAGAGGATCAAAGCATATATGTACATTTTTTTTGTTGAAGCCACATCCCCTCAGCTTTATGAATGGCATCTGAAGCAGTTTCATCTGACACAAAAGGCACAGCTAGTAACAACTTAAGGTAACACAGCTTTGTGATAAAATCTTGAAAGGGCTGCAGTCTTGTTAAAGACATCAAGGTGCTACTGCTGACTTGAGGGTGGAATATCTGGTAATGACATCACCTACTGCAGCTATGCGAAAGGCCAGACCTATTGGCTTTGCCAATTCTTGTTTCCAAATGAAGCGTGGGATACAGAACCATAGAAATCTTGCTGCAAAACGTGAATAATAGGCTGCAATTTTGAGAAACTAGCATTTTCTAACAGCGTTTGATATTTGCTGTGGGATTTAGAAGATTCCTTAATTCATGAAAATTGCACGCTTAACATAAAACACTCTGGGATGTTAGAGTTCTTAAATATCTTGGGCTGATAGGTCGCCCTGGATGTAGGTGGATCTTTAGTGCAAGAACTGTACACTGTCCAAAAAAGTCAAACCATGAATCCAAAATGGTCTACATGTGGAAACTGTTCTGTCTTTTTCTTCCTGCTGAAGTGTACCTACTCACGAGCAGTCTCATTTTGACAAAAGCTTGCCAGAGCAAAAATGAAGGCATAAGAGGGACATAAAGTATGTCATACTAACCAGCTCCTACAAATCCCCACAATATGTACAAAAACGCGTTATCTCTTGCAGTTCGAGAATGTCTCTCCTTTATGTTGCTGGGATGGGGGTAAATCCCGAGGTCAGCTCCTGCATGGGAGCTGAAATTCAAATGATTGGAAGTAGGAAGAAGTCAAAGAGAAATGCATCTTGTGCCAGGAGCAGCAGTTTCCCACTTAATTTATATTCCAATGGACAATTGCAGGGGGCATTTCAGATCCCCTGCATGAAGCAGATTGTGGTTATTCACCGATTTGTACTGAAGAGAACGGACAATGCTGTTTGTGGCCTGACGCAATATATCCAATGCTAGTTGTGCGCTCTCCTCAGTCACCGTTTTGCTGCACCTGAAAATAGCTCTGCTCAGGAATAGCAGAGGTGCTGTGATGACCAAAATTGACTTCTTGTTCAGGATGCACAAGATAAGGAAGAGGAGCATGGTGGTCCCTCGTTGAGGAGCTGGATTGCGTCTGGCTCCAACAGGATCTAAGAACAAGTATTGACAAAGCCAACATGTCTGGGGCTTTGCAAGCCTGTGATGTTTTATTTATTTTAAATGTATTATTTTTTTACAAACACGTGCAAAACTGTTAAAGAGTACAAAATCCTCTGTAAAAGAGATATACTGCAAGACTAAACTAAAAGCCATGAAATTAATGCATAATCTGCAATACAAGCCTTGCGACTAAAGTTGACTAGTTTTGGGTGAAGGTGCACATGTGCAAGAGTAAACTCTCCATCACTCAGTGAAGAGAGACAATTTCCAAAGGAAGCCAACCCATTTCTATACGTGGTAGGCAGAAGCAAAATGTGAATTGTACTTGAACAACAGACCAATGGATCAAAAAGGCTAAATGAGAGCTCCTCTAATATAAATATATATATATATATAAATATAAAATGTCACTTACCCAGTGCACATCTGTTCGTGGCATGTTGCGCTGCAGATTCACATGCTGTGCACTGTTCCTGCCATCTAGTGTTGGGCTCGGAGTGTTACAAGTTGTTTTTCTTCGAAGAAGTCTTTTCGAGTCACGGGACCGAGTGACTCCTCCCTTTTGGCTCCATTGCGCATTGGCATCGACTCCATCTTAGATTGTTTTCCCCGCATAGGGTGAGGCAGGAGTGGTAGAATGAGGATACTAAAGATGTCCATGCAATGGAGTAGATATGTATGTACATAGTTTGTGGTAAAGGAATATTTATTTACATATATACAATTTAAATGCAACTTAAACAGCTACAGGCTCCCGAGGAGGTGGGAGGGCACATGTGAATCTGCAGCGCAAAATGCCACGAACAGATGTACACTGGGTAAGTTCAATGGCATGTGTAGCTGCAGATACACATGCTGTGCATAGACTACAAAGCAGTAATCCTCCCGAAAGCGGTGGTCAGCCTGTAGGAGTTGAAGATGTTTGAAATAATGTTCTTAATACAGCCTGTCCTACTGTGGCTTGTTGTGTTGATAACACATCTACCCAGTAATGTTTAGTAAAGGTATGAGGTGTAGACCAAGTGGCTGCCTTACAAATCTCTGTCATTGGTATATTACCTAGAAAGGCCGTTGTTGCTCCTTTCTTTCTAGTGGAGTGTGCCTTTGGTGTAATGGGTAATTCTCTTTTAGCTTTGAGGTAACAGGTCTGAATGCATTTGACTATCCATCTGGCTATTCCCTGTTTGGATATAGGGTTACCAGCATGGGGTTTTTGGAAAGCAACGAACAATTGTTTAGTTTTACGAAATGATTTTGTTCTGTCTATGTAATGCATTAGCACTCTCTTTATGTCTAATGTATGCAGTGCTCTTTCTGCTACCGAGTCTGGTTGTGGGAAGAAGACTGGGAGCTCAACTGTTTGGTTTAGATGAAACGGTGCTATGACTTTTGGTAAAAACTTTGGATTTGTATGGAGAACCACTTTAGGTTTGTGTATTTGTATAAAGGGTTCTTCGATAGTAAATGTCTGTATTTCGCTAACTCTTCATAGTGAAGTGATGGCTATTAGAAAAGCTACCTTCCAAGTTAAGAATTGGATTTGACAAGAATGCATGGGTTCAAACGGTGGACCCATGAGTAGTGTAAGTACAATATTAAGATTCCACGAGGGTACTGGTGGGGTTCTTGGAGGTATGATCCTTTTTATTCCTTCCATAAAGGCTTTAATAACTGGGATTCTAAAAAGTGACTTTGCATGCTTAATTTGCAGGTAAGCAGAGATTGTAGTGAGATGAATTTTGATGGAAGAAAAAGCGAGATTAGCTTTTTGTAAGTGTAGTAAGTAACTCACAATGTTTTGTATGGAGGCCTCTAACGGTGTGATTTGATTTGCTTGGCAGTAGAAAACAAACCTTTTCCATTTATTAGCATAACAATGCCTTGTTGTCAGTTTTCTTGCCTGTTTAATGACTTCCATACACTCATTTGAAAGGTTTAGATTCTAATTCTAAGATTTCAGAAGCCAGATTGCTAGGTTGAGCGATGCTGGATTGGGGTGTCTGATCTGTTGTTTGTGTTGTGTTAACAGATCTGGTCTGTTTGGGAGTTTGATGTGAGATACTACTGAGAAGTCCAACAGTGTGGTGTACCTCGGTTGGCGAGCCCATGTTGGTGCTATGAGTATTAGTTTGAGTTTGTTTTGACTCAGTTTGTTGAGCAGGAAAGGAATGAGTGGGAGGGGGGGGGGGGGGGAAAGCGTAAGCAAATATCCCTGACCAACTGATCTATAGAGCATCGTCCTTGGACTGAGGGTGTGGGTATCTGGATTTGAAGTTTTGGCATTTTGCGTTTTGTTTTGTTGCAAACAGATCTATGTCTGGTGTCCCCCAGCGGTAGAAGTAATCTTGTAGAATCTGGGGATGTATTTCCCACTTGTGAGTTTGCTGGTGATCTCGACTGAGATTGTCAGCTAACTGATTGTGAATGCCTGGTATATATTGTGCTATCAGGCGAATGGTGTTGTGAATTGCCCAATGCCAAATTTTGTTGTGCTAGGAGACACAGTTGTGACGAGTGTGCCCCCCCCGTTAGTTTAAATAGTACATTGTTGTCATATTGTCTGTTTTGACAAGAATGTGTTTGTGGGCTAGAAGGGGTTGAAAAGCTTTCAGTGCTAGAAAGACTGCTAGTAGTTCTAGAAGATTATGTGAAGTTGTTTTGGTTGATTGTCCCACTGACCTTGTATACTGTGATTGTTGAGGTGTGCTCCCCACCCAATCATGGAAGCGTCTGTTGTGATAATGGCGTGAGGCACTGGGTCTTGAAATGGCCGCCCTTTGTTTAAATTTACACGGTTCCACCATTGAAGCGAAGAGTGTGTTTGGCGGTCTATCAACACTAGATCTTGAAGTTGACCCTGTGCCTGCGTCCATTGTTTTGCTAGGCACTGTTGTAAGGGCCGCATGTGTAGCCGTGCGTTTGGGACAATAGAGATGCATGAGGACATCATGCCTAGTAGTTTCATTACAAATCTGACTGTATATTGTTGGTTTGGTTGTATGTTTGACCCTATATTTTGAAACGATTGAACTCTTTATGGACTTGGACTGGCAACTGCTTTTTGCGTGTTGAGTGTGGCTCCCAAGTATTGTTGTATTTGGGATGGTTGCAAGTGAGATTTCTGGTAATTTATAGAAAACCCTAGTTGTTTAGAGTATCTATTACATATTGCGTGTGACTTTGACACCGGTGTTGAGTGTTGGCTTTTATGAGCCAATCGTCTAGATACGGGAATACATGCATGTGATGTCTCCTTATATGAGCTGCTACAACAGCTAGGCATTTTGTGAATACTTTGGGTGCTGTTATCCCGAAGGGCAATACTTTGAATTGGTGATGGTTGCCCTGTATTACGAATCTGAGGTACTTTCTGTGAGATGGATGAATGGGTATGTGGAAATATGCATCCTTTAGATCCAGTGCTGCCATGTATTCTCCCTGTTTTAGTAAGGGACCTACGTCTTGTAGTGTGACCATGTGGAAATGATCTGATTTGATGAAGAGATTTAACGTTCTGAGATCTAGAATTGGTCTTAGTGTTTTGTCTTTTTTGGGAATAAGGAAATATAGGGAGTAAACCCCAGTACCTTTTTGATGGTGGGGTACTAGTTCTATGGCCTGTTTTGTTAGTAGTGCTTGCACCTCTATTTGTAGTAGGTCTAGATGTTGTGCTGACAGTTTGTGCGTCCTTGGGGGAACATCTGGAGGGAATTGTGCATTCAAAGACCGAGGTCAAATTTAACAGCCTGTTTTCACGAGGATGCATGTTTACGCCTCGCTGCCGCCGCCGCCACCACCACCAATTTGAGCACCCGATCTGCTCCTGCCACCCTGTTAAGTGCGTGGGGACTGCCTGCTGAGAGATGCAGCTTCTCGCTTCATTTGCTGCACCAGCACTGCAGGGACTACATGCTTATAACAAGCACCTCAATACTTTCTGCCACTCTCAAGCCATATCATTGCCAAATACACATTACGTGTATTTTTTTTCTCCTACTTGCTATCTTTTGCATTTTGATTTGCAAATAATTACGTTCTGCCAAAGTAGCATACACTCTCCAATATGGCCACTTTTGCAATTGATCTGCCAGAGAAGTTAAGGACGTCTTCTCGGTTTATGTCCTCCGATGTGTCGTGTGCAACTGTAGTCATCTTTACTCATCCTGTTAGCTGCTGGGCTGGGGGTGTTCGGTTCCAATCGGAAGGTGTGAGTACAGCAGGACAGGTGAGTAATGCCGGTGAAAGCGATCGGGGCTGACAGAATGATTTCAGGGCAGCACGGAAGAGCCAGATTGTGTTGTGTTCTTTTTGGAGGCCAAAGGGCTGGTATATTCAGTCAACAGTTACTTGTCTCTATTGCTGCCTTGTGTGTGCACCTCCACTGCAAATTGTAGTTGATGCCTCCTGCATGGTGTCAGTTGGCTAACATATTTATATGTCTTTGCTTGGACAACCAAAAAGCGATCTTCGCAGATCATTGCGAAATATAATCCTGACATCTTTTCTTAGCACTCCCGTCACCCGACAATGGGAGTCGATGAACTTTCTGTGCATTGGTATCACACGAGTGGTCACCAGGAGCTTAATGAAGCCTCATTCATTTTTAAATATTTTGAATGTTGGTGCTTTCCAGAAGATTGGCAGTACTTAGGAATCTTCCAGCTGCTTATGTTTTTTTGTTCCTCTGACAATTCCGCTGAATTAGCTTTTTAGGGTCCTGCTGGACACGTTCTAGTGTTTCTGCCAGCCTCTCTGCGGAGGGCTGGTCTTACATCTACACCCCACACCCAACCAACACAGGCGTCACCAGTCAGGTGAACCTGCCAATAAAAAGGGCCGGGCGCATGTGCCCACGGCCAGTTCCAACTACCCAGCTACTGAGTCTTGTGTATTATTTCAGTATCATGAGGGCCTAGGGCCCCCAACACTACAAGCCTCACGCGAGCACAAAAGGATGGCCGCTTTCGTTTTTGCGCATCTCTGCATCCCGTTTTGATCTCCGATGTGTTAAAACAGAGGCCTGAATTACAGTTCAGCTGCTCCTGTAAATAGTGCAACACAACGGGACACTTCAGTGTGTTGCTGGTGTGCAAGTGAAGGATGTCATTTTAGATGAAATTTAAAAGAAGCACATGCATAACTTTTACACATGCTGCAATGTTTTCTGGACATTTCTAGAGTGATACGGCATTGCCTGTGACAAAGTTGAATGTTTGAGATGAAAAATGACTTCATGCCAATACCATAATGCGCCTTGACATTAACGTAGAAAATGCATTGCAGTGCTTTTCTTAAAACGTGCAGCTTATTATTTTACAGAAAGCATCCATTTCTAAAGTATTTTCACTAGGCCTCATTTTTCTCCCCTTTCCTTTAAAATGAATGCCTTTAGAAATGCTGATCTAATACTAGTAATTGACTGCAGAATTTGTCATCGATATGAAATGTGCTTTTTAAAGAAAATTTATTCCTTTCCTTCCTCACACCATGTATGTTTTCATCGTATTACACAGTCATATGCTATGTGTTCGTAATTAATAAAATATTAGTAGAAATATAGTTTGCTGCAAATTCTATTCACATGATCTAACCAGGACATTGCAGACAGAAAATGTTTCATTATATTAGACTAGCCCTTGGTGCACAGAATGGGACACTGAACAGGTAACAGAATAGGCTTGTAAAGTAACTCATGAGAACCTTCTCCAATGTAACAACTGTATAAAGTTTTAGAAACTTTCAGAATACGTCTTGTCGACTTGGGTGTTTACTGTGTGAATCGGGAGGCGAGACGATAGACCATCGAAAGGTCCTTCTCATTGGCTCAAGATGACCTAAATGACTGGAGTCCCAACATATGTTTTGTGCATTCTGTATAGTTTGTGTTCCTAGCTAGAAAGTTAATGCATTCGATGCACACCCACCCTGCTGTATCCTTTAGCACTTGTCTGTGCCATTTCTGGCCAAATTACTGTAAGCTAGAGCTAACAATGATTTTCCCCTTTCCCTGATCTTTTGTTGGGAGACTTTCTCTCTATGCTGATCATAGCCACTGCTGTGATAATTTAATTTAACCTGACTTAACAGTTGCTACTGCAACTGTTGGGGAACTCAGCTAAGTTTTCCAGAACTGCTCTTCATGGAGCGTTAGTTCCTTTATAGCTACTAGGTGGATGCTCCAAAATCTAGCTCTTTTCCAAAGGGAACTCTTTATGGGTTCTTGTTAGGCTAGGTCAGGTCCTTTACATTAAAATAGGAATTACTTTCTTTATGGAACACACAGTTATTGTTATGCTGTTCCTAACCAAACGTTTCTGGATATTTCTGTATCGGATTTATCTGATTATCTTGAATAAACAGACAAAAACAATTACTAATCTCTAAATTAGAATTAAATCTTTGAAAACTTACCAAATCTCTCATCATTGCTTGAACATTAAGATTTTGAAAGTTGGAAATTGCTTTGAATATGAATTTGATTTGTGCTCCTTTCTAAAATGGCGGCAAAGATCTATTGACCTGGAGATGCAGAGTTGGAGATCTGTCATAAGTTAAGGGTTGAACTGATGAGGTGATCCATGTGCCTGAGAAATACTTTATTTTCCCTTTAGTGAATACAAAGGCCTTTTGCGAGAAAGGGGCATTAAGCTTGTTGTATCCTTAACAACTGATGCCCCTCACCCAAGGTACATTGATTTCATCCTCATATTTTCTTGTGGAAATTGCATATTGAGAGTTTGGAAAGCTACTCGGAGGAAAAATATTTATTTGCCACTCGTATTACAGGCATGCGTTTTGACACATCACAGTACTAAGGATACTTTCTGTGCTCATTAAAATATAGGCTGTTTTGATAGGTTTTTTTTAATATGCGATGCCTTAAATATTTAGAGTGCTTCTATTGTAAATTGTAAGTACATAGAGCTTGCTTACTAGGCCTAATGAGGAGCTGTCGAGCTCTGCAGTGAGTAGCACATAACTCCGGATCCCAGGGTTAAAAAAATGATAGGAATATGTGCTTCCTTTTCCTAGTAGGCTCAGTTGCGTTGGTAGGCCTGTGCTCTAGAGATCTCGTGCGTTACTCTACTGTTGTGAACCGGGATAGATTTACTGAAGTTGATTAATGAAGGGGACAATGTAGGATGTTACTAGGAGTTGTGGACATGTCTCCTACAGCTGTTTTACCATCTCCAGAGGGAACGATGCATCCTGTAAACAAGAGCTCGTTTTTTGCTGCTGAAATTTCCAGTGCACTGGGCTATTTACACTCACTAAACATAGTGCATAGGTGAGAGCTAATTGCCTGGTTATTCATTGTGAGAGGTTTCTAAGGGCTTTGTATTGCGTAGTTGTCTCCACCTACCTCCCCCGCAATGCGTGAGCCTGCACTACTAATATTTTGTGATTCTTTTGAGGCTTGTCACCCCTTTTCTTTGCAAAAATGTGCTATTTCGGACTCCTATAAATTTCAGAAGTCATAAATCTGTTCTAAACAAGAGCATGTTAGGGAGTCTCTGGCCTAGTGCAGTGATGTTGCTTGCTGCCTTTTAGGGGCATCTAACAATATGTTTTGCGTCTTTCAGCTGAAAGACACCCCCGTTCCTTAAACTTACCCACAAAGAAGATCCCTATAACTGAAAAGGTTCCGTTTTTAGGACCCTCGTGGTTGCATGCCCTTTCAGGTAACTGACAAACGCTCATTTTTGTTGGATATACATTGGATACCTTTAAAACAATGTAATTGTGGCAGACTTTGCTTATTTCAGATACTTGAAGCCAGAGAACATACTGCTCAACTATCTGGGCCACAATCATCTTCACTGACCTTGGGCTGTGCAAAGAAAACTTTATTTATATCACGGGGCCACTGGCAAGCTTGCAATAGAAGTCAAAATAGTACACTCGGTTATTGCTCTGTTGCAGAGATCTGTAGAGGGCAGGTTACAGGTTTACCATTATATCAACGTTTCTGCAATTGGCATACTGCCATGGTGTATTCCAAGGGTGCCCAGCATAGTCCAAGGAGGTCCGCAGCCATGCCAGGTATTCAGGCTCTAGAGTTCATTCACCACTTCATGCACAAACTACCTATCTCTCTCGATCTTCCTTTCCATCTATTATATGCAGCTCTCGCCCCATCTATTCACCATGCCACATATTTCCACTACACAAATAGACTACACACACCACACAATCCCACAACTAACAATTCAAATCACATAATTCCACTCCAAGCTACATACATCAACTCCACTCCAAACCAATACATGGGTAAAAGACCTTGTTATTTACAAAACCAATAGCTTTAACTCTCACAAGTGTGAGACCGATTGCATTGCAAAAGCTTTAACTTTTGTGCTCTTCCTATACATGGCTAACCTGGCATTAGCCATTTAAACTGGCTTTACTAGCACGACATTTGGCTCATCCGCTCAGTCCGTCTGGAATGGAAGCGCTGGGCTCCGCATAACTACGAGTAAGGAGCACAGTTCGATGTCTCATTATTTGCTGTTTACTCTGGAGTGGTGAATATGAACTAGACTTAAAATCTGGGGGTGGGCTAGCATCTGGCTGACTGAGGCTTCACGGTACCTTTAAGGCCTGGCACCCATACATTTGCAAGAAATGGATCACAGTACTATTTGGTTTTGCCTAATCACAGAATTATAAATATTTTGATGCTGATCTCCATTCTCATTGCATCATAGCTCACATTAAAATCCCCCTGTAAACACGTTCGCGGGACGATATTTTTTACAGGTGTTCTTGATTTAGTAATCCTATTTGCTTCTGTTTTTTTGAGTTTCGATAGAAAACTTGCACTCGGCATTAGATCTTTCACGAATTCTTGTTTTTTTTACACTGTCGTGTGCGATTTTGATTACAAAGCCTGGAGATATCATGGTTCGTATATTTTTATATTTATTGTTGTTTTTATGGCATAATGTAAGACAGTAAAAAAAGTAAACACAAATATATGCTGCAACTGTTTTAACATATGCATGTCTCTGGTCTCAAACCCTAAAATCAAAACATATTTACAAACTTGGGTAGGTAAATAACCAGCTCAAACAAGAATGGAATATTTTTTTCCCCCCAACTATGTTTGAATTAAGCAGACCCAACATGGATAAGTGACCCTAGGGGGACACAATGTACCTGTGAAGAATGGGTTAATTCCATCCGATTTATGGGTGTTTACCTAACAAGTGATTCTCCACAGTCTTTACAGTCTAATGTTTCGGATTTGTCTTACTCTCTCTAAGCTGAGCGTCCTAAGTTCTCCCCGTACCATGACAGTCCTTTTCTAATAATTTGCACTATGAACTCTAAACAGGTAGGACTAGAGAAGGAATCCTGGAACACAACGTGGCTAATATTCTGAACCTTTCAGAATTTCTTTTTTAATTAGACTCTCCAAACACTAAACTGGACTGTCAAAAATCGAGGGACCCCAGCAACTGTTTCATGTCAGTGGATCGCTTAAATACATGCTTTTAAAGTTTTAACGTTGCTATTCCGGCTCAGGAGTTGAAGTCTCTTCGTCCCTGTCTGTATGCAGGGAACGTGGACATCTATCCGGTGATAAGCTGTGGGAAAGCATGTGTTTTCTGAGGGAACTTGGATGAGTATAGCATTTATCACACATTTTGCACACATATGGCTTGCTTAATGTATGCACATGCATGTGCTTTTTGCGGTCGCTGGAGTTTGCAAACTGCCTGCCGCAGTCTGTGAAATCGCATTTAAAGGGTTTTTCACCTGTGTGTGTTCTTTTGTGTATCTTTAGGTTCTCTTGTCTGGCAAAAACTTTCCGGCAGCCAGGGAAGAGGCAGTGGAATGGTTTTTCACCTGTGTGGACGCGGATGTGGTTCACAAGCTTATATCTGGCTTTGAAAGGCTTCCCATTTCGCACACATTCATTCCAGAAGCAAACGAAGCTGGCTGCATCAGGTCCCCTGATGTGCTCTTCAATGACGTGTGTGACTAACTCTTCCAGGGAACTGAAAGAGTTTCTGCAGGTTCTGTTAGAGCTGACCGGCTGCTCAGGCTCAATCCACCTACAAATGAGTCTTTGCTTCATGGGCTCACGCATGTAGTAGAAGGGAGATCCATGGTCATGGTACACCTCATTCGTTGCTACACTCTTTTCTGAGTGTGGTGTTGGACAGGTTATGTGTGTCGATTTAGAACTAAAGCTTTCTCCACATTCACAGCATATATACAGCTGTTCCTCTGTGTGGTTTCTTTGGTAGAACATAGGATGTAACAATTGAGTTGAGTCTCCATAGAAATATCCATAATTATGCATTTGATCTCTGAAATGTGCACTATTATTTTTCCAAATAGCGAATGGCCCGTTGATGCTTTTTCCACTTTTATCGTTAGATTTCTCTTCAAGTGGGCTTTTACAGGACATATCATTTGTTGAACTTTGGCTGTAATGTTTGACATATTTAGCACACATTTGATTTCCTTCAAGAGAGCTGCTTGTGCTTTTGGCATCTTTTTCCGACACTGTGTGACAGGCCGTGCCACTGTCCCAATGTTTTGACCTTAGGCTTAGGTCCAGAGCATGGAAAACCTGTTTTTTCTTTTTTTTGTGAAATATCTTTGGAGGCTGCAGTCTGAGTTCTTCTGTGCATTTATCATCATCATCACTCTTCTCACTTTTGATTGTGGCTCTTAATTCTGTTGGGTTGAAAGATAATTTAGACAGTGAATATTAATGGTATGAAATAAATCTCTTGCTTAGAACTCATAACTGAATTAAGGAACACATTGCACAAAATTTGTGTTACTATTCATTGGAACAATTTTCTCAGCATCCTCACCAAGTCCCAACACACCAGGTATACTAACTGCATATTCAGGTTTTTTAGTAATACATTGATGTATTTACTTACAAAATCTATTTGACAAAGCAATTTAAAATATGTATGAACATGTGTATTGCATTTGTATGCATGAACCTAGCATTAAATCAGTGAAGCATTGTACATAGTCAAAAACAAGCATAAAGTCAACGATTAACAGGAGAAGGTAAGTTGTGGACCATTAATGTATTTCGATAAACGTGTATTTAAAGAGGTGTCTTCACCTCTTTTCTTAGATGGTGCAGTGTTGGAGCAGTCCTGATGGATGTTGTTCCAGATCCTTGACATATGATCTTGACAAACCCTTGATATATGCACTCAACACTTTACAAGGTACCCCCATCATACCTGTATCTAGTCTCACTGGTAACCATTCCCTCTACTCCCAAACAGTTCTTTCATAATAAATGGGTGGTCTTTTTGAATGCTTTAAGATCTCCAATTGCAAAACAAGCCTGATTCTACCGTAATGATGTTAGGGATAGCCACCTTAACTTCATTGACTTTCTGAAGACCTTTAGAGCTTCTTTCCCCAAGCCTGCAAAATGAAGTCTTACTCAATTGCCAGGCAAAAAACAGAAAGTGAAACCAGTATTCTCTATGAGTTGCACTTTTTAAGTTTTGTTCAAACAGCAGAAGAAAGTCAAAAAACTCTTTGCCATTTCTAGTTTCCCTCTTCTGAGTCCAACAGTACTAAAGCATCTGCATACACAAGCAGTGGCCAGTCTTTACACTATCTCTGGTGAAAAACCCTTTGTGATCCTCAAATAACCAGCTAAATCAACACATCAAATACAAAATAAAGGTAGGGCTACAATAGAGCTTTGTGGGAGATCATTTAAAAAAAAACCAATTATTTTGGACAGCTCACATAACCTTATCAAGATATCTGTATGCATTTAAATAACCAAAGCCAATAGGCTCTAAGGAATTTCAAAATTTAGCATGTTTTCTACACAGAGGGAGTAATCAAGTTTACTAAATTCTAACAACAGTGTACAAATGATACATACATTGACTGCCCTTTCAAATCTGTATTTCTGCTTTACTGCATAGAGCGTTAAAATATTATCTGAATTGAGCTATTTAGTTCTAGCTAGGAAGGGCTCATGGGCAATTATATACTGTTCCTCAGCCCAGTCTTATAGATCAATTGATAAATACATGCAGAACAATTTACTGTGTAATCAAGGAGTCAGATTAACTTATGAATGTAAAGCAAGTACTTTATACCAAAGAAAGTTGCTAAGAATTTTGGCTTTTTTAATGGATGATTCTCTCTATGCATGATCAGGTGTGAGGGAGTTGTTTTGAACTCCCACATACGCTGCACTGGCTATTTTGGTGGATCCCTGTAGTGGGGCAGAGGAATGTTGTACAAGCATTGATTATGGGTAGGATAGATTATGGCAATGCATTGTATCTAGGAATGGCTGACTACTCATTCATGCACCTCTAAACTTTTCAAAAAGTAGCAGCAAGATTGAATTGTAATTGTATCAGTAGGAGTTTGGCCACCGTCTGGATGAATTCCCTTCTCTGGCTTCCTGTTTGCAAGAAAGCCAGTTTCAAGCTATGCTCTTACACAGATTAAGCGCTCTATGACATCAGTCCCGCAACTTTGGGTGACCGAATTGCATGCGTTCTCCACTATTCTAAACATTTTATTACATTACTTAGCAGGAAAATGAGGAAATCCAGAACAGGTGGCCGCTCCTTTAACTTTTTGGCAGCTTCATGCTGGAAAACCCTGCCTCTCAATTTTTGACCTGACTTCAGATCTGCTAACGTTTCGAAAAATGTTGAAGTCTTGGTCGTTTCCACTTCAATGGTCTTTGTATTCTATGGCGTTATGTTACTAAGGTCTAGCACTGGGGTATGATGGTGTGCATAATAAATACCATAAATAAATAAATCTTTATGTACCAGGAGCAATATTCTCCCAAGACCCAGGAAAGCATTTGTTGTTTCTGTAACTACTTAATGAAGGAGCCTACCGCATAAAGTTCTCTCCATCCTGATTATACATATGATAACCCCATCCCAGCATTGACATCAAGACAGTGTGGCATTAGATATCAATTTTAACATTTTCATCACTATAGGGCATAGAGAATTTAAAGCAAACACCTATAAATCAAAATCACTGTCTTTTTCCATGAATGTCATTATTTTAACAATCTTCTTCTGAAAGTATTATTGTCTTTTTTGACTGGATGCCTTTACTATACAGTTAAATTAATATTTTATTTTCCTTTATGATCCATCCAGTAATGGTACACCAATACATATGTATTTGGTAAGTTTTTGTAACAATTAACTATCCCTTTCACCTGCTTACAGAGCAAATCTTTAGTACATCAGTACTACATATATTTCACACAAATTAATGTAATCAACAGTTATGATTTTTTATAATTATTTTTTATTGATTTCAGTAAATGGAACAATACAAAATACAGCACCGTTAAAAGCCAAGGCATCACACAGCTAAATACTTTAAAACCCCTTCTTCCCCCTACCACCCCACCTCTCTGTTTGATTCTCTCTCACCAATGCATAATGAGTCTCCCACTGCCCACAGGCAGCAACTGTGTCCGGGTGATACAAATATTACCTCTGATGTCATTCCAGTGTCTCAAAATTTTGACCCATTTTTTAGGTCATCCCCAGCCCTCATATATGACTTTTTTGGCCAGCGTGTACCAGCCTTCATATATACGACCTTTTTGGCCAGCAAGCACCAGTCCATGTCGTGTTTCCAAATGTCTGACTGGGGCACTTGCTCCCCACATTTTGGCAATGTTTTGTTTGGCCATGACCATCCCCAATTTAACCATTTATACTCTGTTTGTATCAGGTCTGTTCCCTCCCAAACATTCAAGAGCAACCATTTCCCTGTCAGAGTGACGGCCGATCCGCACGCCCTGCTCAGACTCTCAATTATCACCTCCTAAAAGCCCTGTATTTTTGGACACTTCCAAATCGTGTGGTAAAAGGTATCCACATGGCCACAACCCCGTCTAAAGCTGACACTTGTTGTCCTACCCATCTTGAACAAAGTGGTCGGGGAGTAGTATGAATGGTGGAGGATTTTTAGTTGCACTAGGTGAAAACCTGACCATATGGTTCACCTCCTAGGGGAGGACGTGGCTCCCTGCCAGTTGTCATCCTCGAGATCCTCCAAATCATGGGCCAGCGTACACAGGTGTGTCAGAGCTTCATGTGTGTTGTGGAGCATTTTCTTGTATGTCAATAATATAGAACTCCCTGGCATGTAGTTGTCAAGTAGTCTGTCCTCCAGTGGAGAAGACTCTGGCAGTACCATAGTCCTCGGCAGCCCCGCCCAGAGTGCTTGCCTGGCCTGCAGGTAGTAATATATCTCGATAGGCGTCATCCTGTAGTCTTGCTTTAAGTCAGTAAAGGGGAAGACGTCACCCTGTTGCCATAGATCACCCAACCTGGAGATGCCTATTAGGTCCTGCTTATCAAAGCCCGGGAGGAGTCTTAATATTCCTAGTGCAGCTGTATCCCAGAGGTGTGCGTCTTGTGTGATTCTCCCCTTCCAACCGAAGATTCATGTGACTGTCTGCCAAATATCAACCACCAGCGCTGTCTATCCCTTGAGTTTCAAGCACCTGGAAGATCCATAAAGGGCCCTGAGATAACGCCCCAGCTACAGTAACAGTGTGTCCTTTTGGTAGGCTGGTTCCTCAGGTGTTCCAAAGATCCAGCTGTTGACAGTGGATATCTGTGCCACCCAGTAGTGCTTTTAGAAGTCCAGCAACACCACCATCGTAGCAAGCCCTCGCTTTTCTGTGTTGTGCAGTTCATGCTGGGCCATAATCCCATAATAGTGTTCCGATCTGACTCTCTATGACTTCAAAGTATGATCTGTGAAATGTGTAGTGTGTGATTTGCAAACTATATTGAAAAAAAGGGGCAGGGACATCATTTTAAACAGGGCAGCCCAGCAGGGTCATTGGGAGGGATCTCTAATGTTAGACATCTCACCTTAATCTTTACAGAGGCGGCACCAGGTTTCTGTTGCAAAAATATCATTGGGTTCATTGTGATATAAAGCCCGAGGTAGCAGAAGGCCTCAGCAACCAGTACTGCATCACAATTGGGTGGCAATCGTGATGGTCCTCCTTGCAGGTTGTACATTTGGGATTCCTTCCACTGTATCATGTATATTGAGTGGTGACCAAAGATATGAAAGATCTGCATTAACCTGGCTAGTGTAAGCTCAGGATCAGTCACATAAAGTAGGATGTTGTTCCCCAGTAGGGAGATTCTATCTTCCCACTGTTTAGTCCATTGCAGGCTCCGGACCAATGGGTCCTGCCTTTCCCCAGGCCGTCAAAGGTTCCAATGCGAGTGCATATATCGAAAGTGATAGGGGGCAGCCCTGCCGAATACCACAAAGCAGTTGGAAGACGGTGATGTTCCCCTGCTGGCCCTCACCTGTTCAAGGGGATCAGTATATAGAAGTCACACCCACTTGATAAAGCTTAGGCCCAAGCCCATTTTAGCCAGAACTTCAAACAGGTACGCCCATTCAACCTTGTCAAATACCATGCGTGCGTCTAAGGAGAATACTGCGCAGCACGTTATGAAGGCACCTCAGGTTTAGTGTGGTATTATGGTGGAGCATGAAGCCCGATTGATCTGGGTGTATCAGACCAGAGATCACGTTGATGAGGAGAGTGGCCAGGACTTCAGCCACGGAGGAGAGATATTGGCCTATAAGATGCATAGTCCTCAGGCAGCATCCCCTCCTTTGGATAACAACTATGGCTGCCCGGAGTTGGTCTCCAGGTAGCGCACAAAATTGATGACTCTCTACAAATGTCTTCAAGAGAATTGGGGCCTTTTTCTGGCTTAGTGGTTTGTGTAGCTCAATCGGTACCCGTTGTAGCCGACCACCTTACCCGAGGTTAGCTCTCGCATCGTTGTTGGAATAACTTCTTCTTGTGCAATCTCCTCGAGGATTGCCATATCCTGGGCAGACAAGGTCGGCATTTCAATGTCTGCTAGGAACTCGTGAGTCCTCTGCAATGGTGGGGACCACAGGGGAGTATAACTGGGCATAGTAGGTGACAAAAGGTTCCCCCACTCCCTGTTGATCCCAGTTCTCCCTCTTGTGACTGCACTTCCAGTGCTCAGCAGCTTGCTTGCTTCTTTTTGTCTAGCCAGGCCAGCAGTTTGCCAGCTTTATCACCAACTTCATAGACTTGATGGTGCGTTGCTCTATTACTTGAGAGGGCAGCTTCTGTTGCTTCATCTCTGTACTCACGTTGTTTGAGTTCAAGAGAATGTCTAGTGTCTGCACTGTCCTTCCAGACGGTGACCTTTCAAGTGCCTTGAGTTCCTGTTTCAGTGAGTCCAGTCTAGCTGGTTTGTCTGTTTTGTGTCCCTCTATTAGAGGGACCCGTTTCAAGACTACTCCCCTGTGGCCAGTTGGTTTTTTCCCAATTAGCCCTGCAGGCTTTTTGGGCAGTCTGGAAGAAGTAGTCTCAGAGCCGGAGCTGGAGGGACACCAAAGCTGATGCTTGGTGTCTATTAGGTACCCGGCCCACCAGTGATGTTTCCATTATAAACCTGATGCACCCTAGATTCTTGTTAGTTTGCCTCTCTCTGCACCCCTTGCTGCAGGGAGGGGAGGGAGAACGCTTCGCTGCCGACTGTTTCTACCCCAGGGGCACCTTTGTGTTTATCCAGCTCACTGGGCCACCTTCTAGCCCTCAGAGCCCAAAGGACTGATGTGTCTTTTGGGTTGTCAGGGGTTCAGGGGGATCTCCCTCCCTCTTCAGCGTGATGTAGCACTGCAACAGCCATTCAATTAGTCCCGGGCCGGTCAGCTCCATCGTTCACCAGGGACCCACTCTGTCTCTTATGTCCATTGGCTTCCCCTTTGAGTGATAATGAAAATGTCACTTACCCAGTGTACATCTGTTCGTGGCATCAGTCGCAGTAGATTCGCATGTTCTGCAATAGCTCGCCATCTGGTGTTGGGCCGGAGTGTTACAAGTTGTTTTTCTTCGAAGAAGTCTTTCGAGTCACGGGACCGAGTGACTCCTCCTTTTGTCTCCATTGCGCATGGGCGTCGACTCCATCTTCGATTGTTTTTCCCCGCAGAGGGTGAGGTAGGAGTTGAATTGTAGTAATAGTGCCCATGCAATGGAGTGACTAAGTATGCACTTATTTAAGGTTGAGATGATACATATATAAATAATTGAAGGTAACTTCCAAACTGCTACAGGCTCCCGGGGAGGCGGGTGGGCACATGCGAATCTACTGCGACTGATGCCACGAACAGATGTACACTGGGTAAGTGACATTTTCAGTTCGATGGCATCTGTCGCTGTAGATACGCATGTTCTGCAATAGACTAGTAAGCAGTTATTTCCCCAAAAGCGGTGGATCAGCCTGTAGGAGTGGAAGTAGTCTGAAATAATGTCCTTAATACAGCTTGACCTACTGTGGCTTGTTGTGCGGATAACACGTCTACACAGTAGTGCTTGGTGAATGTGTGAGGCGTAGACCATGTGGCTGCCTTACATATTTCTTGCATTGGGATGTTTCCTAGAAAGGCCATGGTAGCACCTTTCTTTCTGGTTGAGTGTGCCTTTGGTGTAATGGGCAGCTGTCGTTTAGCTTTAAGGTAGCAGATTTGGATGCATTTAACTATCCATCTGGCTATACCTTGTTTTGAAATTGGGTTTCCTGCATGAGGTTTTTGAAATGCAATAAAGAGTTGTTTAGTCTTTCTGATGTTCTTTGTTCTGTCAATGTAATACATTAATGCTCTTTTGACATCTAATGTATGTAGTGCCCTTTCGGCTACGGTATCTGGCTGTGGAAAGAACACCGGAAGTTCCACTGTTTGATTTAGATGGAACGGTGAAATAACCTTTGGCAAAAATTTAGGATTGGTCCTTAGGACGACTTTATTTTTGTGTAGTTGTATAAAAGGTTCCTGTATAGTAAACGCCTGAATCTCGCTTACTCTTCTCAGGGAAGTAATGGCGATGAGAAATGCCACCTTCCAGGTTAGGAACTGTATGTCGCAGGAGTGCATGGGTTCAAATGGTGGACCCATAAGTCTAGTTAGGACAACATTTAGGTTCCATGAAGGAACAGGTAGTGTTCTTGGTGGTATAATTCTCCTAAGGCCCTCCATGAATGCTTTAATGACTGGTATTTTATATAGGGAAGTTGAATAGGTAGTCTGCAGGTATGCAGATATTGCTGCAAGGTGAATCTTAATGGAAGAGAAAGCTAGGTTAGATTTTTGTAAGTGAAGCAAGTAACCCACTACATGTTCTGGAGTTGTGTGTAATGGTTGTATTTGATTAATATGGCAGTAGCAAACAAACCTCTTCCATTTACTTGCATAGCAGTGCCTGGTGGATGGCCTTCTTGCTTGTTTTATGACTTCCATACATTCTTGGGTAAGTTGTAAGTGCCCGAATTCTAGGATTTCAGGAGCCAGATTGCTAGATTCAGCGATGCTGGATCTGGGTGTCTGATCTTTTGGTTGTGCTGTGTCAACAGATCTGGCCTGTTGGGCAATTTGATGCAGGGTACCACTGATAGGTCTAGCAGCGTTGTGTACCAGGGTTGCCTTGCCCAAGTTGGTGCTATCAATATGAGTTTGAGTTTGCTTTGACTGAGTTTGTTTACCAGGTAAGGAAGGAGAGGGAGAGGAGGAAAAGCGTAAGCAAATATCCCTGACCAGTTCATCCATAGGGCATTGCCTTGGGATTGTTTGTGTGGGTATCTGGATGCGAAGTTTTGGCATTTTGCGTTCTCCCTTGTCGCAAACAAGTCTATCTGAGGTGTTCCCCAGAGTTTGAAATAAGTGTTCAGTATTTGGGGGTGAATTTCCCATTCGTGGACCTGTTGGTGATCTCGAGAGAGATTGTCTGCGAGTTGATTTTGTATCCCTGGTATAAACTGTGCAATTAGGCGAATTTGGTTGTGAATTGCCCAATGCCAAATTTTTTGTGCTAACAGGCTTAACTGCGTGGAGTGCGTCCCTCCCTGCTTGTTTAGATAATACATTGTTGTCATGTTGTCTGTTTTGACGAGAATGTATTTGTGAACTATTATTGGTTGGAAAGCTTTTAGTGCTTGAAAAACTGCAAGAAGTTCTAGGTGATTGATATGCAGTTTTGTTTGATGTACGTTCCATTGTCCTTGTATGCTGTGTTGATCGAGGTGTGCTCCCCACCCTGTCATGGAAGCATCTGTTGTTATTACGTATTGTGGCACTGGGTCTTGGAAAGGCCGCCCCTTGTTTAAATTTATGTTGTTCCACCAGAGAAGCGAGAGGTAAGTTTGGCGGTCTATTAACACCAGATCTAGAAGGTGACCCTGTGCTTGAGACCACTGTGATGCTAGGCATTGTTGTAAGGGCCTCATGTGCAGTCTTGCGTTTGGGACAATGGCTATGCATGATGACATCATGCCTAGGAGTTGTAATACCATCTTTGCTTGTATTTTTTGTGTTGGATACATGCGTTGTATGATGGTGTTGAAATTTTGAATTCTTTGTGGACTTGGAGTGGCTACTCCTTTTGATGTGTCTATTATGGCTCCCAGGTATTGTTGTACCTTGCGTGGCAGAATTTTTGATTTTGTGAAATTGACGGTGAACCCTAGTTTGAAGAGGGTTTGTATGATATGATTTGTGTGATTTGAGCACTCTATTAACGAATGGGCCTTGATTAGCCAGTCGTCTAGATATGGGAACACATGTATTTGCTGCCTTCTGATGTGTGCAGCGACTACCGCTAGACATTTGGTAAAGACTCTTGGTGCGGTTGTTAATCCGAAAGGCAGTACCTTGAATTGGTAATGTATTCCTTTGAATACAAACCTTAGGTATTTCCTGTGCGATGGGTGTATTGGTATATGGAAATAAGCATCCTTGAGGTCTAAAGTTGCCATGTAGTCGTGCAGCTTTAGCAATGGCAATACTTCTTGTAGTGTGACCATGTGGAAGTGGTCTGATTTGATGAAAGTGTTGACTACTCTGAGGTCTAGGATTGGTCTCAGTGTTTTGTCCTTCTTTGGTATCAGAAAGTACAGTGAGTAAACTCCTGTGTTTATTTGTGTGTTTGGCACTAATTCGATTGCATTCTTTTGCAATAGTGCCTGCACTTCTATCTCTAGGAGATTGGAATGGTGTGTTGTTAAATTTTGTGCTTTTGGTGGTATGTTTGGAGGGAACTGTAGAAATTCTATGCAGTAACCATGTTGGATAATTGCTAGAACCCAAGTGTCTGTAGTGATTTTTTCCCATGCTGTGTAATAATGACCTATTCGTCCCCCCACTGGTGTTGTGTGGAGGGGGTGAGTGACATGTGAGTCACTGTTTAGTAGTAGGGGTTTTGGGGCTTTGGAATCTTCCTCTATTTCTAGGGAATTGCCCTCCTCTATATTGTCCCCGAAAACCTCCTCTATACTGTCCTTGGTAACTGGACGGTGTGGCTTGTGAGGTGCTGGCTTGTGTGCTTTGACCCCGAAACCCCCCTCGAAAGGGCGTTTTACGGAATGAGCTGTAATTCCCTCTGCTCTGCGGGGAGTAGAGTGCGCCCATGGCTTTGGCAGTGTCCGTATCTTTTTTGAGTTTCTCAATCGCTGTGTCCACTTCTGGACCGAACAGTTCTTTTTCATTAAAAGGCATATTGAGAACTGCTTGTTGAATCTCTGGTTTAAATCCAGACGTTCGGAGCCATGCATGCCTTCTGATAGTTACAGATGTATTAATTGTCCGTGCAGCTGTATCTGCAGCGTCCATGGAGGAGCGGATCTGGTTGTTGGAGATGGCCTGTCCCTCCTCAACCACTTGTTTTGCCCTATTTTGGAAGTCTTTGGGCAGATGTTCAATGAGATGTTGCATCTCGTCCCAGTGGGCTCTGTCATAGCGCGCAAGTAGTGCCTGGGAGTTCGCGATGCGCCACTGGTTTGCAGCTTGTGCTGCGACTCGTTTACCAGCTGCATCAAACTTGCGGCTTTCTTTATCTGGGGGTGGTGCATCTCCAGATGTGTGAGAGTTGGCCCTTTTCCTAGCTGCTCCTACAACAACAGAGTCTGGTGGCAGCTGTGTTGTGATGAAAGCCGGGTCCGTAGGAGGCGGCTTATACTTTTTTTCCACCCTTGGTGTGATTGCCCTACTTTTGACCGGGTCCTTAAATATGTCTTTTGCGTGCCGGAGCATACCAGGGAGCATAGGCAGGCTTTGGTAGGAGCTGTGGGTGGAGGAGAGTGTGTTGAACAAGAAATCATCCTCGACCTGTTCTGAGTGGAGGCTTACGTTGTGAAATTGTGCTGCTCTAGCCACCACCTGAGAGTACGCGGTGCTGTCTTCTGGTGGAGATGGTTTTGTAGGGTATGCCTCTGGGCTGTTATCTGACACTGGGGCGTCGTATAGGTCCCATGCGTCCTGGTCTTGGTCACCCTGGCTCATGGTGGTGTGAGCTGGGGAGTGTGATGGCGTTTGTGCTGGTGAAACGTTAATCACGGGCGGAGGAGAGGGTGGTGGTGTAACTCTTTTCACCACTTTTGGTTGTGGTGCTTGTTCCGTCTGGAACTCCAACCTTCTCTTTCTCCTAATGGGGGGAAGGGTGCTTATTTTTCCTGTCCCCTGCTGAATGAAGATACGCTTTTGCGTATGGTCCGCATCAGTTGCTTGTAGCTCTTCCTCAAACCTATGCTTCTGCATTTGGGAGGTTAGCGAGTGCTCTTCTGTATAAGAGCCTGAAGCTGGGTCGCTTGCAGTTTGTTTCGGCGTGGAAACTTTGTCTGCGTGTTTTTTCGGCTCCGAGGTGACTTTTTTTCTTTTCGGGGCCGAAACCTCTCGGCGTCGATCTGTTTCGGTGCCGCTGTCTCGGCGTCGAGCCGTGTCCACACCGGCATCTCGGTGTCGAGGCTTGTCTCCAGCACTTTCTCGGTCCCGAGAAGGCTGCGTGCCGGTGTCTCGACCGGAGTCGGACGATCTCGGCACCGTTTGGGCCTTTTTCGGTGCCGACGGTCGGTCACCGATTTTATGGGTTGAGCCATGGCCTGGTGGCAGTGGCGTCCCCTGGGCCTTGTAAATGTTTCTTTGTGTGGTTTTCGACGTCTTACTCACGGTTTGTGTATCGTCGAATCCTTCGGAGTCTGAGTCTTGGATCGAGAAGGTACCTTCCTCTTCCTGTTCCTCGAACTCCCGTCGGGCTGTCGGTGCGGACGCCATTTGAAGTCTTCTGGCTCGACGGTCTCGGAGTGTTTTTCGGGACCGGAACGCACGACAGGCCTCGCAGGTGTCTTCGCTGTGCTCAGGTGACAGGCACAGGTTGCAGACCAAGTGTTGGTCTGTGTAGGGGTATTTATTGTGGCATTTGGGGCAGAAACGGAAAGGGGTCCGTTCCATCGGCGTTCCTCAGCACGCGGTCGGGCCGACCAGGCCCCGACGGAGGATCGAAAAACTACCCCGAAGGGCACCGGAGCTCTTCGATCTTCGATGCGGTGTTGAATGTAAGTACGCCGATCCCGAACGCAACAATACCGACGAAAATCTTCCGAAATTAACTATTTTTTCTGTTCCGAAACTCGGAGCGACAGGAACACGTCCGAACCCGATGGCGGAAAAAAAACAATCGAAGATGGAGTCGACGCCCATGCGCAATGGAGACAAAAGGAGGAGTCACTCGGTCCCGTGACTCGAAAGACTTCTTCGAAGAAAAACAACTTGTAACACTCCGGCCCAACACCAGATGGCGAGCTATTGCAGAACATGCGTATCTACAGCGACAGATGCCATCGAACGCACTGTTATCAGGTCACCCCACGGGTGCAATTCATGCCTTCTTGCACTCACCGGCGTGTTGCGTTGCAAGCTGGCCACTGTGTTGATTTTTGACAGAAAGGCGATTAAGGGTTAGCTCAGCCCGATTTATGCCCACGGGGGCTGTATTGGCAGGTGACCTGGATTTCAGATCCCCTGTGTCCTGAAGAGACTGTCTTCACCCTTAGGCCTTGGTTCACCGTCTCAAGCCGAGCCCAGCATTTGTAGGAGCAGCATCAGGAAGACTAATAGAAGTGCAGTGGTGTCTACATTTTCTCTGCAGTGCTCAGCCCCTTTCAGATATATGCCGCCAGGCGGTTCAATCGGCGGCCAGCCTATGTCCACGAGTGAACCTTTGTGGCCGCCACGGGCATCTCAGTGTCTCTCCGGGGAAGCGGCTGCACTCCACTTATGCCATTCTGTACAGCAGTCAGGCTTCTCAGGGTGTCAATGAGTTCCTGCCGCCCTCATCAGAGATCCCATTCTGTCTTAGTACTCACTGAAGGGGACTGCTGTTGCTTTGCCACCACTATTGATGGCCTCTTTGACCCTGGTCTCATCTGGTGCTTCAGTCCCACAGCGCTGCTCTCTTATATGCAGCCTTGGTGTTCTCTGCACAGACTGCAGCTCCCCATGCAGCCTCTGGTCCGTGGTGCTGTTTCAGAAGATTTGTCTTCACCCAGCTACTGGTTTTGAGACCCCCTCGATATCCCATCAGCCCCTAGCCTTAACCACACACACAGACACTAGGGTTGTTAGGGGGGAATTTGGTTGCCTTCTAGGGGGATTGGTGAGTGAATTTGAGAAGCCCCTCTAGCAGGTGGCCACCTTCGTTGGACAAGTCTGGGCAGCGCCTCCTCTCTTGGTTCAAGGACGAAATATAAAGCATTCCAAGATAGCTTTGAAATTCAGTAGGCTTTACCTTTGTATGTTTTTGTCTTTTCTTCCCTTGCCACTTATTCAACCCAAATAAGGAGAAAATTAATTTTACCCATCAAAAGAAATCTGGCGATAAGGGGAACCCTTATTACCCCTCCAATTACGTATTATCTATCTTAAGCCTTGGAAGTTATTTCTACTAAAGCCCCTCAGTAAGCTAAAGCCTCAGCTCCTGCAGAAACGTTTAACCTCTGCATTATTCATGAGTCCTTTGTTAACTCTTTAATTGTTAACTTGAGTAGCCCCCAATCTAAAGCACAAAAGACCCTGCATTCAAAACAAAAGACGTGCAATGAAAGCGCCCAGAAGATTGTTACAGCTATTAAAAGGCCACATTCAAAGCCCTAAGCTTCAGCTCAAAACAAGGTCAACTCAATCAGGCATGATTTTAGGGCGGAACTATAGGATGTATGAAAATCTTTTTTTAATAACTTGGAGACTTTATTGAAGGGCCTCCTACTGGATGTGCAAGCCCACCAGTCAACTAGTGCCTTAGCCCACACCCCCATACGGCTCTACAACCAAAGTTTCCAAAACCCACTCAAGAACCTAGTACCATTCTATTTTATCAACCGGCGAGTTCAAAAGGTAACAAGTTGCTCATTTGTGCAAGACTAATTAAGGATAGTCAGCTGACTTAGCCTAAAAGAATATCATGGTTAGGCGGGTTAGCTGGCTTGGTTATTATCTAAAATTTCAAGGGGCGACTATGCAGAGGGTGGTGAATTTCAGAAATCCGCGCCTGGTGAGATCATTATTACACACACTGGACCATCTAGCGAATAGCTTGGGTAAGATCTGAGCACTTCCATTGGGCTTTTTCTATCAACCATCTACGCTACCATATAAGGCTTTCAAAATGCCTGGATTGGGCTCTAACCTGACCACTGAATCTATTATCCCTTTTGTCCATAAAAATCGCTTTGCAGTACTCTCATGCATGTCAAATGTAGAATGACTGGATGTACCAATGGATTCCTCTACATCCTCGTCATTACTAACCTCTGGTGCTGGTTCCAAACTTTGCAGAGGAGAGATATTGAACATAACGACTGTCCAAGACGTTGCAGACAGGGCAGGCTGCTTTCGCTTCTTGTCATGGAACATAGTGGGGGTCAGCAAGAAGCTGGATAATGAGGACTAACTGCAATTAGTTAACAACCATGACGTAGTGTGTTGCCAAGAGACCTGTGCCATTGAAGCTTTCCATGTCAATGGTTTTAAATGCTTTTGTGTAGCAGCTAAGCCCTGTACATCAGGAAGACCGAAGGAGTATCTAGGGGTCCTCATCGCTTTAAGAATTAGTAATTTAAAAGTTGAAGAGCAGTTGTGTACCCCTTGCTATCAAATGTGAGACTTATTTCCTGATTTTTTTTTTAGATGTTTTGTTAAATAATTTCTATTTTAATTACTTTACAAACCATCCTATTGATCTAAGCGCAGAATTGGATAATTTTATTATCGATTTTCAAGAGAGACACACGGACAGGGAGGCTATCATTTGGATGGGTGACTTCAACATATCTAGCTGTCCTTTCAGGGGAGACTGACTGTGGGGTTACTGGCTGGCAAGGGGAAAATGTAACTCATTTTACACACAACCTGATGGGGTTGATCATTATTAAACAAAATCTACTTTTTTTTTTTTTTTTTTTTTTTTTAAAAGAAGGGTGATACTTATCCACCAACCTTTGCAGGTAAAAGATCTACAATTGATTTTATTTTGTCGCCCTTGCAAACAGAAATCACATATTTTTTCTTCCGGTATTAGCAATCATAATCCTGTCGCTGTAAGTTTAAAATGCCCCCCGGTCAAACCACAAATGCCAGCTGCTCCCCTGAATTACAGTTTTCTATAAACAACAGTATATGTATTACCTACTGATGATTTTAAACAGAACCCTACATTTTGGACACCCATGTTAACTAACGTTTTTCACAGTGGGATAAGAGGTGAAATTCCAAACTTGTGGAGGAGCCCATCATTGTCCCAAGAACCGAAGCCAATAACCCGTTACCGACACATCTTCCTCTTGGATTAATCTGTAAAGATCTTAGGGAGGGTAGTCCTTCAAAGGCAGGAAGACTGGGCAGAGGAAAATATTTTGTTCTCCAAAGTGAAATATGGCTTTCGCCCAGGGGATGACACAGTTGAGCAAACCTTGAACCTGCTCTTGTTATTAGGGAAATATGTCCAAGCCAGGAGAGGTGCTCTCCATATGGCATTTATGGACCTCTCCAATATGTTTGACCTGGTTGACAGGGCCAAGTTATAGGACGTGATGGGCAAGGCCTTGATTGTTCTTTTGAATCATTTGCACTGGGGGACGACTGCACAGGTTTGATTTGGTATAATGGAGAATGCAGCCCCCCCACCCTAACTCCAGTAGAGGTGTCATACAAGGCTGCATTTTACCCTTGGTTTTATTTCTCTTTTAGATAAATTCCCTTGAATTAGAGCTGCCAACTAGAGGAAAGGATCTACCTATGGCTGGGAGCCGCCCAATCCCCATTTTACGTTATGTGGATGATGCAGTTTTAATCCCCCTCACGGCTAATGGATGGCAGCTGCTCCTTGACTCTTAAATCAACCATCAGAAATCATACACAATGATCTGTTATCCAAAACAAACACGCCCATGCAAACGCAATATAGGTGGATTCCCAATCTCTAAGGAGCAGAATCGAATTTTAGTTATCTTGTGGTTATGTTGAAGGAAGATCTGAGATGGGACAAGCTCCTGACTCAGAGCCTACACATTTGCCAGGGTAGTTGATGCAATCTTCACAATTTTAAGGAATCTTGGCCATAAGCCTATAAAAGGTGCCATTTTTATTGTATACAAGCAAAAACCTCCCCTTGGGTACAAATATGGCTAGTGTTTGGGGCTCTCCCTCCCTGGGAAGCCTTCAAATCATAGAGAATAAATTCCTGTGCAAGCTGTTAGCACCCCCCCAAGAGCACTGGAGGTCTTATTGTTCACCTGGAACTTGGGCTTCATTTTTTGGAGGATATAGTGAAAGCTGTGCCCCTCCTTCTTTGGCCCAAGATCTGGCGCTCTCCTCATACTAAATTCTATGTATTGTTCCTCGAAGATTGCATCAGGCAACACCACATGGATTCTATCCCTTGGCTAGTCCCCGTCAAGAGTCCTCACTAATCTGGGTTTACTACATTTGTTTTATTCACATAACAAAATGGAAAACAATTCAAAGAATCTGGTGAAATCTTTGTTTCACAAACACAGAAACCAGGTTAGATTCTCCAGTACTCTATCCATGAGCTCAGTTAGTCGATTAATTAGAGATAAAACCTAAAGAGGGTTAGAAAAGTGTTGATTGTGGATAGTGAACTCCTAACACAGATTTTACTTGACTTATTTTAGATTAGGCACCCTGCACTTTCTGCTAGCTTTCCCCCTTTACCCTGCTGCCTCTGAGAGAATATCTCTAAGCAATCGCTAACCCATATTATGTTATTTTGTAGCTTTTACACCAGTCCCATACAGCAAATTTTATACCCACTATTGCATTCATATGGTCTCAGATCACACATTTTATGCCTGCAGTCATTACCATGCCTGGATTCGCAGTATATCTGCCACACTGTTATTAGTTATGCTCGTCAAGCACTTAGGATAAGAAGAGAAAAGGATTACCTGAGTTTTCAAAGCTTCTGATCCTCTTAATCCTGTACTGTTGGCTTGAGTCCTATATTTTATTGTGTATACTTTAAGCAGGCTTGCCTAAATTGATTTTCATGACTCGCTCAGTACACAGTGATCAGATTTTATGCAATATAAAATTGTTTTCTGTATTTTGATTCATACACGTTATAATCTTTTTTTGTAATGATGCACTGTTTGATTGTACGTATACATGCTTTTGCTGATGGTTTTATCTTTTATGTTTTTTAGCTGAATAAAAGTACTTTACTGATTGACATTGCTATTTTGTATCTATGGAATATTCAATTACGAGTAACTTGTCTGAACCTAAAATTGTGACTATGCCTTGAATGGAGGAATCCATAACTGCTCCTCAATAGTTTTTTTCATTATTTACACCATATAAAGCGTTTACATAATTGTTCTACTATTCTGCATAAGAACCCTCTGATCCCGACCATTATCAGCTTGTATAATTGGTAAACAAAAAACACAACATAACCGATGATCACTTTATTTATATTCTTTTTCAAATTTTCTGTGTAGAATTAATCATAATTTACTATTATAATGTATAGCAGATGAGGACGAGTGAAGAGTTCTCACGGAGGCTCCAGGTTCATCTCTTCTTAACATGCTATTCAACATCCAGGCAAGAACAAATCCCCTTGTTAAAAGCAATAACCAATTAGGACCTATGGATAGATCCATAAACTGAATTACAAAGGTCAGTAGTGGAGTGATCTATTAATGAATACAGACATAGTGGTCTATGAAGCCGAAAGGTTTTCAGGATCTTAATTGTTCTAGTTTTTTTTATTTTAAATCTAACCTTGCAACATGAATCCAACATCCACTGTTTCCTTTGCTCAATCGGTGCAAACTGAGGTTAAAAAGGGGATTTGCTTTCTTCTGCGTTCTTGCAAGACTTGATTTTCAATAATTCCTTCTAGGATTCCACCAGTACTCTCATTTCCACAATGTACGACAAAGGTATCCTCAACCTAAGGAGTTACAAACAATCACGAGAGGTACTCCTTTATTTCTACTTTCACTTCCCTTCTCTCTAACCTTTTGTTTTATCCCTTTACAATATCCTTCATAATAAACCTTATATTTATACTCCCTAATTGAGCTCATTTGTCATCTATGAGCCAGGGTAACCTTGCATAGGAAGCTGAAACCAAAGGGGTGTCCTAAGGTTCCCCACTGCCACACCATGTATTTAAATTCCAATTTAGCCTCCACTTGAAACCTCTCTCTCTGATAGCTTGTCCTTTCATAAGCATGCTGGAGATGTGAAGTTCACCTGAAAGTCAAGATCAGGTCAAAACACCAGAAAAATTGCCTCTTGCATAGAATGTATCAGGTTTGAGATTACCAAACGCTCACTCCTTTAATTCACTGTGTGGATTGACATAACAAGCACCACCAGTGATACAATCATTACTGTCCTAAATATAACTATTTTCTTTAATGGCAACATATATTTGTTTCTTATTGCAGACACTCAGGGGTGGCTCCTCTGCTATGGTGGAGGAGCCTCACTACCCCCCCCCCAGCACACCATTTACAGTAAAAAATATAATAAACAATGTTTATTATGTTTTTACTGTATAAGGAGCGGGGCCACAGGCGTGACCGGGACAGAGGGGGGAGTGTGCACATGTATGTTTGGCCAGCTGTCTGAGGCCAGCCAAACATACATGCGCACTAGCAGGCAGAGACTCCCACTCTGCCTCAAAGCGCTCTGGCTGGGCGCTCCGTGCAATCCTAATGCTGCTTTCATGCTGCTGCAGCATGAAAGCAGTGTTGGGATTGGATGCAGGGCAGGCTAGGAGCCTGTGCCTGCAACTGCAGCAGAGGAGCAGCGTGGTGGTGGAACGGTGAAAAAGGTATGTCTTTTTGGATTTTTTGTTGTTGCCCCTTCCACCACACGCCACCCTGCCCCTTTTCTCTCCCGCAAGCCACGACGGCAGGCACGGTGGGTAAAAACACTTGCTATTAAACAAGTGTGACAAGAAAAGGAAACTGTTTTTCACCTGTAACTACCGGGTTGTAGCTTGCAGTGCTGCAGGTCCACATGCTTTACACACTGCTGCCACCTAGTGTTGGAAACAGGTGTCACACGTTGGTTTTCTTAACAGTAAGTGAAGCAAATGTACCAAGGTGCACCGAGAAACAATTACTGTATATTCCATTGTTTCCTGAACTGGGGGTTGCAACCCACTGGTGGGCCAGGAGACGATTTTTGGTGGGTTGTGAAAGTCCAAGCAATAAATAAAGATTCTTTTAAATTCTGTATTATCTTTTTATATTTGCTGCGCTTCAAAGACAGAGGTCCAATGTCAGACTATGTCTTCTGACAAATTGCTATTTTTTTAACATGGGGATTGCCGTTTACAAGCTCCTCTCACTTTGCAGTAGGAGAAAGAAAAGTAAAGTGAATTATGTGACAGTCTTGCTGGGGTGCAGAATGTCAAAGGAAAGGTTATAGGATACCATTTTTGTAACAAATAAATTGTACAAATTCAGTAGCTATGAAATCAAAAATGTAAGTGCATTTTTGGTAATTGTGAAGTATGATAAAAACAACAGTTTTATTAGACTCAAAGCAAATCCAGACACTACTTGGTGATGCACAAATGATAGTCAATGAAATCAGATTTTCCCACAATATTAGTTGTGTGAAATATAGTTTTATCAGTAAAAATATGTCTGTGGCAAGTTAGTGGCCATTTCAATGGAAAATGTGCTGTTTGTAAATTACAGAGCGCTACCACACAATGCTTTTGTTACATAAACAAATCCCACCCTCATGTCCACTAAAGCTAGGTGGGTCGTGAAAGCTTGTCGCTCTAAAAATTGGGTTGTGGTTCTAAAAACTTTGGGAAGCACTGGTATATACTGTAGGACATCTGTGACATAAGCTCGCATTACGGAAGGAGGGAGGGCACATGTGTAATTACTGCAGTACAAGCAACAAACCAATAGTTATAGGTTAACATTTTCCATCTGTAGCACGTATAGCCATAGATATTGGGCTCTGCACAGACTGAAAAGCAGTTCTCTCCCCTATCATGGTGACTTGTGAGCAGGTGAAACAGATATTTGCAATCATGTTTTAAGGACTGCTTGTACGACCTGTGCCTTTTGGTGGGCATGAAGGCCCACATCATAATGCTTTGTGAATGTGGGTGTTGCAGACTAACTGGGTTGCAGATGTCTGGAGTGGTTTGTTTCCAAGAAAAACTCATTATGGCTCTTTTCTTGTGGGTAGAATATGCTCCAGGCACACTATAAAGAGTGTATTTGCCCTTAGAATAAAATACCTGTACTCACTTTACTATCCTTCTTGCAAGTCAAGACATAGAATTAGGGTTACGTAAGTGGGGTACAGTAAATGCAACAGTTATTTTTGACAAATGGATTTGGTGAAGGCAATGTATTACATGAATGCCCTCTTTAGATTTAATGATTACAGTGCTCTTTCTAGGCAAGTCAATGTTGTGATTGACATTTACGGAGAAAGGGCCTTTGTTGGAAAATACAGATGTTTTTCTTAGGGTGACCCAATACTTATGAATGTGAATAAAGTATCCTCTGCTGTTAAGGCTTGTAATTGCCACTAAAAGGGCCACTTTCCATGAGAGACAGTGCATCTGACAAGAATGTAAGAGCTTGAAAGCAGGTTCCATGAATTATGGAAGAACTACATTAAGGTCCCATGAGGGACTGGTGGTGTCTTTGAAGGAATATCTCATTTAATACCCACCATGTACGCTTTGACAACAGGGATTTTAAATAGAGAGCAATGTTGTGTGTTCTGCTTTAAGCAGCCAGAGTTGCTAGATAAAGCCTAAAAGATGTGTATGCTAAAACAAATCCCTGTACACGCAACAAATAGCAAATATCTTGAATTGAGTCATAAAGAGGTTCTTTGTGTCTACTGTTACATAGTACAATATTTTTCATTTTGCGGCATGAAAAGCTTGTGTAGTAGGTTTATATGCCTCTACAAAACTAACATACACTCTTCAGGAAACAGGATCAGACATAGTAAAGAAAAAGCCAAAAACGTGTATAGGTTAAACCATAGGAACAACATATACATTGAAAAGGGAAGGGCTAATTGACGAGCCCTTTATGTTATGTTAAGATTATTTGGGAGGGTATCCTGGTGCTGAAAGAAGAAGCAAACCTGGCCCGACTTTGTGCTAGGCTGTTGGAACCTATTCAGAAAGTCACATCTTCAGCAACATGCAGAATTTGAAAACTGAGGGATAGCTTGGATGGCAAGTCATTCCAGGCTTTAGGAGCAATATAGAAGAAAGAACCCTTGATGAGATAATATTAAAGATAGATGCGAAAGGGGACATGAAACCAGATTGGTCGCAGTCACTAAGGTAGTTGGCAATAGCAGTTTTGCAGATGCTGACAGAATACAACCATTTGATAGTATTAAAGGCTGTAGATAGATCATTGGGGATAAGAGCAGCGGCCTAGTATCATCTAGATTTGAAAGGGGATCAGGTTCTGAACTGTGCAAATGACGGAAGGCCAACCTGATGTGGATTTAGAATATTGTGAGAGTTGAGGAATGTAGAGAATAGCTGGTTCACAACTTTCTCAAGTAACTTCACTGAACACGTATGAGAGGGAGTTGGACGGACGTTACTGGGTACTGCCAGATTAGCTGTGGGTTCCTTCAACAGTGGAACAACATGTGCCTGTTTCCAAAAAGAGAGAAATAGGCCTTGGCTTAGAGAACGATTACAGAGGTCATTAAGAAGGAGCCAAATTACGGAGATATATGGGCAAGATAAGCATCTAAAAGGGAGGCTGATTTAGTGCTAAGAAGTTTATTCGTTTTCTCTAGAGACAGAAGGGAAAATTGAGAGTGGACAAGATCAGGAGGGGGAAGAACAGGATTAGGTCAGGCCTGGAAGTAGAAGTAGAAGGCAATGGTGAAGGAATTGTTTTGCAGATGTTGTTTGTGATCTTTGTCATGGAAGAAAAAGGAAAGTAACTCAAGTGAATTCACAATGGAGAAAACAAACTTCCTTAGGTGAGTTGGAGGACTGAGTTGACTTGTCAGAGTAGTAATATGCTCGTTTAGAGTGAAGAAGAGACTTGTAAGGTCAGAGTGCAGGATAGACTGAAAAGAAATACTTGTAGAAAGGGAGTAGGAGTAATGTGGAAGGATTCAAATCCTGAGTGTACCAATGTACAGAGGTGGAGCAGCAGTGACTCTTCTTAGGATATATAAGAGGGGGCAACATGATCAAGTGAGACCATGATTCAAGAGTTGAACGAAAGGTGAGCTCCTGGTAAAGAGGTAGATAGTGAGGAAAGGGTAAATGCAAGGGTTTGAGCCAATATGTTAGGGGAAAGTCCACCCCAGTGACAGGTTTTATGAGAGTGCGAGGACAGAGGGGATGAAAAGGAAAGGCGAGCGGGGAGAAACAGAAAGAAATAGCACACAGATCTGTCCTTTTGATAGGTACCTGTGCCCATTTCATCAGTATATATGAACACCACCTGATATTCGTCAGAAAACTGCCCGCAAAAGGCTCAAAGTGAATCTATGTTCCCAGACAGTGCCAGACCTAGCTGACAGAGCATTTAGTGGAGCCTTATACTGCCAGTTAATATGTTAAAGTTGCAGTAATGTTCAACCTGATTACATAGTCAGGACGCACAAGATTCTCCAAGGCGCCCATCACAGGCTCAATGGTCGTGAACAAGCTGGAGTATCAATTGCAACTAGATTTGATCTTTTGCCATTAGGTGTTCCAACTGTACTGTCTGGCTCAGAGAGCCATGCAAACGCTGGGTTGTGATAAGTCTAACAGATGTGCCATCTGCCTTCCCCTAATTACTGGCAAGGGGACCTTAATATCAGTGGCAGCCCACACCAAAACGTGTGCAGGTGAACAAGCCAAAAACATTGACCTATTCCACTATACTTGCACTTCTTCAGTCCTGGGTGATGCAATGTTTCTTGACGCCACAGAGTGCCTGTCTCAAGACGTCCTTGAAAATCATGACCTTTAAATCAGCATCTGTGCAAATGAGCCCATAAGCAGGTTTTTCTCACTCAAGCATAGGAATGGCCAGTAAATACCCCTCATGCTCCTTTCATTAAAACACCGAGTCCCTGGCTTACCTGAGCAATTTGTCTTAGACACTGGCTTCTCCTTCACGGGTAGTCTGCAGTCTTCTTCAACACCTAGTGAAAACACAGATGTAATCACTGGAAACTCTGAAAGTAGAAAAAAAACAGTACACTTAGTATGTGTAAAAAATACATCAGAGCACATGCAATCAGATCCAAAAAAACACGAACTGCTCAAAGCAGGGGTATAAGCCACTAATTTCACATTTAGGTGCACTGTGCATGCCACAAACTGAACCAATTATGCAGTAGGTATTGCTATATAGTAACTCAATAAAGCTCAGTGTAACAATCTTTTCAACATTTGTTATTTTATTATTTATGATTCATACTGCATCCTCTACGAAAATATTTACTTTGCTTTTCTTGGACACTACCGTTTGCCAGATGAAGGGTGCAGTATTTTTGAGTATGGCATAAACTGCATTGGGCATTCTAACATTCCGAGTGACAAAGCTTTCGCGTATGAGTGACAGTCCCCAGAAATTCAGAAGTGAGCTGAGGAAGTTACATCCACGTGCAATGAAATCTTTGTGAAATCCAGCCATACCTACATGAAATTCCAACCTTTAAATACTTTCTTACACATTTGAATGGGAATGGAATGACAAAAATGGTGGAATGCACTTACGCTTTGACAATATCTAGACAAACAGAATTGCAAGAGGACTTCAAATTAACATTTTCCAGTTGTAGAAGGTCATACAATTGATCCCATACAATTACAACGATGGAAGAAAAAACTATCAGAAAAAAACAGGGATTTAATGCTTAGGCTAACTGAAAAGATTGAAAGTATGAGTGAGAATCTGAAAAATGAAATAGACCTAACGAAACAGGTAACAGTTAACTTAAAACTTGCAGGACACACACAAAAACTATGACATTTTGGAACAAATACTGGACAAGTACCAAGACTAGATTAAAGATAAAAGAAACTTATCAATAATCTCACAAGAGAGAAAAAAAACGCTTGCTACCTTGAAAAATGATGTTAACATAACTATACAACAAGCTGAGCATGGTGGAAATGTACTTCTGCTTTACTTTAGAGATTATAACTTTGAATCTCAGTCTATTAGCACTTACTAGGAGGTCTGTAAAGGCACCAAATGCAGTATTATATAATGGAAGGCTTCTCTACTTCCCAAATGTGGTACAGTCTGGGTTTTCTAAATGTAAAGGAACCTAAGTATTTAGATAATACAAATCCTACAATACCTATTATTTATTTCCTACCCAAACTACACAAAGGTAGTAAGATTTCACCTTTTAGGCCTACAATATCTGGCACTGGGCTGAAGGCTACCAAGCTGGTGAAAGTCAACAGAAACTGAAGCCAGGTTTGGGATATATTTTTATTTCTGTAACAATATGTTGAAACTTGAATTTTTCTTAAATGATATCACAAATATGTGTTGAATCAACAGAGGTTAACACTCTAAATCAAAGAAGAACACAATAACGTTGTTCTTGATTAATTAAAGCGCCCAACAAGTATTATTAATGTGGTTTAACTTATAGGCCAGACAGAGCAACAGGATTTTGTTGAGGCAGCTTGCGCAGTGCCACCTCATCTTATTGCCTTAAACCTTTTGAATGAATTTTACAATCTTATCATATAAGTAAATGTAGTGGTGGCACAGTAGTCCAAAGACACACACTTTCAATCTTCCTGCTTTCTGTAGAATCGATGTGAGGTTGTGGAATTTATTTCATTCAATATCTAAACATCTCCACCTAGTTCTTCCAAGTTTGTCTTCATTTATTGAACTCCTGCCCGAAAACAAATTTCAGCCCTCTTTAAGCTGACTTTCTTCCCCCTCGCCTGAAGGTCTTTCATTTGTTTGTTCTGGGTGTTAACATCTGAATTGATGCCCCTCTACGCTCTTGGGTGATGTATGTGAATTAATGAAAAAAAAACAAAAAAAACTTTGAAACCACATTGGAGTACACAAAATCATGGAAAACCAATTTTAAGGCAGGACAGTTTTAATTAAATACAAATAAATCAAAAATTAAAGGGAACAGTTTAAAGAAAAGATAATAAAAAAATAATAAAAAAATACATTAAATAAACTTGGGTAGAGTTTATGACTAGTGAGGGCTTTTTTTATTTCAAAGATGGGTAATGTTAATCGGTTGGGAGTGGTTGTTAGGGGTCAGGCATGTGTAAAATTCATGCATGAAAAGGGGCTTAGGGATAGCTGAGTTTAGAGGTGGTGCATGATTTTTATGTATTAGGAATGGATGGAGGTTTGGGGTGGTGAGGGGTTTTTAGGGTTCAGGGACAGATGGAGCATAGGAGTGTTGAGGAATTTTTAGGGTTCAGGGATGGGAGAAGTTTAGGACGGTGAGGGTTTTTTAAGTCCAGACATGAGAGGTTAGGTGTAGTGAAGAGTTTTTAGAGTTCAGTAGTGGATGGAGTTTATGGTGGCAAGGGGTTTTGATGATTGAGGAATGGGTGAGGGATGGGCAGAGTTTAGGGGTTTTAGTGGTGGTGTGTTTTTTTTGAGGGCTCATAGATGGGTGGTTCCAGGTGGTGAGGTGTGTTTTTTTAAGGTTCTGGAAAAGTGAAACTTTGTCGTGGTAAGAGCTTTACGGGGTCCATGATGTGTAACATGTAGCGGTAGAAAGGGCTTTTAGAGTTCAGGGATGGATACAGTTTAGGCACAGTGAGAGGATCAGGGATGCATGGTGTTCTTTTAAAAGCATCCAAAATACTTGACATTGTAAAATATATATATCTGAAGTAAAGCACTAAAATAAATGCCTGTGACATTACTGTTTTTGAAAGTAAAGACATATTGCATTTACACCTTAAAAAATAAATATGGCAAAGCCTATTTCAACAAAAAGACATGTTCTGAATTGGCAAATACCATGTATTGTGAAAGTTTCTATTAAACAGTTTAGGTCAAATGGTTTCTCAGTCATAGTGTTCCATGAAATTGTTTTTCTATGAAACAACATACAACCTCTCTTGGGATTTGGCTACACTCTGAGTCTTATCCAGTGAGTTGGTCAACCAATTAACTGAGTTGATCATTTATAAGTCCACAATTCCATTTCTTTTGAAGCTCAATTCCTTGGTTTGGACAGACCATTTTGGAATTCCCTTTTCTATATTGTGTCTGCAAACTCTCACAGTGAATAAACCCTGTTAATAGTCCCAGATCTATCTATCTATCTATCTATCTATCACACACACACACACACACACACACACACCACACCACACCACTAATTTTAAATTGTGGATGTCATTAGCCTATAACTCTTTGATGCCTTCTAAACCTTTATACAATTTTCCGAAACATCTTTCTACCTACTAGTATTCCCAGAAATTGTCAGTTACAAAGGGCAAACATAAAGACTTTGTATGTTAAGAATGATATGGATACAAATTCATTTTTCAGTATATATGGGGATCTAAGATAGAGGCCAGAGTATAAAGCACAAGTGATTATACGGCGAATACAAGTAATGTAAAGAGGTTTGTTGGGAAAAAACATATCATATGCTAAAACACATAACAAAAGTATACATCATTAGTCCTTATTGATTTATGCCTTAAAATGAAGTTTGTGCATATGATCAGTAGCATGCTATCACCTGGAGTATCTGGTATGTGTACCATCGAGGACTTACTTAACAAGATTACGATGATTTACTTATTTGTGATGTTTTGCACAAGTGTTCCTGCTTTTGCAAAAACGTACCAATAGTTTTTTTAAGTAGTATGTGTAGGAGAAAAAGATTGCACTTATTGCACCCTATAGTTGTACAAATCATTCTCCCCACACTTTTTTCACACCTACATTCACATGCTCGTCATGAGAACAAAGCTTCTCTACACGTTTTTATCTTGCGAGTCAATCTAAAAGTCTGTATTATTCTGTCACAGGGGAACATGTTTATCCTGAAAGTCGATGCAAAGAACATTTGAATGATATCAGAGGGTGGTGCGTGCTACAAAGTTTGTGATTGGCCAGAAACATGTAGGTTTGTGAAGATGCACAAGTTCCAATCCGACCCCTTCCCACTCTGGAAGTAGTAGGTGACGCTACTTCATGAATGGGAAGGGCAACCCCTGACAAACCCCCACCCAGTGCGGGGGGTGGTGTGTGTATGTGTGATGGGGTTCTACCCAGGACTAATTTACCCACACTCAACCTATAGACAGATACAAAAATAAAATGAAATATGCATTTGAATAGCAGGTAAAATTCCCACTATTTTCTGCCATAAACATGCAGTTACAGCCGAAAATCTCATCACATCTGTTAGGTACTCCTAAAAGGATTTCTGGTAGGATTTACTGCTGCAAACATCTCTGCTACAAATTAGAAGAGATCTGCAGTAGGAAATCCCACAAAAGGGTAGGAAATTAGCATTAAAAGGCATTGTTTGAAATAAATTTAAAGGCACTTACACACTGACATCGACATTCACACCACAGAAAGCCCATATCTGGAGGAGGTCTGAGGGGGTAAGGGCTTTCTCCCTGGGGGAAAAGGTATTTCCTGCAGAGAAAACAAGCATTGGAAGTGCAATGGGTCTCGCGTTTGCTCGAGTTAGAGCTATTAGCGTTGTAAATTCCTAACAACTTTTCTTGCCACATAAATTGAAATTGAAAAGTAAACCAGTTGACATAAGCGAGCAGATTCAAAGCACCACATCCGCCATGAGCACGAGAGCAAAGGAGAGACACAAAAGGAAAAAGAAGTTTGTTTGTAGTCAAACATATCGGCAAACATGAAACATGAAGGCGGGACAAACGTAAAGCATTTACCAATGCATTCAACGGATCTTTGAAAGGCAAGTTTACGAACGAGTGAAAGTGATGGACATGAGGTGGGCGTGGTTAAAAGCCCAAATAGATACCAACATATCGGAAAAGCAGCAATTGCGCGCTGCTGTGCTCAACCTAAAAAAAATTACATTTTCACAACAGGCCCCAGGCTTGAAAACTTCAACATGTAGATTTGCACACAGGGAGTATAAGGGCCCACAAGAGATTCACAGTAGTATGCCTGAAACCCTGCATACGCTACAGCTTTCTAGACATACGCCCGTGAATGTTTGAGAGTTGAAAAAAAAAAATTCAAGTATGTTTAGCAGAGATGTAAATCTCTGACCGTACTTTTGCAGGTTATTTTTAGTTGCTGTCTCAATGTTTTCCAAGCGATTCAGAAGGGGCAGTTGAAGTGTCATACTCATTTAGCCACATTACAGAGGTCCAAACAGAAGAATTATCACCGAAGATCAATTTCTCAATTTTATCAGAAATAAGCTTTAAGTTGCTGAGTCCCATTTAGATAGCTACTGTGGTAAAGCAAGAACGAAAAATGGACTGTTGCAAACCCAAATGGCCATCAAGCCGGGGGGAAAGTTTGATATCATTATCATCAGCCTTCGATGAGAAACTAAAAAGTGTTCTAAGAAGACTGGCAGCTGTGCTGGTTTAGGGACACTCCTGCACTAAAGACCGAGGCCAGTCAAGCGGGATGTAGGGAAAGGTAAGCTGGAGACTTTCACAAAGCTCAGAACATCTGAGACAGTAGTAGGATATGATTTTTACTAAAGTGTGATAAGTAATGTTTGATGTGCTCATACTTATTAGCCTTTTTTACTGCTTATATTATCATAATAGTAATTCTAATACATATATGCTAAAGTAAGTTAAGGCATAATAAATTATTATTAGTATAGTTAATTATAACTCATTGCGTGTATTGATTGGGCTAATTAAACATCTCTGTAATACTGGCTATATACAATGGTTTAGAGGATTTCATAAGTCTCTCTGGGTAGCGCTTTTCAGCAGAGTTCAGGACATTTTAATTGGAAGACTTTCTTTGGCTTGTCTTGATGTATAGGAGGAGGGTTTTAGGTACCTCACTGATATGTTGAATGACCTTTCCAAGAGGATCTTGTCCCTCTCGGTTAGGCAATACCCCCATTACAGCATTTTTGGTCTGGGGATTGATAGGTGGAGAGCGGGTGTAGGAACTGGAAACAAATCTGTGATTCCATTTCCTTTTGCATGTAGAACATATTGTCTCAGTGGTCTGTAAGATTCTATAACCTTTTGCAGCATGCTCCTGGTCACTACTAACTCTCGTCATTCACTCCCTAGAAAGGGGAGGTGGTGAGCCATTCCAGCATGGTCACGTTTTCTTTAGTAGCATTTATGGACCCATACACACAGAGACTCCTGCATGAGAAGAAGCCATAACCAGTGCATTTTGACTGAATGGACAAGAACCCCATTTCATTCCTTTGCCCAATGAGTCACAGATTCAGTTCAAATACTTCTTAAAACTAAGGGGGGGGGGCATTAGAATGATTATTGATGACTGATTGTAACAGGCCATCAAACCCCATGCCAGTCCTGCATGAACATTCTTGATTTTTCCTGTGTGCTATTGTGTGCCTTATAGGTTAGGACAGGACTATCACAGTTTCAAATCCTATTAAAAAACACAAGACTGATGCCCCAATTAATCCAAAAGAAACCTAAGATGTGCTTGACATGGCAAACGGGGCTCCTTTTAAAGAGTATGGCACATAAGCATAATATTGGACTGCCTTTACTTTTGTGGGTACCCACTATGCATTTATCGTCCCGCCCACTTAGCCCAGACCAGAGGTGTTTGCATTGTGGTACTGCTGGTCCCTTATGATCACAATCACCCATCAATATGTTTTAAAGTGTAAGCTTGCCAACTATTCCTACCAACAACCACATGAGACAACTTCTAGTTTCCCTCATTAAAGTAGTGGTTCAATTCGGAGTCTGTCTCAACCACATTGGTCAATCCCTCCAGAAAATAAATACTAACTTACATTGGTGTCCAAGAACTCTTGCTTGATATGTGCTAGCCAAGTCATAAAAGACGCACTTTGCCTTACAGAGGAAGGAGGACTAGACTCACTCTGTGACTCATAATTCTCTTCTGTTTCTTGGGCTGCACGCTGCTCAAACTTGGACGATGATTCCTCTTCAGGCTCTTTCTTGACAACAACATCAATCAAAGCATCTGGCATCTGAAACAAGAACCTTAAAGTTAGGCACTTTCCACCGTATTCTCTAAAATTCAGATTTTACAAAGTTGCAATAGATCGTTTTAGTCTCCTCGCTGCACATTCTGTACCTTATTTTGTGAAGTAGCCACAGAATATACCGTACCTTCGTGATGATCCCTCCAGGGCTTATCCTACACCAGACACACAAAGTCCCTTCCTTATCAATGACAGGGTACCAGTGGGAACCCCGGTTTTAACTGTATGCGGTTCTTGGGCAGTAATAATGGGGTTGTAAATGAATTTCTACAGAAACGAACATTTGAAATGTGTAAGATGCTAAGGCCTAAAGGAAGGAAGGTGTAGATAGCACTGTCCCATTTCTTTGCTTTAAACTTGCTTTTTGGTATAAGGAAAGTTGCTCTTAGTAAACTCCGAGGGGCACAGGGATGACCTCAGGGGGGCAGCTGGTGTCAAACTCTTACAGATAACAGATTATACGGGGGCTTAAATGTACATCGGGTGGGAGGGGCCAAGAGGCACTCCTCTCCCTCAGCATGTTAATACATAGCACGTTACTGTGTGCATCTACATATATGGTTTGACATGCTGTTTTGGAATGTGTAGTAGTCATAACAAAGGTATTTAACCGGAACCAAAATACAGGGGATTCAATCCTAGTGATGGGTCTTTCTGGTTATTAGCAGATATGTTTTTATCTGTCAATGCATTGCAACATACATACTGCGAGACTATAAGCAGTGGTTTATCTTGTCATGTGCACTGTACTACAGCAATAATTGTGTGTGTGCGCATTTATTCGTACACTTGTTCCAAATAACGTGTAATTGGGCCACAATTATTTTCACACTATGAAATAAATAAATACATATATCATAAAGCATGCTTTTGCTACACAAAATGCAGTGGTGTAAACACCCATATTTCACAAAACAAAACTGAAAAATGGAAAATAGTTCACGGTTTCCTATGAAATGTGTATCTCGTCATAAAGAAGACATTCCCAAACCGCATTGCAGACCTTCACACTTTTCCATTGTCACTGCTACTAGGACTATGGGGCGTGGAGGACCAATTATATGGCAAGGTTAAATTATGCAGCAAAAACACAAACCATGCAGCACACCCTTTGACAGTATTTTACTCATTTGAGCTAGAAACATATGATGTAAATGTTGCAGCCACAGAATAATTAAATCCACTGGCACCCACTATTGATTTTATCAACATTTGTTTTATGAAACCTGACGAAATCTGAACATTCTAGTTCTAATCAGTGCACACTGTTAAAAGCACAGGAAAACATATTCTTCCAGCTGACCACCCGAAGCAGGGAACATAACAAAATGCATAATGGATAACTCATGTAATAATGGTACTATTATTAGTCTTCAGCTTCGCGGTTCACTAGAACCCCAGATAACAATACTGTGCCATATTATAACATTATTCTTTATTTGCCTGTAAGAAATGTTTACAATTCCTGAAAGAGGAAAATACTGTAGCACACAGAGGTATTGTTCCAAACTGATTGTAGCCAGAATGACAAGGACATTTGTTGTCAAATGTCGTACTGAGCTATACAAACACCTACATTGAGAACTTGGAAAACAATTTTCAATGGCCCATGCTTTCTTAATAGGATATGAACATCATTCTACTGTGTAGATATTATTTTCACGCTATGCACATTTCCCAAAACTGATCTTACTGAAACTGGTACACGAAAGTTACTAATCTATTACATTTACAATCCAAATTGGAGGCAAAATAATTATCCTTTTAGATTACACAGTCATATTGAATTATGAAATTATGTAGTAAGTGTGAACCGTGAATCAAAGAAGATATACCTGAACAATCAAAGTCCTTAGCATAATAAAATGTTCATCTCGGAAAAGCAAACAGGAAGTCCCATCGATTGTACAGATGCAATTAAAAATCATCATGACTGATGAGGATAGTCACATATGTCAAGGAGCACTTCGAATTACGTTTTACATTTTCCAGGTTCGGTGTCCTTTTGCTACAATAGTCAAATCACCAACAACTGTCAGCACAGCTAGAAAGAACAACAAGACCCCAAACAGTAACAGACAGATGGCTCTCCAGTATATCTAGAGATGGCTGCCCAACTATGTGCAGCAAACAAGAATCAGACCCTCTGCGTCCCATACCGTCAGTCAGTGACTCCCCAGAGGAGAGACAACTTGCCCAGGGACTCTCTCTCCTTCCCCCCCCCCTCCCCCCCCAGCATCCGACAGACCAAGACCAATGCTCCAGACAGCTCACGGAACCACAGCATATGACATGAATACTTCTAGAAATAAAGTTCAGATTAAGAAAGGCTTATCAAATAAAAAAATACCATCAAATATGGTTACAAAGAATAAGATCAATTATTGTACAACCTAGAATACCTGCCTGTGATAAGATAGAGAAAGACCCATGTACATAGGTATCAGTTTATTACGTTGTCAAGGCCATGTGTTGAGATGTCAAGAGACCATCAAGGAAACTAAAATAATCAGAGGCGACTTGTGTGAGTTGCAGGACGTCATGCAGGCTTCAGGTGCACCTGCGGCCTAAAACAATCAATAATCTGCTTACAAATTACAGGGCTACAGTCATATTAAATCGAACATGGCACAAGTTTTTTATATATATATATATATAAATAAATAAGAGAACTCTGGGTAGTTTCCATGTTTAGGTGAGAGCAGATCCAGTAAGGAGCACCCTGCAACACCAGCGACACTCTAGATTTGCTCCCCTCAAATGTCTATTTTTCTAGCAAAGTTTTTAAGCATAGGTTTGGCACAGTGCCATACACGCTGAGAGAGAAATCGGCAAAGTTTTTGCCATTTGTACAGCAAAATCTTTAAGCATAGGATTGATTGGCCCACTGCCATTCTTGCCGAGCTGTAAAATGACAAGCCTTTCATCACTCCAGGTACAGTATTACAGCTTTAGACTGGTAAAATACCATCCAAGCCAACCTGGAATGAACAGAAAAGGAACCTCTGAAACGTGTTTCAATGTCATTACATCTCTTCAGAAAGGTTTAGCTTTGTCCGGACCCAAGCGAGCACCCAGTATAAGTCAAAACAAAACCCGTTCAGGGTTAGAGTGACGCATAAATTATGCAAAGCAGAAAAGAGAACTCTGGGTAATTCCCAAGTATAGATGGAAAGCAGCTCCAGTAAGGAGGACCCTGCAACACCAGCGAAACTCTAGGTTTGCTTACCTCAAATGTCTGTTTTTCTAGCAATGTTTTTAAGCATAGGATTGGCATAGTGCCATCCACGCCGAGCTAGAAACGGACAAAGTCTTCTGCCATTTGTATAGCAAAATCTTTAAGCATAAAATTGGCCCAGTGCCATCCTTGCCGATTATATATATATTTGAAAAATGTTACTTAACCAGTAGACATCTGTTTCTGACATGTAGTGCTGTAGATTCACATGCTGTGCATAAGTCCGCCATCTAGTGTTAGGCTCAGAGTGTTACAAGTTGTTTTTCTTCGAAGAAGCTTTTTGAGTCACAAGATCAAGTGACTCCTTCTCCTTGGTGATAGTGTGCTTGGGCATAGAGTCCTTTGTTAGATTGTTTTCCCGCAGGAGGGTGAAGTAAAGAGTGTACAAGTGTATATGTACATATATAGTAAAGAAATGAGATGCCTATGCAATGTATATACATATTTACAATATAATAGTACTACAATGGCCCTAGGCTTCCAGGAAAGAGGGAGGGCACATGTGAATCTACTGCACTACATGCCATTAACAGATGTCTACTGGGTAAGTAACATCTTCCGTTCAATGGCATGTGTAGCTGTAGATACACTTGCTGTGCATAGACTGAAAAGCAGTCCTTTCTAGCAAAAAAGTGGTAGCTAGCCTGTAAGAGTTGTAGTAGTTTGAAATAGTGTTTTAAGCACTGCTTATCTAACATTTGCTTATTGGCAAGATAATACATCCACACAGCAGTGTTTAGTAAATGTGTGTGGTGTAGACCACGTGGCTGCTTTATATATGTCTGACATTGGTATACTGCCTAAGAATATGCCATTGAAGCCCCTTTTGTCTTGGTGGAATGAGCTTTTGGAGTTACTGGTAGCTGTCTTTTGGGTTTAAGATAGAAAGTTTGTATACATTTGACTATCCATCATGCTATTCCAGTTTTTGAAATAGGATTACCTTTGTGAGGCTATTGAAAGGCCACAAAGAGTTGTTTGGATTTTCTAAAGTCTTTCATTCTGTGAATATATAATACATGAGAGCTCTTAACATCAAGGGTGTGAAAAGCTATTTCAGCAACTGAATCTGGCTGTGGAATGAAGACTGACAATTCTACTGACTGATTGATATGAAAAGGTGAAACCATTTTTGGTAAGAATCTTGGAATTGTCCTAAGAACAATTTTGTTTTAATGAATTTGAAAGAAAGGTTCTTCTAGAGTGAATGCTTGGATTTCACTAACCCTTCTTAAAGAAGTAATTGCTACTAAAAAGGCAACCTTCCATAAGGACTGAAGACGGCAAGAATGCATGGGTTCAAATGGTGGTCCCATAAGTCTTGTGAGCACAGTGTTAAGATTCCATACAGGAGCTGGTAGTGCTCTAGGTGGAATAACCCTTTTAAGACCTTCCATAAAGGCTTTAATAACATGAATCCTAAATAGGGAAGTATGTGGTCTGTTTTGGAGGTAAGCAGCTATTGCTGTTAAATGTACCCTAATAGAAGAGTATGCATGGTTTGCTTTTTGTAAATGTAGCAAATAGCAAAAAATATCCTGAACTGAAGCTTTAAGGTATATCTTAGGTTGACAGTAGTAGGCAAAACACTTCCATTTAGATGCAGAACACTGTCTAGTTGTGGGTTTGTGTGCTTCTTTTAGAATATCCACACACTCAGATGGAAGTTGTAAGTAGCCAAATTCTATGACTTCAGGAGCCAAATCACCAGGTTGAGTGTACTGGGGTTTGGATGTCTGATTCAACCTCTCCTTTGAGTCAACAGATCTGGTCTGTTTGGTAGCTTTTGATGTGGTACTACAGACAGACTCAACAGTGTTGTGTACCAATGTTGACGTTTCCTCATGGGAGCTATGAGTATCATAGGGAGGTAGGTTTGTTTTACCTTTTTGATCAGAAATGGAATTAGTGGGAGAGGTGGAAAAGCGTAAGCAAATATCCCTGACCAGTTGATCCATAGAACATTGCCCTTGGTTTGAGGGTGTGGGTAACTGGATGCGAAGTTTTGGCATTGAGCATGTTCTTTTGTGGCAAAAAGGTGTATTTCTGGGATTCCCCACATCTGGAAGTATTTTTGAGTCACCTGTGGGTGAATCTCCCATTCGTGTATTTATTGCTGCGTCCTGCTTTAGAGGTCCGCAAGCTGATTGTGTATCCCTGGGATATACTCTGCCACTAATTCAACCTGATTGTAAATTGCCCATTTCCAAATTGTCTGCGTTAGAAGAGACAATTGAAATTAATGTGCCCCCCCCGTTTTTGCAGATAATACATTGTTGTCATACTGTCTGTTTTTAACACTGTCTTGTGTGTGATTTGTGTTTGAAAGGATTTGAGCGCAAGGAACACTGCTCGTAATTCCAAGTGGTTTATTTGATAAGTCTGTTGGATGGAGTTCCATTGTCCCTGTATAGTGAGGTTGTTGAGGTGAGCTCCCCAACCTATCATTGATGCATCTGTTGTGATTATGGTCTGAGGCACAGGGTCCTGAAAGGGCCGCCCTTTTGATAGGTTGGTGTGATTCCACTATTGCAGAGAGTGGTAAGTTTGGCGGTCCAACAACACTAGATCCTGAATATGACCCTGTGCCTGAGACCATTGTTTCGAGAGACACTGCTGTAGTGGTCTCATGTTTAGATGTGCATTGGGTACTATTGCAAAGCATGTTGCCATCATACCCCAATAGTTTCACGATCAACTTCACTTTGTAAGTGTGGTTGTATTGCAGTTGAGATATGAGATCATGAAAAGCTTGCATTCTCACAGGGTTTGGGTGTGCTAATGCTGATTCAGTGCTCAGAATTGCTCCCAGATACTGATGTATTTGTGCTGGCTGCAGGTGAGATTTTTGATAATTGATTGTAAATCCTAGGCTGTGTAGAGTGCCCACTGTACACTGTGTGTGCGATGGACAGGTTTGAATTGTAGTGGCTTTTATCAGCACAGTCATCCAGGTACAGAAAGACGTGTGTGTGTTGTTTTCTGAGGAATGCTGCAACTACTGCCAGACATTTGATAAATACCCTTGGTGCTGTTGTTACTCCGAAGGGTAGTACTTTAAATTGGTAATGCTTTCCTGCTATTAAAAATCTTAGATATTTTCAATTTGCTGGGTATATTGGAATGTGAATATAAGAATATTTGAGATCTAATGCTTTAATTGAATCTTGTTTTTGGCATAGGAGAATGACATATTGTAGAGTGACCATATGAAAGTGTTCTGACACTATGTATAGATTGAGGGGTCTAAGATCTAATTTTGGTCTGAGAGTACCATCCTTTTTTTGGTATGAGGAAGTATAGTGAATATACTCCTGACCCCTGTTGGGATATAGGTACCATCTCTATGGCTCCTTTGAGCAGTAGTGAATGCACTTCCTTAATTAAATGAGCTGCTCCTGAGTTAGTTTGTGTGAATGAGGTAGAATATTTGGTGGAGTGGAAATTAGTTCTAGACAATAACCATGTTGGATAATTGACAGAACCCACTGATCTGTAGTGATGTTGTGTCATTGTTGATATATATTTACCAATCTTCCTCCCACAGGAGATGTGTGGTTTGTGGGGATGTTGAGAAAGTCACTGTTTTGATTGTGAGGAACCTCTGGAGGTAGAGGGTTTACCTCTTCCTCTACTGTTGGATCCTCTATAGGAGCCTCTAAAAGATCCTCTAGTATAACATTATGAGTATTGTTGTTGTGACGTTGCTGTCTCTGTAGCAGATGGTTTGAAACCCCCTCTAAATTGTGGTCTACGATTAAAATACCTCTGGTGAGTGTGGTCTATAACACCCCTGTAGCTTTAGCTGTTTCTTAATCTTTAAGTCGGTCTATAGTTGTGTCCATGTCAGGGCCAAATAAGTGTTGCTTATCAAAAGGCATATTTAGTACTCCCGTTGTATTTCAGGTTTGAAACCTGAATATCGGATAGAGTATAGCTAGAAACACGATCGGAAAACAATACTGACGATATTATAGGAAAGATAGAATAAGTTCGGAATTACCAAACCGAGAGTTACCGGATTGAGAGGAAACACGTCCGAACCAGACGGCGGAAAAAAAACAAACCAATCTAACAAAGGACTTGATGTCCATGCGCACTATCACCGAGGAGGAGGAGTTGCTTGATCTCATGATTCGAGAAGCTTCTTCGAAGAAAAACAACTTGTAACACTACGAGCCCAACACTAGATGGCAGACATATGCACAGCATGTGTATCTACAGCTACACATACCATCAAATATATATATATATATATATATGTATATATATATATATATATATAAAGATAGTTCAGAATGGGAAAAAGTGTTTGAGTAGCCTCCCGGGACCCAAAGAGGAAGCAAAAGCAGAGGAGGAAAAGAGGAAAACACAGGTATGGAGGAATGTGGAAGTAGGTCAGAGGAGGGTAGATGTTAAGGGGGGAGTGAGGTTTGATGGGAAGAAGAAAGAAACGTACCATAAAAGAGGGCAGGGGTGGTAAAAGAGTGAGGAGGAGGATGGGTACAGTGTCCACACCCAACAAAAGGAGACAGATGAGGTGGTAGTGGGGGGTAAAGGAGGAGTGGAGCTACAAATGATAGTACAGGGAGGAGACGGGGGAAAAAAAAAAAAAAGGATGGACTGGAGTAGACCTTTGGAAAAAAAGAAACAAAATACTTTAAAATAGCATTAATTACTTTAGCTTATTTGATGTATGCAATGCCAAATTAAGACAATGTTAACAATTAATTAATTAGTGACGTTTTCACACAGATAATTGAAAAATATCAACTTGATTTAGATCACACAGACCCACAATAGTTTTTGTAATAATGTACTTGATGCCATCAGTTGCTGCAGTGGCTGGAATCAAGGCTTTGTAAGGATTTAACATTTTCAGAACTGTTTCCGCTGGAGGTGTAACCTTAAAATGTGCTACGATAGTCGGAAATGGGAAACAGCCCTTACCACGCACCCGGAACCATGCAGTGCCTTTCCAATGCGGGCCACACAAGGAATGTGCCAATACCACCTGTTCCTTTCCCACGTAAGTCATTACGACAACTTGCTTTCTTGGACTGGTGTTGGATTTTAGGTCCAACACCTTTCCTACTGTTGATCTGACTGGAGCTGGAATAGTAAATTATATTATTCCAAAGTCCAGTGCTTCCCTAAGGCAAGTCGTTGTAACAACTTGCTTAGCGAGGGAACACGTGGTAATGACGTATTCAATGTATTGCCTGCGCTGTAAAGACATACATGCTAGACGCATTTATGACTCCGTCATACAGCCATCGGAAATCAAGTGTGTTCTGCATCTTATAACTCTAGCTAAACATGCTGGTTTCCTTTTTTGCCAGTAGAAAACAAGGAATAGTCAGGCCCAATCAGCTTCAAGAGAATACATAGTCTAAATTGGTTCATAGCCAGTCATTGATAGCTGAAAAGCTCAAATCTGGATAGTTGGCACTATCTGTTCAACCATTTAAACTTGGTTTGAAGTTTCAGTACCTTTTTTTATCTTACAATTTGTCAATAGCAATCAGAAGAAGAATGTAACATACCCAATGCCAATCAAAGTATTTTCCCCACCTTATCCCCAACCCATCCTTCCTTCCCTCCTGGAATCTCTGTGACAGGAATGTTAAGCTGCTTTCTACCATGTCCTACTCGTATGACAGTGAAACCCCAATCAACCACTCCAATGTAGCTAGAAGGAGGCATTATCTTTCTTTCTGGGGTAGTATCACTCTAAAGTAAAATTGTTGAGAATGTTCAGAATGAGTTGCATTTTGGGGCACTGCTGTTCTCTCAGCTCCATGCCTTGGTAGTCCAGGAGGGGGTGCTTGGGTTTTCTAAACACCTTCTCCCATCACTGTGCTCTTATGATGTTTTTTCCATATGTAAAGGTCCACCACACTTTCTGCAGCCATATGTTCATTGCAGGGGGCGGTAAGGAACCAGGTCGTTCATGTATAAAATATGTTGCCACTAATAGCTTGCACAATTTATTTATTTTTTTGATTTAATAAGCGAGAACTTACACTTGAGGGTATCTTTGGCAGTAGCAGGTCTAAAAAGGTCAACGCATTACTTAGAAACTGCCCTCACTTAGGAGGTATACTGTGAAGTAGGGTAGAGCAAATAGGATTTTACCCTCTGGGAGTGCAAGAGACAGGTGGTCTCGGAGGAGATCGCTAAAAAGACAACTTCTGGCCTCTCCCATATTCTCAAACACATGCTTCCTCAATCACCCCCATGCATTTCTCTCACAAAAAGAGTTGCAAGCAGGTGCAGAACCATAGTATGTGTAGTAGCTTGCTCACTCCCCCCCACTCCCTACAACACACTACCATGGCCCAGCAGAACAAGAATCGATGGATTGGAACCGTTGAACACGCCCTTCCTGCATCGTCAGAGCTCATGTGCAGTAATTCAGATCACCTTTGTGTGACTGAAACAAGAAGCTGAGAAAGCCAGAGAAGTCTACCAAAAAAACTTAAGATTTTTACCATTGTAACTTGTTAGTAAAAGCAAACTGGGGTACTTTTGAGTGACCAGCACCTGTGCTTAATCGATGCATAGAATCTCTGGATAGTGGCAGGAGGGCACCTGTAGGGGTGTCGCACCTCACAAACAATATTTCAATCCTTTAACTTAGGACCCTAATTGCACTATATAGTATTTTGTTTTTTCTGTGTAAAGTACTTTATTTTAACTACAACATAAGCACTGGACTGTCTAATGTACCATTTTGTCTTTTGTCTGTTGCGTTCTGAGCCCTTATCTCCTCTCTCTAGCCCCCCCAGAGATGCCTTTGACTGATTGCCCACACCACTCCATTTGTCAAGTGTGCAAAGGAAGTACTTTGCCCAGTTTGCAGAGCCACTGCAGCACAAACTTAAGAACATCAGCCACTACAGGTCCCCCCTCCCGCGAGACCCAGTCTGCCCGGTGCCACCATGTGGTCTGTTACAATCATACTTTCCCCAACATCCATTGTCACTTAACAAAATTCTTGTTTTTTCATGGGGCTCTTAAGAACAGAGTAATTTGCTGTTCTCCTGACTACATGTGTGTTGATCAGTTATGCAACATACCTCACTACTCTGCCCTCTTCTTAATTCTTTGTTGTTTTAAGAGTTATATGTTTGCCTTCTACAGCTGGCCAGAATCACAACTTTCACTGTGAAATGTAAGTCAGTAATACTCAGATTCTTGCCTACACCTTTAGGCTGAGAGAACAGAGTACCAATACACTATGTAGTAATGAATGCAAAGCCAATGTTCGTGCTTACATGATAATAAGATTAAAATAATTTCTTACAGAAACAATCCAAAAGGGTCCTTTCCATGTGTTTGGCCTTAGTGTCAGTGCACAGCGTGTAATCCAACCATGAAAGTCCAGAATCCAGGTGCAGGTTTCTTTTGAGCCGCTAATAAAAGCTGTAGCCAGAGCAACACATTACCATTTGAATAGCTTATCCAAAGTGCTGTCCTCGTACAATAGAGAAATTGGACTGCTTTAATGCAAATTATTATGTTTAGCATACTGTAATGTATTCCACAATGCCGGTGGGAGCCAATAGGGATACCCCATAGATAGCAAAATAGGATCCTTCAGATCGTATTACTGCCAATAAAATTACAATATGATACTTTACACAGACATTGAGTTGAATGCCATTATCTACAACAAGGGACCGAAGAAATTATAATTTACTGCTGTAGAAGTTATAGGAGACAGCTGGAGGTGCTGACTTCAAATGTCAGTCTCCTATAGGGATTTTTAATTTTATTGCATGGCTTTTGCCATCACAAAACATTTACAGCTTATTACTGCTACAAGTAAATTAGAACAATGTAAAAAAAAAAAAAAAAATAATAATAAAATCGGCTTCAAGAAATCTAGAGAAAAGAAAAATGGAAGAGCATATTCAGAATTTCTGAAGCAAAGCAGTACATGTATTACCAGCACCACCCAAAATATAAAGAAATGAAATGTAAAAAAAACAGTTTTTTTTAAACTGTTCACCCTCATTAACAGAAACATGGCTTCATTGAAAAGGAAAAATAATAATAATAATAATATCATCAACATATATCCAGGTAGAGTGAACACATGGGCTACAGATGAAGCCGGGAACCATCATCAACCTCTTACAGTTTTCTATCCTACCTCTAGTATTGTAGTGTGTTGACTATTGCTCTGCTTATGTTCAGTGCTCCGCTTGAGAGTGTCATTCTATCAGTTACAGCTGTGCCTCCTTGTATCATATTGTCTAACACTGGTAAAGGACTCAGTATTGTTTTGTGTACTTTCAATTTGATATCATCATGTTTCCCTTCTGGCTGGACAGTGATACTTTAATGTCGCTTATATTACTGGGTTATATTTTACTAAGCCTTCTCCCTCAAACACTCTTAAATTAAGCCTTGGATTGCTCGCCCACAGAGTCAAGGAAACTCAAATAATGCCCACTTTGTTGCAGGCTGTGTACCTCGAGAGCCACTTGCTAGGGACTCTGGCCTAGCTCTCATTTGGGGAGATGCATGTGCTGTGATTACCCACTTAGGAAAACTGGTGCCTGCTGGTGAAATTGGAATCTGGCCTTCAGAAAACAGATTATCCATGTACTCACTGAGGATTATTATATCTCATATTACAGTACAGGACTTGACACTGAGCTGAAAAACAGGAGTGTATAAGTCTGAAACAACAATGTAAACTGAGGAAACTGAGGTAGTAGAATGAATACAGCAAATACTTTAAAATCTTTACTTGGGTATTATGCTGTCCATAGTGGGAACGTGTATCCCGAACATTAAGCAATAAGCTAGACACACTATGCATTTGCTCAGCCAACCTCCATCATTCTTGTTAGGTCTTCCTAGCTAAATGCATGCTCAATACCCGCAATGAGCTTTAGCTCAAGATTAAGGAATTGGAGCTAAGTTTTCAAAGTGCAACAAGGTGAGGGGTAGCAGTAGACGGAGTATGAGAAGGTTGGGTTCTGCACACAGAAAGAGAGAAAAGAGAAAAGAACAGGGCTCACACACTTGAGGTAGAGCGCCTGAAGATAGAGGGCCCTAATCATTTCTGAACCTCTGCAACCACCTGGCAAATCCTTTCCCTTTTTTATCTCACTTCCCTAAGGATTTAGAAGAAATGTACTCTCTGGGCAAGGAATGCTTCATAAGAGGTAGCCTTTGAAACCCAGCAGTTTACACAGAAAGAGAGAAATGCATGTTTACTTAGCCACTTGCCTCTGTGCGAGATGAAGGTAATGATGCCGCTGGATGGAAAAGACTAGCAAGATTATGTGAAGATGAAAGGAGATCTTAATAGGCAGATTGGTCAGACTTATGATCAGTACCAAAGCAAGTTGAAGGAGAATGACAAGGTAGCACAGGAAACCCATCAGTCTCGAATAGTTGGCTGCATTAAGAACTTGAAAGGATAGATGAATAGGATGCACTACTTAAACATTTACTATTTGAACACTTGTTGGATGCTTGCCTTCTGAATATGCTACAGAATCTTGCTTACTGCTAACGAACCAGCGATGGTCTGCAAGATTCAGTGGAGAACTAGATCACCAATAGGGTAAAACAGCTTTGACCGACTGCCATCCCTACCTGCAGGATCAGTGACTGAGATTCTCCATAGGAAGTATCCTTTAAGATTCTTGAGTAAGACAGCTTAGTCACAGATTCCTAAGGTAGAGTGCTCCTCAGCCCCGAAACAGAAAGGCCCTGCACAAAGAATGGAAAGACTGGTACCCACTCTTCTGAAAGTCATGATCCAACCATCAATGGTCTCATCTCATGAAGAGGCCCTTAAGACTGATGAAGCGTGTTGGGAATCTGCATTCCCAACACGCCAGAACTCCCAAACCACCATGAGGTTACATTGACCTCAAAATGCTCTCCAGCTTGTCAATCCACAGACAAAAGAGTCACTATTGGGTGAATGGTATTAAGAGCTGTCTCACCATCTATCATTAAATGCTCTCAGATGTGACGTTTGGAACATGTGGCTGGGTACAACTGCCTCTTAACCTCACTGAACAGGGAGAAAGCAGAACCTCATGGCTGCCCTCTTGCGGAGACGGGCACATAAGGAGGTGGCACAGACTCTGTTTTGAGACAGTTCTAGACCCAATCCTATGGAATCAGGCGGAAGTCAGCGATCTTCTAGCTGGTCTTCTTGGCTGTCTCGATATTCAACAGCAGGGGGCAAAGGGGAGCATGAGGATTTAAGCACTGGCTCTGTCCTCTTTCCAGACAGGAAAAGCTTGAGACTCTCCTGGGACAAGCCTGAACCATATTTCCTTTAATAAAGTAACCACTTTAAACACACTCCTACTGTGACTCTGAGGGGTGTACAACAGGGTGGAACTTAATTCTGCAGAAACTAAATGTGTCTGTGCTAGAGGCCAGACCATACTGCTCCTCAATGGTGGAGAATCGATAACAGACCAGGAACCCAACAACTTCTGAGTGAGGTTCTACTAAGTTTGGCAGCCGTACTATAGTTTGGGTTCAATCTGTGCCTAAAAGCATTGACCTACTGAATGGGTTTGGGCAGGAGCATCCGAAAACATACCTCTCAGGTACCTGGAAGTGAGACCCTGTTGAAAAATCAGCAAGGAACATCCTTTGGGAACGTGGATTGACTGTCATAGAAGGTCAGATTAGTTGAAATGGTCTATCATAATGCCTGGCAGTTTGGTTCAGGTTTAAGACTGGAGAGGCAAGTTGGAGGGGCAGAAATTCTCGTAAGACTAGTGGTTGTGGCATCCTAGTCATGTTCCCTTTATCCCTTCATCAGTTTTTTTTTTTTGCTCATCCCTAGGGACCGCTGAATTGCAACTTAATGCCCGCCCTCCCTGATGAATCTTGAGACAGGAAAGTCCCGCCCACTAAGGGTCTTCCAAGCTGTCATAGCTCTTGCACCCCAAAGCTCTCCAGGTGTGTTGGACACAGCATGACTGCAACAGTGATGTTTTAGGCATGGGAATCATGTCTTTAGGTTCCTGGAGACACTGGTGAGGCTTGGAAGATGGACTCTGCGCAGACATGTGTACCAAATTCCACCCACCGTTGATGCGCTGCTCTGGAACTACGTTGTTTCGCGAAGAAGAGCCCTGGTTTCTTGTCTTTTCCTCAGACCCAAGGCAAGAGCGGCTTGTGGCGGCTGTATGCTACTCAGGCAGTTAGACCCTCATGTCTGTCCGTTCTCTTTGTTTCTTGATCCAGACAAAAATAACTCTCTCTCCACTGACAGAGCAGCATTCTAAAGTTCAGATGGCAGTGTACTGTGCCCCCTGCTGCACAGGACCCTCAGGAAAGTACTAATATAGAATTTGGCAGATGCTATGCCTAAGGACATTCCTCAGGCCCAAGGATGGAGAGGGTTCGGGTATTGTGCTCTATGAAAAATGACCCAAGAATTCCTATTTGGGTAAAGGGGTCACTCTTGAGTACATGGATTTGCAATGGAGAATGCTACACGACCACCAACCCTACAACTTCTTTTTACAGCTATCAGCACAACATCTAATATTATCACCTTGTGCTTTCAGGACATGACCTTCACTACATCTCAGCGTGGTAAAACCTTTGGCCACTGCGAGTTTCGTAATTCATCAGATATGCATTTATGGGAAAACATGCAATACTGTCTGAGTTTCTATTATTTATTGGAGGAATTCGAGAGACCTTTACAAGAATATTATGGGTGCAGTAGTGTGGCACTCTAGCACTTTAGTGCCTTCTTGAATAGTGATAAATAACTTGAGTTCACCATCGCTCACCAGTGTGCACCAAGCACCAGCTATGTCCAAAGAGGAGAAAAGAGGTCTTTAGTGAACTGTCTACTGAAGAGATCACCAGAGTGAATTCGGATAGGCAAACAGAATGACTTTACTTCAATGTAATAGATGCCTCACAGTTTGTTAATTCTGTTGCTATCACAAAGGCAGATAGTGATGACGCAGCCAGCAAGAAATTGTAAACAACACATTCCTTCCCATTTTTTTTTTGGGCTGAACTTTTATTCATTAAATCAACAGCTTATTTTAAGTTAAATATCCCAAAGAGACAGATTATTACAGCACTAAAAAGCATTCACAAAACCTATGCTATGCATTTTTTAACTTATTAGCTAATTGTGTATTTCAGTTTAAACTAATCATATAAACAGAGGGTGGCATTTTAGTTCAATAACCAGGCAAATGTGTGATTATATGAGTTTATCAGAGTGCTTTACCTTTCTGTGAGGTTTTACTGGTGTTTATGAGTGTAAACTGAAAACAGGAAAACCTAACTGTTTTGATCAGCTGTTGAACTGTGATGACCGAAGAAATCCCCCGTTAGGATCAAAGTATTGAACATTTTCAGCCTGTCCTTATTTGGACAACTTACACATGGAAAAGCTTCCTTTTATTTCCCAACATTGAACAAATCTATACTGTTGTTGGTTTTGAGATTTTTTTTATCAACACCCTGCACAACCTACACAGAGTGCATGGAGCACTGCAGCACCGCACCACAAACATCTTCAGTGTAAGACTTCAGCAACACAATTAGCATGATGCATATTGGCCCATAGAAAACCACCAGTTACATACTTAGGCCTCTTATTTTAGTTTGTGTCATGTCCTTTTATTTTGCAACTGAGTTCTGATGTGTTTCATCAGCCATAAAATGTAAATATACATAAATAGTTCACAGGCTGAGGTGCAACATAGCTTAAAAAAAAAATAATTAGCTAGGATTTGGCCAGCACGGACGGTGTCCTATCACTTCGTTTAAGCCATGTTGCACAGCAGCCCATGCTGCTGTGCAATATGTCTAAAATAAAAATAAATACTGGGTTGGTGGCAAGCAACACAAAGGATTTGTAGGAGAGGACGGAGGGAGCAGTAACACAATAAAAAGAAGGAGGATGAGTGAAAAGCAACACAATGAAAAGTGGGAGTAGGGAAAGTAGAATGCAACACAAAGGTGGTGCAGGGGAGGATGTCTCAAACACAAACTGTCTAGATAAAAGACACTTATGTTAGAGAGAGATAGTTTGTGTGGCAATCGTTTCTCAGCCCCTGGAATAATAGCGCTCACCGGGGTCTTATAAGTTGCACAGGACCACACATTTGCATTCACTGGTTTCATGTTGGCTGACTGCCCACTACATCTTCACAGCAAGCACCATGCCACCCTGCAAATCACAACCCATGCATAGGTCACTTAAAAAATAAATGTGTGAAACAATTAATTGTGTTGTTTTCGCAAGTGTACTTTTAATCTTTTTACCAAGTTCCATGCTCCACTATTTGATTTGTGGAATTTGTGACAAGATCGTTTTTTTGAATTAGCCAATTTAGAAATATTGTCTCTCTCTTTGGTTGCCTCTTCTTCCAGATTGCTCAGTTTTAATCTAACTTTCTTTGCTTAATTCGTTCTAAAAAAGGAGGTAAGAAAAAATACATATTTAATTCTCGCCTGCACATGCTTCTTCCTTTTCCACAAAAATATATTTTTTCGGCAATAATTTGGCAAGCCATTTAGTAAACTGCAGGAAAGGAGCATTTCATTACAAATGTAGTTTTTCCCCCTAACATTAGAAAATATGTTACACTGCCAACAGTCTGTGACCATGACATGATGCAGAACTGGTTTGCTTTGGTTCTTTTCAAGTGTCCTCCTCAGGCTCCCCGCCTTTGTATAAAGTGATGCATCTCAAAGTAGGGGAAACAGCCTTAACAACGTGGCTCAAACCACGCTATGCCTTTAAAGCGAGTCCCGAACCACGAATATGTCTTTACAACGCATTCCTTAACGACGCAAGTCATTACAACGACTTGCCTTGGGGAAAGTGTTGTTGGACTGATGTTGGACTTTATGTCCGACACTTTCCCTACTGTGGCGCAGACTGGAGTTGGAATAGTAAATTATACTATTCCAAACTCCAGCGCTTTCCCCAAGGCAAGTTGTTGTAATGACTTGCGTGGTAAAGAAATGCATTCTGGGGACGCATTTGTGGTTTGGGCCACGTTCTTAAGGCAGGCGCCGTAAATGCCTGCGTTGTTCTGACACACAACCCACAGTAGGAAGCACCGAGGATGGCTCCTCGAAGGAGAATCCATAGTATGAGCACAATGAGGTGTGAGATCTCTGCTCGTTTTGGAAGCAGCAATTAAGGACAGACCGTGGACTAGAAACATACTCACCTTGGACAACCGAAATTACAGTTCCACCAGCACCGCTACCATCTACCAAACATCAGTGCACAGAAAAACCTAAGCAGCACCGCCTGGAAACAAGGTTCATGGGATTGTTAAAGTTGCCCTGTAGCCACTCTACACCCACAGGAATGCAAGCAATACTTCCGCTGACTGGGAATGCTATCCTCGTCCACTACCATGTGCCATTCCTCAACCATGGCTTGAACACAACAGAAGAGTGGCACGGCTACATAGCTGAGCTGGCAAATTAAGTGCACAGGGTTTGGTGACCTTTTCCAGCATAATTTAAAATTATTTGGGAAATGGACTTGTCAGAAGAAGGAATTAGTATATCTAGCAATGACTATTAGTGCAGATGCCTTTGGTCTGTCAGCATTTTGTATTATACATTTCCTGTGACATTCAGTAACCTATCCCCCACCTTTTTTCTTGGTTTTCTCATGTGTGCCTTTGTTATCTATCTATGTTTTTAATCTATCTATTGTTTCCCTTCTTTCCTCCTTGGGTGCTCTCCATCCCCCTCCCCTCTTTTTTTCTACTTTGAGTTATGCGGACGGATCTTCATTTTTACTATAGGTGTGTGCTCTAGTCTTTTTGTACCAATTATTTCCGCCCCACAGGATCATTTTTGATGAGGTCAGTGCCTCAAGCCTATCTTGGGGTCACTGGACTCTTAATGACAGCAGTAATGGTGGTGGACCTTCTCTTCAGAGCAGTGAAGTTATGCACTGCAGCGCGTGTTCTTCACCAGGTCATTGTACCCTCTCTGTGCTTCGCGTATTGAACAAGGTCCATTCCTTATTTGTTTTATGCATGCTGTAGGATCCTGTTATTGTGCACTTTATATATATAATTTATAGATACATATCAGGTAATATAATTTTGAGACCACTGTCTGGTAGGTGAGTCTATTTTCACCTACGTTTTATCTATCGACCGCCCATAATTCAATTTCTTAATATCTAGTTTTATACCATTTAGACAGAGCGCAATTTGGAGAATTTTCAAGTTGTTTGACATCAACTGACCATCGACTGATTTATTTTTACCAAGAATGGTAAGTGGCTTTCCTTACTTCTCTAGTTTGACATTTTTTGAATTTTGATGATGTGTTGTGTAGTGGTTTTACATATATAATGATACATATGTTTTTGTCTGTCAGAAACAGTGCAAAGTTCCCTCTTGTAAGTAAAATCTTACTCTTTTGCACTCTGGTGGATGCACTTTTTGAAAGTTTTTTGTTTTGTTTATTAGAAGGCGGGTGCACCGACATTTTTTAAGTAAATTCACTGTGAATGTATGTTATTTGTTCGTGGGTTTTAAAGGTTTGCGTTCGTTTTTTATGTGTCCTTTTAACATTTGTTCTGTCCTGATGAGACCCCACATTGTATATAGAGGGTTGAAACGTCGTCGACTAGGCCTTAACGAACTCAAGGAAATGGCATAGAAACGGACATTATTTTATTTGAGTCATGTATGGTTGCTTGTTGGAAACCTGTTTTCCGATATACATTATATGTACTCTATTACATGTTGCAGGTTTGAGGGTTTTGGACATTATGTATATTTTTGTTGTGGTGTATCTTAATATGTGTTTTTATATTTTCTTCACATAAATATGTGTTCAAATTTCTATTGAGGTGGTTAAATCACTCTTTGTATTGGAGTGTGAGAGGTGCCTTTCTGGCTGCATATTCTGCTGCAAACCTAATTGAAGTCATTGTGCGTTTTCGTATTAATAACATATGCATTACAGAAACGAACCACGATTCTGAATATTGTAACTTAGCCCAGGTTCTTAGATGGCAGGGCGGCCTTTGTTGTATCTTACAATTCATCAGCCAAGAGCATCCAAAACAGATCTCAATTTTTTTTCCAATTAACATTGTGAGGCAAACTTTAAGGTGAATGTCAGAAGACATGTGCTCGAGCATTGCTAGAATTTCCATTTCAATATTTGCATTGTTTACCCTTTATACTCGCTCATGTCACTATAATCATGGGGTAATCATTGAGTAACAGTTGCCTACGAGCATAGCTTAATCTCTCAATAGTCCCCTATATATGTGCCCAGCCATCATTACCTTATGCTTCCATTCCTGGAGTTGATCAGCTGTTCCTGCCAAAGTGGTAGTCTGATGGTAGGTAGTCTTTCAGGGAATAGACTGTTCCACTGATTTTAGAGTTTATCAAATGTACCCAATACAGCACTCCCTCACATGCAATTAATGTTGTTTTTTTCAACAGTTTTGCATTTTAACGTTGCATGCAATCTCACAAAAGATGTCTCTGTGTTCCCATAAAAACATACCTTGACGTAAAATAGCCTGAATCTCAGTCAAATTTCCTCTGTACACCTCCTTTCTCTGAGGACATCCTACTCTACATGTATGTTCACCTTAATCCCTATTATTGTATTTCACAAATTGCCCACAACATCTCCTTTAAAAGCCATACACCTTCAATCTAACAATACCCAATTACCTGCAGTTTATTAACTCCGCCAATCATACGCAATAATCCACATATTCCTCCCAGCATAGATCACACCTAACTCCTATTAATTTAATGTGCCACATAGAAACTGGTCGAGTGTTCATGCATAGTGAATAATAATTTCCTTATACTGCTTGACACTTCAACATAAGACAAAAACTACTAAGCATCATGGCTATCACCCACTGCTGTAAAGCGCTATATAAATGTGGCAATACAATCATCAGTAGACAGATTTAGCAATAATATTAAATCTCCTATTGGGAGCACAGAGGTGCTTGACGTCATACTCCAGTCACAAACTAGACTGCTGCACAGATCTAAGTGTAGACATATAAACTAAGGTCCCCCACGGCAAAGCTTCTTTTGTACTCAGAAGAACTATATTTCTCTGTGCACAGATGTACTTATAGTCTGAGGAATTAGACTCTACAATGCAAACATTTACTTGTAGTCAGATGAACTCTGGTCCTGTTGGCAGATAATTTATGGCCACGAGTGCACAGTATACATGAGGTTTTGGCCACTTTGGTCCTCCTGGAACAGGTTTACTAGCACTCATTGGAACAACTACACTTAGTGCCCATATTAGCTGCACCACAAATAATAAACGTACAGTATGGATTTACTTGGGATTGTCAGGACTATATTTAATCAATTCAAAGAGCTGAAGTCACATTCATATGCTCTATACTAAAAATATGTAGTTTTAGTCACTCCAACTAGGCATTTTGATGCGCAATTTTGTTAGAAATCAGAATAGCTCTAAAGCACACGTTTCCAGGCACCAGGAAGCTCCTCTGCAGCTCAAGTTACAGAAAAGTCTGAGGATGTAGCAGAAAGGAGCTGGAGATTGACGATCAAAGTGGGGTGACCGGTAGGGATCTACTGAGAAGGGGTATTGAGCACTAAGTAGAGCAAAGGGAGTTTGAAGGGGTGAATGTGGAGGATGAGGCCATTGAAGGATGTGGATGATGAGAAAGGAAGGCCTCACACCTTTTCACCCATGTCTGCAGAAGAGCCATATTAGGGCACAACTGAGGGTGCAAAAAACGTCAAGAGGAAAAGAGACAACAACTATAGTGAAGGAGTGACAGAGGCATGAAAATGCTGTGGAGTGTCAGAGGGTCGGCATCACTTTTCAGAAACAAAGGAATGTAGCCCTCCACTACAAGGCCGTCTAAAACCAGATATGCAGGCGTAGGGTCTTGAATCACGAACTTCATGTGGCATGACAGTGCACCGATTAGTAGTAGGAAGGCCTCAGTGCAGCGGGCAAAGGTTACTTTGACCCCATGAAGTTGCCCCAATAAATAAAGGCTGCTGAATTTCCCTTTAGTCTGCAAGAGGGTGGTATTGGTATACTTACCACTTCCTAGAGTTAAGGAGTCTAGTGGTTCCCTAGTACAAGATGATGCCTAAAGCAACTAAAACCAAGGGCACCTAACACAAGGGAGATTTTTTTCACAAATGGACAACGCAACCCAGCATTCGGAGAAGGGACAACATGTTGGTAGATGATCATTACACTGCCACTTTTACCACTGGTGAGGCACTGATTTACAACCTTCTAAAATACACGAAAGAAACAATAAGGCGTATAGATGAGAAAGTTCCATTTATCAAGGTAAACTCAACGTTTGAGTAGATCAGAATGAACCTAAGCTCAGAAACCTTGACAAGTGTGTGCTGGAATTGAGAGGCTTTATCACGGGCTGCCTGAAACACAGGCCTAACCTTTGGAAGAAACAAAGTGCTGGTGCATCCAATCTGAGACCTAGGTAGATCTCCAGATTATCAACAAGCACTTGCAAAGCCAATAGGTCGCGCCATTGGGATCTATTGGCTTTGCCAATGCGTTTTATCCCCTGCTGTAGAACATCGGCAAGTTTCAGAGACATTACCACACAGACTTGACTTTTAAAACAAGCAAGAAAATACAGAGATTGCTCTTCAAAATTGGTGTTTTCATTTAAAAAATGAGTAAAATGATAAAGTTAAGTTCTGTGGTTCACTTTAAATGTGTGCATTTTAGCTTTGACAAATGACAACAAACTGAGTAAAAAAAAAAAAGAAGATTTTTTTTAAAAATGAGGCGTAAGCTTATGTTCCAGGGTATTTTAGAGATGCTGACCTTTACGAGCTCACCCACCGTGCCCGTTGTCCGTTCGTCACTGCCAAGATCTGTATTCTATGACACTGGTGTTCTCCACAACTGCCGTTGCACGGGGAATGGCTTGCAGAAAAAGCACAAAACTGCATCCTACGAAAAGGCCATCTACAATTTAATGGACAAAGCAGATATTTTTTTCCTCACATAGAACCCCTTTCTGAAGGATGCCCCCCCCCCCCCCCCCAATTTGCCAAGACTCCTGATTCTATCTCGTAATTGGCGCTGTGCCCCTCCCCCTAGCACTACTATACTTGGGCTTCACCTGAATGATCCATTTCTCTGCCTTCTCTCCCCTGCTTTGTAGTTTCCTCTTCCCTCCCTTAATTTTCCTCCTGTCCTTTTTCCTTTCTTTTCTCCATCTGTAGCTTATTTTCTCACTTCCTATCCATCTTTTTTCTTCCTTTCTTTTATTTTAGAAATGTTTGGTATTGGTGCATGTATTGCTAACAACATTTGTATCCAATTATGGATTTATGCTGGACTTGCACGTCATTGAATTTGCTGCTATTTATTTTTTTGGTACTTAATTTATGCTATTAAAATAACTGAGACACATAAAAGATGCTGATGTGATGATGCTAACTGGTGCTGGAACACCATTTATCATTTTCGCAGAAAATGAAACTTGTTTTGAATGCAGCTAAACAAAATATACCCATATAGAGGTTTCTCAAACAAAATATATCCATATAGAGGTTTCTTAAACAGGCACAGGTCAAACAGTTTGACAAGCAAAGATAAGCTAACTGTGCCGTGCCACATGCAGCGGTGCAACAAAACATGAGCCCCCCCCCTTAAAGTACCTGGAGGGGGGCCCTTCAAACCCTGCACCCAGTCAGGGGCCTGCTGCCCGTGCACAGTGCTGAGGGGCCCCACAATGGCCACTCAAGCTGGGCTTCTGATGTTTGTCTTAGACAGGAAGTGAGAAAAGGCAGGCAGGAGAGGTGAATATTAAGAGATGCCTAGTATGTAAGAGGGTATGATGCGAACGAAAGCCTGTGGAACATGTTTTTTGTTGCAGTGCTAATGGTCACCTGAACATTCGCTAAAAACCAGGACATGTATTTAATGTTAGTAAAAGTATCGGTACCCTGGGTCCCAAATTAAAAAAACTACTGTCGGTGAAATACGGGACATCTGATCACCTCATGTTAAATCAGAACACATTTATGGCGTGGAATCTAAATAAGAGTCTCTAGAGAAATAATCTCCCCATGCAAAAAAAAAAAAAAAAAATGTTGACTTGTTTATAGAAAATGGCACTTATATAAAGCACTCCCAATACTTCTGGGTTGTGTTTGCGCTATAGACAAATACCAAAAAATAAATACCTCAATCACAGCCCGAACAGCTAACGGACAATAATTAACTTTAATTAATTAGTACTTGTTCCAAACTCCACACAAAGAGAACAGCAAGTGACGTGTCACGCACTGTCAAATTAGAAGGCAGCCAAAAAGAGTGATAACCATCCCAACAAAATGCAAGTATAGGGTGCGCCAAAAGTCCCGCTTTGGATTTTTTTATTGAAGAAAAAAAAAAAGGTCGCTTAGCGTCAGCAGCGCATGCACGCGGTCTACATACTCGACCTAAAAAGGGGATACTGGGAGCGAGTCTAGAAGCCTCTTTGTAGCTGCCTGCAAAACTGAAGGTACATAGTGGAGAGAAGAGCTATTTCCTTGTGGTCCCACAGGCAGAAAGGGCTTTTATATAGAGAGGAAACAAGAACGCTATCGTGGTGTGGATTGAGGAAAACTCTAAGGAACTTGAAGCTTGTAAACTTCATGCTCCTGGATTCTTAACCACTTTTCCCCAGAGCTGAGGAGCTCAATGCCAAGTATAATGATTGCTTACTAAGAGCCACTAAAATACTCTTACAGTAACAGACGGGGCCTTGAAAGGAAAAATTATCTATGTATTGTCAGTCAAATTACTCTCATCCTAGTAAAAAATATTTGGTGATTTTAACTATGGAGCCCTTAAAAGAGCTTTAATGAGTGCTTCCATGACAGTGAACAAACGATCAACTTGGGGCATTTTAAGTCTTGGAACTACAAGGCCCAATGACAACTGCAAAGTGGCCATCTTGAGTGGTTTCCAATAGAAAAGGATGCTATGCCCGACCATATGTTCTCAGTATCCAGCAAACGGCACAATGACAGGAGGTGCTGTTTGTGTGTTTCACAGGAGACACTTTGGAGATTTGATGGTCAGAGCAGATGGGTCATATTTGTGGTTGACACCTTTCCCAAAGTAAAATACTGGCAATTTGTTGATGTTTAAATACTCTTTAAAGGCCTAAATAGAATACTGAAATAGAACATTATATAAAACCATGTACATTAATTTTTAACAGAACATTATATAAAACAACTGCATTAAATTTTAACATGGCCTTTTTGTCTTTGTTTACTTTCATTATCAACCAAGGATCATTAAGACACGCTCTAAAATGCCTTTTAAAGTGCGTTTTTCCTACAGTTATTGTTTTTAATATGAACTGATAAGGGGGAAAATACCTGCTCTGGGTGGTTTTCTAGGTTCTGCACTGGCACAGAAATGAAAATGCTGGTTATGCCGGTGAAAAAACAGCTTGGTGACACCCGTGAGTGGTAAGATCGAGGATGTATTTTCAATTTATTTCCTGTAAATTCAAATGCTTCAGTGATTCATTTCGCAGATATTCGGTCGAGAGAAAAAACTGCTACTTTGTTTCCACAGTACAGAGTCTTATGAGAGGGCAACGTTTTCGACACAAAGTACCTGCTTTTGTCCTCATTGTTGACATTTTACGAAATGAAAAACTCGGTTTCTGGGCTCAGAACTGATACAAAGGGATGGTTGATTGGAGCCTGAGTTACAGCAATCCATGTTTTCATAGCCCAGTTCATGCCTTCCAGCTTCTGCAATGCTAAAGTGGCTTTGGCATTTTCATAAACCAGATCTTACGGGACTTCGAGTGTGTACAGCAGTGTTTAGTAATAACATCTTGATATATTCAAAGAACTTTTCAGAACACATCAACTAGTCGAGACAGATGTGCAAGACCTAAGAGAAAAACATTGGATACAAGACGTTAGAAAAATGTATTTGTATGTGACTACTGTAGAAGTTTTGGGTTTCATAGTTATCCCATTAGGAAACTGCATGGGTGAAAAAAATCTCTTTCAGTTGGAAGCACCGAGCTCATTGAAGGAGTACAGGAATATCTGGTAAGGCACGGTGTCAGTGAGCTTCCTGTGATTCAGCCTCTGGACGGCCACTGCTTGGTGCTTTCTGGTGCCTGAATCCTAAAGTAAGAGTATATGGATGTTAAAATCACTATGATAAAGTATGATGGGATGTTTACAACCCAAATAATAACTGGGTGATATTTCAGCATCACAAACTTTTCAAAAAGCCCTGCCCAGATATCACGAAACTGTCCAAGTTCACCAGCTTCAATTGCTGGGATGACCACTAGATAGATCATCCCTAAACTGCAAAACGGCTCTGAGGTGGACACCTATGCCCTAGGTTTCTGCTTCCTAGTGACAGGCCAATGGTTATTGCTGTACCACCCAAATTTCAACTCTTCTAAACCCGAGATCCTCATATATACAAACTAGTTGCAACTCCACGCCATTGCATATTTACACTGGGCACTAAGACTTTCACCAACTATTACTAACAAAGTGGGAAACTTGGGGTAATTTTTACCTCCATCATCTCTCTAGTTAACCAGCACAAGCATGTTACCATACCTCCCTTCTTCACCATATGGACCCTACTACCCCTTGTCCCACATTGGGTTTCCCCCAAAGGGTAAAGGCCATTTGTTCTCTCTCACTTGGTTTCAGGCAAAAATACTGACTCTGTATGCACAGACTTCAGCACATCTAGAATGCAGCCACCAGGTGGCTTTACAACTGCAATTTTCTTGATCATGCTAACCTTGTCATTCAAACGCTTCACTGGGTCCCAGTAGTAAGTTGAGCTTCCTTCAAGGCATTCTGCTCAGCCCATGTGCTCGCTCCTGGCACTGAGCTGATCTACTTACTACGTTACAAACTTTGCACCTACCCTTTAAGAAGGGCCATCGGACCTAGTATGGCCTTGACTTCCAAACTTTCCCATGTTCAGAAAGTCTCTCATTAGCAGAACCTACTTTGAAATACAGATACCCAGGCTCACCAAGTCTTTCCCAGCAAGAATAGGAAATCTTCACAACCACCAAGGGTTCCAAGAAGCTGTAAATACCTGGCTACTTCCAAACACTTGACCCTGTCACCTAACAGGATTACACTTCCACACAGGCCCACTGACACAGCTGTACCTTACACTTATCTGCATCACTGATGCCACCAGCCGTAGCACCAAGTATCCTGTGATATTTCTGGTGCAACTCTCAGGCACTGCACTGGGTGCTTTCCAAGCATATTTCGCACTGTAAACGTACAGTCTCTGAACCATATAGCAAACTGGGTATCCTGTAATGCAACTCTGCAGGACAATGCTGCAGGGCAGCGTAGCGTATGAAACACTACACAACTCTTAACATACAGTTCTATCTGAAGAACTGTGAAATGCATTGGGAAGAAACTGACGGCAGATACCAGGAAGGGAAGGAGGACTGCAGGACTTTGAAAGGTATAGTGAGCTGCTGGACCCTGCAAGGAAAGAGACGCTGCAGGAACTTGGAAATATATACTGTTATAATAACCTAGAAGGAAGGAGAGAGTATAACAATGCCCAAAAGAGATAGTGAGTGCTGCAAATGTTTCATGGTAAGCAGGAAGTCCTCTAATAATGAGATGATAGAGCAGAAGTGCTCCACCTGTGTTGTGAGGAGCGCTACAGGCAGTATTTAATTTGTAAAACATTAAGCACCAGGGCCTGGGCAGGAGGCCACTGCAGCCTGCACCACATATTGCCCTGTCAGCACTGCCAGTGACCATACCAGCACAACTACTAAACATCACACTCCTACAAGTTAACACGATTCCGAATAAAAAATGGCTTAGTCGGCCAGCTACCAGGCCCACAAAGCTATAAGAATGGCTTGGTCAGCAGGTATTAGTTATTTAATGTATTTTGAATTAATAAACAACTGTTGTTGTGCTCACTGCTAAATTAGACAGACAGCACCACCATCTGGATGACTGTCATAAGCACCAGTGATGACAATTAAGTGCTGATGCTGAGCCATGGATACCACAAACTCAATGTAAGCACTGGGTAGCGATTTGTGTGCAATGCCCACATCCCTTTCTTTAGCCCAAAATGTAAAATCCCTGGTGTCCAATAGGCTTTGTACATCCCAGGGGGGTGGTCTTGGGGCAACTGTCCCAAAATTGGGACAAGCCTCCTATATGCCCTGTGTGCGCATGGGGTGGGGACAGAAAAACACTAATTGCCCCTTCTGGGGTGGGGATATCGCTTGATATCAAGGTAGGTCCTTTTATTTTTACTGGAGCCATTTTGAAATCCCTGGTGTCTAATGGGCCCTGTTGAAACCCCCCCCCCCCCCCACACACACCCCACATCAAATTAGGGGCAACCTCCCAGTCTGCCCCTGTTGGGGACAGAAAGAATGGTTTGTCCCTTTTGGGACAGAAGTGTGGCCATTGCCAGAGTGCAACGCTTGCACCTGTTCTTTTGCCCCAAATGCAAAATCCCTGGTGTCTAGTGGGCTTTCTACATTAACCATCCCAGGGGGAAAGGGCAGTTTTAGGATATCCTCCCTCAGTTGGGAGGGATCGAAAGACAATTACCTTTTCTGGGTCAAGGGTATGGCTAAATGCTAGAATAGGATGCCCAATCCTTTTTTTGTTTTGGTGTCATTCCCTGGTCTCTAGTGGGATTTCTGCTCCCCACACCCACTGAGGGCAAATTTGTGAATAAATTAAAAAAGTGTATATATTTCTGAACCCCCCCCCCACCCCCATGAGGTAGATTAGGGCAAACCTTTGATGTGCCCACAGGGGGACATAAAGACTACTGCACTCTTTTATGGTGAAAGGCGTGGCCCCCCATCTCCGTTTAAAAAAAAACAAAAACAAAAATCCAATTCCCTGGTGTCTAGTGGTCTTTCTGCCCCCTCCCTTCAGTCTATAGCCCCGGTTGAGGGGGCAGAATTAATGCTTGGCCCTTTTTAGGGTGGGGGCATTGCATTCCCACAGTGGGTAGCACCCACCCTGGTGCATTTTTTTTTTTTTATTTAAATTTCCTGGTGTCTTGTCACCTAACAAAAAAAACAACAACTAAAGAAACAGCTTCTGATTGATCAGGAAGCGCTTCCCGAGCAGTTCAAGTAGACAATTTAAACAAAAAGGGGGAATTTTTCTGGCGCAAGCACCAGATGGGCCTTTCAAACTATCCCCAGCAGTCGCCAACATCCATCAGATGTACCGGGAAGGGAGTGCGGGCGTCAGCCAAAGGTTAAATGTAAAGTGCACAAAATAATTATTACATTATGACAAGTAAAGAAAAATGCCCCATCATCATAAGCAACTGACTAAATATTTTTATTTTACTGTATGAAAACATCTATGCATAACCTGCAGAGATTTTCAATTTAATTTAATTCAAGTAGGAGTGTCTCAATCTTTTGTCCTTCTGAGATTGATAACTTATATTACTGAGTAACAACAGATCACATAATTTACAGGGAGGCAATAGTGGAGCAGAACCAATGCTGACTCACACAGTTAGTTGGTTCCTCTCTGAGATAAGAACTATGTAGGCGGAAACAGGTTTGGAGTGGCTTGTGTTACCATTCATAAGTGACCTGGCATGGCTAATTAAGCTGGACTTTTTCTAAAGGAGTAGGTCTGGCAATGACTGTATATGGCTTGTTCCTGTCTAAGGTGGAATGGTGGGCAAAAAAAAAAAGATAGATTGGAATGCATTCTAAGTAATAACCAGTGGTGGAAATTATTTCAGGCATTCCACCCATCGCTAGTTACTTTCAGCAATATCTGCTGTAGCACATGCTACACAGAACACAAAATCTGCTGGAGCAAATGCTACTTGGAACTCAGTGAGTATGAGGGTTCCTTGCTTTCAGGGATTTCACTGGAGTTTGTACAATTATCTGCATAGTGCATATAGAACTGCTGTGCTAACCAGACCTTTTAAATGTATTAACATCCATTTCACTCTTCACAAACACAGTGAGAAAACCTGGGTTGATGATAGGGTACATTAAGGGCTAGCAGAGTGTGACAATTATCTGCTTGTAGCAAGGAAAGGGTATTGACGGAGGCAGAGTACAGGGAAATATAGTGGAGGGTGACTGGCCACTGAGGATTTCTGATGGTTGTTTTTTTAAGTCCCTTAGGGTTATCCAAGGACTGGCTGAGGAACTCTCAAGGATGGACGAAGGTTCCTGAAGGTGGCTCTAACCTAAGTTATGGTTGACTGAAGATCTTGGGATCTTTTAGCAGTGGCTCAGTGTGTATGATAGCCAGAAGAGGGTATGAGTGAGAGCTGGGTGACGATGTAATGAAACAACCAGTTCCTGGCCTTTGAATTCCAGCAATCTGTGATGTTATACTTGGAGAACTTTTAGCAGCTGGCTGATGGTCTTCTGGGGCCTGAAGGAAAAAGATCTATAGGAAATCTATGGCACTGGATTGCCTGCAGATAATAGCGGTACTAGCAGGAAGCCTCTGACACAACACTCTGATCTAGCACCTACCCCACATGACCGTTCTGCATACATTGTTAGGGACCTCAGCATAAATCTGCGCTTGTTCTATCTTTAGACACACACTTCGGGGACAAGGTGCTCACCTCAGAGCAGAACTCTGCTCCTCCCATTGGCCTCTGTACACTGTTGAGGTCAGGAGACCCAAAGCTCGGCTTTCTGTTGCCTATTCTGTACCCATTCTGTGTGGGAGGGGTAAGTATTTATTGCTGTGGCCAGTGATTTATCTGTTTAATGTATTAGAAATGCATGAATTAATGCAACTAATGCTGTCCCCCAGGTGAGGGAAGGCTCCAATGCTGCTGCTTCCTTTAACGTAACATTATATGTGTGCAGTGAGAAAATATACCAAAGTGTCATGTTTGTTAGGGCTTTATTATGAGCACCCTTGTAAAATACAGCCCTGCTCCAACAGCAGTTTGTGGAAGGATCATAATTATAGGTAGTGGGATCCAGGTTTGATAAAATTTCACCCTCTTTTAAACTTCTTTACATCATGCCTGCGAGAAGTAACGGGGCAAAAAGGCCCAATATTTACAGAGACAAGCAGATTTTGGTGCAGTATGCACCTAAAAACTGCATGTAATTCCTCTCTAAAGGGAAAATGCACAGAATAGGTGCTATTTCTCACACCTGATAAAGTCCAAACCCTAGGTTGTTGGATTTTATTGGGTGCACTAATCTTATTCGTCCAGATCATTTGTAATTGATAGAGCGTAAATTTTAGCTCTGACCCTCATGTAACAAAAGTCATTAGACTGTGACAAGTTTAAGCTCATAAACGTAAATGAGAGAAAAAGGTGCCTTTTCAATTAAATCACATGCCAGAAGGTTAAAGTGGATGTTAAAATGTAATTTAAACTCCAAACTATTAGCTCATGTCAAAACAAATTTGAATCTCGTGCTTAATGAAAGATTAAGGACTTTGAAAATATGTGCAAGTTAGAAAATGCAGTTCTCAGCTATGCTTAATGTAATTCAATAACAAAAAACGTTTCCCATTTAAATGAAATGCTTTACTTATGCTGATGAGATATTAATATTGACAAATTTATAAACTTGCATATTATGTGTGCTTTAATAACAAGTATTAAAGCAATTGCATTTTATATTTTTCATGTGTTAACTTGACTGAGGCCTGCAGAGCTGGCATTTCGCAGTCATGTAAAAGTGTTGAATTGTTTTTTTCATAATGTGAAGTCTTCTTTCAAATTTAGTTCCCATGAAAATCAAAGTTCAATTTGTAAAAAGGCTATTGTTTAACTGTGGAAGAACTGTCCCCGTTTGGCCTCAAGAGTCTTGTAATGCAGGAACATGGACTGAAATCGTGTACAAATGTTTCATACTGTTTTGAGTCCCACAGAAAGATGTTCCCATGGCATACTTGAGAAAATGTCAAACTGTTGCAAACTGAAGTCCGATGATTAATTTTAATTGGATGATGCCCTTTCAACGTAAAATGAACTGTCACTATTGACAAATCAGAGCGTTTCATGTGGATTAATATAGTCTTGTTTTTATTTTGCTCAGAGCAGAAGCAGCCCTTGTCATGTGAGACACTTTCCTGATGCTTGCAGATGCCTTGCTGACCAGATGCTCTGCTGATGAATATTCCCTGAATGCTGCATCCCTTGGAAAAGTATCTTCCTCTCTGCCATTTGCCCTCGCCCTTTGAAATGCCCTTTTAGGTTAGAAACTCCACTTTGCTGACGCTTATCTTATTTTTCTTTTATTTAGGTAATGATGTGTAGCTCGAATAAAATTATTTTTGTCCTTTTTGTATTTTACCCACGTGTTCCTCCCCACACCTGTATCTCCCCAAATGGGTTAGCTGAAGGTTTAACCTGTGCCCAGTCAAAGATTATTGATTCTGCTGTTAATGAATTGACTAAATGATTGAGCAATATAAGCACTGGGTGATTTCGGTGTCCCAGATATTCCTATTGACTTTCTGTATCATTCTTCTTGAATGCTTAGTTTTATTGAAGTGGAGCAGACCACATTTCTTTTTGTGAGGGTGCTTAGCATAAAAAATAAAAATAAAAACTCCCTGAAGACATCCCATTTAAACACATTACAAAAAAATCTGCTTTGGAAGGGGTTGGTTGTGTATTTGAAGAGGACGAAACTCTATAAAGAAGAGGTCAGGCACTGTTTGGTGGAGGTTAACAGAGAGAAGGCCAGTAGAATTTTTATATTCGGGGGGGGGGGGGGGGGGAATAAAAAATAAACACAAAAAAACAACAAAACTAAAAAAAGAAGAAAAAAAAAGAAGAGAAAAAACAAAAAAAGAGAAAAAAAAGAGAAAAAACAAAAAAGAGAAAAAAAAGGAACAAAAAAAAGAAACAAACAAAAAAAGGAACAAAAAAAAGGGAAAAAACAGAAAAGAAAAAAGAAAGAAAGAAAAATTCTCCTAATAGATACATTTCACAGAGTAGCAACTGCTGAAAATGGCACTGGGAGGGAAGGGTTATGTGAGTGGAGAGGCCACCAGGGTTAGAAATTTCAGCTCTTTAACAACTGTTTAAAGTTTAATGCGATAGGTTAGCAGGGTGAACAATGCACATTACTCCTGTTTATCCAAAACCTTTTGGTCATTTTTTCAGATTTAGCCCTCATCGCTGACTTTTGACAGCAGTCTACCATTGTTTTTAGAAGTACAATGTTATGCTTTTCCCCATAAACTGCTGAAAGCATTACTATTCACAAATCTCAATATTAATTTTTATTTGTCTGGTGCATTTTGGGTATTGGTTCTGTGTTGCCATGGTCTTCAAAAAACTGAAATACAAAAGTAGAAGTGACATCATACACCCTGTGTCCATAAATGGCATCCCCATTTGACCTGCTCCTGCCCCCGACGCATCTTGCTCACTTCAACTGCCTCCCACTGACTGCTTGAAGGCAAGCAGGAGGCAAACAAGTGTGATTAAAAACTGTGCAAACATGACTTTTAATTCACAGTTTAATTTTTATCCTACCACTACCTTGATGAATCCACGAGATCGGAGATAGCAATCCCAGTGAAGGCATATCAGATGGCATGACAACTGTAGCATCTGATACCCTTGGTTAAGCCTAATATGTGTGTTATGGGAGCGCCCTGGATAATCACTAATGAAGCTCAGCTTCCATGCTTCATGTGCTGTTTGCCCCAAAATATTTCGAAACAAGATTTTCTTTCTAGGTTATGGGACTGGCCAAGCATATCAAAACCATGAATAAATATGAGACCTGAAGCTCAGACTTACTATGTAGTACCATTATATATAGCTTCAATAGTCTATTTCATAGTACCCGGATATGGAGCATCCTGTCACCTGACAGCAAGACAGTTGTCACATGGAATAAGTCCCTATCCTGAAAATAACATAAACCTATTGTGTGTTGATGTGTGTGTTACAAAAAAAAAAAAAAAAAAAAAAAAAAAAAAAAAAAAAGGGAAGGACAATAATTAAAAAAAACTTCTTAAAGTTCAGGATTTGTGACCAATTTTCCAAAGCTTCCATTTAACAGAATGCCGTTTCACAAGTTTTTTTAAAGTCTTGACTGGGTAAGACTAATAGCCTAGTTTATTTTCAAATGTACCACTGATTGTTCCGGACAGCAATCCAATATTCTGCATCCAGTCTACTCTTGCAACGTGTCCTAAAATGTATTATCTATCATTCATTCTACTGAAATGTCTTGCAAGAGATTACCTAAAACCCCAGTAAAGCATTTCAAATTCGTACCAATATTATTGACCCAGAGTGCCTCAAAATGCATCATTGGCCTCACATACCCAGAAAAACATATGTATTATTACGCAGTATACCACAACTCTGAAGGGAACCCTAAGTGTACTTTTGGCACAGGTTTTTGGCACAATGTCCCCATTGTTCAAAGTGTTTGCCTCCACCCTGAAGATTTTATCTGGTTGCACTCCTGAAGCTAAAGACACTCCAGTGGCAACTTTTGCATGGATGAACACACTAAGGACATGGGTGAATCATCTACTCATGTTGCACTTAATCTATTGCCCTACAGCCAGTGTCAACTGTGGGGAGGGAGGTAGTTGGCTGGGGTAGGAAGCAACTTCCCTCAAAATAATTACTGATCCATTTGTTGTTTCGCCTGTTTGAAACATCTTGTTTCATCAAAATAATACATCCATAAAACAATAAAAGCATTTGCATGTTTAAGAGCAATTTAAAACGAAATACATTTCTTAAAAATCACATACAAAAAGTTAATCACACAGTTGTAGACGGATAAGAAACAAGAAATGGTCCGATGCATAGCTTTATACAGGGACTAGCATTTTTCTTCTGATCACCCAAGCTATGTGCAGAAATTTGGAAACAGCCACAACTACAATCGAGGAAGTGTCGATTTCACATATTATGTATGCTCCTCCTCTAGTTTGTAAACTAAGAAATCTGCACAAGGGAACAATCCATTTAAACATCGGTTTCACATAAAGGGGGCAAAAAAATGCAGATGAACCTCACTTTCCTCACACATTTTATACAATGGAAACAGGGGTCAGACCCCTGATTTGTCTTCCTCCAATTTATGATGATGACTGCTACAGAAAGCATTCCATACCTAAACTGGAGGTACAACGACAAGGCACGTGCTGGGAGAATAAAATCAAAAAATTACTCTGCCTTGCATACAGTTTTATGGAGGAGGAAAGCAGTTGTTAGGCTCCCTAGTGAAGATGAGTGGTACCTGCGGCTAATGGCTTTCCCCTGGATCAACTTCTTTTTGACTCTGGCAACCTCACCTTGTCGAATGAGCTGGGACTCACTCCAAAGGTTTCCTAGGTCCAGCTCCATCCTGGCATTTTTAAGAGACCCTAGCCATTTAACTTTCCCCACCCCATTAGCCACGATAACCTCCTGCAAGCCCTCAATAAGATGGCACAATTCATCAGTGTTCCAAATCCACTACAATAGGGGTCTTTGCGCTATCAATGACGATATCTCATGGATCCCCAGATCCAGACAGAACAGGATTAATAGCGTGCCCTTGCCTAGGACAAAAGGCCTCTAAGAAAATTGTTTTCTGCTGTACTCAGGGCACTGAAGTTGCAGTGGCCCCTAGTTCTACCCTATTCAGTGCAGCCTCCCCCCCCCCCCCATACTCCACCCCCTGGCTTGGGCCTTACAGATTTCATTTGCTGGACGTACGGGGGCCTAGGCTGCTTTCTTGGCAAATTTTTGTATGGCTCCAGCTCGATGCTTCACAATTAGGGTGCTCTTTGAAATCTGCACGTCCCAGGATCCTAAATTGTCTAGACTGATGCCCAAGTAATCGAACTCTTGGACTCTTTCCAATACTTCCACCTTGATAACCCCTCCCCCCCTACCTTTCCTAGTATAAGTTATATAACTGGCCTTGGAAGTGTTAATTTCAAGACCAAAGTCACAGCAAAACTGATTGAAACTGTCAACCAAATTTTGTAAACCCCTCCTGGTTTTGGACAGCAGCAGGGTGTCACCCTCAAAGAGGAGGGCTGGTATTTTTATCCCAGCCAGGGAAGGGAAATCATTGACACAATTTAGTAGACAGGCAATACAGGTATTTATTTATAAGAGAAAGAGGGTTGGGGCGAAGATACAGCCCTGTCCCACACCTTTGTTTACGGGAAAGGTCTCAGTTAGTTCTCTTTTCATACCACACCTTACTTTAACAAAATTCCCTATATGTAATAATCAAAGCAAATACAAGAGGTCTCAGGGGTCCTCATCCCCAGAAGCACCTCCCATGACTTACCTCTGGGTACCAAATCAAATGCGGCACACAAGTCAATGAACGCCACATAAAGATCACCCTTGGCCGGATCCACCGTCCTCCATTTGTTCAAGAGGAATGGAGGGGAGCTGGTCAACGGCGCTAATCTTATGCCAAAATCCTGTCTGTAGTCCTGAAAGAGTCTGGTTTTCCTTGCACCCGTCCAACAACTGCTCAAGCACCTTACTTGCCAAAATGTTTTTAGAGGTTGTCTAGTAAGCTGATAGAGTGGTAGTCTGAGGGCACACTGGGTTTCCCTTTTTTAAAGGTTGCTATGATTTCCGCCCCATTCCATGATGGGGGGGGGCGGGATTACCCCCTCCATTAAGATGACGTTAGAGACCACATTAATATAGGTAAGCCACATCTTGGGGTCTGATTTAAAAACTTCAGCAGGGATTTTGTCAAGGCCTGAGGCTTTCCTGGCCTTGAATGATACCACCAAACGTTCAGTTTCCTCAAGAGAAAAATTTACTGGTGGGGAAGATCTGTCTCTTTAGACTAGGGCTGCCTTCATACCCTGGCTGAACCTCAGATGCAGTAGCAGAGGAGTACAAGCTCCCAAAATGGGTGACCCATCCACAAGATAATTTTCTGAGGGATTACTTGGCCTCCCATCGCTCCTGCTAACCAAAAACAAGAATTTCCTCTGGTCATTAGATACAGCGGCGCCTAATTAGTTGGCCCAAAGCTGTGTTCCCAAGATGCTTTTGCTTCTCTGAGGCTAGCCCAGTAATTGGTCCTATGCAACCTTATGGCTTGAGTGTCTCCCCCTTTTTTGCAGCTTTTAAGAGGTTCACCTTTGCCTTTCTACACTGGTCATTAAGCCATCCCTTTGGCAGCATTGAATTTTGATGCCCTCCAATCTCCTTAGTTAGGACAGTCTTCAAGATAGAGAGTAAAATATTATGCACAGCTAGGACCAAATAATTTCTCCCACCAATAGGCTCATATTCTTTCCATGTGAGTGGCCAGGATTGATAGATGGCTCTAACGCCCTTTGATGAAGAGCCCACTGATTCCCATTTCACATTTCTCCTATTATTGTGGTTACAAGCTGTCTATGGCCATACTCTGCAGCTACAGGGCATGGGAGAGTGATGACTGAATCTTTTAAATTTAGTGACAAGGGGTTGTGGACTCTCTCTTCTTGCTCTACCACAACCATATAATCTAGCTTGTGCCAAAGTCTTACGTCAAGGAGGATATAATTGATTGAACCTTGATAAGAGCCTCATCTAAATGTCAGGGCAAGTGGTTTATCTGAAGGGGAATGCTCATTACATGCCTGAATTTTGTGTGTTAGGGTAAGATCAACAACCTGCAATTCTACCTTAGGAAAGTGCCTTCTGTTAGGGGGACCTAGATCCAGGATACTCCAAGTTAGGTTCTCGTCTGGACTCTAATTTCTCTGTCACAAGTAAAACAAACTTGTCACACAAATCCGGAGGTCAATCATGTCTACTGACCAGTACCCCCATCCTCTAGTGCACTTATCGCCACCTGAGCTGAGGGGCACAGGGCCAGATGTGCTACTCTCAGTGTTTGCAACTCAAAATTTGCATTTTTTTATGACTCGCAAATAGCGAGTTGCAAACATTGATTTAAGACATGGGGTCACAAGGGACCTGCCTCATTAATATTCATGAGCCAGGTTGCAAATTAGGAATGGCCGGCACTCTTCTGGATGGTGGCCTGCTGGGGTCAACAGACCACAATGTCTGAGACTGCTTTTTAAATAAAGCATTTTTTTTTTTAATGCAGCCTGTTTTCCTTAAAGGAAAATGGGAGGCATTTCAAACAAAAAATTAAAAGGAGACTTAAGAGCAGGCAGTGGCCCATGGGATCACTGCCTGACTTAAAAAATGTTGATCGCTGCACGGAAGTCCCCTCTAACTCATCAAAAGGGCCTCTAGGGACACAAATGGTAGAGCAAGACCCAGTTCTCGAATTGGGGCTGGGAGCTTGAGCACCCAACAAGGGCTCATCTACTATGCTTGGCTGTAGCCTGGGGTCACAGGAAGGAGGCCCAATTGGGAATGCGAAACAAGATAATCAGCGTTACACCAAGTCAATTTCCTTATTAATTAGACCCACTGTTCCCTGGATGAACCCATCTGAAGTGGAGCCAGGCGGCACCTTATCCCCACTCTCCAGTGCTCTCCGCTTCCTCACATTGATCCAGAAGAAATTTTTTAAAAAGCAAGTGATTAGAATGGTCAGCTAAGAAACCGAAAGGCAAAATACTACTTTCATGCAGGGTATTATGGGAGAGTAGCCCAGTCCAGCCTCTTCCAAGCAATAATGGGCCAATCATTGGCCCGATCTTCATCCCGCACTAAGGAGGTGCTGATGCAAATGTAAAGTAAGGTGTGGGAACAAACGTGGGTACCCACCGATGCAAAGCACCCTGGAAGGTGTGGTCCCAAAGGGCAGCACTCCTGCTGGCTCGTGTCGTCCTCTCTCTCCTGCCAGTAATGGGGCACTTGGGGTTCTCCCCTACTTACTCACTGATCATAGCTCTGCGCTTTACGGGTGGATTTCAGTGGGTATACTGGCAACAACTGGAGGCAAAGGGGGGCAGCACTGTTAGTTGATGAAGGAGCCAAGGGGTGTTGGGGGTTCCCTGCCCTGTTCTGCCTCTTCGTGGCGCTGATGGGCCTGCCCTTGACCCAGAGTGAGGGACCTCAGGAAATCACTTTATAGCGTGACTGTAATTGCAGGCAGGTGTAATGACAGGCAGCCCACCTCCAGGACGTTGGTGATCGGGGACTCGTAGTCCCTGGTCCAGGTTGAACTGCGCTCCTCTCCCTTGCAAAGTGCTCTCCACTCACATAGTGCCTAAGGTGAGAGCAATTAAATACACACTTGTGTATCAGTTATTGAGTAAAGAAGACCGAGACCTTAGGCCGCGCAGACACAGAGCGTGGGAAATATTAATGTTTTACAGCACAAATCCCAGCAAGAAAGAGATTGGAGCTGAGGAACTTATTTAGAGCTAGAAGGGGCTAGGATGTTGGAGAAGGAACTTTGTTCTTCTACACAGACCAAGAACAGCCAGTGTGATTTCCGATACACATATGCCATCCGGCTGGGAAGTTATCGAAGTGTTTGTGTAGTACTAGGGGATGTAACAAAAAAAAATGGAGGATGGCTACAGAGCATGTAGGGTCCATTGGGCCTCAACTGTGGAAGTTCAGGTTGTTTGATTCTGATGTTGCCTGTGCAAACTAGCCCAACACAACCATTTCCACACTTGAATTTCCATTGTAGTTTAGTGACAGTTAAAGACTTCTCAGGGAGGTAATGTGGGATACTTGAATTTGGGGCTGGGCAGAATATTACTTTCCGCTGGCGGAATTGGAGAAATTTTGGCCACTTCACGTTACTCTTAAACAAGGAGTTCTGGACAAATTCCGTGTCTAGGGCTCCTCCCTTCATTTTTAGGAAAAGTAAGAAATACACTTCTGCTTTCTGGAAACAACCTCACCTTCAACATATCCAAAGGCAAGGCCAGGGGTATCCAAAATGGATCCCATATATCTTCAATACTCCGACTCACTGGCACACATTGGGCATGTACCATGCAGACTACTCACATCACACAATCATAACATACGCTCTGGATGTTAGCACATGGAACTGGGTACGTGCATAGACATACATGCCAATAGACCCGATTCAGGCAGCGGAAACTTCCGGGTACTATAGGCTTTTATTAGACATTTCAGCTAAAAGTGAGTGAAGCTGTTTCCCTTATGTCCACTGCATATACTAGGCACATAGCCAAAAGCCCAATTACCTTTATTTTTTTTAAATCAGATTACCATATCAGGCAATCACAATAGCTTCACATTATTTAAGATTGTCCATTTGTGAACCAGTGCTCAAGTTGCTGTTATTATAGGTGGCATGCTTCGTTGTACCTTTCGACATATGACACACTCAACAAACAGAAGCAGTATCGTAAAGACAATAATACTGACATGTTGTTGTGCCACATTTTCAATCTTGCTGTACGTGCTACTGTACTGATCAATGCCTTTTTATTCAGGCTGTAAAGTTATATTGTATGATTTCATTGTTCTATTGTTTTTTGGGTTGTGATGTGAATTCATTGCTACAAGGGTACACATTTTTATTTATTTAAGAGCACGACATTTAAAAGAAAGGCCAGGCCACAGTACTACCAACAGCACCATACACAGTACATCCAAAGTCTCATGCTGCAAAACCGGTTTGGTTTGGTTTCTCTTTTCAGGCTTCCCTCTAGACACGGCCTTTGTGTAAAGTGATGCTTTCACAGCAGGAATCACAGGGGCTTTCATGTAGGAGTAAACACAATACAGACACAATAAAGTGTGTGCTCGTAGCACCTGGCTCAGGCTTCCTGAAGCAGCAATTAGGGACAGACAAAAGTGAAGGCCTGGCCTAGAAACGTCCCCACCTTAAACAACAGAAACTACAGCCCTATCCCTCATTCATCAAATGGTAATGCTGAAAAGAACTGACGGGCAGGCCCTGCTATCAAAATCTTCATGGACTTTCTAAATGCAAGCCAGTCTCTTCCTCCTCACTTCAGCCTCTATGCCTCCACCCTCCAGCCACAGGAATGTAGACTCTACACTTGTACACTTCCACTGTCCTGGGCGGTGGGGGCAGTGGACAGACAGTTCACCTGATTCTAATGTGAACCATAAGTAAATATATCACACATGCAAATAATGTTATTTCTACAGTTTTACACCTTCAAATTAAATGCGCTCTAAAATAAGCCTTTCTATACTCATAAAGCCCAGCTCGAAAAACTGACCTTGACTTAAAAGGTCCAATTGTGGCGCCTCTTTTTTTTTTTCATTTGAATGACCCTCCCTATATATTCCATCCTTCCTACATCGTCTGTATCTGAATACTGCATTCTCTACATCACATGCCTTGGTAGCCTTCATAGATATTGTACTTATGCAAATTTCCCACATCTCATGTCAAAGACCACAACCTTTCCTTCTTTGGAGGTCAGACCCGTAAAATAACAATTTCCAATCATCTACATGAACAGACACCCCTAACCACCTCTAATGATCACACCAAACCCCTATTAATCTACCACAAAGAAACTGGAATAAATATAACCAATGGTTTCACCGAGTATTATCTGTGGGTTCTGGGGCAGCGTGCAGTCCGGGGTAAAGCACTTCAGCACCTCAACAGGGATAGGAAGCGCTATATCAGAAGCCCCTAAAATGTAACAGACTTATAGTCATACTAACTATGCATTGCTGACGTACATACATCTAGCACTCAAATCCGCTAAGTTATACGCACAAGCAATATGCGTGCTCATATCAAAACAAACTGTGCCCCTTATTGCACACACATGAACATGCAGCCAAATAAGATATATATATATACACACATACACATTAGTGCATGGGTACTCACAAACATTTTTTCAGGGGCCACAAAGTTTCAATCTGTGGTGTGACCAAGGGCCGCACTGATGCTAGCAGCGTAGCGATCAAAGGTAGGGGGGGGGGCTCTAGATGGGGGGGTTGTTGGGGTTTTATGGTGGGTGTAGGGGCAGCATATAGATCTAGTGGCTGAATCACTCAATGTGAAACCAGAAAACGTGGCATTAATCCCAGCTTCCCCACTTTACCAAATTGTGTGATCCTAGGCAATTGTTTTATTTCACGTTCCCTTCATTTTCTTCATTATTGTATGTAGGAGGGCTTCACAATGCATGACTTCAGTATGTGCGCTGTGCGAACCCTTCTCCTGTGTTTGATTTAATAAACTATGAAGTTGTTCATGTGTAATAGCAAATCAAGCCAATCAAAGAGTGCAGATAACGCACTTGCCTCTTAATTCACATTGGCATTGTTATCAAGGTGGGGGTAGGAATGAATGTTTCTGAATTTATGTTTGAAATCTATTGTTCCTAAAAGGAAATACTTCTCCATGCACTGATATAATCTGATGTAGTAAAATGAAATGGTCCTTCGTGTAAATGAAATACACTTTTTGAATTTTTAAGAACCCTTATCATAGTTGCAGACATTTGCTGCAAGCTTTAATAAAACATTAAAGTGTTCCTGCAGTTAAGCTGTTCAGGACAAATTCCTTTCTTTATCTTCAATAGTGTTTAAAATAAAGTATTGCCTGTTAAGTCGAGTAAACAGCAGCCTAGTCCTACTGCTGCCCTGGGGGCCACATGTAAAGGTCAAAAGGGCTGCATGCGGCCCCTGGGCCGTACTTTGTGTATCACTGCATTAGTGCATAGATTTGCGTGTGGGGAATTATATAACTTGGTGCACAATGTACTTGCAATAAAACTTGCGCATTCTCAACGCAACCCCCCCCCCCCCACCCCCCAGCTACAACAGGGGCAGGGATCTTGAAGGGCCTCTTGAAAGGATAATAATTAAGATTAAAAGGTGGGTGAGTGAATGGATGGATGGATGAATGATGGATAGCTGTGTGTGTGAAAGGATGTATGGATACATGGATGAATTAGTGAAAGGATGGAGAGTGAAAGGGAGGGCGGATGGATGAAAGTGTGGATGAAGTAAAGAGTAGATGGATACACGGAAGGATGGATGAATAAATGAAAGAATAGTTTGGTAAGTGAAAGAGGGTAGATTGATGACTAGATAAAAGGGTGGACAGATGGATGAGTGGAAGGATGAATGGATGAACAGATGAGCTGGTGGGAGGGTAGATGAATGAGTGAGTGAAAGGGTGGTAAATGGATGGATGAGTGGATGCATGGATGGGCTGAAGGCTGGATGTATGAGAGGAAGGATGGCTGGATAGGTCGATGGCTGGATTGGTCAAAGGCTGGATGTATGAGAGATAGGATGGCTGGATGAGCGAAAGGATGGATGGAGTGAAAGGGTGGATTGATGGAGTGAAAAAGTGGATGGATGATTGAACGGACAGGTGCACGAAAGCATGGATGAAAGGTCAGATGGATACATAAAAGGATGGCTGACTGAGTGAATGGATGGAACGATAGGGTTGAAGACGGATGGATAGGTTTGGATATGAACGGGTTGGACAGAAACGTGAAAGACTGAATGATGGACGAAAGATTCAATGGATGGCATAATGCAAAGGAGAAATAGTAAATATCAACATATGGATGGATTGATGGACGGCTAGATACATGGATGCCTGGATGGAAGAAGACACAGGCGGCAAGCTTTCAGGGGAGGTTTGCAATGAGTTGTGTTGCTTGCTTTGTGCCAAAAGAGCTTTGGTTTAAAGTGGGGGATATTTTCATTTTCTGGTTATCCCTTGCAAGTTTAGGGGTCTTGGACTGCCTTAGTGACAGTGTGGGCGATGGGATATTTGAACTGTGCGGCCGCATCATTAAAGGAATGCAGACTACACAATGCCAAGGGCCCGGGCGCCCCGAGCCATTTGCAAAATAAACAGCTTCCTCAAAGCAAAACAAAGGAAACCGAGCCACCGCGTGCAAAAACTCACGTTTCGTTCTCGTTTTAGCCAGATTGTCTTCCGTAAAACTGGACATATTTGAGCCATGCTAAATCCCTGAAAGCCTGTTTCAAAGTATAAAAAAGACTCGTAAACAGCACTTTGCAAAGAAATAATCGATGCAGTTTTGATGAAGTTCATATTTAAAGTTTAGCTAAGGAAAGTTTGCTCTGCGATAGAAACAACTTCCGGCGAATCGAGTCTGCCAGCCCACTATTATATCACTGCATTTCGCTAAGGATATTTGCATATTTATCTTGCCTCGCGTACCCAAAGAAAACAAAGCAGGTGACCCTACCTCATCGGAACTCCGGGCAGACATCTCCCGGCGTCGCCTGCGACCTGCTGAGGGGAGTGGAGCTGAGATCCGGCAGGGGTCGGGCCAGTCAACACCACACACGGCTTCTTCCGCTCTGGACAAGCTCGAGAGTTAAAGGGGGCTGGGCCGGGCAGAAGGAGGAAACCTCCACCCTGGTTAATGAGGCCGGCGGCGCCGTTCCTTTCTCCCGGCAGTAAACGCACGGTGCTGGGAGGAGCCACAAGTGCCAAAACCGTGGCGCGAGCACAGCAACTCCCGCGTGGGCATGGGCATCCCTCGCCCCCACCGTGCAACGCAAGAAACACGTGCAACATCCTCTTGCTACTCGGGTCCTGCACTGTGTTTTTTCTTAATTGTGGCCATTTCTAGAGGGCTGTTAGTCGGCACAGGCCCCACTCTGTGCTTTTGTTGGTGTCTGCCTATCCGAGAGCCCAAAAGGTGTGTTCAGCGCCTTTCTCCTAATCCTAATCCTAATGCCTGAACACCACCAGAAAATCAGCAGCGATAACCAATCATTTCCACACATGGCATAGCTTAACTTCAGCATAAACAAAAGCATAGGCAAACCCAATAACTCTGGATTTGAAGTGATAATATATGCAAACACAGGCATGCCCCAAAGCGCACCTGTGTACACCTGGCATTTGCAAGTTAAAGTCAGACCTCCATGCTTTGCCAATAGTCTAGGACAATAAACCAAGGGATTGCAGCCGGTCAGTCAGCTTGTTGAACTAAATGTAAGACCTTCATGTCTTACAGCCTTGTTTAGGCCACTCTGAGATAGACGATCCATAGAAACTGTAACTTGTAGATCCTTTCTCTGCCTCTTATGCCTATCCTCCCAGAAGCCTCATCCCTTGTCTTGCATCTACCTCAAGCACAAACAGCACCTCCTATCACATGCCATTTGCTGAATACTGAGAACATGTGGTTGGGCATGGCACCCTTTTATACTGGAAACCCCTCAAGATGGCCACTGGGCAGTACTTACTGGGCCTTGTGGTTCCAAGACATAAAACACCCCAAGTCGGTCCTTTGTTCACTGTCATGGACAGAGTCATTCAAGTTCTTTGTAAGGGCTCCATAGTTGAAATCACAAATATTTTTACTAGGGTGAAAGTAATTTGTCTCGCATATATGGATAATTCTTTCCTTTCAATGCTCTGTCTGTGAGCTAATTTCAGTGATTCTTGTCAAACAATCATAATACTTGTCATTGAGCTCTTCATCTTGGAGGAAATGTAGCAAAATTTCCAGCAGCACGAAGTCTACAAGCTTCAGGTCCTCTTGGATACTCTGCAATCCCAACTACAACAGCATCCTTGTTTCTTTCTTCAAGAGAGCCCTTTCTGGCTGTGATTCCGTGAGTCGGTAAGGAAATAGCTCTTCTCTCCACTCCTTACATTCCGTTTCACAGACATCTACAAAGAGGCCTTCAGACTAACTACCAGTATCTAATTTTTGATAATCTGGAGATATTCCGGGGTCATGGGTATATAAACACCAGCACTCTGTTTGCTCTAAGTTTTAGGCCTGCATGTTTTCAGGCAGCCTGTGACACAATCTTTAATCTTCAACACATACTGGTTAAGGCTACTGAGCCTTAGTTCATTCTGATCTACCTGAACTTTGAGGTCTCCTAGGTGTACCTTGATAAATGAAACTTTCTAATTTATACTCCTTATTGTTTCTTTCATGTATTTTAAGAGGTTATAAATCAGTGCCTCACAAGTGGTCAGAGTGGCAGTGAAACGGTAATCTACAGCCGTGCCTTCCCTTCTTTGAATGGTGGTTTGCGTTGTCCACTTGTGACAAAATAGTCTTTCTTGTCCTGGGTGCCCTTGATTTTAGTTACAACAGGCATCATCTTGTACTGAGGGATCATTAGGCTCCTTAACTCTTGGAGGTGGTGGGTATCTTGCAGACAAAATGGCAATTCATCAGCCTTCATATATTGGGGCAGCATGTGGGGTTAAAGTAACTTTTGCCCTCCATGACGAGGCCTTCTCACTACTAATTGGCTCAGTGTTATGTCACATGAAGTAAGTGACTCGAGACCCAACACCTCCGTGGCAGGTTTTAGAAGGTCTTGCAGTTGAGGGCTACCTTTTTCTGTCACTGAAGGTGACACCGACCCTCTGACAACACTATTCTCATTATTTTCATACTTTTGTCACTCTTTCCCTTCTGCCTTCAGACGGTCAACATTCTACATTTGAGATAGTGGAGGACGCCAGCTCTCATTTTTGGGGGCCAGCACTCATTTTTGTGAATCAGACATTTCCCAAAGCAAAAAGACAGAAGAAGGAAACATTTGAAAAGCCGTCACAAAGAGAGAAAACAGGGACCTTCTAGAGTGAGGTATGGGATCAGGCAGTGTCTGATATGGATTAAAGAGGCTTGAGGTAGATGCAAGACTATTGGTATTCAGCATGCTGACATTTAATTGTGGCAACCACAGGCTTCTAAGCTGAGTTTTGGACACCACCATGTATTCTTTGACAAATTAACCACTGGACCATTGCACCATGTTAGATGACGTCAAGGAGGGAGGGGAGACCATTCAGATATACAATTCTATGCCCAGGCAAGGGGGAAGAAGCATTTGAACTAAACTATTCTGATTCCCCTATTTGTAATTTGTCAGATGCTGCAATGAGGGACTTTCTTGCTTGTAGCATAGGCCCCAGCCCAGAAGGTGTTAGGATAAGCAATTTATCTAAAGAGGAACACTCATTGCATGCCCGAATTCTGTGTGTGAGGGTAAGATCAAACACCTGCAATGCTGCTCTAGAAAAGTGCCTCCTGTTAGGGGGACCTAGGTCCAGGATACCCCAAGTTAGGTTCTCATCTCTAGACAAATTACAAGCCATGCTGTTTGGCTCAAATGTAAGGTTAAAATCCCCCAATACAAGCAACTAGTGAGTGCATAATCCTCTAGTACTCTATCCAATAGTTTCTTGTTTTGCATTTCTATTTATAGCTACTACTCGTACTGTAGATGTTGATTGTCATAAAGGTTTGTGAACTGGTAGAGGAAAAAATGAACCCTTGGACATCAGGGAATCCAAATTGAGAGGCGTGATTGTATAGGATCGGATGGATCAGACCAGAACTAATAGTTCTCCAGATGGTCGCCCAGCACTAGATTCAATGGCTTGGGCACTGTAACTTTTGTAAGCACACCCATTCACTTGTTCTAATGCCTATGTCTCCAGAAATAGACAAGTATCGTAAGTGGCAACAAAGGTACCCAACATGGATCCCCTAGTTTATCTCTGTTCCTGCAGTGTTCTCACTTAGCAGGAATGTCTGCGCGGCTAGAGAACGATGAGTCTGAAGCGTGTTATTAATACCTTCCCTCACGGTCCAATCTACATTATTGGGTAGCAATAGTAAACTGTACAGGCTTAGGTTGACTTAAGGACATGAAGTGCTCATGGGAAGAGCAGAATACCTTGAAGGAAGTTCAACTGCAACTGAGACCCAGAGAAGCCTTTGAACAACAAGGTTGACATTGGCAAGAAAATTGGAGCGGTAAAGCCGCCTGGTGCATTCTAGATGTGCTGGAGTTTGTGCATACAGTGGGCCTGATTCTAACTTTGGAGGACGGTGTTAAACCGTCCCAAAAGTGGCGGATATACCACCTACCGTATTACGAGTTCCATAGGATATAATGGACTCGTAATACGGTAGGTGGTATATCCGCCACTTTTGGGACGGTTTAACACCGTCCTCCAAAGTTAGAATCAGGCCCATAGTCAGTATTTTGCCAGAAACAAAGAAGGGAGAGAACAAATGCTTAGGTGGCCTTTACCCTTTGGGGGAAACCAAAATGTGGGGGAAAGGGTAGCAGGGTCCACATGGTGAAGAAGGGAGGTATGGTGACATGGTTTCACTGGTTAAATAGAACGATGAAGGAGGTAGAAATCACACCAAGCTTCCCATTTCGTTAGTAATAGTTGGTGGAAGTCTTAGGGGGTCATTATGAACACGGCAGTAACAACCGCCGTGTTCATGCTGCCGGTCAAAACACTGACCGCCAGCGACCCCGGAACCCCGCCGGCCAAATTATGAACATTTCTGTGGGCCGGCGGGTGGAAACATCGTTTCCACCCACCGGCTCACAGAAAGGCCTGGCCAGGACATTGACGGCGGCTCCACATGGAGCCGCCGTCAATGCCTCTGTGCGGGAGGTGCAGTTGCACCCATCGCGCAGATCAACCTGCGTGACTGGGCAGTGCACCGGGGCCCCTGCACTGCCATTGCAAAGTGCAGGGACCCCCAGGGGTGCACCGGGGCACGACCTCTGCCAGCCTTTTCCCTGGTGGGTGAACCCGCCAGGAAAAGGCTGGTGGAAATGGGAACATTATCCGCAGGGTAGCGCAGGTACCCTGGCGGATAATGTTTCCACTCACTGCCAGGCTGCCTGACGGCGGAAGCCTGACGGTGAGTGAGGGCCGCTGATGGTGGCCCTCACCCTGTTCAGAATGTGGAGGGTTGGCCCGCCATGCCGGCTGGCGGTTTCAGCTGCCAGTGCCGGCATGGTGGGCCAACCCACTGTGTTCATAATGAGGGCCTTAGTTCTTAGAGCAAATTGGCAATGGTGTGGTATTGCAACCAGTTTTTGTATGTGAGGACCTGAGGTTCACAAGAGTTGAGCTTTAAGTGGTACAACAACATCCATTAGTCTGTCACTAGGAAGCAGAAACCTAGGGCATAGGTTTCCACCTCAGAGCAGTTTAAGGATGATCTAGCTGGTTGTCATCACAGCAGTTAAAGCTGGTGAACTTGGACGATTTTATGATATCTGGGCAGGGAACTTTGAACAGTGTGTGAAGCTGAAATATCACCCAGTTATTATTTGGGTTGCAAACATCCCACCATACATTAGATATGCTTTATCATACTGATTTTAACATCTCTATACTCTTTCTTCAGGGTTCATGCACCAGAAAGCACCAAGCCATGGCCCTCCAGAGGCAGAATCATAGGAAGGCCATGGACACTATGCCCAGCTCTTACTCAGCTGGGGTTATTATGAAACCCAAAACGTATACAGTAGTCACCTAAAAATGCATGTTTCTAACTTCATATATATATGTTTTTCTCTTAGGTCTTGCCCAGTTGTCTTGACTAGTTGATGTGTTCTGAAAAGTCCTATGAATATATCAAGATGTTATTACTAAACACTGCTGTGCATACACCTAGAAAGTCCTGTAGGATCTGGTTTATAAAAATGCCAAAGCCACTTTAGCATTATCTCCTCAACCCTATTTTTCATCCCAAAACGTATTTCAAAGAGGTGTTTCACCTCTATCCAGGCCCACGTGTCCTAGCGAGATCCAATTAAAAAGTTCCACTTAACCACTCCCCTCCCTTCCCCCTCCTATCCTACAAGTACCATATACCAATATAAGGGCAAGGAGCCCAGAAAACAACCTGTTTTTTTCATGTCTGCTCAGGTCCTGAGCTGTTCCCGTCGGGTAAGCCCTGGGAGGCTGGGCCTCTTGGGGTTGTTATTTTCATTCCTCTATGTATGTTTGCCCTTTTTGCATGGTGCTGGGTGCTTTGCTGGGGTTTTTGGGGAGAGACCTGGAGGTTCTTGTGGTCTGCTGTGCTTACCTGGATGCCCTCGGTCCTGTGGCCTCTGCCTTCCATGTCTTGGGGTGTGCTTTGCACCACAAGCTTGCTGGGCTTGTGCGTGGTGTTTTCTTTGCGCTGCGGCCCGGTCGTCTCCCACCCAGGTTCCGGTGGGTGCAGTCAGTTCCTGTACGCCTGCCCTGTACTCCCCTGCAGGTTCTGGGCAGGGGCTTTTTCCTGCCACTGGCTTCCCCCAGGAGCCGTGACAGGGGCAGAGTCAGTGCTGCCGGTGACCTTTTTTGTTTCTGGTCCGCACTGTGTCATCTTCCGTTATTGCTGCTTTGTAGCGCTTCTCTCATTTTCTGAAGCCCGCGAGGTTCAGTGCTTATGGTTTGGAACACTTCCTGGGCTTGCATGTGTCCCTCTTGGCGTGCAGGGCTGAATTGCTTTTGCAACCTCCTGTGTTAGGAGGTCGGCGATGCCATGTTTCCTAGTTTTGTGTCTTTTGTACATATGGAGGTGCACAGATAGTTTTTTTACTGTTAATGGCTATTTGGGCCATAGTGGTAGCGTCTGTTATGTCTTTTCTTTGTGCTCTGTTTCCCATATGCCTGTTCAAATAAAAAAAATTAAAGCAAATTAATTTTATATTTGTTTTAAAAACTCTTCCTAAGAACTACTGCGTTTTATTTGTGCTTTCCTGTCTTTGTCTGTTATTTGCTTTTACTGGATTTTTGTGCAGGCTTTGGTCTGGTCTACATGGGGTCCCTCTTGTCCTTATATTTGGTGGTGTGCATTCTTCCTCTATCTGTTTCATCATGGATCACAGGAAGAATAAGCCCTGCCATTGCTCCGGCAATGCCTAAGTAGGGCAAACGATTTCTCAGTCTGATGAGGTTCTACCTGGCGCCCCACATAACCTGGGTGTTTCAGAGGATCAATTTCAACTGCTTCTGACCTCTTTCTCTGTGATGCCTTTTCGTGGTCTAAAGACTCTGGGGGTATGCATTATTCTCCCTCTTCACCCACCACTTCGGTCTCTTCCTTTCTGGTATCCTCTCCTTCCTCTTCCTCTTCTTGGCCTTCTCCAGACTATGATGAGGATGCTAACTCACCAGTGGCGAAGGTGATGCCTCGCTACAAATTTCTTCAAAAGGCAGATCTTTTGGCCATGTTTCGCTATTTGGGTGACAACCTGGGCATTCCTATGGAGGATGACATTCCTGGACCTAGTTCTGGTGTTTTCCAACAGTTTCTTTTCTGTCCTCTTACTTCATTGGCAGTCAACAAGGTGTTGGATCTTCTTTTGTGGGAGTGGAAGGACCCAGAGAAGGCAATTCTCCCTAGGTTTTTGACCTGCCATTATACTCTGGCTCAGGATGATATTGAGTTTCCCTCCTCTTTAAAGATTGATAACCTTCTTTCTCATTTAGCTGATCATCTGTCTATTGTGTCTGAGGAAGCTCCCATTTCAGACTGTGTGGACCATAGAGCGGAGGCACAGTTTGAAGGAGTCCTTTTCTGGCCTAAACCTGGCACTTGAGGCTGCTATTTATGCAGTGTATGCCTCTCAATCTTTGGTCAAAGAAGTCCATTCTCTTACTCTGGCATTACAGGAAGGTGTTGACTGTGCATCCTTGTTTTCTCAGATGGAGATTTAGGCGAATGTTCTGGCAGATGTGTCTTGTGATGTTTTGAAAGCTTCGGCTTCTGCCATGGCTTCTTCTGTTTCACCCTGCCGTCATGTGTATCTCCGTGATTGGAAGGTGGATTCATCCCAGATGTCAGGGTTATTACATATGCCCTTTACTGACAGTCGCCTTTTTGGTGATGATTTAGAACCTATGTTCCATAAAGCCTCTAAGAACCAGAAACATGCACAATTGTTTTGTTCTTGCTCCAGGATTGAGCCATCAAGGAAGGCTCCTTCACAGAGACGTTCTCGTGGTTTTTCTGATCGTTTCTGCTCTAAGCCTAACCAATCTTCCTCTTTTCCTGCTCGTCCTTTCTCCAAGCCTCCTTCTCCTCCTTCCCCCCCAAGTTGGGAAGCATTCCTGACTATTCTGCCCTTCTGGTAGGAGGTCGACTGGCTGCTTTTCTTCCTACCTGGGAAAGTCATATTTCAGATGCTTGGGTTTTACTTACCATCTCCAAAGATTATTCTCTCTACTTCAAAAGCATACTTCCATCTTTGGGCACTGTGGAGTCCCTTTCAGGCACTTTTGACCTGTCTGTTCTGTCGCACGAAATTGCTGATCTTGTAAAAAAGAGTGCTGTGATCCCTGTACCGGAGGGGTAACAAGGGAATGGATTTTACTCACTGGTCTTTTTGGTTCCCAAGCTGGGACGGTGGTTCAAGGTTTGACTTCTTTTCAATCTACAACTACTGAATCAGTTCCTCAGAAAGCCTTAATTAAAAATGGAAACTTTGCACCACATTATTCTGCTGGTTCGTCCAGGGGAATGGCTAGCCTCCTTGGACTTAAGAGACACATATCTTCACATTCTCATTGCCTGTTTCCATCAACAGTTCCTCTGCTTCTGTGTGAATGGCATCCGTTGGCAGTTCCAGGTCCTTCCCTTCAGGCCAGCCACGTCACCCAGAGTGTTCACAAAGGTCATGGCCCCCCTAGTGGCACATCTTCACGCCCTGGGGGTGATGATTCATCCCTATCTGGATGATTGGCTCATCCACCATCCTCTTCTGTCTGTACTCCAATCCCAGATTGTACTAGTGTACGACACTCTGGAGTGCTTTGGCCTCTTGGCAAATTGGGAGATATCTCATCTGACCCCATCACAGGTTTTTTCAGTTCATCGTGGCTCATTTCCAGAAAGATGTGGGCAGAGTCAGTCTTCCTTGGTACTGTGCACTGGTATTGCGCAAACAACTCTGGTCTCTGGGTCGGCAGAATGCTGCGATGGATCGTGAATGGCTGCGAGTTCAAGGTCACAAGGAATGTTGTCTTTGAATTCTGCTTCGTTTTCTTTTGATTTTGATCCTATCTGGGGTTGGTGGTCCTGATTCATGTGTTGTTTCTTTTCTTTCAGGCTTCCTGCATCTTTGTTGTCCCCTGGGCTCGTCTACACGTGGGTCCTTTGGTCTGGCATCTGCTCTCTCATTGGACCTCACATCTTCAGTCATTTGGACTCTCTGGTTCCACTGTCCCCCTGCATTTGGCACTGGCTCCAATGGTGGCTTGATCCCTGCAAATTGACCAGGGGTTTTCCTCTTGCTCCCTCTGCTCCTAGGGTGATTACTACTGATGCCAGCGGTCTGGGTTGGGGTTGCTACTTTGGACTCTCTGTCGGTATAGGGGATTTGGTCTCCTCGGGAGAGCAGGCTCTTTTTGAATTGGAAGGAGCTGAAGGCAATTTATCTGGGCCTGGTACATTTCCCCCCCTTAATCTGAGGCCATGTGGTGATCGTGCGGACGGACAACACGGTGGCCAAATCATACATCAACAAACAGGCACAGGATCTAGTTCACTTGCCTCTCTGGCTTTGCAGGTGGGGTGTTGGGCAGAGTCCCACCTTCTCTCCCTGTCAGCAACATATATTTGTGGGAAAGACAATGTTCTAGCTGACAAACTCAGCAGGGTTTTTCATTCTTCCCTTGAATTCTGTATGGATCCAGGTATTTTCGTCTAACTGTATCACAGGTTTGGCACTCCTCTGGTGGACCTCTTTGCTTCAGCAGAGAATTCTCTCCTTCCCACCTTTTTCTAAAGAACCATGGTGTGGCGGTGGATGCTCTGTATCTTCCCTGGCCTCCTGTTCTCCTGTATGCCTTCTCTCGTTTTCCTTTTCTGCCCAAACTCTTGGTCAGGCTTCACAGAGATACAGTGTCCCTCATTTTGGTGGCCCCGTTTTGGCCTCGGATGGGGTGGTTTCATCTGTTGCAGTTGATGAAGACGGCGCCAGAGTGGGTTCTGCCATTCCACTGTGTCCACTCCGGACACCATTTCTTCCACTTGCCACTTGTCAACAGATACGTCTGACGGTTTGGCTCTTGAGAGGAGGGGTTTGAAGTTGCAAGGCCTCTCGTCTCTTGTGATGGCTTCCATTCAGCAGTCTCGTAAGGGATCTACTATGAAGGCCTACGCTCATCATTGGTCTTCTTTTATTCTATGGATCCGATCTCTTGTCCTGCTTCAGGAGTTTAACAATTTCTGAAGGATGTGTTTCAGAAGGGTCTGGCAGTGGCTACTTTAAAAGTTCAGTGGGCTGCTATTAGGGCCCTTGGTTCCCCGTTCAATATGCCTGAAATGCTGTCTCTAGGTTCCACGTTTTCAAGGGGTTTTCTTTGTTGAAACCTCTGGTTTGTTCTGTGGTTCCTGCATGGGATCTGCCTTTAGTTCTTCGGTCCCTTCAATCTGCTCCTTTTGAACCTCTGGATGATGTGGATTTCAGCTATCTTTCTTTGAAAGTGCTCTTCCTGGGCGCCATCACCTCGGTGCGTCGGATGGATGAACTGGCTTCTTTATCTATCAGGCACCCCTATTTACAATTGTTTTCTGATAGGTTGGTTTTGCATTTGGGTCCTGGTTTTGTTCCCAAGGTGGTCTCCTCTTTTCACTAGTGCCAGGATATCACTTTGCCTTCTTTTTCCACAGCCTGCTACTCCTGAGGAGGAATTCTTCCACACTTTAGATATGGTTAGGGTTGTGTCTGTATATTTCTCTTGTACTCGGGATTTTTGCCAATGTGAAAACCTTTTATTTTAGTGTCTTCCGTCATGGACTGAAAGCCTCTAATCCTACTTTGAGTTTTTGGATTTGCTCTTTGATTTCTCTGGCTTATGCTTCTCAAAGGATCCCTCTGCTGGGTGGTATCCAGGGGTGTTTTACGAGAGGCATGGCGGCTTTCTGGGCAGAAGCTCAGGGCGTTTACATTCTGGACATTTGTCAATCAACCACTTGGGCCATTCCCTCTACTTTTGTGTCCCATTATAGGTTAGATGTCCTTGATCCCCTGGCCTTCAGCTCCCAGGTGTTGGCTGCTGTTGTTCCATGAATAATCTGGTCTCCTGTTTTCATGCCCTTCTGGTTTGCATTAAGGATGTGCTGTAATATCCAGTGGTTTGTGGCTGTTTCTTTCTGGAGTCAGGTTGTTCTGTTTTCGCTTTGGTATATCCTCATTGAAGTATGTTTTGGGCTGAGAAATAGGGTTGATGAGGTAATGAATTCATTACTTACAGGTAATTCTCATTTCTACGAAAACTCTGTTTTCCCTTTGGATATTCTTCAATCCCTACTACAACACTTACCAGTTCTTTTGTTGAGGTTAACTATACACCTGTGTACACAGGACGTGATCTTTGTCTGTCGATCTGGCTTAGACTATATGGCAATTATATGAGAAGTATGCAGATGCGTTTTAGTTAATTATAATCTTTATTATTCTCATCCAAGTCTATTACTTTCCTTGTTGTTGGGAACACATTTTTTTTCGATTATAAGTTATGTTGTAGGGGTTGCCCACATTTCCTTTAAACAAGTTAAATATTTAATATGGACTTCTAACATGGCGCTGCTACCCGCAACGCCGCTTTGGGGGCATAACGGACTTTAGTCCGTTATCTCTGTTATTGCGCAAGATGATTTTGTGCTTCCGGTGAGGATTTATCCCCCGGAAGTGAGAGACGCGTGTATGCGTACTCGCATCACGGCGTCCAGGAGTGCATGGACGTCACTACGGGCATTGTTGATAGGTAAGAAAATTAGGGACTAACACCATACGGCCTTAACCTTTTTGATTTTAAAAATGTAACACGTTTTGTTAACGCAATTCACCTATGCGATCCCATCTTGTATTTTGCATCTTATCTTTATAGCTTAGAATGAAACGGCCTCTTCGATTGTACTGAAGTTTTCTACATTCCTGGATTTATACGTAAGACACGATGTGACCACTTATCAATCTATTTTCTATATTGCGGTTGTAAACATTATACTTAATGGCATTTTGTACTTTCTTTTGGATCAACTAGATATGTTACATATCGAGTGGTTATTTTGGAACATTACTCACCTGTTGAAATGACTGTAAATAATCTTTAAAAAAAACGGAAACTCACAAGGTACTGCAACGACAAAATTTTCAATGCTAGACTAGTTGTAGCTTTTTACGAATATTTCTATTCGTTTGGATGCTTGAATAACACTTACAGGGTGCTTTGTTATCAATAAGGAGTGATTTTGGTGAACGGGGCATTACACTTGTTGTGAATTGCATTAGCGGTGAAATTGTAGTTTTAGGGTGACTGGTAGCACTTGTTCTCTTTACATAGGTGTTGTTTTAGTGATTTAAACAAATTCGATATAACATTGGTTTTTATTAACATTCCTTTCAATTTCCTCTCATTCCTCTAGTGACTTTGTTTTCTTTGAGCTCAAATGTGTCCCTTCTCTATTTCTATATATATATAAATC